>NC_091080.1:10626875-11238750 GCF_032405125.1 Capricornis sumatraensis | reverse complement strand
TGGGGCAGTGGTCTCAGCTTAAGGCTCATGTTGGAGGAGAATAAGCTGTTTCAGTACTGTTGTTGTTCGGTTGCTAAGTCATGTCTGACTATTTGTAACCCCATGGACTGTAGCATACCAGGCTTCTCTGTGCTTCACTATCTCCTGGAGTTTAATCAAATTCATGTCCATTGAGTTGGTGATGTTATCTAACCATCTCATCCTCTGCTGTCCACTTCTCCTTATGTCTTCAATCTTTCCCAATATCAGGGTCTTTTCCAATGAGTCAGCTCTTCATATCAGGTGGCCAAAGTATTAGAGTTTCAGCATCAGTCCTTCCAATGAATATTCAGGACTGATTTTCTTTAGGATTGACTGGTTTGACCTCTTTGCAGTCCAAGGGGCTCTCAAGTCTTCTTAAATATCACAGTTCAAAAGCATCAATTCTTCAGCTCTACACTAGATAGATGAAGGTCTAGGGTGAACTTGTAATACCATTAAAAGCTTGAACTGTATGCAGGTGTTAGGTGATTGAACTGAGTTTAATTAATATGCTTTGACTTTTTGTATGTTTTATTAGCTATTTAGTAATCTTTTCCTAAAGAGAAAAACATTCCAGGAGAGCAACACTAAATGCAATACTGACATTCATCACGTCCAAAATAGCATTTTTCTCATTTTACTCACTTTTGTGTTCTACTTTTGCTTTGTGAAGCCAAAGGAAAAATAGAGTTTGTGAAAAGAAATCAAACTTCTTTTATTGCAGAACTCTGAGAAAATGATTTTCTCAAAGGCAACTATTTGAATCAATGATGAAGTTCTACAGACTTGAGAGGGAACTTGGTCAGATGGTGATATTAAAAAGACTAGAAGTGATATCCATATAGTCAAAATTTTCTTCCTAAAACAGAGCTCTGATTTTTCACTCTTTTGGTTAATTTCCTCAATTGCTTGGGGTCTCCTTGTCTGCTCAGGGTAGGAGGGTCACATCCTTCATGACATGACACATACTTTCCCTGTCAACCCTGCATCTTGACTTCCCACCTTCTTACAGCACAGAACACTCTACAAGCCCTTATCTCACTGATTTTCAGGGCTATCCTAAGCTCTCCCTCTGCTCAGGCCCAGAATATATGTTTCTCTCTGGCTCAAAACCCTTTCCCTGGATAACTCTGGTCCCTCTTCAGCTATGAGGGAGATTAAATACAGAAAGAAAATGTTCTTACCGCTCCCCCAGAGTTGGGGGTAGTTAGGTATTATCTCTGAGGAATTGTATTCATCTTGCCTTCTAAGTTTATTTGTTTCTCAACCTTATCTTTAAATTTCTAGGAAATTTATTTTTATGACCTCATAGGGCCTTATACTTGGTAAGCACCTAATCAATGTTTGTTAGTTAAACCGATAGATGCATTTGATGGATGACTGGAATAGCTTGGAGAATCCTTTCATGATAAAGGAACAGAAAAAAATAGGCTATAGTCTACAAGTGGTCTAGTCTACAGTTTGTGGAGATTTTAGGCTGTGGATTCTGGAAACTGGCTTCCCAGGATGAAACATTATCTCTAACACTTATTAACTGTGGGTTATTAGGTAATTCTGTAAACTTTTTTGACATAGCTCTCTCATTTTAAAGGCAATATAGAAATGATACTAGCTTTACTGGATTGTTGGAGTGATTAAATACAGTAACACGTGTTGTGTGATTCCAATAGTCCTGAGGCATGGCAAGCACGTCAGTACATTTAGTATGTGCCAGATGTCAGGTGATCAAGTTCAGCTAACACTCACTAGGGCCAACAGAAGGTGGGTCTAGGAAGAGAAGGGTAGGGAGCCCCTCCCTGTGCACTCTGCTGTCTCATTTCCCTCATGTGGCTTTGAAGACACCACACAGACATTTAGTGTACTAGTGTGCATCTATATTTCATTCTATATGTCTGGGAGAGAAGGTCTACCTCTCTCTTTGGGACAGTGGAATCCCCAGTGCCAGCACATGGATATTCCTTAGTAACTATTTGCAAATGATTGGCAAGCACAATTTGGTGGAATCATTTGATAGACTTTTGTGGCCTGAGTTCTAACAACCTTGATTGTGAGTAACTGTGGGTCTTAAAAAATTACAAACTAAGCCAACAACTCAGATATTACATGTACCTTAACAACAGTTAATAGTACCTTAAAATTCACTTACCTTGAAGTCAAGTTTAAATGCCCTTTTTGTCTATGTGTGTGATAGGTCTGGGATCAGCAGAAGTGATGATGATGAAGAGTAGGAGGGAGAACTGAACCCAAGAGCAGGTTCCACATTCCAAGAGAGGAGCCCAAGTGTGTCAGTGGATGGGCCCAAAAGTGCCAGGTATTGTGTGATGCACAGAACCCCTATAGCCTCACATTTCATTTTACTATTCAAGAGAAAGTAACATATGAGGGAAAAGATGAGTGAGTTTAGGAAGATAGTTCAGTTCAATCACTCAGTCGTGTCCGACTCTTTGTGACCCCATGAACTGCAGCACGCCAGGCCTCCCTGTCAATCACCAATTCCCAGAGTCCACCCAAACCCATGTCCATTGAGTCAATGATGCCATCCAACCATTTCATCCTCTGTCATCCCCTTCTCCTCATGCCGTCAATCTTTCCCAGCATCAGAGCCTTTTCCAATGAGTCAACTCTTCACATCGGGTGGCCAAAACATTAGAATTTCAGCTTCAACATCAGTCCTTCCAAAAAACACCCAGGATTGATATCCTTTAGGATGGAATGATTGGATCTCCTTGCAGTCCAAGGGGCTCTCAAGAGTCTTCTCCAACACCACAGTTCAAAAGCATCAGTTCTTAAGTGCTCAGCTTTCTTTATAGTCTAACTCTCACATCCATATATGACCACAGGAAAAACCATAGCCTTAACTAGATGGACCTTTGTTGGCAAAGTAATGTATCTGCTTTTTAATATGCTGTCTAGGTTGTTTATGACTTTCCTTCCAACGAGTAAGCATCTTTTAATTTCATGGCTGCAATCAACATCTTCAGTGATTTTGGAGCCCAGAAAAATAAACTCAGCCTCTGTTTCCCCATCTATTTGCTATGAAGTGATGGAACTGGATGCCATGATATTAATTTTCTGAATGTTGAGCTTTAAGCCAACTTTTCCACTCTCCTCTTTCACTTTCATCAAGAGGCTGTTTAATTCTTATTCACTTTCTGCCCTAAGAGTGGTGTCATCTTCATATCTGAGGTTATTGATATTTCTCCTGGCAATCTTGATTCCAGCTTGTGATTCCTCCAGCTCAGCGTTTCTCATAATTTACCTTGCATATAAGTTAAATAAGCAGGGTGACATTATACAGCCTTGATGTACTCCTTTTCCTATTTGGAAGCAGTCTGTTGTTCCATGTCTAGTTCTAACTGCTGCTTCCTGACCTGCATACAGCTTTCTCAAAAGGCAGGTCAGGTGGTCTTGTATGCCCACCCATCTCTTTCAGAATTTTCAGTTTATTGTGATCCACACAATCAAAGGCTTTGGCATATTCAGTAAAGCAGAAATAGATGTTTTTCTGGAACTCTTTTTCCATATTGCTTTTTCCATGATCCAGTGGATGCTGGCAATTTGATCTCTGGTTCCTCTGCCTTTTCTAAAACCAGCTTGAACATCTGGAAGTTCACAGTTCATGTATTGCTGAAGACTGGCTTGGAGAATTTTAAGCATTGCTTTACTAGTGGGTGAGATGAGTGCATTTATGTTGTAGTTTGAACACTCTCTGGCATTGCCTTTCATTGGGATTGGAATGAAAACTGACCTTTTCCAGTCTTGTGGCCACTGCTGAGTTTTCCATATTTGCTGGCATATTCAGTGCAGCACTTTCACAGCATCATCTTTTAGGATTTGAAATAGCTGCACTGGAATTCCATCACCTCCACTAGCTTTGTTCGTAGTGGTGCTTCCTAAGACCCACTTGAGTTCACACTCCAGGATGTCTGGTTCTCGGTGAGTGATCACACCATCGTGATTATCTGGGTTGTGAAGATATTTATTGTACAGTTCTTCTGTGTATTCTTGTCACCTCTTCTTAATATCTCCTGCTTCTGTTAGGTCCCTACCATTTCTGTTCATTATTGACCTCACACCCAAGGTCAGGGGCGGCAGCCGAGAGGAGCTGCCCCATGTCTGAGGTAAGGAGCAGTGGCTGCGCTTTGCTGGAGCACCCGTGAAAAGAGACCCCCATGTCCAAGGTAAGAGAAACCCAGCTAATACAGTAGGCATTGAGAGATGGGATCAAGGGGCAGACAGACTGAAAATACAATCACGGACAACTAGCCAATCTGATCACAAAGACCACAGCCTTGTCTAACTCAATGAAACTAAGCCATGACATATGGAGCCACCCAAGATGGACAGGTCATGGTGGAGAGGTCTGACATTATACGGTCCACTGGAGAAGGAAATGGCAAACCACTTCAGTATTATTGCCTTGAGATCCCCGTGAAGATTATGAAAAGGCAAAAAAGATAGGACCTTGAAAGATGAACTCCCAGGTCAGTAGATGCCCAATATTCTACTGGAGATCAGTGGAGAAATAACTCCAGAAAGAATGAAGGGATGGAACCAAAGAAAAACAATACCCACTTGTGAATGGGAGTGGTGCTAGAAGCAAGATTTGATGCTGTAAAGAGCAGTATTGCATAGGAACCTGGAATGTTAGGTCCATGAATCAGTGCAAATTGGAAGTGGTCAAACAGGAGATGACAAGATTGAACACTGACATTCTAGACATCAGTGAACTAAGATGGATTGGAATGGATGAACTTAACTCAGTTGACCATTATATGTACTACTGTGGACAGGAATCCCTTATAAGAAATGGAGTAGCCATCACAGTGAACAAAACAGTCCAAAATGCAGTACTTGGATGCAATCTCAAAAACGACAGAACAATCTCTGTTCATTTCCAAGGCAAACCATTCAATATCATGGTAAATTAAGTCTATGCCCCTTCCAGTAATGCTGAAGAAACTGAAGTTGAACAACTCTATGTAGACCTAGAAAATCTTCTAGAACTAACACCCAAAAAATTCACCCATTCCAGTCCATCATAGTTCACTGATTTCTAGAATGTTGATGTTCAATCTTGTCATTTCCTGTTTGACCACTTCCAAATTGCCTTGATTCATGGACATAACATACCAGGTTCCTATGCAATACTGCCCTTTACAGCATTGAATCTTGCTTCTGTCATCAGTCCCAAGGCCTTTTCATTATAGGGGACTGGAATGCAAAAGTAGGAAGTCAAGAAACACCTGGAATAACAGGCAAATTTGGCCTTGGAGTACAGAATGAAGAGGGGAAAGGCTAACACAGTTCTGCCAAGAGAACACACTGGTCATAACAAACACTCTCTTCCAAAAACACAAGAGAAGACTCTACACATGGACATCACCAGATGGTCAACACCGAAATCAGATTGATTATATTCTTTGCAGCCAAAGATGGAGAAGCTCTATACAGTTAGCAAAAACAAGACTGGGAGCTGACTGTGGCTCAGATCATGAACTCCTTATTACCAAATTCAGACTGAAAGTGAAGAAAGTGAAGAAAATCACTAGATTATTCAGGTATGACCTAAATCAAATCCCTTATGATTATACAGTAGAAGTGAGAAATGGATTTAAGGGACTAGAACTGATAGACAGACTGCCTGATGAACTATGGATGGAGGTTTGTGACATTGCACAGGAGACAGGAATCAAGACTACCCCCATGAAAAAGAAATGCATAAAAGCAAAATGGCTCTCTGAGGAGGCCTTACAAATAGCTGTGGAAAGACGGGAAATGAAAAGCAAAGCAGAAAAGGAAAGATATACCTATTTGAATGCAGAGTTCCAAAGAATAGCAAGGAGAGATAAGAAAGCCTTCCTCAGCAATCAATGCAAAGAAATAGAGGAAAACAACAGAATGGGGAAGACTGCAAGGAGATCCAACCAGTCCATTCTGAAGGAGATCAGCCCTGGGATTTCTTTGGAAGGAACGATGCTAAAGCTGAAACTCCAGTACTTTGGCCACCTCATGTGAAGAGTTGACTCATTGGAAAATATTTTGATTGGGGGCAGGAGGAGAAGGGGACGACAGAGGATGAGATGGCTGGATGGTATCACTGACTCAATGGACTTGAGTCTGAGTGAACTCCGGGAGTTGGTGATGGACAGGGAGGCCTGACGTGCTGCGATTCATGGGGTCACAAAGAGTCGGACACGACTCAGCGACTGACATGAACTTAACTGGACTGAGAGATCTCTTCAAGAAAATAAGGAAGATAAGACAGTGAATTAACAGCTCCCAGTTTGGAAAGTATCATATATAACAGCTCAGGGCACAAATTCATTTGATAAATGATTATCTTCGGGGGATTTTTCAGAAAAATAAAACTTTTCCAATTAGTTTCCTTCAGATAATGTCATTTTCTCTCATAGACATACTGTGGTTTATTTCACTTTTCATGTGTAGGTCTGCTACAGATTTAGACAAAGATGAGTGAACCCATTTTTATTCTCAGGATACATATTTCAAAGTGGTATACTGGTTTTTGGACAGGTAACTTCCACCAGCCAGCCCTCAAGGTGAAAAGAAACATCTATTTGACTCTTTGGAACACTAATTCTTTCAGGATATTACATTTCATCTCCAGTACACTAATTGGCAATTTGGGAGCCTGAAGCAATTATGTGTCTGCTAGAAGAGTTGCTCCCTGAAAACTAAGGAATAGTTTACTAGGATAATCAGAATGGCAGAATTTGAAGGAATTTTGAGCAATCATCACTGTAGGCTTTGGCCAGAGGAGCACAGGAGGGACAGGAATATTATATGCAGCTCCAATCCCAGAGGCAACCCTGTAGTCTTGGGGTCATCCTAAATTCATTCGTTTCTTCTCCTTGACCAGGAAAGAAACTCCAGGCCAGTTCTGGATAGGACATGTCAAGTCACAATAGGATATTTTCTTGTTGGGTGAGTGGGCTTTATGATGTCTTCTTTAATGTCAACAGACAGGTGAGGTGGTATGATCCTGACCTGTGATCCTGGTCAATTTTGGGGAGAGGTTTCCAAAGAATTTTGTTCATGCTATCCCTAGTTCACTTCAGTTCAGTTGCTCAGTTGTGTCTGACTCTTTGTGACCCCATGAATCGCAGCACGCCAGGCCTCCCTGTCCACCACCAACTCCCGGAGTTCACTCAGACTCACGTCCATCTAGTCCGTGATGCCATCCAGACATCTCATCCTTGGTCGTCCCCTTCCCCTCCTGCCCCCAATCCCTCCCAGCATCAGAGTTCCTTCCAATGAGTCAACTCTTCCATGAGGTGGACAAAGTACTGGAGTTTCAGCTTCAGCATCATTCCTTCCAAAGAAATCCCAGGGTTGATCTCCTTCAGAATGGACTGGTTGGATCTCCTTGCAGTCCAAGGGACTCTCAAGAGTCTTCTCCAACACCACAGTTCAAAAGCATCAATTCTTTGGCACTGAGCCTCCTTCACAGTCCAGCTCTCACATCCATACATGACCACAGGAAAAACCATAGCCTTGACTCGATGGACCTTAGTTGGCAAAGTATGCACAAATTTAATATAAAATTCCATTTCAGAATTACCACATATTTACAATATGTGTTCTCAGGTATTCTTCCTAAATTACTAATATTATGTCTGAAATTTTCTTATTTGTATTCATTAATCACTGTACTATGTTTATTGTGAATAGGTTTATGAAGTCAGATGGTCAGAGATTTGCATCCAGATCTGTCTACTAGTTCATGGCTTACAGAAGGTTCTATAGCTTCTTCAAGACTCACTGTCCTTCCCTGTAATGTGGAATAATACAGAGGATGAGATGGTTGGATGGCATCTCCGACTCAATGGACAAATATTTGAGTAAACTCTGGGAGTTGGTGATGGATAGGGAGGCCTGGCGTGCTGCAGGCCATGGGGTTGCAAAGAGTTGGACATGACTGAGCAACTGAATTGAACTGAACTGAATAACAACTCACCTTAAATCTTGATTGTGAGGCTTAAATAAGATAATATTTTTTAAGCTTTCACCACAGTTCATTTTAGATCAATGTTAGTTACTATATTATCATTATTATTGTTGCACATAACAGTCAGGGTGGAAGTTTACTTCATGTTATAAAATAGTCTTTAAAAAATTAGTAACATAAAGAAAATCTAAGTGAAGCTTTCTTTTTTTATTTTTAGAAACATGGAAAACTGAATAAAACATGGAAAACATGATACTTATATAATTCAAAAATTTTTGCTACTATTATCTATATGTGCTTAAAACTCTATTAGTCTTTGCCCTGCTTCTTTCCACATTTCAAGGCCAAATTTGCCTATTACTCCAGGTGTTTCTTGACTTCCTACTTTTGAATTCCAGTCCCTATAATGAAAAGGGTGTTAGTTCTAAAAGGTCTTATAGGTCTTCATAGAACCGTTCAACTTCAGCTTCTTCAGCGTTACCGGTTGGGGCATAGACTTGAATTACCGTGATAGTGAATGGTTTGCCTTGGAGACGAACAGAGATCATTCTATCCTTTTTGAGATTGCGTCCAAGTACTGCATTTTGGACTCTTCTGTTGACCATGATTGCTACTCCATTTCTTCTGAGGGATTCCTGCCTGCAGTAGTAGGTATAATGGTCATCTGAGTTAAATTCACCCATTCCAGTCCATTTTATTTCGCTGATTCCTAGAACGTCGACATTCACTTTTGCCATCTCTTGTTTGACCACTTCCAATTTGCTTTGATTCATGGACCTGACATTCCAGGTTCCTATGCAATATTGTTCTTTACAGCATCAGACCTTGCTTCTATCATCAGTCACATTCACAGCTGGGTATTGTTTTTGCTTTGGCTCCATCCCTTAATTCTTTCTGGAGTTATTTCTCCACTGATCTCTGGTAGCGTGTTGGGCATCTATTGACCTGAGGAGTTCCACTTTCGGTATCCTATCATTTTGCCTTTTCATACTGTTCATGGGGTTCTCAAGGCAAAAATACTGAAGTGGTTTGCCATTCCCTTCTCCAGTGGACCACATTCTGTCAGACCTCTCCACAATGACCAGCCCGTCTTGGGTTGCCCCGTGAGCATGGCTTAGTTTCACTGAGTTAGACAAGGCTGTGGTCCTACTGTGATTAGACTGACTAGTTTTCTGTGAGTATGGTTTCAATGTGTCTGCCCAATGATGCCCTCTTGCAACACCTACCATCTTACTTGTATGTCTTTTACATTGGGCATAGGGTATCTCTTCACTGCTGATTCAGCAAAGCACAGCCACTGCTCCTTACCTGGACAAAGGGTATCTCCTCACTTCCACCCTTCCTGATCTTCAACGTGGGATAGTTTCTCTAGGCCCTCCTGCACCCATGCAGCCACCGCTCCTTGGACATGGGTTGCTCCTCCCAGCCGCGGCCACGGGCCTCCAGCATGGAGTTGTTCCTCCTGGCCGCTGCCCCTGACCTTGGATGCAGGGTAGCTCCTCTTGGCCGCTGACCAGTCTCGGACGTGGGGTAACATCTCTTGGCCGCCGCCCTTTGGGCATGGGGTCCTCCCGGCTTCTGCCTCTGACCTCAGACGTGGCGTAGCTCCTCTCACCCGTGCTTAGTGCGGTGGTCACAGCTGCCCATGCTTAGTGCACCGATAGCAGCTGCCCGCGCTTAGTACGCCGGTCACAGAATCTACACGTGGACATCACCAGAAGGTCAACACTGAAATCAGATTGATTATATTATTTGCAGCAAAGATGGAGAAGCTCGACATAGTCAACAAAAACAAGACCAGGAGCTGACTGTGGCTCAGATCATGAACTCCTTATTACCAAATTCAGACTTAAATTGAAGAAAGTATGGAAAACCGCTAGACCATTCAGGTATGACCTAAATCTAATCCTTTATGATTATACAGTGGAAGTGAGAAATAGATTTAAGGGCCTAGATCTGATAGATAAATAGAGTGCCCAATGAACTATGGAATGAGGTTCATGAATCTGTACAGGAGACAGGGATCAAGACCATCCCCATGGAAAAGAATTGCAAAAAGGCAAAATGGCTGTCTGGGGAGGCCTTACAAATAGCTGTGAAGAGAAGAGAAGCGAAAAGCAAAGGAGAAAAGGAAAGATATAAACATCTGAATGCAGAATTCCAAAGAATAGCAAGAAGAGACAAGAAAGCCTTCTTCAGTGATCAATGCAAAGAAATAGAGAAAAGAATAGAATAGGAAACACTAGAGATGTCTTCAAGAAAATTAGAGATACCAAGGGAACATTTCATGCAAAAATGGGCTTGATAAAAGACAGAAATGGTATGGACCTAACAGAAGCAGAAGATATTAAGAAGAGGTGGCAAGAATACACAGAAGAACTGTACAAAAAGACTTCATGACCCAGATAATCACGATGGTGTGATCACTCACCTACGGCCAGACATCCTGGAATGTGAAGTCAAGTGGGCCTTAGAAAGCATTTCTATGAACAAAGCTAGTGGAGGTGATGGAATTCCAGTGGAGCTATTTCAAATCCTGAAAGATGATGCTGTGAAAGTGCTGCACTCAATATGCCAGCAAGTTTGGAAAACTCAGCAGTGGCCACAGGCCTGGAAAGGGTCAGTTTTCATTCCAGTCCCAAAGAAAGACAATGAAAATAATGCTCAAATTACCGCACAATTGCACTCATTTCACATGCTAGTAAAGTAATGCTTAAAATTCTGAAAGCTACGCTTCAGCAGTACATGAACTGTGAACTTCCTGATGTTCAAGCTGATTTTAGAAAAGGCAGAGGAACCAGAGATCAAATTGCCAACATCTGCTGGATCACGGAAAAAGCAAGAGAGTTCCAGAAAAACCTCTATTTCTGCTTTATTGACTGTGCCAGAGCCTTTGACTGTGTGGATCACAATAAACTGAAAATTCTGAAAGAGATGGGAATACTAGGCCACCTGACCTGCCTCTTGAGAAATCTGTATGCAGGTCAGGAAGCAACAGTTAGAACTGGACATGGAACAACAGACTGGTTCCAAATAGGAAAAGGAGTACGCCAAGGCTGTATATTGTCACCCTGCTTATTTAACTTATATGCAGAGTACATCATGAGAAACGCTGGATTGGAAGAAACACAAGCTGGACTCAAGATTGCCGGGAGAAATATCATTAACCTCAGATATGCAGATGATGCCACCCTTATGGCAGAAAGTGAAGAGGAGCTAAAAAGCCTCTTGATGAAAGTGAAAGAGGAGAGGGGAAAAGTTGGCTTAAAGCTCAACAATCCAAAAACGAAGATCATGGCATCTGGTCCCATCACTTCATGGGAAATAGAAGGGGAAACAGTGAAAACAGTGTCAGACTTTATTTTTTGGGGCCTCCAAAATCACTGCCGATTGTGATTGCAGCCATGAAATTAAAAGACACTTACTTCTCGGAAGAAAAGTTATGACCAACCTAGAGAGCATATTCAAAAGCAGAGACATTAGTCTGCCAACAAAGGTCTGTCTAGTCAAGGCTATGGTTTTTCCTGTGGTCATGTATGGATGTGAGAGCTGGACTGTGAAGGAGGCTCAGTGCCGAAGAATTGATGCCTTTGAACTGTGGTGTTGGAGAAGACTCTTGAGAGTCCCTTGGACTACAAGGAGATCCAACCAGTCCATTCTGAAGGAGATCAGACCTGAGATTTCTTTGGAAGGAATGATGCTAAAGCTGAAACTTCAGTACTTTGGCCACCTCATGTGAAGAGTTGACTCATTGGAAAAGACTGTTGCTGGCAGGGATTGGGGACAGGAGGAGAAGGGGACGACAGAAGATGAGATGCTTGGATGGCATCATGGACTCGATGGACGTGAGTCTGATTGAACTCCTGGAGTTGGTGATGGACTGTGAGGCCTGGCGTGCTGCGATTCATGGAGTCACAATGAGTCGGACATGCCTGAACGACTGAACTGAACTGATATGTGCTTAAAACAGGGAAAACATCATATTTCTTTGAAAATATCTGTTAATTTTTAATTCTCTTGATTTTGACAAACTTTTAACTCAGGGCAAATGAGAGATCTTTCCAAATTTGTCATTTACTTGTCTTTCTTTCTTGTTAACAATCTTAAGTCTCAGAATTTCAATACAAGGGTAAGATTACTAGCCTTGTTTTCATATTGCTGTTGTTCACTTACTAAGTTGTGTCTGACTCTTTGTCAGCATCAAGGACTGTAGCATTCCAGGCTTCTCTGTCCTCCACTATCTCCTTGTTCAAATTCATGTCCATTTGATTGACGATGTTATATAACCATCTCATCCTCTGTGGTCCCCTTCTCCTTTTGCCTTTGATTTTTCCCAAGATTGGGATCTTTTCCAGCTCTTTGCATCAGGTGGCCAAAGATTTGGTCAGCATCAATCTTTCCAGTGAAGATTCAGGGTTGATTTTCTTTAGGATTGACTGGTTTGATCTTTCAGTCATCTGAGTTAAGTTCATCCTTTCCTCTCCATTTTAGTTCTCTGATTCCTAAGTTGTCAATGTTTGCTCCTGCCATCTCTGGCTTGATCACATCCAATTTTCCTTGATTTATGGACTTCATATTCCAGGTACCTGTTCAATATTATTCTTTACAGCATCAGACTTTACTTTCACCACCAGACATATCCACAAGTGAATGCTTTCACTTTGACCCAGCTAATTTATTCTTTCTGGAACTATTATTAATTGCTATCTACACTTCCCCAGAAGCATATTGGACACCTTCTGACCTAGGGGCTCATCTTCTGGTGTCATATCCTTTGGCCTCATCATACTGTCTATGGGGTTCTCTAGGGAATGGGTTGCCTTTCCTCCTCCAGTGAACCATGTTTGTCATAACTCCTCATTATGATCCATCCATCTTCACAGCATGGATCATAGCTCCATTGAGTTATGCATGCTCCTTCACCACAACAAGGCAGTATTCCATAAGGGGGTGTTATTATTTAATAAAATTTAAATCCTTAACTATGTTAGTTCATAGTTATGTTCTCTGAGAGAATATTTGATCTCTCTGTACCTTGTTTGCTTCTTTGTAAAATAGAGATAACACCACTTCATAGAATTAAAAAGAAAATAATTGGGCTCAGTTGGCTTCACAAAAAACTTTTAGAACTTATTTTCATGTAAAACAAGTTACTCTTCTGAAGTCCACATTGTTCCTTGTAGTGAAGATGAATTGAAGCCCCAGGAGATTAAAAGGCTGGCTTTGGCAAAGTATGAACATATCCTGGGTCTACTACACCAGAGTTAATCAAAATATGCTCTTATGAGCATTTTCTCTGTGAGATGCTCTGGGGGAAATGTTTGTATGGACAAATAACTCCAGGAATACGGCACATTACAATTCCCTCACAGAATGCAAATTTACAGAGCTTTTAAAGTTATTACAAACCAAGGATTCCTTCATCAGAAAAAAGCTTATTTAACTTTGTATAACATTCCTCACAGGACAGGTTATGCTACAAAGAGGCTGATGCCCTCAAGTTGAAGATGATTCTGGCTCAAATTATTCTGATACCAATTCATGGATCTTCCTCCAGTAGAACTCAGATGCCCATATACATGTAAACCCACCTAAAAAGTTCACTATGGACTTGGTTTATCCAGGGGTTGGTATTTCTAGAGGTGGCAAGTCCACAAAGATAGAGAACATGAGAAGAGAGGCATGCCTAGGAAACAGATGGCTCTTCTTTTGAACTTTTTGTGCTTGTGCTATCTGCGAGACAGCCAAGTGAGGAAGTATGACCAGAAGTTAGGTGCACACATGTGACTCTTAAGACAGAGCTGTGAGGCAAGTATAGTAGGTTTTCACTAATTGATAACTTTAGTCAACAAATTTGGATATCAAAGCTTAGATGGGTAGTGGATGTAATTGTACAGAGGAACTGCTTCAGATTAAAAAAAGAGGGGGATCACAACATTCTAACGATATTTTTTAGCATTTTAAGAACAGGCAAAAGAAGGGAAAGCATCAATTGCCAGTACTTTAGTGGATAGTTCTACTCTATTTTTCACATTATTGCTCTTGATTGCTTTACGAATACTTTTTCTCTTAATGAGCAGGAGACACTCAGGAAAATTGTGATATGCCTGAAATCACATTGCTACAAAGTGGCAGCTTCGGCCACCCAACACGGACAGCTTAACTAATGCTGACTAAGCTCTTTTCCCACTACACCCTGTTAACTTTCTCTTATGCACATGTCTCTCTCTTGGATTCTTGCCCTCGTGGAATTTCCAGCCAAGTTACAGAATACTATAAATATCAATGCTGCGGTATGGGTTATAAATCCTATAAGAGTTGGGAGAAGGTTATCAGTGGGAGTTTCCAATCCTATTATATAGCCAGTAAAATCAATAAGGGTCTTATCTAAGCTGAGAATAACAGATGTATTACTCTGAACCATTATAAGAGGTTAGGGGGAGAAATTAGTATTTTAGTAAAGCAAAAGATAATTAATTGCATAGTATGACAATCTTCTTTTTATCTTTTCATTTTGATTTAAAATTCATTTTTTATAGCACGAGTATTGAATTTCAATGTATTAAATAAGAAATTAAGCAGAATAGAAACATAACATAAATATGTCTGTAATACATATTATATATGTATACAGTAGTATTGCAATACATATATTTACACACACATATACATTTATATCACAGTAATAAAAATAAAATGCAATAGTCAATCTGAGAAACAAACTTGGCTAGATATCTTTATCATTTACATTCACATTGTCAGTGTTTAGGTTTTGGTTTTGATCGTTTCCAAAGTAATTATTTTCCATCTGCAATAAATGAAAATGTTTAGGTTTGATGCAGAAGTGTTTAAGATGTTTATGCTAAACAAAATGTGTTTCTCTACATTGAGAAACATCCGATCAAAACAGTGGTTTTGGTGTTTTGAACTGTCTCAGACAAAATGCATGCTGATCTAATTAACACTACAAAATATTTTTTAAAAGGAAAAATAGCTGGGCTTGTTATTATATATGGTCATACATTATAATAACTAGACAATTAGTTTTGAGGGAAACAAAAATGAATCAGGAATTGTCAGTCACATTTTGCCAAACACTCTCAACTACTTAGAGACCACAGTCTTTAAAGTCACTTTAAAGACTGACTCCTTTCAGAGCTTTCCTTTGACTTCTGTAAACTTTCTCGAAACACTAACTTAGAGGTAGTTTCAAAGTATCGTACACTCAGTTCATTTCAGTTCAGTTCAGTCTCTCAGTCGTGTCCAACTCTTTCCGACCCCATGAATCACAGCACCCCAGGCTTCCCTGTCCATCACCAACTCCTGGAGTTCACTCAGACTCACATCCATCGAGTCAGTGATGCCATCCAGCCATCTCATCCTCTGTCATCCCCTTCTCCTCCTGCCCCCAATCCCTCCCAGCATCAGAGTCTTTTCCAATGAGTCAACTCTTTGCATGAGGTGGCCAAAGTATTGGAGTTTCAGCTTTAGCATCAGCCCTTCCAATGAATACTCAGGACTGATCTCCTTTAAGATGGACTGGTTGGATCTCCTTGCATGCAAAGGACTCTCAAGAGTCTTCTCCAACACCACAGTAGAAAAGCATCAATTCTTCGGCACTCAGCTTTCTTCACAGTCCAACTCTCACATCCATACATGACGAAGGAAAAACCAGAGCCTTGACTACATACACCTTTGTTGGCAAAGTAATATCTCTGCTTTTGAATATGCTATCTAGGTTGGTCATAACTTTCCTTTCAAGGAGTAAGCATCTTTTAATTTCATGGCTGCAATCACCATCTGCAGTGATTTTGGAGCCCCCAAAAATAAAGTCTGGCACTGTTTCCACTGTTTCCCGATCTATTTCCCACGAAGTGATGGGACCAGATGCCATGATCTTCGTTTTCTGAACTTTGAGCTTTAGGCCAACTTTTTCACTCTCCTCTTTCACTTTCATCAAGGGGACTTTTAGTTCCTCTTCACTTTCTGCCATAAGGGTGGTGTCATCTGCATATCTGAGGTTATTGATATTTGTCTCGGCAATCTTGATTCCAGCTTGTGCTTCTTCCAGCCCAGCAGTTCTCATGATGTACTCTGCATATAAGTTAAATAAGCAGGGTGCCAATATACAGCCTTGACATACTCCTTTTCTTATTTGGAACCAGTCTGTTGTTCCATGTCAAGTTCTAACTGTTGCTTCCTTACTTGCATATAGGTTTCTCAAGAGGCAGGTCAGGTAGTCTGGTATTCCCCTCTCTTTCAGAATTTTCCACAGTTTATTGTGATTCACACAGTCAAAGGCTTTGGCATAGTCATTAAAGCAAAAACAGATGTTTTTCTGGAACTCTCTTGCTTTTTCAATGATCCACCATTTAAAAAGAAAACATAAAATTGATGATGCATCAGTCAGTCATTTGGCTGTCTTCTCTGTGTATCTTAATGTTGTTTTCCCTCTGTTATGTGTGTCTTTGTGTCGAAAATTTTCCATTTTATTAGGACACCATCATATTGGATTAGGGTTCATTCTGATAACTTCATTTTAGTTTAATTTTCTCTGCTGATACCCCATTTCCAAATAAAACCACATTCCATGGTATTAGGGATTTGGGCTTAAATGTATCTTTTTGAGAGAGACTTAATTCAACCCGTGACACTGATTTTAAAAATTTTACCTTCACTCTAATGCAGACATGCAGAATAATGGAACAGACTAGAGAGCCTCTAAATAAACCCCCACAACCACAGTCAATTAATATTTGACAAAGGAGACAGCAATGTAAAATGAAAAAAGAAAAAGATTCTTTTCAGCAAGTGGCATTAGGAAGCGAGACAACCTTAAGAAACTCAATGAAGTTAGGATCTTCTTCACACCATATGACATCACACCATGAAACTCCTAGGAGAGAACTCAAGTCAAACATTCTCTTCTCAACAATATTTAGAATCAGTATCTAGATCTTAAGATAAGTCTTACAAGGCAAAAGAATTAAAAGAAGAGATAAATGAGACCATCAAAGTTAAAAGCTTTTGTACAGCGAAGAAAACCATAAACAAAATGAAAAGGCAACCTATAGACTAGGAGAAAATATTATCAACCTATGTGACTGACAAGGGATCAATTTCCAAAATATAGAAATAGCTCATAAAACTCAGTATCACAAACAAACAAAAACCCAATCAAAAAATGGGCAGAAGACCTGAACAGTCATTCCTCCAAAGAAGACATACAGATGGCCAACAGGCACATGAAAAGATGCTACATATCACTAATCATTCAGTTCAGTTCAGTCGCTCAGTCTTGTCTGACTCTTTGCGACCCCATGAATCGCAGCACACCAAGCCTCCTTGTCCAGCACCAACTCCCGGAGTTAACTCAGACTCACGTGCATCAAGGCAGTGATGCCATCCAGCCATCTCATCCTCTGTCATCCCCTTCTTCTGCTGCCTTCAATACCTCCCAGCATCAGAGTCTTTTCAAATGAGTCAACTCTTCGCATGAGGTGGCCAAAGTACTGGAGTTTTAACTTTAGCATCATTCCTTCCAAATAAATCCCAGGGCTGATCTCCTTCAGAATGGACTGGTTGGATCTCCTTGCAATCCAAGGGACTCTCAAGAGTCTTCTCCAACACCACAGTTCAAAATCATCAATTCTTTGGCATTCAGCTTTCTTCACTGTCCAGCTCTCACATCCATACATGACCACTGGAAAAACCATAGCCTTACTAGACGGACCTTTGTTGGCAAAGTAATGTCTCTGCTTTTGAATATGCTGTCTAGGTTGGTCATAACTTTCCTTCCAAGGAGTAAGCATCTTTTAATTTCATGGCTGCAGTCACCATCTGCAGTGATTTTGGAGCCCACCACCCCCCCCCGCAAAAAAAAAATGAAGTCTGACACTGTTTCCACTGTTTCCCTATCTATTTCCCATGAAGTGATAGGACCAGATGTCATGATCTTTATTTTCTGAATGTTGAGCTTTAAGCCAACTTTTGAGAAATGTGAATCAAAGCTACAATGAGGTACCACCTCACACTTTTCAGAATGGCTATCATTATTTAAGTCTATAAACAATAAAACCTAGATAGGATGTGAAGAAAAGGAAATTCTCCTACACTATTGGTGAGAATGTAAATTGGTATAATCACTTTGGAAAACAGTGTAGAGGTTCCTAAAAAAAATACCAAAACATAGAGTTACTATATGATTCAACAATCTCATTCCTGGGCATATATATGTAAAAGACAAAAGCTCTAATTTAAAAATATACATGCACACCAATATTCATAGCAAAAGTATTCATAATAGTCAAGATATGGAAACAACTTGTGCCCATTGACAGATGAATGGATAAAGAAGATGTGGTGTATTTATAGAATGGAATATTATTCAGTTATAGAAAGGAATGAAATAATGACATTTGAAATAACATGGATAGACCTAGAGATTATCATACTAAATGAAGTAAGCCAAACAGAGAAATATAAATATTAGACATCTCTTCTGTGTGGAACCTAAAAGTTAATACAAATGAGCTTATTTACAAAATAGAAGCGACTTTAGACATATAAAACACATTTATAGTTACCAAAGAGAAAATAGGGAAAGTGAGGGATAAATTAAGAGTGTGGTATTAACATATGTACACTACAGTCTACAGAATAGATAAGCAACAAGGATTTACTGTACAGCAGAGGGAACTATATTCAATATCTTATCATAACCTATGATGGAAATGAATAAAAAATGTATGTGTAACTGAATCACTGTTCTGTACACCAGAAACTAAAACAATATTGTAAATCATCATCAATAATATAGAGATATTAGTATCCTTTCCCTCTGGTTCCCTGATCCTCTTCTTAACTGAAGAAAGTCTGGCACTTCACCTGACTTTTCCACTTAGCTTCTCTGTCATTCCAACAGGGAACAAAGTAGAAACATTCTTTAGCTTTTCCATGTGATGTGTTCCCTCTTTTATTGGGTTGGTAATTGTCCTCTTAACATCTCAGGAACTTATATAATCATTCTAGGCTGAAATCTGGGCAGAAGGTTTTTAGTTGTTGTTAATGTTTTCCAGGTAACTCTAATATGCAAATAAGGCTGAAAATCTCTACATTAAAAATAATCTTAAATTTATGATTTACTGACTTTATATTCTTTTAATACTTTGCTTGACATTAGCAAAGAGTCAGACATGGGACTGAGTATGCACACATGATTTCCTCTTATAGTATTTTTCCTCTTACATTCTAGAGTCTTATGCAAGTTGCAGCATATGTGTTTTAATGAATGACTACTAATGTAGAGTTCTAGATAGATAACACAAGGAAGAAAAGATAATGAGATATGCAAGAAGAATCCCATTGGCTATGGGGAAAATGTTTACATTCTAGTCATAAGATCAAAATCAATCAATCATTAACCTATTGGCTTTAGAAGTAGATTTCCTTGAGACAAAGAGTAAGACAAGCGCATAAGATCAGGAACTGAAGTATTCAGAGATGTTGGATATCAACAGGCCTAGGTATGGTCCCATGATTCTGGTACTGAGAGGAGAAAATACAAAAGAAAGACACATGTCCCTTTACAGTAAAATGTGAGCAGAGCTCAAAGGGTTATTCTTTTTATTTTAAAAATAAATTTATTTATTTTCATTGGAATCTAATTACTTTACAATATTGTATGGGTTTTACCATACAGTGACATGAATCCACATGGTTGTACATGTGTTCCCCATCCTGAACCTCCCCTCTCACCTTCTTCCCCATTGGTTATTCTTTTTAAAAATGAATCCTTTAAATTTATCTTGGCTTAGAATATAAGAGAACTATAACAGTCCTTTGAGGAATAAATCTGCTAATCATGTCAGAGGGATTAACTGGAGTAAAACTCTATGCCTTTTTTCCCATGTTTGTTCCTAAAATTTATTTTCCCATTTGAATGAGTGTGTGTGTGTCTGTGTGTGTTACAACAGGTTAAGCTATCATTGGCCATATAACAACACCGTCTTAATTTACTCTCTTTTCCTACACAATTGAAAGAAATAGACATATTGGATCAAATAGTACCATAATTTGAAGTATTTGCCTTCAGTTCTGAGCATTATATTCTGTATTTTAAACAACGGTTTAAGAGAAGACAGCCCTGAAAAATGTAGGGTCAAAGTGAGAGGGTAACAGGCAGGAAGGCCAGGGGTCTCCAAATGGAGGAAATAGCCTGCAAGTGTCAGACATTTTTATCTCCCTTAAGCGGAAGGAAGAAACAAACTAGCAGTATTTTTTTTTTTTCCTTCTCTATACAAATTTAAAAGGAGGTTTCTCTTAAAATTCTGTGTTGCCATGACACCTGCTTTCACCTGAAGTTAACCAATGCCTTTTTCTTATGAAAATGTTTATCTTAAGCTATGCTATTGTACTATGCATTTACCCCAAACTCTGTCTTCAAGTCGGTTCTGCCTTTTGGCTCAGAACCTACTTGATAAACCAGTATGTAATACTCCGATATTGTTCCTCTAATCTATGTAAATGACACTATTTGTATGGTGCTCTGCCCTTCTTCAAGATTCAAGCTAATCCTTTTATGGCCCAAGATGAACCATTTGGAGCCAAGATTATCCCAAAATACATCCTGTGGGTGAGGGGCCTGATGCCATTCTAAGTTTTGAGACATTCCTGTCTTTCATTAACAGACTGCTGGTAACTATATAACAACCAGCTAAAGACTAGCAGGGGGGTACTCTTTCTGGCCTCTTCTGATGCCTATGTCAGAAGCTTTCTCTATCTCCTTTATACTTTAATAAAACTTTATTACACAAAAGCTCTGAGCGATCAAGCTTCGTCTTTGGCCCCAGATTGAATTCTTCTCCTCCAGTGGCCAAGAATCCCAGCGTCGTAATTCAACAACAACCTTTCATCTTGAGGGCTCATCCGGGATACTTCAGGACAAGGTAAGGATGCTTGGAGCTCTAGTTCTTTGTTCTCTTAGCAAACACATTTTCTGCTGTGCTTTACTAACTCTACGGTGTGCTTGTGTGAATGAATGACATGCCCTGCGCGAGGCAAGTGAGGAACCCTGCTCTGCGGTTCCACGGTGATCTCATACAGCTTATGGCAGAAACCTGTCGGGGGTTTCTACCAACCTGCCAAGGCCAAGAGGCGCCCAATGTCTCTTTTGGGAACCGACCAGAAATGGGCAAAGCGTGTGGACCGAACTCTCCTTTCTCGGTCAAACCTTTTGGTCTCTTTGACCATTTTGTAACTCCTTGGGAATTAGAAGTACTAACCTAATCTATCAGATCATAGACTTTCAAGGGACTTGTGATCTATACTGTTACTGTGTACTGTGGCTTAGGTCCCAAACTTGGAATGGTAGTCAAGAAAGTGCCTAGCCTCGCTAGGAATCAAAAGTTTGGAAGCTAGATGGAGCTTTAGCCCCAAGAACATCTCGGAGGTTAAAGGTTTCTCAGATTGGGACTGAAATGGTGTGTTTTTTTTTTTTTTTCCCCTTTGGTAACACTGGCTGTTAGTGGACCAGAGGAGGCTCTTATACTGGTGTGGTGATGCTTGAAAAGAACATCCCAGCTTTATGTTCACATCGGTCTTATTGTGGTCAGGAATATACTCAGGGTCGTGTATAGGCACTCAGGTGATGAATGTTTCCCCCAGCGGTCTTAGCTTGGGAGGCATTCCGGAAGGTTACTCTGATTGCACCCCGGGTGGCATCAGAGGCAAGCAAGGTTAAAGGTGAAGAGCTGGACGTCAGGTAGAGATGCTATCAGGTCTACCCCTGGTACATCCCCATCCCGTCTTGGTGGTAGAACCGAGAGGGTTGAGACGGCACCTGCGTCAGTAAGGGACAGACTAAGTCTGACCAGGAAGGAAAAGCTTTTGGTGTAAAGTCTTTCTGCACCCCCATCTAGAGCAGGGAGGGACACCTCCAGTAAAAAAATGGTGCTGGTTGCTTTTTTCCTCTCTTACAGATGGGAGCTAACAATTCCAGCCTCACTCCTTTGAACTGTATCCTGAAAAACGGGGATAGATTCGATCCCCAGGCCTTAAAGAAGACACACCTGGTCTTCCTATGCGATACTGCATGGCCACGGTATCCACTGGAGGACGGCGAACGGTGGCCAGTTGGAGGGTCTCTTAAGTATAATACTTTTACAATTAGACCAGTTCTGTAAAGAACAAGGGAAAAGTGATCTTAAAAGATAGACGTATCACTAAGTTGGCTCCAGATATCCACCATAAGCTACAAAAACGGGCGTTTGGACCAAATCAGTCTTTAGATACTCTGTTACAACTGGCTCGGATGGTCTATTACGGTAGGGAATATGAGGAAAAGAAAGAAACGCAAAGAAAGACAAAGGAAAAGGTGGAAGCCTTCCTAATAGCTATGAAAAACGCTCTTAAACAGCCGGAGAAAAATGCCCAGCGGGACCCAGGTGAAAAGGGATGGGCTTGCTATTCCTGTGGGAAGGAGGGGCACCTCAAGCGAGATTGCCCTCAGGCATCTAAGCTGCCCCCGGGTCCATGTCCGGTCTGCAAAGGACGACACTGGAAGAGAGACTGCCCTCAGAGGCATAGGTCTCCAGGGTCGGACTCTCAAGACAATCAGGACTGAAGGTGCCCGGGGGTCCCCACACAAGCTCCCATCCTAATTAAACCCGAGGAACCCCTGGTATTAATAATTGCGAGGGGCCAATCTGTCGATTTCCTTTTAGATACTGGGGCAACTTACTCTGTGCTTATTGAAGCCCCTGGCCCACTTTCTTCCCGATCTGCTTCTGTAATGGGACTGTCTGGATGAGCCAACAGGTCTTATTTCAGTTATTCTTTATCTTGCAACTGGGATTCTGTGCTATTTTCACACGAGTTTCTGATCGTGCCAGAATCTCCCTCACCCCTTTTGGGGAGGGATATACTGAGCAAGGTCCATGCCTCTGTTTTTATGAATATGGAGCTCTTCCTTTCTCTTCCTCTAGTTGAACAAAATGTAAATCTTAGAGTATGGGCTGATGGAAAATCTGTGGGTCAAGCACAAAATGCTATTCCTGTTGTTGTCAAGCTCAAAGACCCACACTTATTTCCACATAAGAAGCAGTATCCTCTGAAACCTGAGGTTAAGGAAGGGTTAAAACCCATCATCAAAAATTTAAAAGAACAGGGACTATTAATTTCCTGTAACAGTCCTTGCAACACTCCTATTTTGGGTATAAAAAAATCAAATGGT
Organism: Capricornis sumatraensis; assembly: GCF_032405125.1. Classification (NCBI taxonomy): domain Eukaryota; kingdom Metazoa; phylum Chordata; class Mammalia; order Artiodactyla; family Bovidae; genus Capricornis; species Capricornis sumatraensis. The sequence continues at coordinate 11,215,525 of NC_091080.1, read as the reverse complement.
AAATGGAGACTAGTTCAAGATTTACGTATAATAAATGAGGCTGTAGTTCCTTTACACCCCATGGTGCCTAATCCTTATACTCTATTGTATGAAATTCCTGAACGAGCCAAATATTTCTCAGTAATTGATTTAAAAGATGCTTTCTATTCAGTACCTTTGGCAGAGGAAAGTCAATTTCTATTTGCCTTTAAAGACCCTACCCAGCCAGCTTCTCAGTTAACCTGGACAGTTTTGCCCCAGGGATTTCGTGACAGTCATCACTTATTTGGACAAAGTTTGTCACGAGATCTACAAAACTTTAATAGCTCTAAAGCAGTGGTGTTACAATATGTAGATGATATTTTGCTCTGTGCTGAGACAGAGGAAGCTTGTTCGAGAGCCTCAGAAGATTTCTTAAACTTTCTGGCAGGCTGTGGTTACAAGGCATCAAGAGAAAAGGCTCAGTTTTGTCAACAATCAGTTAGATATCTGGGCCTAATCATATCAGAAGGGACTAGGGCCATAGGCTCTGAGAGAATTAAACCTATACTAAATCATCCCCTACCTATGACTTTAAGACAATTGAGAGGATTTTTGGAAATCACAGGTTATAGAAACTTATAGCTGAAACTCAGCAGGCCCAAACTGACAAACTGGTTTGGTCACCAAAAACTCAAAAGGCTTTTAAGGTTCTTCAGACTGCTCTCCTGCAAGCTCCAGCTCTGAGCTTGCCCACAGGGTCAGAATTTAATTTGCTTGTCACTGAAAAGAAAGGTATGGCCTTGGGAGTTTTGACACAACCCCGAGGGCCTCACCAGCAACCTATTGCTTATCTAAGCAGAGAATTAGATGTAATTTCACGTGGGTGGCCCCGCTGCCTAAGAGTAATTGAGGCAGCGGGTTTATTAGCACCTGAAGCTTTAAAAATAATTAATGGATGAAACCTTACTCTATGGACTTCTCATGATGTGATTGGAATCTTAAATTCTAAGGTTAATATTTGGATGACAAGACAGTAGGCTTCTTAAATATCAGTCATTATTGTTAGATGGACCAGTAACTAAGCTTAAAGTTTGTGGAAATTTAAATCCTGCCCCTGAGAAGGAAAATGAAACACCTGATCACGATTGTTCTCAATTCCTAACTTTAAACTATGCAGCTCAGGAAGATCTAATGGATACCCCATTAGACAATCCCGACCTGGAAATATTTACAGATGGCAGTTCTTTTGTTCAGGATGGAAAGCGTAAAGCAGATTATGCCGTGGTGACTGCTGAACAGGTTTTGGAAGCAAAATCTCTCCCGCAGGGAACCAGTACTCAGTTAGCGGAGCTTGTGGCTTTGACCCGAGCTCTAGAGTTGAGCACAGGGCAGCGGGTAAATATCTACATGGATTCTAAATATGCTTATTTGACTTTACATGCTCATGCTGCAATATGGAAAAAAAAGACAGTTAAAAACAGCAACAGGTAAACCTATTAAGCATTTCAGAGAGATCGAGAGACTTTTAAATGCTATATATTGTCCTAAAGAAGTAGCTGTTATGCATTGCAAAGGGCACAGCAGGGATGGGAGTAAAGTAGCCAAAGGTAATCAGTTGGCTAACTGTCAAGCCAGAAAAGCGGCACTTTAAGAAATCCCTTCACTGCAGATGCCTTTGATCTGGACAGGTCCTGTGGAACAGGAAAAAACACAATATAATGAGGAAGAATGACAAAGATATGAAAAAAGAGGAGCACAGATTACTGATAAAGGATGGTTGCAGTCTGAGGATGGATGATTAATAATTCCTGAAAATGCTCAATGGAAAATTCTTAAGGGTTTACATCAGAGTTATCATTTGGGTGCAGAGGGTACTTATCAAATGGCTTCTCGTTTGTTTGAAGGTAAAAATGTAATGAAAACTTTAAAGAATATTATCAAAAGGTGTGAGGTTTGTCAGAAAAATAATCCAAAGACTGAAAAGCTTGCAAAATCTGGATTACAAAGAAATGGGAAGTATCCTGGAGAGGACTGGGAAATTGATTTTACTCATATGCCAAAAGCTAATGGATATTCTTGCTTACAAGTTTGGGTAGATACTTGTACTGGATGGATTAAAGCTTTTCCCTGTCGCAGCGAACAGGCTAAGGAGGTTATAAAGATCTTAATCCATGAAATTATCCCCAGGTTTGGGCTGCCACGGAGCCTTCAGAGTGACAATGGCTCTGCCTTTAAAGCTGCTGTAACTCAGGGGGTATCTAAAGCTCTAGGAATAGAATACCACTTACACTGTTCATGGAGGCCCCAATCCTCAGGAAAGGTTGAAAATGCTAATGATATTATCAAAAGACATCTGCGCAAATTAACTCAAGAAACGCACTCAGGACAATTGGATTAAAGTCCTACTCATAGCTTTACTGAGGGCTCAAACTGCCCCCAGAAAGGAGGGACTGCCCCCCTTTGAATGTATTTATGGAAGGCCTTTCTTATGCACAGACATTGCTATAGACCCTGAAGCCTTGGAATTACTAGTTATGTAACTCAGCTCTCAGCTTTTCAACAGGCATTAACAGAACTCCGGGAGACGACTCCTGACCCAGCCTCTGAGTCAAGCAAGCCTCTATTTGAGCCAGGAACTGAGGTCCTCATAAAATTTTGGGATCTGGGGGCCCATCCCTCGAGCCCCTTTGGGAAGGCCCTTACCAGGTTATTCTTTATTCTCCCACAGCTGTCAAAGTGCCAGGAATTGATTAGTGGGTACATCACACTCGAGTAAAGAGGTGGCACCCTGACCAAAACTAAGTGACATATTTTTTGTCTTTATTTTCTATGCTCTGACTTTGTACTTTTCAAATGGGCCTGATAACCTATGTGAGCTTACTTCTGCTGACTCCAAATATCCTGAGTCTGCCGTTTGATCCTCAAGACAGTGCCTTCCTGTCCTGGGCTCACTCCTACACTGCATTCCACAATCGATCTAACTGCTGGGTCTGTGGAACACTCCCCTCTTCATCAGTGGAAGGCTTTCCATGGTGGACATCTCCACTTCAAGAAAAAGACTTTCTCCAAGTGTGTAAATACCTTCGACAACAATTACATGTGATGCCTCTTCTTCATCTAATGACACCTACCAACCCTAAAATGGACTGGTGCAACACTTTGTACTTTAACTATGGACACAATGTGACTTTTAATTTTGATTTTAACTTGTTTAATGACTATGTTGCCTTACATCTGTAACTGTATAACTGGATTTGTTTCTAGCTGCATGAAAGCTTTCAAGTTACAAATGGTTGCTCAAATTCCTGCTACTGTTGCAGCTGCCTCCAACTACTATTTGGGGCCCCTGGATCAGATATCCTCAATATAAGGATTAGGAGAATATGTTGCCTCCCCTATTTAGGGACAACGCCCCTTCTCAGCTCCGAAGCAGTTATGGAACAAAAATGACGCCCCTTTTCCCTAGGCAACATAATTCTCCTAAAAGAAAAGGGGGGAATGAGAGGGTAACAGGCAGGAAGGCCAGGGGTCTCCAAATGGAGGAAATAGCCTGCAAGTGTCAGACATTTTTATCTCCCTTAAGCGGAAGGAAGAAACAAACAAGCGATATTTTTTTTCCTTCTCTGTATAAATTTAAAAGGAGGTTTCTCTTAAAATTCTGTGTTGCCATGACACCTGCTTTCACCTGAAGTTAACCAATGCCTTTTTCTTATGAAAATGTTTATCTTAAACTATGCTAATGCACTATGCATTTACCCCAAACTCTGTCTTCAAGTCGGTTCTGCCTTTTGGCTCAGAACCTACTTGATAAACCAGTATGTTATACTCTGATATCTTTCCTCTAATCTATATAAATGACACTATTTGTATGGTGCTCTGCCCTTCTTCAAGATTCAAGCTAATCCTTTTATGGCCCAAGATGAACCATTTGGATCCAAGGTTATCCCAAAATAAATCATATGGGTGAGGGGCCTGATGCCATTCTAAGTTTTGAGACATTCCTGTCTTTCATTAACAGACTGCTGGTAACTATATAACATCCAGCTAAAGACTAGCAGGGGGGTACTCTTTCTGGCCTCTTCTGATGCCTATGTCAGAAGCTTTCTCTATCTCCTTTATACTTTAATAAAACTTTGTTACACAAAAGCTCTGAGAGAACAAGCCTCGTCTTTGGCCCCGGATTGAATTCTTCTCCTCCAGTGGCCAAGAATCCCGGCATCGTAATTCAACAACAACCTTTCAAAAGCAAGACAAAAACTCATATAAGAACAATGGTTGAAACCCAGTTTTACTTGAATGATGAACTAGAATATTGATAAAGATTACTTAACATTTTTAGCACTTTTACCCCATGGTATATAACAAATTTATGTCAATTATAGTCCTAGTTAAAATAGCTATTGGGTTATTTTAAAATGACCTGGTAGACACTTAAGACATCTATTATTTATTTTATGATTATAATTTATTTTAAGATGCCCTTTGTGCAATAAAGTTTATTTAGGTTTAGTTAGGTTAGTTTTGATTCATCTTCAAGATAATATTATTGCAAAGGAGGATGCATTGGAAAGTCTTCTGATTAGACTCCAGAAGAAAAAATAAGTACACAAATTTCTGGAAGAGACATATTAATAAAATGCTGAAAAACCTCTGAAGAACTATATTTTCTAGTGAGCTATGACCATCCAGAATACATATTAGTCTTTAAAGACACTATATAAAAAGTTTAAATAGAGATCTATTAGAAAGACTGTTTTGAATCATGGAATTCAAATACAACCTTTTATATTGTTAATCTTTCTTGAAGTATAAAGAGATGAGAATAAAGAGAAAAAGAATTATTTCATCTTAACCTTACCCCTATGTATTTTTTCAACTCACCTGCCTTTTGTGGATACCTATGATTCATATAATATCTATGAACTATTATAGAGGATACACAATAACTGTTTGACTTAATTCTTATATATAGGAGTCTATAGTATATATGAATTGGATATATAAATAAAATATCGTCTTTTAGGAAAATTCTGAAGAGAAAGCAAGCCAGTAATTTTAAATTAAGAATAACTCCATGATAAGAGGAATCGTGTTCACCTTGATTATTTCTATAGTTGAAGCATTTAACATAGTGCTTTATGCAATGAGGGTATTTAATGAGTATTTCTGGAATATCAGGATGAAATTGATCAGCAATTTTTGGATGACGAGATTTTAGATGTCTTGGGAAGGATGACTGCAATTTGAATTGGAATGAACTAGAAAATCAGCTAAAAGCAAGGTGGAAAAACTGAAAATTGAAGTGAACCTTGAAAAATGTATAATATTTGGATCAAAAGATAATGGAATGTATATAGGTGTATGTTCCACCCATATACATTATATGTGTGTATGTACAATAGAAGTGCATGTATGCTGATATGTGTGTATAAAAGCAATATGAAAAAAATAAAATTGCAGGTATGGATATGCTGTAGAGAGAAGGGAAATAACTATGCAACAGTAGTTACTCTTTTGGAAATTAAATAGAAAGTAAAGCTGAATAGGTTGGGAGAAACAATAGATTGGAAAGTATTGTTCTTCTCTTTTAGATATTTAAGCTTTTTTCTAAAGTCAGTGAAGAATTCTCTACCCATTAACAGAGATTTCACTGATTTTAGTCCATCAAAAGAAGAGCCAAAGATGCATAAGGTTTTTGCCCAAAACAAAAAGAAAGAATTGAATTGTCATTAATTAAAGTGGGAAAAGTTGAAGGAGAAGCAATTTTGGAGACAAGATCAAGAGCTCATTTTTGGATCTATTAATTTTGAGATGCTATTAGACTAATTTAGATGAAATTAGTTAAATATAAATTTGCATAGTTAGTTCCAGAGGTACAAATGTGGCTATTGCCAGTATAGAGATGAGATTAAACCGTAAGCTTGAATAAAGTCACCCAAAGAGTAAGAGTATTGTAAAACAAAAGAGAAGAGGCTCAGGACTAACTTTCAAGGACCTCTAGCTTTGAGAATTAAAGAAAATGGGAGGACTCTACAAAGAAAAATGAAGATGAGTAGCTTCAAAAATGAAGGGACGTGGAGAATCACATGTTTGAAGAATCATTTGCTGCTCTTAGGTCAAGCAAGGTAAGACTGGAGAATCGATCATTTGGCTTAGAATGGGGAGATCATTGTGGTAGTGTTGGGGCCAGAGTATGAATACAGTGGGTTTAAGAGAATAGGGAAAGATGAATTGAAGACAATGGGTATAAATAACTCAAGGAAATTATTGGTTAATTTCCAATTAAAATGCATGAATCATAAGTGTAAACTATTAATAAAAATAATTGATAAAATAAAACTATTAAAAAAAAACCCTAAGATCATGGCATCCAGTTCCATTATTTCATGGCAAACAGATGGGGAAAAAGTGGAAACAGTGACAGATTTAATTTCCTTGGGCTTCAAAATCACGTCAGATGATGACTGCAGCTATGGAATTCAAAGATGCTTGCTCCTTGGAAGAAAAGCAATGACAAACCTAGTACCACTACTACTAAGTTGCTTCAGTTGTGTCCGACTCTGTGCGACACCATAGACTGCAGCCCACCAGGCTTTGCCATCCCTGGGATTCTCCAAGCAAGAACACTGGAGAAGGTTGCCATTTCCTTCTCCAACGCATGAAAGTGAAAAGTGAAAGTGAAGGCATTTAGTCATGTCCGACTGCTGGCGACACCATGGACTATCGCCTACCAAGCCCCTCCGTCCATGGGGTTTTCCAGGCAAGAATACTGGAGTGGGGTGCCATTGCCTTCTCCAAATGACAAACCTAGACAGTATATTAAAAAGTAGAGACTTTGCTGACAAAGGTCCATACTGTCAAATCTATGGTTTTTCCAGTAGTCATGTATAGATGTGAGACTTGGACCATAAAGAAGGCTATTGTTGTTGTTTGGTTGCTTAGTTGTGTCCAACTTTCTACAATCCCTGAACTACAACATAACTGGCTTCCCTGTTCTTCACCATCTCCTGGAGCTTGCTCAAACTCATGTCCATTGAGTCAGTGATGCCATTGAACCATCTCATTCTCAGTTGTCCTCTCCCCTTCTCATCCTGCCTTCAGTCTTTCCCAGCATCAGGTTCTTTTCTAATGAGTTGGCTCTTCACATCAGGTGGCCAAAGTATTGGAGCTTCAGCCTCAGCCTCAGTCCTACCAATGAATATTCAGGACTGATTTCCTTTAGGATTAACTGGTTTTATCTCTTTGCTTTCTATGACTAGCTAAAATGGTGGAGTGAAATGATGTCTGCTTATCTTCTGTGAGAACACCAAAGTCACAATTAGGTGCTGAACAACCATCAACAGAAGAATGTTGGATCCCACAAAAAAGAAATCCCATGTCCAAGGGTGAAAGAGAAGAAGCCCCAATAAGACTGAAGGAAGGGTGAAACTATGTTTAGAATCAAACTGTATACCTGTCAGAGACACTCAGAGGGTGCAAACAAAAGCCTTGTGCTCACTAGGACCCAAGGAAAGGAGGAGTGATCCCACACGAGACTGAGCCAAACTTGCCTTTGAGTGTCTGAGTGTTTCCTGCAGAGGCACAGTTCAGCAGTGGCCTGCTGTGGGGACAGGGACTCTGGCTGCAGCAGACTGGGAGGCATGGCATCTGCCATAAGCCCTCTTGGAGGAGGTTGCCATTAGCCTTACCATAGAGCCACTGAGCAGATGACTCACAAACTGGATATCAATGATACCAAATAAGTTATTGCACTTTCACAAAAGTTCTAGGACACACAAAAGATTTCCAAAACTGTGGATTTGGCAAAGGAACTGAGAAGCCCCAGGGGACTTGACTTCAAAGGCCAGTAGGATTTGATTACAGAACTTCCACAGGACTGGGGAAACAGACTCTTGTAGGGCACAAACAAAATCTTGTGCACACCAGGACCCAGAGAAAGGAGCAGTGACCCCACAAGAGACTGAGCCAGACTTGTCTGTGAGCGTCCAGGAGTCTCCAGTGGGGGCATAGGTAGTAGTCAGGGGCACTGAATACAACAGCCCTGGGAGCCACTGCATTCTGGGAGCCACTTCAGTCCTTTTGAAGGTCACCATTACCACCATTACCCCTACCACAGTTTGGCCTCAAGCCAAACTTCAGGGAGGGAACACATCCCGACCCATCAGCAGAAAAAATGGATTAAAGATTTACTGAGCATGGCCCCGACCCCCATAGCAAGACCCAGCTTTCCCCACAGTCACTCCCTCCCATCAGGAAGCTTCCACAAGCCTCTTATCTTCATCCATCAAAAAGCAGACAGAATGAAAACCACAACCACAGGACACTAACCAAATGGATCACATGGCTCACCGCCTTGTCTGACTCAGTGAAACTATTGCCCATGCCATATAGGGCCAGCCAAGATGGAAGGATCGTGGTGGAGAGTTCTGACAAAACATGGTCCACTGGAGAAGGGAATGGCAAGCCACTTCAACATTCTTGCCTTGAGAACCCCATAAACAGTATGAAAAGACAAAAAAGAAGGCTGAGAGCCAACTAATTGATGTTTTCAAACTGTGGTGCTGGAAAAGACTCATGGGAGTCCCTTGGAAACCAAGGAGATCAAACCAATCAATCTTAAGGGAAATCAACCCTGAATATTCATTGGAAGGACAGATATTGAAGCTGAAACTCCAATACTTTGGCCACCTGATTCAAAGAGCTGACTCACTGGAAAAGACTCTAATGCTGGGAAAGATAGAAGACAGAAGGAGAAGAGGGCAGCAGAGGATGAGATGGTTGGATGGCACCACCAATTCAACAGACATGTATCTGGGCAAACTCAGGGAGAGAGTGAAGGACAGGGAAGCCTGCTGTGGGGCAGTCCATGGGGTTGCTAAGAATCAGATATGACTTACAGCCGAACAACAGCTATATATAACTTACCTCAATGTTTACCTTAAAATTAATGCTGTAACATAATGCACAAAAATCATCCAAAGAGCTTTACTTCCTTCTAAGGATGCTTGGGATATTGATCAAAATAATTTTGAAAAAGAGTTTTTTTCTTTTGTCTTTGGACAAAAGAATATTTGAAATGTCCTTGCTTGGGACATGCACAAATTATTTGAAATAGAAACTACCTGAGAGATCATCTCTACAGATTCATTCTGTTACATTTTCCCTCTACTATCGGATTCCTGTTTACATGGCACTATTACTGAGGAAGCATTCAGGAGCTCAGTTAATTTAAACAATTATCTTAATGCAGATGAATGAATAATAAGCAATTTTAAGTGTCTTAATTCCCAGTTCTCAGGTCTACCAATACTTCTGAGAATGTGGCTATTAAAATATCTGAGTTCACAGCAGAATTTTCCAGATATTTCACAAATAATGACCAGCATGACATTATGAATGCTGGTAATGCAGGGTAGTCATCTTTTCAGCACTGCTCTGTTCTTGGATTTCCTAGAATCACAAAGGGAAGATTTGGAGAAGGAAGTCGAAATATCTACAGACGTTTTAATTCTATATAGATAGAAACTGCTGACAAAAAATGGTTATGAAAGTATAAAATATTTTACCTTATCAGCACAAGTATACATAAACAAAATTAGTAATATTTTTCATAAGATTCTCTAATTTTAATATATATATAATTATATAAATATAAATAAATATATATATATATATATATAATTTGTATTTCTTGTCAAACATATTAATTTGCATTGTATGGCATGGCTTTGAGAAACATACATTTGTAAAATTAATATATGCATCTTGTAATTTCCATTCTCACCTACCTCCCTCATTCTATCTTTAAACAGAACATGTTATCTATTCTTTGATTTTATTAATTCTTATATATTGATATTCTGAATTATAATATGCATTTTGAAACTAAATTGGAATTTTCTAAAAATAGCATTTTAATATCTTTTGCAGTTCCTCAAGCATCTGTCAGATGTCTTATTGTGTGCAGATTGTATTTCAGAGCCATATATAACATTGCTTTTGATTGACATGAAAGATTTTATACTTAATTTGAAGTCATTTCATTGTTAACTTGATGCATTTGGAAAGTCTGGAATTAAATGTATAGTTTTATATTGATTTAATATTCTTCTCACTTTATTACAGTAGCTGAGGACTAATATTTGCATATAATTTAAAACTTGCTTAATATGTTTTGCAATTTCATTTTGTGTTTTACCATGGATCTGGAATGCCAAGTCAAGTGGGCCTTAGGAAGCATCACTATGAACAAAGCTAGTAGAGGTGATGGAATTCCAGTTGAGCTATTTCAAATCCTAAAAGATGATGCTGTGAAAGTGCTGCACTCAATATGCCAGAAAATTTGGAAAACCCAGCAGTGGCCACAGGACTGGAAAAGTTCAGTTTTTATTCCAATCCCAAAGAAAGGCAATACTAAAGAATGCTCAAAGTACTGCAAAATTGCACTCATTTCACATGCTAGCAAAGTAACACTCAAAATTCTCCAAGCCAGGCTTCAACAATATGTGAACTATAAAATTTCAGATGTTTGAGTTGGATTTAGAAAAGGCAGAGGAATTAGAGATCATATTGCCAACATCTGTTGCATCATTGAAAAAAATGAGAGTTCCAGAAAAACAACTACTTCTGTTTCATTGACTATGACAAAGCTTTTGACTGTGTGGATTACAACAAATTGTGGAAAATTCTTCAAGAGATGGGAATACCAGACCACCTTACCTGCTTCCTGAGAAATCTGAATGCAGGTCAAGAAGCAACAGTTAGAACTGGACATAGAACAACAGACTGATTCCAAATCAGGAAAGGAGTAAGTCAAGGCTGTATATTGTCACTCTTCTTATTTAACTTATATGCAGAGTACATCATGAGAAACGGTGGACTGGATGAAGCACAAGCTGGAATTAAGATTGCCAGAAGAAATATCAGTAACCTCAGATATGCAGATGATACCACTCTTACCGCAGGAAGCAAAGAAGAACTAAAGAGCCTCTTGATGAAATTGAAACAGGAGAGTGAAAAAGTTGACTTAAAATTCAAAATTCAGAAAACTAAGATCATGGCATCTGGTCCCATCACTTTATTAGAAATAGATTGGGAAATAATGGAAACAGTGAGATAATTTATTTTCTCAGACTCCAAAATCCCTGCACATGGTGACTGCAGCCATGAAATCAAAAGACGCTTACTCCTTGGAAGAAAAGCTATGACCAACCTAGACAGCATATTATAAAGTAGAGATGTTACTTTGCCAGCAAAAGTCCGTCTAGTCAAAGCTACGGTTTTTCCAGTGGTCATGTATGGATGTGAGATTTGGACTATAAAGAAAGCTGAGCACCGAAGAATTTATGGTTTTGAATTGTGGTGTTGAAGAAGACTCTTGAGAGTCCCCTGGACTCCAAGGAGATCCAACCAGTCCATCCTAAAGGAAATCAGCCCTGAATATTCATTGGAAGGACTGGTGTTGAAGCTGAAACTCCAATATTTTGGCCACCTGATGCAAAGAACTGACTCACCAGAAAAGACCCTGATCTGGGGAAGATTGAAGGTGGGAGAAGAAGGGACAATAGAGGATGAGATGGTTCAATGACATCACCAACTCATGAGTTTGAGTAAGCTCCAGGTGTTTGTGATGGACAGGAAAGCCTGGTGTGCTGCAGTCCATGAGGTCACGAAGAGTCAGACATGACTGAGCTACTGAACTGAACTGATGAATCTGAAATCTTTAGGCAAATTCTAGCTAATACCTCTTTCAGAGACTCCTTAATACCATGGAAAAACAAATAGAAATTCTTCTAATTATTACAGGACACTTTTGAAAACAACAATCTAACTTGATAGGTAATGGTAGAATAGATTTTTTTTTTTTTTAACACTTTAAGGGTTTAATATAGCTTTAAGACTTCACTATGGCCATAATGTAGCAGCTTGTACCAGAGCTGCCCTTCTACACATAACCATAAGTCTAAGCAAACTGTATGAGCCAACCGTTTTTTAAGATCTTTGAGATAAGGTGAAAACAGAAGACAAGTCTACATTTGCAAAGACTGATTGGGGCACATTCCCTATGACAACATAAGAAGAAGTCCAGGCAAAATATGGTGGCCTCATTGAACAGAGACTGAAGTGGCTGGGATTTGTAAGGCAGGGCACTAGGAAGGACGGAGCTCTGCCAAGAGGAGCATCAGAAGTGCATGAGAGGCCTGCTGCAAGCTCTTAGCCAAAGTGCAGGATAGATCTCTATGTGTCCCACCCAGCAGTAGTTGCTGGTGGCTTGATAAAAGAGCAGAGATATCAGAGGTTGTTAGTGTTTCATACTGTCGAGAGACCCTGAAGAGTCCCACAGGCATTTAGTTGAGATCCCAGACCCCTTTGGAGAACAGGCAACCCACCACTGTATGAATAGGACTAATGACAAACCTCTGACAATTTCAAAGAATAAAACCAAATCTGACATGATTGAAAAAAAGTAGACAGTAATTTAACTACTAAAAACAACAAAATCAACAGACTGTAAAAAAGCCTTAAAGAGTCAACATAATCCACACTCTTTACTATGTTCAACATAAAAAAAAAAAAAGACCTGAAACACTTAGAAAATTCAATTAGAAGGAAAAACTCGATTGAAAACGAGCAAAACATTAGCCAGATTAATCAAGAAACAAAGGGAGAAAAATCAAATCAATAACATAAGAAATTAAAATGGAGAGATCACAACAGACAACACAGAAATACAAAGGATCAAAAGAGACTACTATCAGCAATTATATACCAAAAATAGACAACTTGGAAGAAACGGATAAATTCTTAGAAAAGTGCAACTTTCCAAAACTGAACCATGAAGAAATAGAAAATCTTAACACACCCATCACAAGCAAGGAAATTGAAACAATAATCAGAAATCTTCCAGCAAACAAAAGCCAGGTCCAGACGGCTTCACAGCTGAATTCTACCAAAAATTTAGAGAAGAGCTAACACCTATCCTACTGAAACTCTTCCAAAAAATTCCAGAGGAAGGTAAACTTCCAAACTCATGTTTTGAGGCCATCATCACCCTAATACCAAAACCTGACAAAGATGCCACAAAAAAAGAAAACTACAGGCCAATATCACTGATGAACATAGATGCAAAAATCCTTAACAAAATTCTAGCAATCAGAATCCAACAACACATTAAAAAGATCATACATCATGACCAAGTGGGCTTTATTCCAGGGATGCAAGGAATCTTCAATATACACAAATCAATCAATATAATACACCACATTAACAAATTGAAAAATAAAAGCCATATGATTATCTCAATAGATGCAGAGAAAGCCTTTGACAAAATTCAACATTCATTTATGGTAAAAACTCTCCAGAAAGCAGGAATAGAAGGAACATACTTCAACATAATAAAAGCTATATATGACAAACCCACAGCAAACATTATCCTCAATGGTGAAAAATTGAAAGCATTTCCCCTAAAGTTAGGAACAAGACAAGGGTGCCCACTTTCACCACTACTATTCAACATAGTTTTGGGAGTTTTGGCCACAGCAATCAGAGCAGAAAAAGAAATAAAAGGAATCCAAATTGGAAAAGAAGAAGTAAGACTCTCACTGTTTGCAGATGACATGATCCTCTACATAGAAAACCCTAAAGACTTCACCAGAAAATTACTAGAACTACTCAATGAATAGAGTAAAGTTGAAGGATATAAAATCAACACACAGAAATCCCTTGCATTCCTATACACTAAAAATGAGAAAATAGAAAGAGAAATTAAGGAAACAATTCCATTCACCATTGCAATGAAAAGAATAAAATACTTAGGAATATATCCACCTAAAGAAACTAAAGACCTATATATAGAAAACTATAAAACACTGGTGAAAGAAATCAAAGAGGACACTAATACATGGAGAAATATACCATGCTCATGGATTGGAAGAATCAATATAGTGCAAATGAGTATACTACTCAAAGCAGTTTACAAATTCAATGCAATCCCTATCAAGCTACCAATGATATTTTTCACAAAGCTAGAACAAATAATTTCACAATTTGTATGGAAATACAAAAAACCTCGAATAGCCAAAGCAATCTTGAGAAAGAAGACTGGAACTGAAGAAATCTACCTGCCTGACTTCAGGCTCTACTACAAAGCTACAGTCATCACGACACATGGTACTGGCACAAAGACAGAAATATAGATCAATGGAATAAAATAGAAAGCCCAGAGATAAATCCACACACCTATGGACACATTATATCCGACAAAGGAGGCAAGAATATACAATGGACAAAAGACAATCACTTTAACAAGTGGTGCTGGGAAAACTGATCAACCACTTGTAAAAGTATGAAACTAGAACACTTTTTAACACCATACACAAAAATAAACTCAAAGTGGATTAAAGATCAAAATGTAAGGGCAGAAACTATAAAACTCCTAGAGGAAAACCTAGGCAAAACATTCTCCAACATAAATCACAGCAGGATCCTCTATGACCCTCCCCCCTCCAGAATATTGGAAATAAAAGCAAAAATAAACAAATGGGACCTAATTAAAATTAAAAGCTTCTGCGCAACAAAGGAAACTATAAGCAAGGTGGAAAGACAGCCTTCAGAATGGGAGAAAATAATAGCAAATGAAGCAACTGACAAATAATTAATCTGAAAAATATACAAGCAATGCCTGCAGCTCAATTGCAGAGAAATAAATGACCTAATCAAAAATTGGGCCAAAGAACTAAACAGACATTTCTTCAAAGAAGATATACAGATGGCTAACAAACACATGAAAAGATTCTCAACATCACTCATTATCAGAGAAATGCAAATCAAAGCCACAATGAAGTACCATTTCATGCCAGTCAGAGTGGTTGCTATCCAAAAGTCTAAAAGCAATAAATGCTGGAGAGAGTGTGGAGAAAAGGGAACCCTTTTACACTGTAGGTAGAAATGCAAACTAGTACAGCCACTATGGAGAACAGGGTGGAGATTCCTTAAAAGAAAAACTAGAAATAGAACTGCCATATGACCCAGTAATCCCACTGCTGGGCATACATACTGAGGAAACCAGAATTGAAAGAGACACATGTACCCCAATGTTCATCGCAACACTGTTTATAATAGCCAGGGCATGGAAGCAACCTAAATGTCCATCAGCAGATGAATGGATAAGAAAGCTGTGGTACATATACACAATGGAGTATTACTTAGCCACTACAAAGAATACATTTGAATCGGTTCTAATGAGGTGGATGAAACTGGAACCTATTATACAGAGTGAAGTAAGCCAGAAAGATAAACACCAATACAGTATACTAACGCATATATATTGAATTTAGGAAGATGGTAACAATAACTGTGTATGCGAGACAGCAAAAGAGATACAGATGTATAGAATGGTGTTTGGACTCTGTGAGAGAGGGCAATCGTGGGATGATTTGGGAGAATGACATTGAAATATATATAATATCATATGTGAAATGAATTGCCAGACCAGGCTTGATGCATGATACAGGATGCTCAAGGATGGTGCACTGGGATGAACCAGAAGGATGGCATGGGAAGGGACGTGGGAGGGGGCTTCAGGATGAAGAACACGTGTACACCTGTGGCAGATTCATGTTGATGTATTGCAAAATCAATACAATATTTAATTAGCCTCCAATTAAAATAAATTTATATCAAAAAAAGAAAATGAGCACATTCTTTACAAAAGAATATTCTTGAATAGTCAATCAGAACTTTAAATATACCTAGCATAATTATTCAGCAAGAAAATACAAGATAAATTCATGATTAAATATCATTTAATACTACTTAGAATGGCTATAGTTAAAAAGATGAAAATGTCAAATTTGTAGGAAACTGGATTGTTTATACATTGTTAGTGGGAATGCAAAGTGGTATAACTCTCCGTATTGGAGAATTGTGGTGTAATTTCTTGTGATGTTAACCATTCATCTATTATATAACACAAAAATCTATGGAAATGTCCAGGAGAAAAGGAAATGTATCTTCAATTTAATATTGATACACAGATGTTTATAAAAGCTTTAACTCAATAGCTTAAAAAAATTACTAACTGGAGAATAAATAGGTAAATTGAGGAATACTGCTTTAAAAAAATAAACGCAAAGCCATGGATGTGTTAGGGAAATCTGTTACCATCCTTGAGGGAGTAAGAGGCTAGAGAATCACAAGGCAAACAACTAGAAGGAGCCTTTTCATACTGAGGCATGGGACCATGATCCCCGGGAGCAGGGATATGAAAAAATGTAATCCTTCCAAATTGACTTGGCTTTCTGCCGGGAGAAAATTTTCATTCTATGGTTCAGAGAGTGAATAATCAAACCGAGCTTGGCAGTTTTGTTGAGTTGAGGAGATAAAGGTCAGAATTTTAGAGGTCAAGAAGACTAAAATGTGTAGGGTCACTTGGCAAAAGGGAGTTATAGAAAGAAAGGGGTCTAGAAATCTGTAGAGGTGTTCCCTTAATGTTTGAGTGAATATATACATGCTTAAGATAATCCTCCACAGACAGGAAAAGAACAACTTCCAGAAAAGAATAATTTCTGAGGGAGGCAAGCATATAAATTGAGCAATTTTACAGAATAGGATTAAGGGTATATTAGACTCTGCAAATGAAACATTTGTGAAGAAATCTGTTAATGTAGAATTCTAAACTCCAAGAAGTACTTTTCAAAGATGAAAGTCAACTATAAATGTTTTCAAAGAAAAATAAAGCTGAAAGAATTCACTGTCAGCCATCTACACTACAAGAAATGTTTGTTTGTTTTAAAGTTCTTCAAGTAGAAGAAAAATAATACCAGATAGAAAGGTGAATCTACATAAAGGCCAAGAGAAAGTGGAAATAGTAAATATGTTGATAGGATAAATAAAAGAGACTTTTGCATTATTTTTAAAGTATCTTAAAAGATAACTGATAATTAAAGGCAGAAATAAGAGACATAGATATAGAGAACAAACACATGAATACTAAGGGGTGAAGGGGGCTGGGATGAATTGGAAGACTGGGATTAATGTATATACACTACTGATACTATGTACAAAATAGATATCTAATGAAAACTGAGGGGCTTCCATGATGGCTCAGTCATAAAGAATCTGCCTGCAATGTAGGAGATGTGGGTTTGATCCCTGGGTCAGGAAGATACCCTGGAGAAGGAAATGACAACTCACTCCAGTATTCTTACCTGGGAAATCCCATGAAGAGAATTGCCTGGCAGACTACAGCCCATGCTGTTGCAAAGAATGAGAAATTCCTAGTGGCAAAACCAGCAACAATGATAGCTGACTGTAAAATACATGCAACTCTACTCAGCGCTTTGTGTTAAATTAAATGGGAAGGCAGTCCAAGGAAGAGGGGATATACGTATACATGTGTCTGATTCACTTTGCAGTATAGCAGAAACTAACAAAACATTGCAAAACAACTATACTCCAAAATAAGATAATTGATAGCTAAAAGCATAAATAGCCATGTAAAACAGCATACAGTGAAAATGGGGTCAATGGTTTTAGAGAGTAGCTTGACACTCTGTGGATGGGGGATAAATAAAAATGGGTTTTCTCTGCTTATAATGAAGAAAAGAATTAATTAACGCTCTGTTAGAAGATGAAGAGTCTATATGAACAAATCCTCTGTTCAATAGCCTTGTGTAGAACCTTACATTTCAGATTTGTGAATTTCAGTGCATACAAACTTTAATTTAATAAAAAAGTAGCTAGGAAACAAAACTGAAAGCTTTATTTTTATATTTTCAAGTAAATAAGTATTTTTATGTAATGGCTAATAAGAATTTGTGGGATTATAAATAATTTTTTATTTTATTGATTCATAAAAGACATTATTTGTATATTTCACATTCATCTTGTTGATTCTGCCTCCTTGATTGGCATTTTAAATATTTGCAAAGATTATTGCGTCTCTTACAGTACAGAAAATCATAGGTTTTGAACATTCGTGTAACAAAACAGCCATTGAAACATCAAATGTCACAACAATAAAAGTCACTTTAATTAATAATTTTTAGAAATTTGGATTAACAGTCTTCTATTAAAGGCATCATGACTCAAAAAGAAGAGTGGGGTGTGAAGTCTTGACTTTGACCTTTGTCTTCATTATTTTCTATTAGTGTGTCACTGGGTGAGCAACTTCTCTAGATCTCATTTTCTTATCAGCAAAATTGAGATTATATTCCTAATCTCATAAAGTTTTGTGAAGAATATGTGGAAGTACAAATATGTGTACATAAAGCAGAACAAAAATATGACTAATGCATAAATTAACTGGAGCCCATTGATCCATATAATCTGAATAGTTATATACACAGATATTTTTTGAATCTGAGTTTTTCTGTTGAAGTTTAGGCCTTCATCACATCTTCTTTACTGTTTAAATAATCAATCTATTTCTTTACAACTAGTCTTCTCCCATGTTTTACCCTCCATCATGCTCTCAGATAGACATAAAATGTCTGTGTATAAATTGTATTTTGAAAATATACAGTTTCAACCATGTCATATCAATAGTAAAAGTATCATTCCTGATGACTTCTCAGTAGGTTCTGTAGAAAGACCTAGTTCTCTCATTCTCATGGTATATATGAGTTCAATTCTGTCTTTCCACCTTTCTAGCCTTCCCTTCTACCATCCCCACCTCTCCATAGAACTGTTTCATGGCATGCTATTTTTTTCTCTGTGCTTTTTCATAAGATGCTTTTTAAAAAATACCTTCTGTTCTGGTCCACTGGACAAATTCTAAATATGTTTTAAGATTCAGAACAAAGATAAATCCAATTAAGACTTACCTAATGTTCTCTTTATTTGGAGGAAAACTTAAAAACAACTTCATTGATGCCTAATATAATACCTTGTACATATCTCTATTATTTTGTATTTTGTATTAAATTTTCTTACTTATCTGCCCCCATACCATCCTCTGAGTGTGTGAGTGTGAGTCTTCACTGTGCTCTTTGTTTCAGCATCACCTATAGAGTGTCACACACACATGGGTAGGTTCTCAGTAAACATTTGGTGCATGAGTGGGTGAATAGCTAGAAAAGGTATATATCAGATTTTGTTTCAGTTAAGTAGTTTGTTTCCAGTTAATGGACAAATCATTTCTGATCATAACACATTTTAAAAAACATTTTAGAAATAATGAGAAATTTATTTATCAGACCATTAACTAGAGAAAAATCTTTGAAAGCATACTGTTTCTAAAGAGGGAGATATTTGCTGAGACTAGGAGATAAGGAAGATTACTATTTTCAGTTACTATATCCTTTCCTTTCTTCATGATTGTTTGGTCAAAATTATCTGCTAGATTGTATCTGGAAGTCAATTAGGTAGATGCCAACTGAAAAAGCTCACCTCAGTCACCACATCCTTTTTCAGAGGGTACTATAGAAGCCAAGTTGTCTAGGAAGAAAGTCTCTGTCGCTGGACAAAACCAAATTGCTCTTCTTATTTCATGGACTTTAAATATTTAAAATTACTGATTTCCATAAGGAGCATTTTTGACTCCCAAGAGTATCATTATGCTATGACAATGAAAAACTAAACTCCATTTAAAGCTCCTTAGGTCCTTTGGCCTTATTTTGAAACCTCATGCATTTTAAGCGTAGAAGGAACAGATACAGCAGGCCTAAATTAGGAGAGCCTGACTCATGGATGGCTGATGTATATCTGGAGAGCACAGCTTATCTCCTAGTGCCTTTGTCAGACATCCCTGGACAATATCATTACACTTTTCTTTTGGGTGCAGACTAATTTATTCAAAATTCTTCATAACCCCAATCAGCCACCATCAACCATTCTCCAGTGGAAAGTAGAATGCCGATCTTTTGTAATCCAGGGAAATTATCAAGAGATAATCACCACTTCCTATAGCACAGAATTATGTAATTTACAGATTGTAGTCACCAGAGTCATGCCATGGGCCACATAAGCTATACTAAGATTACTGACTTCGAACCAAGGTTATCTGGTTTCTTTCTTTCTTTCTTTCTTTTTTTATAATCTGGTTTCAAATCTAGCCTATGACTAGGTTGTGTGACCTTGAGATGGTGTAAATTCATTTGCAGTATTGGGAATAATACTATATACCTCATAGGAATAATGATCGAAATTTATGAACTAATATTTCTAAATAGAAGTTAATTATTTCTTCTATTTCTACTTCTTTCTATTATCAGTAAGCATTGGATAAGTGTTTGTTAAATTAGATTATCAGTTCTAGATTTTAAGATCTCTCTAAGTCATGACTTTCCTGAAGATAACCACTCTTGGATTGAGAAGACAAAGTGATTGTTTTTTTTTTTTTGTATTATGGAACCCATGTAAATTTGTATCTTGAGAACATACTTTAAATAAAATCTCCTTGTGAAGTGAATTCCAAAGAAATGTCAATTGGCAGATGTCCAGTTATTTCAGTAAAAGTGATTAACGGACTGAAGAAAATAATATTTTAAAACGACATTTGAAAGCTAAATAATTTTACAAAGTGCTGCATTCATTAGTGTATGGACAAAGAAAATGTGGGGAGGTTGAATTAAGGAAAAACATCAAATGTCAGGAAAGAAGTACATCTAAGTAATCTATTAGGCTATGTAGTTGAATCTATTCCTCAAGCAGCACAGAATCTTCTAGCATTTAAATACATTGTAATGTTAATGGTATAGGCGTAATTTTCAAGTAGGATATTTTCCTTTTTTCAAAAAAGTTATTTATTTGTGACTGTTCTGGCTGTTCATTGTTGTGCACAGGCTTTTGCTAATTGTGACGAGCACAGGCTACTCGCTAGTTGTGAATGAACGTCTCAATCCAATGGCTTCTCTTGTTGCAGAACACAGGCGCTAAGGGCATGCAGGCTTCAGTTATTGTCACTTGTAGTTTCAGTAGTTGTGACTTGTAGTCTCAGTAGTTGCCTTGAGGCATGTGGAATCTTCCTGGATCAGGGGTCGAACCCATGTCCTCTGCAATGGTAGGTGGATTCTTAACCATTGGACCACCAGGGAAGTCCCAGATATTTTCCTTTTTGTTATGATATATTCCCTTATATTGCTGTAATTGTTCAGTCACCAAATTGTATCCAACCCTTTGTGACCCCATGGACTACAGCATGCCAGGCTTCTCTGTCCCTTACCATCTTCCTTAGTTTGCCCAGGTTTATGTCCAGTGAATCAGTGATATCATCCAACTATCTCATCCTTTGTCACCCTCTTCTCCTGCTTTCAATCTTTCCCGGCATTGGGGTCTTTTTCAGTGAGTCAACTCTTAGTATCAGGTGGCCAAAGCATTGGAGCTTCAGCTTCAACATCATTCCTTCCAATGAATATTCAGAGCTGATTTCCTTTAAGACTGACTGATTTGATCTCATTGCTTTCCAAGGGACTCTCATGAGTCTTCTCCAGCACCACAGTTCAAAAGCACCCTGAGTTTTTTACTGTCCAGCTCTCACATCTGTGCATGACTACTGGAAAGACCATAGCCTTGACTATATAGAATTTGCTGGCAAAGTGAGGTCTTTGATTTTTAACACACTGCCTAGATTTGTCATAGCTTTACTGCCAAGAGGCAATTGTCCTCTAGTTTCATGGGTACAGTGACAATCCACAGTGATTTAGAACCCAAGAAGATGAAATCTGTCACTGCTTCTACCATTTCTTCTGCTATTTGTCATGAAGTGATTGAACTGGATGATATCTTTTTTTTTTTTTTAATATTGAGTTTTAAGTCAGCTCTTTCACTCTTTTCCTTCACCCTCATTAAGGGGCTCTTTAGTTTCTCTTCAGTTTCTGCCATTCGACAGGTCTCATCCACATATCTGAGGTTGTTTGATATTTCTCCTGGCAGTTTGATTCCCTTCATGGATCACTGCCTTGCTGTGGTGAAGGTACTTGTGTAACTCAATGAAGTTATGAGCCATGCTGCATAGGGTCACCCAAGATGGACAGGTCATAGTGGAGAGTTCTGACAAAATGTGTGAGGAGAGAATGGCAAACCATTCCAGTATATTAGCCATGAGAACCCCATGAACTGTGTATTCCCTATATTCAGTTTAGTTCACTTCAGTCACTCAGTGGTGTCCAACTCTTTGCAACCCCATGAATCGCAGCACGCCAGGCCTCCCTGTCCATCACCAACTCTCGGAGTTCACTCAGAATCATGTCCATCGAGTCAGTGATGCCCTCCAGCCATATGATCCTCTGTCATCCCCTTCTCCTCTTGCCCCCAATCCCTCCCAGCATCAGAGTCTTTTCCAATGAGTCAAATCTTTGCATGATGTGGCCAAAGTACTGGAGTTTCAGCTTTAGCATCATTCCTTCCAAAGAAATCCCAGGGCTGATCTCTGGGATCAGAGATCCCAGAATGGACTGGTTGGATCTCCTTGCAGTCCAAGGGACTCTCAAGAGTCTTCTCCAACACCACGGTACAAAAGCATCAATGCTTCAGCGCTCAGCTTTCTTCACAGTCCAAATCTCACATCCATAGATGACCACAGGAAAAACAATAGTCTTGACTAGACAGACCTTTGTTGGCAAAGTAATGTCTCTGCTTTTGAATATGCTCTCTAGGTTGGTCATAACTTTCCTTCCAAGGAGTAAGTGTCTTTTAATTTCATGGCTGCAGTCACCATCTGCAGTGATTTTGGAGCCCAGAAAAATAAAGTCTGACAGTGTTTTCACTGTTTCCCCATCTATTTGCCATGAAGTGATGGGACCAGATGCCATGATCTTCGTTTTCTGAATGTTGAGATTTAAGCCAACTTTTTCACTCTCTGCTTTCACTTTCATCAAGAGACTTTTTAGTTCCTCTTCACTTTCTGCCATAAGGGTGGTGTCATCTGCATATCTGAGGTTATTGATATTTCTCCCAGCCATCTTGATTCCAGCTTGTGCTTCTTCCAACCCAGCATTTCTCATGATGTCCTCTGCATAGAAGTTAAATAAACAAGGTGACAATATACAGCCTTGACATACTCCTTTTCCTATTTGGAACCAGTCTGTTGTTCCCTGTCCAGTTCTAACTGTTGCTTCCTGGCCTGCATATAGGTTTCTGAAGAGGCAGGTACTCAGTAAGTATTTGCATATTTATTGACTCTTTTGGAGTTTGGCATCTGAGTTCATGTATAGTCTTTAAGCAAAAGTAGACAGATTGAATAAAAGTACCAGAGAGAGCACTCTGAAAAGGGATTAAATTTTTTCTAACTCAATTTGTTTAAATTTTGTTCTCTTAGGAATCCAGGCGTCAAAAGAGTTAGCATAATAACTGAGAATTAAAAATAATTATTTTAAAATTCAAGAATGAAGGCCATATGGAAAGAACAGCTAAGGAAATGAATTGTAGACCTACTGTTTAGCCTTCAAGCCATATAAAAAATGTTGTGGGAAACCTTTTCAGTGGCAGAATTTTTGAGATTTTGATCCATGGATAGAATGAGAAGGAATTTGAATAGTCTTTTCAGCATCACTTAATAGTGTTGATGTTTATTTAATTGCTAATACACTGTTGAAGTATATGCCAATATAAAATACACAATTTCATTTCCATTATAGACTCTTTTGTTCTGTACTGTGGCCTTTTGGAGGCACTTTTTTTTTTTTTTAATAAATAAACATATATTTTAGAAAGTACATTTTATGATTGATTTTCAGACAAGGTCAAATTCCCTTAACCAAGGATTACCTTGAATTCCAAACATACATTTTCACAAGTATTTATTATTTTCACTTATTAGCTTTGTAGATGTGTTAGCTTTGTAAATGCACTATTTTCGTGGATATAGTATAGTCTTTTAAGTTAGGATTTTTAAGTACTTTAAATTTATTGACTCTGCTACTACCTCTGAATGAAAATCTTTCAGAAGAGAATAAACTCTTCAGCTTAGTAAAAGCTCTGTGTGTGCATGCTAAGTGGCTTCTGTTGTGTCCAACTCTTTATTACCCTATGGACTGTAACCTTTCAGGCTCCCCTGTCCATGGGATTCTTCAGGCAAGAATATTAGGGTGGGTTGTGTTTCCTCCTCCAGAGAATCTTCCCAACCCAGGGAATGAACCAGTGTCTCTTATGTCTCCTTCACTTGTAGAAGGTTTCTTTATATCGAACAACACCTCCAGTATTGCCCTGACTGTAAGAAGCTGAGTTCCAGAGAAATAGATGCTAAGACACCATTATACATATTAAGAGATTTCTTAGGTGAAATGCTTGTGAGCCAAGATGGGGAGGGAAATAAGAGAGGCTAAGAAAACATTAGACTGTGATGCAGGTGTGATCTTTTGAAGAGAGAAATTAAGAAAGAAGTCTACATGTAAGAGTCTAAAGCTGCAGTACTGTTCAGATAGGATTCAACTAGGTGAATGGGGGAGTCCACAAGCCAAAATCGCCCATTGGAAGAGTCCCCATCCCTCAGGCATAGGTCTGCCTTAATAGGCTTGCCATGTTCTATTGTTAGCTGGGAGCATCACTGGAAAGGTAGCCTCAGTGCAAAGTGATAATTCAGAGCATATCGGCTGATGCTATGGGTCAGTTATGCTTCCATGGAGGGCATCTTTAATGGTCATCATCAACTTCCAGGGTGAAAAATCTCCATTGCCGGGGAGGATTAGATTCATTATTTATGTCTATTTGCACCTCATCCTTATGAAATATACAAATAACATTTATGGATCAATTATTTTCTATCAGGGACTTTTATGTATCTAATCATTGTTCACATTTACAGTAAATATAAATATACCCATATTAATGATAAAAGAATTGAAGCTTAGAGATCCTTCACTCTTTGGATAATACCTCTGGCTCTTATCTTTCATTTTTTAATTAAAAGTTTTCTGTGAATGTTATTTCTGAAAATTGCCTTCTCTTGTTATCAAGGAAATGATCTCTGCTAATGCAACAATAGGTGTTAATGGGCACACTCTATTTCCTGACAAAAATGTCTGAGAGGCTTTTTCATAGGAGAGGCACATGCATGATTACTTGTTATTTTTTAATGCTCAGTGTATTAAACACATAAATATACTAAAGAATTTTAAGCCATTTGTAGCTTTTAAAATGGGCTGTATATTTTATTTTCACTAAAAATTAAAATATTCAATATCACTGTGAAATTATTATAACTGATTCATATACCTTAAACAGTAGGCAAAGTATATACAAATGCAGTTATCACTACATTAATTACTTCATTTAATTTCAAACCAGTTCTGTGATTTAATACATTTTTGGATTAATTCTCTATTTGTTTCCATATCTTTCAAGTATCATAGCTACAGTTACTTTGGTATATTTTAAAGATTTTAGTGATGCTCATTTCAGTTCAGTTCAGTCGCTCAGTCATGTCCGACTCTTTGGACCCCATGAATCACAGCATGCCAGGCCTCCCTGTCCATCACCAACTCCCGAAGTTCACCCAGACTCACGTCCATTGAGTCAGTGATGCCATCCAGCCATCTCATCCTTGGTCGTCCCCTTCTTCTCCTGCCCCCAATCCCTCCCAGCATCAGAGTCTTTTCCAATGAGCCAACTCTTCACATGAGATGGCCAAAGTACTGGAGTTTCAGCTTCAGCATCATTCCTTCCAAAGAAATCCCAGGGTTGATCTCCTTCAGAATAGACTGGTTGGATCTCCTTGCAGTCCAAGGGACTCTCAAGAGTCTTCTCCAACACCACAGTTCAAAAGCATCAATGCTTTGGTGCTCAGATACTTTGATATAATTCTGGAATTATGGTTATCTTATTTGACTTAAAAGAATAAAGGATACCTTCTCACAACAGCCAAGTTTTGGATTCTTGGTTGGGGACTAGGATCTGCCTTGCTTCTCTCAAGGTGGCTCAAAATTGAGCCATTCATCTTCAAGTGGAGCTTCTTTTGGTATTGTTAAATTTTCATTGTTAGGTCAATAATGCTTCTTTTTTTAATTTGTTTGTTTATACCTTTGACATAGGTTTCTGTTGTTTGTAACCAGCTACTTCATCTCATCATTATGATATGATGAACTTACTGAAAACATATGTGTGGCTTATCAGTTTTTGTACCATTAGTTTCTTTAAATTTCATAATATATTATGGATTAAGTCAGCTGATATTGTCCTTGCTTATAGTACATTTATTTTGTCAATCACCTTAGAACACTTGATTGAAGTCTACTTCACTGGCCCAAGTCACTGGGCCAATTGTCTTCAATGCCTTTTCTTTTTTTCAACTCCTTGTGATGCATGATTGACAGAAAGGATCAATCGTTTTCATTCTTGGTAAATTCCTACCTTTTTCAAGACTATTTTATTTTATTCACTATTGCTTTTTTGTTTCTTTTGTGGGCAAAGAACAGTGTCTGCCATTTCAGTAAGCAAAGAATGTTGTGGCCATAGCTATCAGTTACTGTTCTGTGCCTTGAGCGGATTCAGGGGGGAGATAAACAGAATGCTGACTCCCAGATAGTTAAAATGCATATCAAAGCATTCAGTAAACCCAGACTCTTGCATATTACCATATGTAGAAAAAAAGTAAAATCATTTTGCTGACTCATTGATTTTTATAATTAGCACTAATCTAATGTAGTTGATGTTTCACTACATTTTTTTTTTTTTTTCCAGCAAAAACTCCTGTATATCCTTTCTTCTCCCTTATCTCTTTGGAAAGTTCCTCAGAGCTATCTGAGAGGTTGTATCCTGGGTTATAGTTCTCAGTAAGTCTGCTGAATAATGCATAATTATCAAAATTGGTTATGAATTTTTCAGTTGACACCTGCATGTGTAAAGAGAAGGAAGTACAAGTCTATAGTTTAGAAACATAATTAACAAAATGAATACATCCAATGTGCATATACACACACATGACTTTATTAGAATAGTCATCCAAAATTACTTAACATTTTTTTCTACAACCATTTATCTGTACAATTTATATTAGCTTTTCTTATTTGAATCTCACCATGTACTAATATACATGTCATTCTGCAGGTTCATCTTGTCCCAGAATGTGCACCAGAAGTTACTACTTGCTCAGAGGAATCATTTTTAATTTTATTTCATTTCACTTATAACTGTCACTCTTTCTATTCACTAGCATCATTGGATATTCTAAACTTGTCATGGAATCAGGGACCCTCAACAGAATTTTCATTTCTTTTAGTGTAGAATGTTATTAGAAAACAAATCCACAAAATAACATGCATATGAGAGTTAATGAAAACCAAATATGATGTTTCTACTCCTATTGAGCCAATTTAGTAACAGAACTTGAAAAAGTATTTATATTTATGGCTATGAGTTTTATTGATCTTTTCAATTTAACTTGTTATCATAGCTTGCTTTTTAAAAATTGTTTCCATTCACACTTGATTTGTATTCTTGGGTAAGATAGTAGCATTTTATTATGGCCTTCTACCTTAAAATGAAAGCAGAATTTTGATAGTATAAATTTCAGCAATAGTGTTTCACACATATTTCATGAGCTGAAATATCAGCATCATTCAACTATAGACAATACTATGCAAACAATGCATAGGAAGGAATAACAGCTTCTCTTTCCCTATGAACATGCCATATTGGTAACAGTCAACATCACTGATATGACCCCGTAGTATAAAACCAGCACAGTAAGGATCTTAAGCATACAGATGCTTCAAAATTCCTTCATATTGAAGGAAGAAACTTTTTTCGTTTTGAAGTCTTGTAACTTATTAGTGCTTGCATATGAACCTGCCTTCTCCTTCTGATTAGTTTTGTTGCTTGGTAAATAACTCAAGATGGAAGTAGAATATAGAGTGTGTGAGAATGTGGAGATATGTGTGGGTAGAGCCTACCAAATGGTACCAGAAGAGTATAGAGAGAAATCCTAATTCCTGCTCATGGGGTTAGTAAGGGGCCAAATAATTGAATGGAGAGGAGTTGAACAAAAAGAATTGATTAATAGGTAGACAAATTTAAAAAGCAAATTTAAAACAGCTTATCTGGGAAGTTCTGATTTCTCCACCATATTAACCAGATATTGCACCTTCAGAATTCCATTTATTTCAGTTGTTACAAAATTCTTTTAATGGAAAATATTTAAACTCCCTGGAAGATTGTAAAAGGCATCTGGAGAATTCTTTGCTCAACAAGATACAAAGTTTTTGGAAGATGGAATTTCAGGAAGTTGCCTGAGAAATGGCAGGAGGTAGTGGACGAAAACAGTGGGTACATTGTTCAATGAAGTTCTTGGTGAAAATGAAAATTTTATCTTTTATTTTTACTTAAAAACAAGAGGACCATTTGGCCAAACCAATATAATACCTGTCAGTATACCAGCAAATCTGGAAAGCTCAGCAGTGGCCACAGGCTTGGAAAAGATTGGTTTTCATTCCAATCCCAAAGCGATGCCAAAGAATGTTCAAACCACCACACAATTGTGCTCATTTCAAATGCTACCAAGTTCAGTACAGTCGCTCAGTCATGTTCGACTCTTTGCGACCTCATGAATTGCAGCACGCCAGGCCTCCCTGTTCATCACCATCTCCCGGAGTTCACTCAGACTCACGTCCATTGAGTTCGTAATGCCATCCAGCCATCGGATCCTCTGTAGTCCCATTTTCCTCCTGCCACCAATCCCTCCCAGCATCAAAGTCTTTTCCAAAGAGTCAACTTTTTGCATGAGGTGGCCAAAGTACTGGAGTTTCAGCTTTAGCATCATTTCTTCCAAAGAAATCCCAGGGTTGATCTCCTTCAGAATGGACTGGTTGGATCTCCTTGCAGTCCAAGGGACTCTCAAGAGTCTTCTCCAACACCACAGTTCAAAAGCATCAGTTCTTCGGTGCTCAGCCTTCTTCAGAGTCCAACTGTCACATCCATACATGACCACAGGAAAAACCATAGCCTTGACTAGACGGACCTTAGTCGGCAAAGTAACGTCTCTGCTTTTGAATATGCTATCTAGGTAGGTCATAACTTTTCTTCCAAGGAGTAAGCATCTTTTAATTTCATGGCTGCAGTCACCATCTGCAGTGATTCTGCAGCCCCCAAAATTAAAGTCTGACACTCTTTCCACTGTTTCCCCATCTATTTGCCAGGAAGTGATGGGACCAGATGCCATGATCTTCATTTTCTGGATATTGAGCTTTAGGCCAACTTTTCCCCTCTCCTCTTTCACTTTCATCAAGAGGCTTTTTAGCTCCTCTTCACTTTCTGCCATAAAGGTGGTGTCATCTGCATATCTGAAGTTACTGATATTTCTCCTGGCAATCTTGATTCCAGCTTGTGTTTCTTCCAGTCCAGCGTTTCTCATGATGTACCCTTCATATAAGTTAAATAAGTAGGGTGAGAATATACAGCCTTGACACACTCCTTTTCCTATTTGGAACCAGTCTGTTGTTCCATGTCCAGTTCTAACTGTTGCTTCCTGACCTGCATACAGATTTCTCAAGAGGCAGATCAGATGGTCTGATATTCCCATCCCTTTCAGAATTTTCCATAGTTTATTTTTTTCCACACAGTCAAAGGCTTTGGCATAGTCAATAGAGCCGAAATAGATGTTTTTCTGGAACTCTCTTGCTTTTTCCATGATCCAGCGGGTGTTGGCAATTCGATCTCTTGTTCCTCTGCCTTTTCAAAAACCAGCTTGAACGTCAGGGAGTTCATCATTCATGTATTGCTGAAGCCTGGCCTGGAGAATTTTGAGTATTGCTTTATTAGCATGTGAGATGAGTGCAATTGTGCGGTAGTTTGAGCATTCTTTGGCATTGCCTTTCTTTTGGATTGGAATGAAAACTGACCTTTTCCAGTCCTGTGGCCATTGCTGAGTTTTCCAAATTTGCTGGCATACTGAGTGCAGCACTTTCACAGCATCATCTTTCAGGATTTGAAACAGCTCAACTGGAATCCATCACCTCCACTACCTTGTTCGTTGTGATGCTTTCTAAGGCCCACTTGACTTCACATTCCAAAATGTCTTGTTCTAAATTAGTGATCACATCATCATGACTATCTGGGTTGTGAAGGTATTTTTTGTACAGTTCTTCTGTGTATTCTTTCCACCTCTTCTTAATATTTTCTGCTTCTGTTAGGTCCATACCATTTCTGTCCTTTATCAAGCCCATCTTTGCATGAAATGTTCCCTTGGTATCTCTAATTTTCTTGAAGAGATCTCTAGTCTTCCCCAATCTGTTGTTTTCCTCTATTTCTTTTCATTGATCGCTGAAGAAGGCTTTCTTGTTTCTTCTTGCTATTCTTTGGAACTCTGCATTTAGATGCAGATATCTTTCCTTTTCTCCTTTGCTTTTCAACTCTCTTCTCTTCACAGCTATTTGTAAGACCTCCCCAGACAGCCATTTTGCTTTTTTGCATTTCTTTTCCATGAAGATGGTCTTGATCTCTGTATCTTGCACAATGTCATGAACTTCATTCCATAGTTCATCAGGCACTCTATCTATCAGATCTAGGCCCTTAAATCTATTTCTCACTTCCACTGTATAATCATAAGGGATTTGATTTAGGTCATACCTGAATGGCCTAGAGGTTTTCCCTACTTTCTTCAATTTAAGTCTGAATTCGGCAATAAGGAGTTCATGATCTGAGCCACAGTCAGCTCCCAGTCTTGTTTTTGTTGACTGTATAGAGCTTCTCCATCTTTGGCTGCAAATAATATAATCAATCTGATTTCAGTGTTGACCATCTGGTGATATCCATGTGTAGAGTATTGTCTTGTGTTGTTGGAAGAGGGGTTTTTCTATGACCAGTCCATTTTCTTGGCAAAACTCTATTAGTCTTTGTCCTGCTTCATTTTGCATTCCACAGCCAAATTTGCCTATTGCTCCAGGTGTTTCTTGACTTCCTACTTTTGCATTCCAGTCCCCTATAATGGAAAGGACATCTTTTTTGTGTGTTAGTTTTAAAAGGTCTTGTAGGTCTTCATAAAACCGTTCAACTTCAGCTTCTTCAGCATTACTGGTTGGGGCATAGACTTGGATAACTGTGATATTGAATGGTTTGCCTTGGAAACAAAAAGAGATCATTCTGTCGTTTTTGAGATTGCATCCAAGTACTGCATTTCAGATTCTTTTGTTGACCATGATGGCTACTCCATTTCTTCTGAGGGATTCCTGCCCACAGTAGTAGATATAATGGTCATCTGAGTTAAATTCACCCATTCCAGTCCATTTTAGTTCGCTGATTCCTAGAATGTTGATGTTCACCCTTGCCATCTCTTGTTTGACCACTTCCAATTTTCCTTGATTCATGGACCTGACATTCCAGGTTCCTATGTAATATTGCTCTTTACAGCAGTGGGTGGCTGCGAGAGCCAGCTCACTAAGCATGGGCGGCTGTGAAAGCAGGCTGACTAAGCACGGCTGAGAGGAGCTACCCTGTGTCTGAGTTCAGGGGCAGCGGCCGAGAGGAGACACCCTGCGTCCGAGGTCAGAGGCGGCCGGGAGAATCCACCTCTTGCCCGAGGCCAGGGGCAGTGACCCTGAGGAGCCACCCCAAGCCCGAGGCCAGAGACAACAGCTGGAAGGAGCCACCCATGCCCGAGGCCAGGGCCCGCAGCCAGGAGGAGCAACCTGAGGAGCGGTGGCTGTGTAGGCACAGGAGGGCCTAGAGGAGTTATCCCATGTTGAAGGTCAGGAACGGTGGCGGTACGGAGATACCACTCATCCGAGGTAAGGAGCAGCGGCTGTGCTTTGCTGGAGCAGCCATGAAGAGATACCCCCACGTCCAAGGTAAGAGAAACTCAAGTAAGATGGTAGCTGTTGCAAGAGGGCATCAGAGGGCAGACACACTGAAACCATACTCACAGGAAACTAGTCAATCTAATCACACTAGGACCACAGCCTTGTCTAACTCAATGAAACCAAGCCATGCCTGTGGGGCAACCCAAGACGGGCGGGTCATGGTGGAGAGGTCTGACAGAATGTAGTCCACTGGAGAAGGGAATGGGAAGCCACTTCAGTATTCTTACCTTGAGAACCCCATGAACAGTATGCAAAGGCAATATGATAGGATACCAAAAGAGGAACTCCCCAGGTCATTAGGTGCCCAATATGCTACTGGAGATCAGAGCAGAAATAACTACAGAAAGAATGAAGGGATGGTGCCAAAGCCAAAACGATACCCATCTATGGATGTGACTGGTGATAGAAGCAAGACCCGATGCTGTAAAGAGCAATATTACATAGGAACCTGGAATGTCAGGTCCATGAATGCTAGCAAGGTAATGATCAAAATCCTTCAAGGTAGGCTTCAACAATATGTGAACTGATAACATGCAATTGTACAAGCTGAATTTAGAAAAAGCAGAGGAACCAGAGACTAAATTGTCAACATCTGCTGGATCATAGAAAAAGGAAGGGAATTCCAGAAAATCATCTACTTCTGACTCACTGACTATGCTAAAGCTCTAGACTGTGTGGATCTCTACAAACTGGAAAATTCTTCGAGATGGGAATAACATATCACCTTACCTGGGTCCTGAGAAACCTGTATGCAGCTCAAGAAGCAACAGCTAGAACCAGACATAGAACAACAGACTTGTTCCAAATAGAGAATCAAGTATGCCAAAGCTGTATATTTTTACCCTGCTTTTTAACTTTTATGTGGAGTATATCATGTGAAATACTAGGCTAGATGAAGCTCAAACTGGAATTACGATTTCTGGGAGATATATCAATAACCTCAGATATGCAGATGACATACCCTTATGCAGAAAGGGAAAAGGAACTACAGAGACACTTGATGAAAGTGAAAGAGGACAGTAAAACAGCTAACTTAAAACTCAACATTAAAAAATGAAGATCATGGTACCTGGCCCCATCAATTTATGGCAAATAGATGGGGAAGCAATGGAAACAGTGGCAGACTTTATTTTCTGGGGCCCAAAATCACTGCAGATGGTGACTGCAGCCATGAAATTAAAAGACATTTGCTCCTTGGAAGGAAAACTATGACAAACCTAGACAAAATATTAAAGAGCACAAGCATTACTTTACTGACAAAGGTCCATCTAGTTAAAGCTATGATTTTTCCAGTAGTCATATGTGGATGTGAGAATTGCATCATAAAGAAGGCTGATTGCCCAAGAATTGATGCTTTTGAACTGTGGTATTGGAGAAGACTTTTGAGAGTCACTTGGAGTGCAAGGATATCAAACCAGTCCATCCTAAAGGAAATCAGTCCTGAATATTCATTGGAAGGACTGATGCTGAAGCTTAAACTCCAATACTTTAGCTACTTGATGCGAAGAGCTGACTCATTTGAAAAGACCCTGATGCTGGGAAAGATTGAAGGCAGGAGGAGAAGGGGGTGATAGATGATGAGATGGTTGGGTGGCATCACCAACTCAATGGACATAAATTTGAGCAAACTCTGGGAAATAGTGAAGGACAGGGAAGACTGGTGTGCTGCAGTCCATGGGGTCACAAAAAGTCAGACATTACTGAGCGACTGAACAACAACAAACATAATACCAAACTACACAGGGCAGAGTCCCAACAATGTGTAGGAGGGTAAGAGAGAGAGAGAGATTAACATTTTATGCTTTGCATTTTATTTTCATGGGGATGTCTCTTCAAGGCAAAACAGAAGAGATATAAATAGCATAAGTTTTGAAGAAAGATAGACCCTGGCTCTGGACTAAGTAGAATTTTTTTCTTTGCAAGCTGATAAGATAATTTCTTCCTGATTTTTTTTTTTCCCAACCTGACATCAAAACCTTTATTCAGTTTGTTATTCAATCTTTGTTTCTTGCTTGGGAATTGTCTCATAGGTATAGAATGGTCTTCCAGACTGTTAGGCAGCCCTGGCCCTGCAGCCTTACCTGACCTTGTGCTTGTAGAAGACATGTTGAACCTCCTTCCTGGAACTTTTGAAGAGATTTGTTTAGCTATTTATTCAACAAATATTTGTAAACACCTACTACTTACAAGACATTGCACCAATAATTGCAAGTCGATATTCTACTTATGAATAAGAATAAATTAATAAATTCTCTGTGCAGAATCACCACCTTTGGTAAATCTCTTTTTGTTTGTTTGTTTTTGACAACTAAATCCATATTTAATTTGCTATTATAAAGTCATTAGTAAAGCAAATAGTGTGATTTGAGGCCAGCAAATATATTTGAAATAAAGAAAATATAGAAATTAGTGATAAAAGTTTATAAATTATTTAATGCTGGTTAAAACAAAGTAAAACTATAGAGTAAATTCACATTTATCATATAAAATTGGACATGTCTAAACCACAGCATGTTTTACCTACAATTCAGATTAGGTTTATTAAGTGGAGTCCAAGTTGGTAAATAAAGGTGATCCTCCAAAAACGGATGCATATAAATGCCTGAGGAGATGTTTCTATAAATAGCAGCACTGTTATGTTATGTTATTTGAAGTCTAAGGTTTCCATAGAAGTGGTTTGCAATTAATGTTTTTGGGTGTAGATTTAACACACCATGCTAATGCAAGTGAAAGTCACTTTCTTATTTTAGAGCTTCTTCATTGAAATGTGTCATTATTAAAGTCCCTTGGTACATATTCAAATACTTACAGGAAAAAAGCAATCTGCAGTGCACCTGGCTGTATTTAATCGCCCTTGATTCTAATAGCAAAATTAGTAGAATTGCTTTTTAAAGATGTTCACATTATAGTCACTAATGTTGCTATGCTATTAGTAGTTTAAGCAGTTATATAACACATTTTTGGTGGCCTGCTTAAAAATATATATTTGAAAGTTACATATTTTTTACATTATGAATTAGAAAAAAAACTTTTAAACTTAGATACCCACCTCCATCAACCCTAAAACATTAGATACCATACCAGCACAAGCTGGTATCAAGATTACCTGGAGAAATATCAATAACCTCAGATATGCACACTTATGGCAGAAAGCAAAGAACTAAAGAGCCTCTTGATGAAAGTGAAAGAGGAGAGTGAAAAAAGTTGGCTTAAAACTCAACATTCAGAAAACTAAGTTCATGGCATCTGGGCCCATCACTTAAGGGCAAAAGGATGGGGAAACAATGGAAACAGTGAGAGACTTTACTTTTTGGAGGGCTTCAAAATCCCTGCAGATGGTGATTGCAACTATGAAATTAAGACGCTTGCTCCTTAGAAGAAAGGCTATCACCAGCCTGGAGAGTGTGTTGAAAAATAGAGACGTTACTTTACCAACAAAGGTCTTTCTAGTCAAGGCTATGGTTTTCCCAGTGGTCATTTATGGATGTGAGAGTTGTACTATGAAGAAAGCTGAGCACTGAGGAATTGATGGTTTTGAACTGTGGTGTTGGAGAAGACTCTTGAGAATACCTTGAACTTCAAGATCAAACCAATATGTCCTTAAGGAAATTGATCCTGAATATTCATTGGAAGGACTGATGCTGAAGCTGAAACTCCAATTCTTTGGCCACCTGATGTGAAGAGCTGGCTCATTGGAAAAGACCCTAATCTTGGGAAAAATTGAAGGCAGGAGAAGAAGGGGACAATGATGACAGAGAATGAGATGGTTGGATGGCATCACTGACACAATGGACTTGGGTTTGAGTAAGCTCCGGGAGTTGGTGATGGGCAGGGAGGCCTGGCATGCTGCAGTCCATGGGATTGCAAAGAGTCAGACATGACTGAGTGACTGAACTGACTGACCATACAAAGTTCCTTCCAAGTATAAAGCTATAGCCAGCTCTGAGGCTAATATATTCTTATTTGGGTCAAAGTAAATGTGTAAAGACATACTGGCAGTAGTAGTTAAGATTCTAATGTATTTTTTCTGGGAAAAAATTATTCTGGTCAAGATGGGTACTTCCACACACCTCCCAGTGACTGGCCAGGTTTCTCATCTCTATTTTATCTCTGAGTTACGTGATGATAATGTATGGTGGGAACATAACAGGAGCAGATAGATAACAAAGTAGACGGTGAAGCAGGTGCCAGACAGAGTAAGTGGGAAGCATCTCATATTACCTCTTGATTTGTCCACAGAACCCTGATAGCATTCCTGTGATAGCAACCCTGAACACAACCCTGATAGCAACCCTGAACACATTTCTATGTCGTCTAGTTTTTTTTTTTTAATTGAGATATAATTGAGTTACAGCATTATGTAAGTTTAAGCTGTACAAGTTAGTATGTTACATTTGTATGTTGCAAATGATCACCACAATAATTCATCAATTCATACTTCCATCCTGTTGCATAATTCAGTTCAGTTCAGTTCAGTCACTCAGTCATGTCCAACTCTTTGCGACCCCATGAATCACAGCATACCAGGCCTCCCTGTCCATCACCACCTCCCGGAGTTCACTCAGACTCAAGTCCATCGAGTCAGTGATGCCATCCAGCCATCTCATCCTCTGTCGTCCCCTTCTCCTCCTGTCCCCAATCCCTCCCAGCATCAGAGTCTTTTCCAGTGAGTATACCCTTCACATGAGGTGGCCAAGTACTGGAGTTTCAGCTTTAGTATCATTCCTTCCAAAGAAATCCCAGGGTTGATCTCCTTCAGAATGGACTGGTTGGATCTCCTTGCAGTCCAAGGGACTCTCATAATTACCATTTTTATTTTTTAGGGGAAAATGTTTAAGACTTACTCTCTTAGCAACTTGCAAGTGTATAATACAGCATTATTAGATTTAATTTCCATGCTATACATTAGGTCCCCAAAACATATTCATCTTCTGAATAGAAATTTTAATCCTTTGATCAGTGAATTTCCATTTCTTCTTGTGGGCTGTGTTTTGCTAATTCACTATAGTTGTGTCCTACTATAGGCCATTGGGCTCTTCTGTCCATGGGATTCTCCAGGCAGTGATACTGGAGCAGGTTGCCATGCCCTACTCCAGGGGATCTTCCTGACCCAGGGATTGAGCCCACATCTCTTAAGTCTTCTGGATTGGCAGGCTGGTTCTTCACTATTAGCAACACCTGAGAAGCCCCTCCCATACTCCTTATCCCCCGATAGTTACCACTGTATTCTGTTTCTATGAGTCTGACTTTTTGAGATTTCACATGCAAGTGGTAGATACAGTTACTTGTGCTTATCTGATTTACTTCATTTAGCTAATTCCCTCAGGTTTCTTCCATGCTATTGCTAGTGGAAGCATTTTCTTCTTTCTCAAGAGTGAAAGCCAGGTCATGGAAGCAATCTAGATGTCCATCAGCAGATGAATGGATAAGAAAGCAGTGGTACATATACACAATTGAGTATTACTCAGCCATTAAAAATAATACATTTGAATCAGTTCTAATGAGGTGGGTGAAACTGGAGCCTATTATACAGAGTGAAGTAAGCCAGAAAGAAAAACACCAATACAGTGTACTAACACATATATATGGAATTTAGAAAGATGGTAATGATAACCCTGTATGTAAGACAGCAAAAGAGACACAGATGTATAGAACAGTCTTTTGGACTCTGTGGGAGAGGGGGAGGGTGGGATGATTTGGGAGAATGGCATTGAAACATGTATAATATCATATATGAAACGAATCGCCAGTCCAGGTTCAATGCATGATACTGGATGGTTGGGGATGGTGCACTGAGCCAACCCAGAGGGATGGTATGGGGAAGGAGGAGGGAGGAAGGAGGGGAGTTCAGGATGGGGAACACATGCATATCTGTGGTGGATTCATGTTGATGTGTGGCAAAACCAATACAATATTGTAAAGTAATTAACCTCCAATTAAAATAAATAAATTTATATTAAAAAAGTAAAAAGCAAAAAAAAAAAAAAAACTAATGAATAATATTCCTGTGTGTGCATGTGTATGTGTGTGTGTTTATACATGTCTTCTTTCTTCATTTATCTACTGGTGGATACTTACGTTGTTTCCATGACTTGACTGTTTGCAATGAACATGAGAGTGCAAGCATCTTTCCCAGATAGTGATTTCCTTTCTTTGGATATATATACCCAGAAGTGGGGTTGCTGTCCATAACATATGTAATGTTTATGTTACCCTAAACCATTTATCAATTCAATGTAATCCTTATGAAAATGGCATCGTTTTCATAAGGATTTCAAAAAAAGCACTCCTAAAATTTGTGTGGAGCTACAAAAGATCCCCCGAGGCCAAAACAATCCTGAGAAAGAACAAAGCTGGAGGAATCCCAATTCCCAGGTTTCAAACCATATTAAAAATCTATAGTAATCAAAATAGTAAATGTGCTGACATATAAACTCCTGGACCAATGAACCATAATGAATAGCTAATAAATAAACACCACATATAGGGTAAGCAAATATTTGTCAAGGAAATCAAGAGTACTCAAGGGGGGAAGAATAGTCTCTTCAAAAAATAATGCTGAAGGAAAACTGGATAACTTATTTTATACCACTCACAAAAAATTAACTTGAAGTGAATTAAATAATTAAACAAAACTTGAAACCATAAAATGTATGGGGAAAAACTCCATGACATTGCTCATTACAGTGATATTTTGAATATGACCAAAAGCACAAGCAACAAAAGCAAAAATAAACAAGTGTGATTACATCAGACTAGAGGTTTTTGCACAGCAGAAGAAGGAAACACCAACAAAATAAAAAGGTAACCAATGGAACAGTAAAAAATATTTGAAAATCACATATCTGATAAGGAATTAACATCCACAATATGCAAGGAATTCATAAAATTCAATAGCAAAAGCCCAAATATTTGATTAAAAAATGGTAGAGGAAATAGACATTATTTTTTTCAAAGAAGACATACAAATAATCAGTAGATACAAGAAAAGATAATCAATATCATTTGTTATCTGGGAAATGCAAATATAAATCATCATGAAATATCAACTCATATCTGTTAGAACAGTTATCAAAAGATAAGAGATAACAAGTGTTAGTGAGGATGTGGAGAAAGGGAACCCTTGTGCACCATTGATGAGAATGTAAATTGATGCAGCCACTCTGGGAAATGATATGGAGTTTCCTCAAAAAAGTTTTAGAAAGCACCCAGTTTTAATTGCTGTTCAAAGGACAGCTAATTTGTCAGTACTTTGTATCCTTTAAAAATTTTGTCTTTTTACTTGAATAGCTCTTATCAAACTATTTCATGCACTGTTCAGATTACAATTATCCTGATAGTTAGATATGACACGATGAACCCAATTACCTGGAAGATAATCAAAAGAACTAGATGGCTATCTGGTTATCTCTGCTATTTGAGCTAAACAGTTATTTGGCAAGTCAGTGCACCAATCAGATTTGGGTTCTAATTGTCCATTTAGTCAGAGAAGGCAATCGCACCCTACTCCAGTACTCTTGCCTGGAAAATCCCATGGATGGAAGGAACCTGGAAGGCTGCAGTCCATAGGGTCACTGAGGGTCAGACACAACTGAACGACTTCGCTTTCACTTTTCACTGTCATGCATTGGAGAAGGAAATGGCAACCCATTCCAGTGTTCTTGCCTGGAGAGT
Organism: Capricornis sumatraensis; assembly: GCF_032405125.1. Lineage (NCBI taxonomy): Eukaryota > Metazoa > Chordata > Mammalia > Artiodactyla > Bovidae > Capricornis > Capricornis sumatraensis. The sequence goes on along the minus strand of NC_091080.1, from coordinate 11,176,163 downwards.
CCCAGGGACGGTGGAGCCTGGTGGGCTGCCGTCTGTGGGGCCGCACAGAGTCGGACACGACTGAAGTGACTTAGCAGCAGCAGCAGCAGCAGCAGCAGCAGCAGCAGCAGCAGCAGCAGCAGCAGTCCATTTAGCTATTAACTAGGAGATCAGTCCTCAGTGTTCTTTGGAAGGAATGATGCTAAAGCTGAAACTCCAGTACTTTGGCCACCTCATGCGAAGTGTTGACTCATTGGAAAGACTCTGATGCTGGGAGGGATTGGGGGCAGGAGGAGAAGGGGACTACAGAGGATCAAATGGCTGGATGGCATCACTGACTAGATGGTAGTGATTCTGAGTGAACTCCGGGAGATGGTGATGGACAGGGAGGCCTGGCGAGCTGCGATTCATGGCGTCGCAAAGAGTCGGACATGACTGAGCGACTGAACTGAACTGAACTGAAGATAGTAAGTCCTGAGTTCTTAACATAAGGAAAAAACATTTTTCTGTTTCACAATTTTGTTTCTATGTGAGATGATGCATTTTTCACTAAACTTACTGTGAAAATCATTTCCTGATGCATGTAAGTCAAATCATTATGCTGTTCACTTTAAACTTATTTAATGCTATATGTCAATTATATTCCAATACAACTGGCAGAAAAATAAATATGAGTGAAATACTTTAGCGAAAAAAAATATTTGCTTGGAAAAGCAAATCTTCTTTCAAAGGGCTCTGCCTTCAGTAATTCTAAGCTAACCATTCTCTCCTAGAGATTCAAGCAAGCACCAAATCTCTCTTCCTTGTCTACAGTTTGTATTCTATTTTATTATGTTACCTCATTCCAAACAATGAATCCTTATGTTTTTGCTGCTGCTGCTGCTGCTGCTAAGTCACTTCAGTTGTTTCCGACTCTGTACGACCCCACAGACGGCAGCCCACCAAGCTCCTCAATCCCTGGGATTCTCCAGGCAAGAACACTGGAGTGGGTTGCCATTTCCTTCTTCAATGCATGAAAGTGAAAAATGAAAGTGAGCATTGTCAAAAATGAAGCTTTTTATTATCTTAGAATTTGTTAAGTGGGTACATATGGCAGTGTTCAAATCTTAAGCAAATTAGTGCAATTTATTTCAAGGTACCAATTTTATGGTTCATGAATTCATGTTATTATTACTAACTTTCACTCTAATTTTACCTTGAAGATGAACAGTAAGTAATATCTGACAAAAACTGCATAGGGAGAACAAGATGATGGAGGAGTGGGTGGACAAGAAGTACATCTCTCTCCGCAGTTACATCAGGAATACACCTTCAGACCCAGAAGTGCATTAAGAGCACCAGCTGAGAGCGGACAGGAGCACCTGACCAGAGGAAAAGAATATATAGAATCACGCAAAACTCAATAGGACAAAGGAACTACAGGGAAAAACAGGAGTTTTAATAGGAATGGACCTGCCCTCAGCAGTAGAGGGAACTGAAGCAGGGGTCCGATCTCCACATCAGGGCAATTGTCTGAGTCAGAGGAGAAACATTTAAGTCTGAGAGTGAGACAGCTGATCTGTGACAGCCTAAATGGGATGAGAATCAGACAGTCCTTGCAACAGCTCTATAGCCAGACAGGGACATGGGTCACTTGGAAGGTGCAGCAGCTGGGAGCTGGAGTTTGGGGATTGTGGAGTGATCCCAGGGAGAGGGCTACTGTTGACTGTGGAGAGACAAATTGAGGGGATGTGAGGTAGGAGGTCATGGTGAGAAATGCCTGTGGAGGAAAGCTAGGCAGTCATGGAAGCAAGGGATACTGCTGAGTCATGCATAGGGGCCAGACCCATCTTCACAACCAGTTTTTCCCCACATGCCAGCACTGGCAGCTGAACAGTAGAGAGGCAGGTCCATCAAATGCCTGACACATTGAACTACAGAGTAGTACTACACCCAGAGTGCTCCTTTAAGTGCCTGATGCATCCATCTACAGAGTAGAACCCCAGCTGGATTTGGAGGCCCCTCTCTATGTGCCTGATTGCACCAAACAACAGAGAAGCACTCCAGGCAAGTGAGACCTCTAAGCACCTGAATGGACAGAGATATGGAGAAAGACTGGTCAAAGAGACCTTCTGATTGCCAGCTACAAGAGGCTCGAGAAAAGACTCTGATAGAGCCACAACTCCTGCGGTGGAGGCAGTCCATGTCACTGCACACTTGGTGCCTCCAGGGTCCCTGAAAGCCAAGTAGCTGTGTCACTTTCATCCTCAGCTTTCACTGGAGCAGAGCTGCCACAGGTAAAAGTCTTGAGTCTGTTTTTATGCCAATTGCATACTATTTTGATTGTTGTAGCTTTGTAATATAGTTTAAAAACTGGGAGTATCATGCCTCCAGCTTTTTGTGTGTGTGTGTGCAAGATTGCTTTGGCTATTTGGGACCATTTATGGTTTCATCCATATTTCAGAATTGTTTATCCCATTTTTCTGAAAAAAGTAGTTAGGATTCTGATAAGAATTGCATTGAATCTGTAGATTATTTTTGGTAATGCGGATATATTTTTCAATATTAATTCTTCATTCCAGGAGATTTAAATATTTTCCCATTCATTTGTGTTTTCTTCAATTTCTTGCATCAATCATTTACCCCCTTGTTTAAATTTATTCCTGGAAACTTATTTCTTTTGTGATGCAATTATAGATGGGATTTTTTTTTTCTTAATTGTCATCAGAAAATATGCTTGATACATTTTCAGTCTTCTCAAAGTCTTGTTTTATGGCCTAACATGCAGTTGATCCTGGAGGCTCTTCCATGTGTATGTGAAAACGATGTATATACTGCTGTTTTGGAATGGAAAGCCTTATACATAACTATTAAGTCCAACTGGTTTAATATATCATTTAAGATCACTATCTCCTTATTGACTTTCTTCTTGGATAATATGTCTATTGATGTAGTGGAGTGTTAAGTGTCCCTATTCTCATTGTTTTTGTTGTTCTTTTTTTCCTTAATTATTTATTTTAATTGGAGGCTAATTACATTACAATATTGTTTTTGCCATACATTCACATGAGTCAACCATGGGTATACATGTGTTCCCCATTTTGAATCCCCCTCCCACCTCCTTCCCCATCCCATCACTCTAGGTCATCCCAGTGCACCAGCCCTGAGCACCGTCTCATGCATCAAACCTAGACTGGTGATCTGTTTCACATATGATAACATACATGTTTCAATGCTATTCTCTCAAATCATCCAACCATCACCTTCTCCCACAGAGTCCAAAAGTATGTTCTTTACATCTGTGTCTCTTCTGCTGTGTCACATATAAGGCCATCCTTACCATCTTTCTAAATTCCATATATATGCATTAATATATTATATTGGTGGTTTTATTTCTGACTTACTTCACTCTGTACAATAGGCTCCAGTTTCATTCACCTCATTAGAACTGATTCAGATGCATTCTTTTTAATAGCTGAGAAACATTGCATTGTGTATATGTACCACTGCTTTCTAATCCATTAATCTACCAATGGACATCTAGGTTGCTTCCATGTCTTGGCTATTGAAAACAGTGCTGCGATGAATATTGGGGTACATATGTCTCTTTCAATTCTGATTTCCTTGGTGTGTATGCCCAGCTGTGGGATTGCTGGGTTGTATGGCAGTTCGATTTCCAGTTTTCTTAAGGAATTTCCACACTTTTTCCATAGTGGCTGTACTAGTTTGCAGTCCTGCCAACAGTGTAGGAGGGTTTCTTTCTCTCCACACCGTCTCTAGCATTTATTGTTTATAGACTTTTTGGTAACAGTCATTTTGACCAGCGTGAGGTGGAACCTGATTGTGGTTTTGATTTGCATTTCTCTGATAATGAGTGATGTTGAGTATCTTGTCATGTGTTTGTTAGCCAGCTATATGTTTTCTTTGGAGAAATGTCTGTTTAGTTCTTTGGCCCATTTTTTGAACGGGTCACTTGTTTTTCTGGAATTGATCTGCTGGAGCTACTTGTATATGTTTAAGATTAATTCTTTGTCAGTTGTTTCATTTGATATTATTTTCTCACATTCTGAAGGCTGTCTTTTCACCTTGCATGAAGCATTTTTCCCACCTATTCATTTTCAGTCTGTGTGTATCTTTATGTCTGAGATGAGTCTCTTGTAGGTAGCATATGGATGACTCTTTTACTATTTTATCCATTTAGCCACTTCGTTTTTTGATGGGCACATTTGGTCCATTAGCATTTAAAGTAATTATTGATAGGTCCACCCTTATTGCCGTTTGTACATTGTTTCCTGGCTATTACATAGTTCTCTCTTCCCTTCTTCTCTTACTTTCTTCCCTTGTGATTTGACAGTTTTCTGTAGTTTTATGCTTAAATTCCTTTTTTCTTGCCTTTTGTGTATCTATTGTAGGCTTTTGCTTTGTGGTTACAATGAAACTCACATATAACAGCCTACACATATGACTCTATTTTAAGTTTATAGCATGTTGGAATGCATTCTAAAACTCTGCATTTTTAATCCCACTCCTCATTTCTTATGGTCTGATTTCACATTTTACGCCAGGCTTCCCTGTCCTTCACCCACTCCCAGAGCTTGCTCAAACTCATGTCCATTGAATCAGTGATGCCATCCAACTATCTCATCCTCTGCTGTCCCCTTCTCCTCCTGCCTTCAATCTTTCCCAGCATCAGGGTCTTTTCTAATGAGTTAGCTCTTCATATCAGGTGGCCAAAGTATTGGAGCTTCAGCTTCAGCATCAGTCCTTCCAATGGATATTCAGGATTTATTTCCTTTAGGATTGACTGGTTTGATTTCCTGGCAGTCCAAGGGACTCTCAAGAGTTTTCTCCAACACCGCAGTTAAAAAGGATCAATTCTTTGGTACTCAGATTTCTTTATGGTCCAACTCTCATGGTACATGACTACTAGCAAAAACATAGCTTTGACTACATGGACCTTTGCAAAGGTGTATTTCTATCAGGTAGATTACTTATCTTCATTTCACTTAATTTTTTTTTTTTTTTTTCTGGCTGTTTACCTTATTCTTTCATTTGGAGCATATCCCTCTACTTCCCCATTTTGTTGATTTTCTGTGTTTGTTTCTCTGTATAGACAAGATGTATATCTCTCCCAATCTTAATGGAGTAGCCTTGTGGAGGAGATGAACCTTATCATTTAACCTGTTCAGTTTTTGTTGTTTCTCAAATTGTCTCTCCAATTGTTTCAGACCCAGAAATGCAATTTCCCTTTCACAAAACAGCCTGATGATCAAGGGGCTCTGTGATCTTCACATGCCCACTGGCTCTGGAGGCAAGCAGTTCAGGGGTTGAAGTGCTTATCTGTCATCCTTTGGCAGGACCTCAGCATGGTACAGGGAGTGCGACAGTCACCTGCCTGCACTAGCAGATTAAAGTGACAAGGTAAAAATGGTGCTACCAGCAGTTGTGCTATAAGGACAGAGAATGTAAAAATATCTCCCACCAGTACCTTTATTTTAGGAAAGAGTCTTAAATAGGGTTATTTCCCTTTGATAGGTACTTTAAATTGGCCATTGAGCCTTCTTCACACATGATCTAGGCTCTTTTTAAACGTGCTTTTTGCAGTGGGTCCCAGGGTAAATGAGTCTGTGAATGAGCCCTTCTAAAGACAGATCTTTATCTCCTATGCAGAACAGAGTTTATGAATGTAGGCCCCTTTGGTTTTCAGTCAGATGGTTAGGGGCTTTAAGTCTCCAATGCAGGTCCCAAGGGTTGGAATGCCTTATGTGGAGCACAAATTTATACTTATGAAATCTGTATTTATGAAATTCCTATCACTTGTTGATTGCTCTGTCAGGGGTAGGATTTAGGTAAGGTTATTTCTGCCACTCTTGTCTCTAGTGACCCTTCTATTATATTTTTGGAGTAGCTATTAACTAGTTCTCAGATTCCTTTTAGGAAATGTTATATTTCTTAAATATAGCTGTAGATTTGTTGGGTCCGTAGGGGGAGGTGAGTTCAGGATCCTCTTAAGCCACCATCTTAAATCACCTGTCTTCTTATAATTTTATTCAGTCTTGTGATGAAGCATTATTATATCTTTTTTCTTTCAAATTTATTAAGATATAATTGACTTAAAACATTACATAAATTTAAGGTGTATAATGTAATGATTTTGTAGATGTCCATGCTGCAAAATGACTAAAATAAAGTTAGCTAACACATAGATCACTCAAGTACTTACCAGTTTTTTCTCGTGGTGAGAATTTTTAAAATAAAGTCTCTTAGTTTCTTAAAAATAACTATATTCTTAGTTATTTTAAAATATACTCTTTTAGTTAAAATGTAGTGTTGTGAAGCATAGTCATCATCCTCTACATTATACCCTCAAAACTTATTCATCTTATAACTGGAAGTTTGTACCCTTAAGTCATCACCTCTACCAATTTTCCTCACCCTTAAACTCCTGTTTATGGCAACCACTACTCTGTTCTTTGTTTCTATGAATCTGGTTTATTTTATTATTTTAAAATTTTTATTAAACTGTAATTGAGTTACAATGTTATGTTAGTTTCAGATGTACAACAGTGATTCAGTGTGTATATATATATATATACACACTGAATATATATATATATATACACACTGAATATATATATATATATACACACTGAATATATATATATATATACACACTGAATATATATATTCTTTTTTTCAGTCTCTCCCTTTGTAGGTTATTATAAGATATTGAATTTCCTGTGCTTTAGGTCCTTGCTGGTTATCTATTTTATATATAGCAGTATTTTTATTTTAATCGCAAAGTCCTAATTTATTCCTCCTCATCCTTACCCCTTTGGTAACCATGTGTGTTTTCTATGTCTATGAGTCTATTTCTGTTTTGTAAATAAGCTTATGTGTATCAATCTTTAGATTCTACATTTAGGCAATATCATATGATATTTGGCTTTGGCTTACTTCACATACTATGATAATATCTAGGTTCATCAAAGTTGCTGCAAATGACATCACTTAATTCTTTTTTTAAATACTTGAGTAATATTTCATTGTGTATATATATATATATACCACTTTCTTCTTCATCCATTCCTCTGTTGATAGACATTAAGGTTGCTTTTATGTCTTGGCTGTTGTAAATAGTGCTGCTATGAACATCGGGGTGAATGCATTTTTTTAAATTATGGTTTTCTCCAGATATATGTCCAAGAGGTGTATTTCAGGTTCCTATGGTATCTCCATTTTTAGTTTTTAATGAATTTCCATAATATTCTCCTAAATGATTACATCCATTTACATTCCCACTGAAAGTGTAGAAGGGTTCCTTTTTCTCCACATCCTCACCAGATTTAACATTTGCAGACTTTTTGATGGTGACCATTCTGACCAGTGTGTGGTAATATCTCATTGTAGTTCTCTAATAATTAGTGATGCTTAACATCTTTTCATGTTCCTTTTGGCTATACGTGTCTTCTTTGTAGAACTGTCTGTTTAGATCTTCAGTGAATTTTTTAATTGGGCTGTCTGTTTTTCTGATATTGAGCTGTGTGAACTATTTGTATATTTTGGAGATTAAGCCCTTATTTGTCACATCATTTGAAAATATTTTCTCCCATTCTGTAGGTTGTCTTTTTGCTTAGTTTATGGTTTGCTGGGCAAAAGCTTTAAATTTATTTAAATTCTATTCATTTATTTTTGTTTTTATTTCAATTACTCTAGGAGATGGATCCAAAAATACATTGTTGAGATTTACGTCAAAGAGTGTTCTACCTATGTTTTCCTTAGGAATTTTACAGTATGCAGTTTACATTTATGTTTTTAATCCATTTTATTTTTCTGTATGGTGTTAAATAATGTTCTAATTTCATTCTTTTACATGAAGCTGTTCAGTTTTCCCAGTACCACTTATTAAAGAGACTGTCTTTTCTCTACTATATATACTGATTCTTTTTTAGGTCATAGCTTAAATAATCATAGGTGCACAGTTTATTCCTGAACTTCCCATCTTATTCCATTGATCTATATTTCTATTTCTGTGACAGTGTCATATTGTTTTGATGATTGTGCTTTGTAGTAGAGACTGAAATCAGAAAGCCTGATTCTCCCAGCTCCATTTTTCTTTCTCAAGATTGCTTTGGCAATTCAAGGTCTTTTGTGTTTTCATAGAAATTTAAAGACCAAAAAACATTTTCTATAGGTGTGAAAAATGCTAATAATAATCTTACAGGAATTGCACTGAATCTATTGCTTGCCTTTTGTAGTATAGTCATTTTGAATGGATTGAGTCTTCCAATCCAGGAACATGGGTATATCTTTCCATGTGTTTGTGTCATCTTTGATTTCTTTCTTCAGTTTCTTACAGTTTTGGAGTACAGATATTTTTCCTCCTTAAGTAGGTTTATTCCTAGGTAGTTTATTCTGTTTGATGCAATAGTAAATGATGTTGTTTTCTCAATTATCTTTCAGATCTTTCATTGTTAGTGTATAGAACCAATTGCTGTGTTAAATTTGTATCCTGAAATTTCACTGAATTCATTAATGACCTCTATTAGTTTTCTAGTAACGTCTTTAGGATTTTCCATGTATAGTATCAAGTCATGTGCAAACAATTATACTTTCACTTCTTTTTCAATTTGAATTCCTTTTGTTTCTTTTTCTTCTCTGCTATTGCTAGAATGATGAATTTGTTTTTTAAAGAGTCCACATATAAGTGAAATCTCACAATATTTGTCTTTGTCCGAGTGATTTCTCTTAGCATAATGCCCTCAGAGTTCATCCATACTGTCACCAGTGAGGGTTTCCTTCATTTTATGTCTGAAAAATATTCATCTATGTCCTTATCTATGTCTCCCATACTCATCTGTATCTTCCGTATTTTCTTTATCCATCCATCCCTTAATAGTCCCTTAAATTCTTTCCATGTTTTGGCTATTTTACATAACACTGCACTGAACCCAGGACACAGATATCTCTCCTTGACAGTAATTTTGTTTCCTTTGGAAACATACCCAGAAATGAAATTGCTGTCATATGGTGGTTCTGCTTTTAATATTTTGAGACATTTCTACACTGTTTTTTGAGGTCATTTGCACATTTAATTGGATTATTGCTATTTTTTGCTGTTGAGCTATATGAGTCCTTTATATATTTTAGATATTTACTCCTCAATAGATATTTAGTTTGAAAATTTTTGTCTCATTTCACTCATCTTGATCATGTTATTATATTTTTTTATCCTTTTTGAGAACCATGGCAGCTATGACAAGAACTATAATGGTCTTCTATTTAAATAATATGTCTGAAACTTAGCTGCCAACTAAATCTAAAAGATAGCTTTCTCCATTTAAAAAGGCATCAGAGATTGAGAATTAACTACTTTTATGAGATTGTGCATCTCACTTTTGGAAAATTGAGACTGTCTATTTTAGTATTAACTTTGTATTCATTAGGTGAAAGTCTTTTGGAGCAAATCTGGAAAAAAAGACATCTAATATCATTTAGAGTTTACAAATTTTGAAGGCATTAATATATTGACATGCTTTCTTCTTCTGACAAGTATCTTATCCTTCAACTAATCTTTGTACAACTGTGGCTTTGATTCTCATCATCTTCTTGGTGTCTTTTGAGTGTACTCTAGTTTACCTCTTCGTGAAGTGTGCAGCTTCAATGTGGTTTTCATAGTGGCATCAGTTCAGTTCATTTGCTTAGTCGTATCTGACTCTTTGTGACCCCATGAATCGCAGAAATTGAGGCCTCCCTGCCCATCATCAACTCCCAGAGTTCACTCAGACTCACGTCCATTTAGTCAGTGATGCCATCCAGCCATTTCATCCTCTTTCATCCCCTTCTCCTCCTGCCCTCAATCCCTCCCAGCATCACAGTCTTTTCCAATGAGTCAACTCTTCACATGAGGTGGCCAAAGTACTGGAGTTTCAGCTTTAGCATCATCCCTTCCAAAGCAATCCCAGGGCTGATCTCCTTCAGAATGGACAGGTTGGATCTCCTTGCAGTTCAAGGGACTCTCAAGAGTCTTCTCCAACACCACAGTTCAAAAGCACCAATACTCCGTCACTCAGCTTTCTTCACAATCCAACTCTCTCATCCATACATGACCACAGGAAAACCATAGCCTTGACTAGATGGAACTTTGTTGGCAAAGTAATGTCTCTGCTTTTCAATATGCTATCTAGGTTGGTCATAACTTTTCTTCCAAGGAGTAAGGGTCTATTAATTTCATGGCTGCAGTCACCATGTGCAGTGATTTTGGAGCCCAGAGAAATAAAATCTGACACTGTTCCCCCATCTATTTCCCATCAAGTGATGGGAGCAGATGCCATGATCTTCGTTTTCTGAATGTTGAGCTTTAAGCCAACTTTTTCACTCTCCACTTTCACTTTCATCAAGAAGCTTTTTAGTTCCTCTTCAATTTCTGCCAAAAGGTTGATGTCATCTGCATATCTGAAGTTACTGATATTTCTCTCGGCAATCTTGATTCCAGCTTGTGCTTCTTCCAGTCCAGCGTTTCTTATGATGTAGTCTTCATATAAGTTAAATAATCAGGGTGACAACATACAGCCTTGACATACTCCTTTTCCTCTTTGGAACCAGTCTGTTGTTCCATGTCCAGTTCTAACTGTTGCTTCCTGACGTGCATACAGGTTTCTCAAGAGGCAGGTCAGGTGGTCTGGTATGCCCATCTCTTTCATAATTATCCACAGTTGATTGTGATCCACACAGTCAAAGGCTTTGGCATAGTCAATAAAGCAGAAATAGATGCTTTTCTGGAACTCTCTTGCTTCTTTGATGATCCAGCGAATGTTGGCAATTTGATTTCTGGTTCCTCTGCCTTTTCTAAATCAGTTTGAACATCTGGAAGTTCACAGTTCACATACTGCTGAAGCCTGGCTTGGAGAATTTTCAGCATTACTTTACCAGTGTGTGAGATGAGTGCAAGTGTGTGGTAGTTTGAGTATTCTTTGGCATTGCCTTTCTTTGAGATTGGAATGAAAACTGACCTTTTCCAGTCCTGTGGCCACTACTGAGTTTTCCAAATTTGCTGGCATTTTGAGTGCAGCGCTTTCACAGCATCATGTTTCAGGATTTGAAATGGCTCAACTGGAATTCCATCACTTCCACTAGCTTTGTTCTCAGTGATGCTTTCTAAGGCACACTTGACTTCACATTCCAGGATGTCTGGCTCTAGGTGATTGATCACACCATCGTGATTATCTGAGTTCTGAAGACCTTTTTTGTACAGTTTTTCTGTGTATTCTTGCCACCTCTTCTTAATATCTTCTGCATCTGTTAGGTCCATACCATTTCTGTCCTTTTTCAAGCCCATCTTTGATGAAATTCTCCCTTGGTATCTCTAACTTTCTTGAAGAGAGCTCTAGTCTTCCCATTCTGTTCTTGTCCTCTATTTCTTTTCATTGATCACTGAGGAAGGCTTTCTTATCTCTCCTTGCTATTTTTTGGAACTCTGGATTCAAATGGGAATATCTTTCCTTTTCTCCTTTGCTTTTTGCTCCTGTTCTTTTCATAGCTCTTTGTAAGGCCTCCTCAGACAGCCATTTTGCTTTTTTGCATTTCTTTTCCATCGGAATGGTCTTGATTCCTGTCTCCTGTACAATGTCAGGAACCTCTGTCCATAATTCATCAGGCACTCTATCTATCAGATCTAGTCCCTTAAATCTATTTTTCACTTCCACTGTGTAATCATAAGGAATTTAATTTAGGTCTTACCTGAATGGTCTAGCAGTTTTCCCTACTTTCTTCAATTTAAGTCTGAATTTGGCAATAAGGAGCTCATGATCTGAGCCACAGTCAGCTCCTGGTGTTGTTTTTGTTGAGTGTATAGAGCTTCTCCATCTTTGGCAGCAAAAAATATAATCATTGTGATTTTGGTGTTAATAATCTGGTGATGTCCATGTGTAGAGTCTTCTCTTGTGTTGTGGAAGAGGGTGTTTGTTACGACCAGTGAATTTTCTTGGCAAAACTCAATTAGTGTTTGCCCTGCTTCATTCTGTATTCCAAGGCCAAATTTGCCTGTTACTCTAGGTGTTTCTTGACTTCCTACTTTTGCATTCCAGACTCCATAATGAAGAGGACATCTTTTTTGTGATTTAGTTCTAAAAGGTCTTGTAGGTCTTTGTAGAACTGTTCAGCTTCAACTTTTTCAGCGTGACTGATTGGGACACAGACTTGGATTTTTGTGATATTGAATAGTTTGCCTTGAAAATGAACAGAGTTCATTCTGTCGTTTTTGAGATTGCATCCAAGTACTGCATTTCTTACTCTTTTGTTGACCATGATGGCTATTCCATTTCTTCTGAGGGATTCCTGCCCATAGTAGTAGATATAATGGTCATCTGAGTTAAATTCACCCCTTCCAGTCCATTTTAGTTCACTGATTCCTAGAATGTCAACACTCAGTCTTGCCATCTCTTGTTTGGCCACTTCCAATTTGCCTTGATTCATGGACCTGACATTCCAGGTTCCTATGCAATATTGCTCTTTACAGCATCGGACCTTGCTTCTATCACCAGTCATATCCACAACTGGGTATTGTTTTTGTTTTGCCTTCATCCCTTCATTCTTTCTGGAGTTATTTCTCCACTGATCTCCAATAGCATATTGGGCACCTACTCACCTGGGGAGTTCCTCTTTCACTATACTATCATTTTGCCTTTTCATACATTCATGTGGTTTTCAAGGCAAGAATACTTAAGAGGTTTGCCATTCCCTTCTCCAGTGGGCCACTTTCTGTCAGACCTCTCCATAACCCTCCCATCTTGGGTGGCCTCATGGTCATGGCTTAGTTTCATTGAGTTATACAAGGCTGTGGTCCTTGTGTGATCAGATTGACTAGTTTCCTGTGAGTATGGTTTCAGTGTGTCTGCCCTCTGATGCCCTGTTGCAACACCTACCATCTTTCTTGGGTTTCTCTTACCTTGGAAGCATAGTGGCATAATAGAGTGTAATTATTATTTATCTTGATTTGGACATAATATTCTGTCATTGCAGCCAAGAATTGCATTAGTTCCTTTGGCAATCAATACTCATTCTTGATTTATATCAAGCTTTCTGTCACTTAATCCTCCTGCGGCATTTTAATTTATACTTGTAATAAGTTATTCCTCTGAGAGCCATAAGTTTAGTGATTTTAGGATAGAGGAAGTGGTTTTACCCTTTTCCTAATCAAATTTTATCTTACAAGTGCATTGTTCCCCTTTGGAGGATCTTTTTGAATCCTGATTCCATCATTTTCCAGGAATTAATAGCTTTACAACTGAGCTTAAATAGCTAGTAATATTCTTTTAAAGATTTTTCTTTCAAAGTAAGCCAGAAAGAAAAACACCAATACAGTATACTGACACATATATACGGAATTTAGAATGATGGTAATGATGACCCTGTATGCGAGACAGCAAAAGAGACACAGATGTATAGAACGGACTTTTGGACTCTGAGGGAGAGGGAGAGGGTGGGATGATTTGGGAGAGTGGCATTGAAACATGTATACTATTATGTAAGAAACGAAGTGCCAGTCTATGTTCAATACAGGATACAGGATGCTTGGGGCTGGTGCATGGGGATGATCCAGAGAGATGATATGGGGTGGGAGGTGGGAGGGGGATTCAGGAATGGGAGCTCGTATACACCCGTGGTGGATTCATGTCAATGTATGGCAAAACCAATACAGTATTATAAAGTAAAATAAAGTAAAAATAAAATTAAAAAAAAAAAAAACACCCAAAAACAACAAAAAAAAGATTGACTTCTGAAAATATAAAGAAACTATGAGATGGTTCATCATAGAGGCTAACGGAGCAGATTTGGGTAGCAGCCAGACCTAATTTCAAGCTGAATTCAGTCAGTCACTTATTTAGTTAACAGATGTGACACACCATCCTAGGCAATTAAGATACATCAGCAAATAAAATCGACAAAAATACTTGTTCTTAAAGAGCTTAAAGTTTAACAGGAAAATAAACCTTGGGAAAACAATATAAATTTTCAAAACCTGCTTTTTTTCTTTTTCAGCTGAAAAGTGCAGATAAATGTGCAACCATTCATAAGATCATATATTTATTAGTGTTCACCAGAGAAATAGAACCAATAGAATGTGTAAATGCTTTAGAAATATATGTACATAAATATATCTAAGATATATATATATGATATGTATATATCTATTATATGTATATATCTAATATATGTATATATCTAAGGAAATAGCTCATGTGATTACAGAGGTTGAAAAGTTTCTAGATCAGCAGTCAGTAAGCTGAAGACCCAGAAGTGTTGATAGTTTACTTACCGTCCAAATGCTAACAGGTTTAAAACCCAGGAAGAGCCAATGTTTCAGCTTTAATTAGAAATCAGGGAAAACACTGATGTCCCACTTTTAAGGTAGTTAGGCAAGAATAATTTCCTCTTACTTGGGGGAAATGTCAGCTTTTTGTTCTATTTAGGCTTTCGGCTGACTGGATAGGGCACATCCACACTAAGGAGACTTACTTACTGTTTTACTTTTAGTCTAACAATTTAAATGCTAGTATCCAAATACATTGTAGACAGAAATATACACAATAATGTGTCAGCAAATATCTGGGCAGCTCTGGTCCTGTCAAGTTTCACATAAAATTAACTAAAACAAGTGGTGATGAGTTTTACAGGAATTACTCTGCATAAAGGGTTTAGCATATTGAGTTCTCAAGAGTGATGGTTATTATGTATATGATGTATTTTTTCAAACCACCTCTTCAATACTAATTATTTAATCAAGCTCCCTAATACTGACACAGTAGTTTTGGCAGTCTACTGGAGTGAGACTCCATTTTCTCTTTGGTATTGGGAAGCAATCAAGTTCATGCACCATATGGTTGCTAATAGTTATTTCTCTGCTAGTGTGCATTTCAAGGATCTGTGAAAACCTATTCTCTGTCTTGCATGTGTGAAACAGGAAATCAACTACAGACATCTTCCTGCCATCTGGATGAGTCTACAGTAATGAAATAGTAATGAAGTTTTCTGATTCTTTTAATATTTTTGGCAGTAGTTCCTTTTTCAAGAAAATATGAGATTTGGAAAGATTCAAAAAAGACGGAAAAGGAAGAGTTTTTTTTTTTTTTAATTTTTATTTTTTAATACCTCTCCTTTGAACTCACTGTAGGAGTAGTTTACTTACAGCTAGCTCAATAATTACTACCATTTCAGGGTAAGACTGACTCATAATACTGCCAAATAATTCATACATGTAAAAATGGCAGTTGTCTCATTTACTTGCTACACTAACACTTGTCAAATTCAGCAGCAGCTTTCAGCTCTGTTAAATGTTGTTTAAAGGTGAGGGATCTAAAATGAAACGGAAGCACTTTGCATTTGATAATAAATCAAATATTAACAATACTTTACTCAAAGTCAGCATGGTTAGTAAGGCTTTGAAGTAAAAAATGACAGATTTTATTATTTGAGTGTAACGAGGGTTTAATTGAGATTCTGACTACCTTTTAAAGGTTGAGAGCTAATGATTTTTAGGAATTACATTGGAGAAAAATATTTTTAAATAAATTGCATTAAACTTCATTGATAAATACTGAAAATATATTAAAGAAAAATTACTTATAAAGGGAAAATGTATGTTTCCAAAACATTGACTTTGTATTTTAATTTTTACTACTATGGAAAATTTCAACATACTAAGGATAGAAAGAAGACTTCCTTCATACTTCCTCTGGGAATACTGAAATTAAAAAAGCATATTAAAATATTTTGTAATGTTTGCCTTATATATTTTTGAACTTCAATTTTAAGCTTCTGTGTGTAATTTTAAGGCATATTTTAATTAGATATGAAATAAATTGCAGGCAGTCCTAAGACGGAGGAGGAATAGGATGGGGAGACCACTTTCTCGCCTACAAATTCATCAAAAGAACATTTAAACATTGAGTAAATTCCACAAAACAGCTTCTGAATGCTGGCAGAGGACATCAGGCACCCAGAAAAGCAGCCCATTATCTTCGAAAGGAGGTAGGAAAAAATATGAGACAAAAAAAGAGACAAAAGAGATAGAGACAGAGTTCCATCCCAGGAAGGGAGTCTTAAAAAGAGAGGTTTCCAAACACCAGGAAACACTCACCCTGCTGAGTCTGTGGTGAGCCTTGAAAGCACTGAGGGCAACATAACAGGGAGGGAAAATAAATAAATAATTAAAACCCACAGATTACAAACCCACTGGTAACTCCCCCAGCAGAGAAGCAGCACAGATGCTTGCATCCACCACTAGCAAGCGGGGGCTGGGCAGGGAGGCACAGGCTGCATCACTTAGGGTTAAGGATCTGGCCTGAATGCCCCGAGAGCAATCTGAGCAAACTAACTTGGGCTAGCAAACCAGACTGTGGGATACTTACCACACGAAAAGCCCTAAGACACCACCAGGCCTGTGCACAGAACAAAGGACTGAACAGAAATAGTCAGCTGCAGACCCTCCCCCTCTGGTTACAGGCAGCCAGAGCCAGAAAAGGGCAATTGCAGCCCCAGAGAGACATTATCTACCAAACTGCAAGCAGGTTTCTTTGTTAACTAAGACTTCTTGGGGTTCTGGACAGTAAACATCCGCCTGAGAAGGTGAGCCAGTTGTACACCCAGAAAACCGAGTGGCAGGGACAGGGGAGGCGATAAGTCGCAGCAACCACACTCGCCAAACACCTCATCACCTGAGATGCTCGGACCTGGGAAGGGCACAAAATGCAGGCCCAACCGAGTCTGTGCCTCTGAGGACTACCTGAGTGCCTGAACCTGAGCAGCTTAGACCTGGGAGGTTCATGCAACCCAGGGCCGACCTCAGATTGTACCCAGTGGAGCAACCTAGAGCCTGAGCAGTGTGGGCAGGGAGGGTGCATGTACCGTGAGTGGGAGCAAGCCCAGCATGGCTGAGGCACTGCGAGCACATGCCAGTGTTCTTTGCAGCGTCCCTACTTCCCCACAGCATGACTGAACAAGGTAGCCTTAAAAAACTGTCCACCAGCACCCATTTGTGTCAGGGTGGAAATCAGACACTGAAGAGATCAGCAAACAGAAGAAGCTAAAACAGAGGGAACCACTTTGGAAGTGACAGGTGCAATAGATTAAAACCCTGTCGTTGGTATCAACTACATAGGAAGGGACCTATAGATCTTGAGAAATATAAGCCGGATGAAGGGACTATCTGAAAATAAACTGACCCCACAATACCGACAACAACACCAGATAAAGTCCTAGATATATTGAGCTATTCCACGTTGAAGGTCAGGAACGGCAGCGGAAAGGAGATACCCCTCATTCAAGGTAAGGAGCAGCAGCTTTGCTTTGCTGGAGCAGCCATGAAGAGATACACCATGCCCAAGGTAAGAGAAACTCAAGTAAGATGGTAGGTGTTGCAGGAGGGCACAGAGGGCAGACACACTGAAACCATACTCACAGGAAACTAGTCAATCTAATCACACTAGGATCACAGCCTTGTCTAACTCAATGAAACCAAGCCATGCCTGCTGGGCAACCCAAGACGGGCGGGTCATGGTGGAGAGGTCTGACAGAATGTGGTCCACTGGAGAAGGAAATGGCAAGCCACTTCAGTATTCTTACCTTGAGAACACCATGAACAATATGAAAAGGCAAAATGATAGGATAACAAAAGAGGAACTACTGAATGATGCCCAATATGCTACTGGAGATCAGTGGAGAAATAACTCCAGAAAGAATGAAGCGATGGAGCCAAAGCAAAAACAATACCCAACTGTGGATATGACTGGTGATAGAAGCAAGGTCCGATGCTGTAAAGAGCAATATTGCATAGTAACCTGGAATGTCAGGTCCATGAAGCAAGGCAAATTGGAAGTGGTCAAACAAGAGATGGCAAGGGTGAATGTTGACATTCTAGGAATCAGCGAACTAAAATGGACTGGAATGGGTGAATTTAACTCAGATGACCATTACATCTATTACTGTGGGCAGGAATCCCTCAGAAGAAATGGAATAGCCATGATGGTCAACAAAAGAGTCTGAAATGCAGTACTTGGATGCAATCTCAAAAATGACAATATGATCTCTGTTCATCTCCAAGGCAAACCATTCAATATCACAGTAATCCAAGTCTATGCCGCAACCGGTAATGCTGAAGAAACTGAAGTTGAACGGTTTTATGAAGACCTACAAGACCTTTTAGAACTAAATCACCCCAAAAATGTCCTTTCCATTATAGGGGACTGGAATGCAAAATTAGGAAGTCAGGAAACACCTGGAACAACAGGCAAATTTGGCCTTGAAATGCAGAATGAAGCAGGGCAAAGACTAATAGAGTTAGCCAAGAAAATGCACTGGTCATAGCAAACACCCTCTTCCAACAACACAAGAGAAGATTCTATACATGGAAATCACCAGATGGTCAACACCAAAATCGGACTGATTATATTCTTTGCAGCCAAACATGGATCAGCTTTACACAGTCAACAAAAACAAGACCAGGAGCAGACTGTGGCTCAGATCATGAACTTCTTATTACCAAATTCAGACTCAAATTGAAGAAAGTAGGGAAAACAGCTAGACCATTCAGGTATGGCCTAAATCAATTCCCTTATGATTATACAGTGGAAGTGAGAAATATATTTAAGGGGCTAGATCTGATAGATAGAGTTCCTGATGAACTATGGAGTGAGGTTCATGACATTGTACAGGAGACAGGGATCAAGACCATTCCGATGGAAAGGAAATGCAAAAAAGCAAAATGGCTGTCTGGGGAGGCCTTATAAATAGCTGTGAAAAGAAGAGAGGTGAAAAGCAAAGAAGATAAGGAAAGATATAAGCATCTGAATGCAGAGTTCCAAAGAATAGCAGGAAGAAACAAGAAAGCCTTCTTCAGTGATCAATGCAAAGAAATAGAGTAAAAGAACAGAATGGGAAAGACTAGAGATTTCTTCAAGAAAATTAGAGATACCAAGGGAACATTTCATGCAGAGATGAGCTCTATCAAGGACAGAAATGGTATGGACCTAACAGAAGCAGAAGATATTAAGAAGAGGTGGCAAGAATACACAGAAGAACGGTACAAAAAATATCTTCACGACCCAGATAGTCATGATGATGTGATCACTAATCTATAACCAGATATCTTGGAATGTGAAGTCAAGTTTGCCTTAGAAAGTATCACCACGAACAAAGCTAGTGGAGGTGATGGAATTCCAATTGAGCTGTTTCAAATCCTGAAAGATGATGCTGTGAAAGTGCTGCACTCAAAATGCCAGCAAATTTGGAAAACTCAGCAGTGGCCACAGGACTGGAAAAGGTCAGTTTTCATTCTAATCCCAAAGAAAGGCAATGCCAAAGAAGGCTCAAACTACCGCACAATTGCACTCATCTCACATGCTAGTAATGTAATGCTCAAAATTCTCCAAGCCAGGCTTCAGCAATACATGAACTGTGAACTCGCTGATGTTCAAGCTGGTTTTAGAAAAGGCAGAGGAACCAGAGATCAAATGCCAATACCTGCTGGATCATAGAAAAAGCAAGAGAATTCCAGAAAAACATCTATTTCTGCTTTGTTGACTATGCCAAAACCTTTGACTGTGTGGATCACAATAAACTGTGGAAAATTCTGAAAGAGATGGGAATACCAGACCACCTGACCTGCCTCTTGAGAAATCTGTATGCAGGTCAGGAAGCAACAGTTAGAACTGGACATGGAACAACAGACTGTTTCCAAATAGGAAAAGGAGTGTGTCAAGGCTGTATATTGTCACCCTGCTTATTTAACTTCTATGCAGAGTACATCATGAGAAACGCTGGACTGGAAGAAACACAAGCTGGAGTCAAGATTGATGGGAGAAATATCAATAACCTCAGATATGCATATGACACCACCCTTATGGCAGAAAGTGAAGAGGAGCTAAAAAGCCTCTTGATGAAAGTGAAAGAGGAGAGCGAAAAAGTTGACTTACAGCTCAAAGTTCAGAAAACAAAGATCGTGGCATCCAGTCCCATCACTTCATGGAAAATAGATGGGGAAACAGTAGAAACAGTGTCAGACTTTATTTTTTGGGCTCCAAAATCACTGCAGATGGTGACTGCAGCCATGAAATTTAAGGACACATACTCCTTGGAAGAAAAGTTATGACCAACCTAGATAGTATATTCAAAAGTAGAAACATCACTTTGCCGACTAAGGTCCATCTAGTCAAGGTATGGTTTTTCCAGTGGTCATGTATGGATGTGAGAGTAGGACTGTGAAGAAGGCTGAGTGCTGAAGAATTGATGCTTTTGAACTGTGGTGTTGGAAAAGACTCTTGAGTTTCCTTGGACTGCAAGGAGATCCAACCAGTCCATTCTGAAGGAGATCAGACCTGGGATTTCTTTGGAAGGAATGATGCTAAAGCTGAAACTCCAATACTTTGGCCACCTCATGTGAAGAGTTGACTCATTGGAAAAGACTGTGATGCTGGGAGGGATTGGGGGCAGGAGGAGAAGGGGACGACTGAGGATGAGATGGCTGGATGGCATCACAGACTCGATGGATGTGAGTTTGAGTGAACTCAAGGAGATGGTGATGGACAGGGTGGTCTGGCATGCTGCGATTCATGGAGTCGCAAAGTGTCGGACATGACAGAGTGACTGAACTGAACTATTATTACAATCATTCTTTTTTAAATTTTTTTAAAAAATTAAGTCCTCTATTACTCCTTTAAGTTTCACTTTTATAACATACTATTATTTTGCAAAAAAAAAAGACCCTATTTTTTAAAAGCAAACTTCATATATATATATATATACATATAATGTTTGTTACGTTTTTTTCCTCTTTATTTTTCTTCTTCTTTTCTTTATTATTGTAATTTTGAAATTCCAAACTCTACTCTACATTATTAATCTATGCTTTTTGGTATTTGTTATCAATTTTGTACCTTTAAGAACCCAATCCTCAGTACCCATTTTTACTTGGGATCATGTTACTGGCTTGACTGCTCTCTCCCCCTTTGGACTCTCCTTTTTCTCACCAGGTCACCTCTGTCTCCTCCCTACCCCCTCTCTTCTCTACCAACTCTATGAATCTCTGTGTGTTCCAGGTGGTGGAGAAGACTTAGGGAACTGATTAGTTCCTGGATCTGTCTCTCTCCTTTTCATTCCCCTCTTTTATCCTCCTGGCCACCTCTTTCTCCTTCCTCCCTTTCCTTTCTCTGCATAACTCCATGAACATCTCTGAGTGGTCCAATTGTGGAGTGCACATAAGGAAGTGATTACTGGCTAGCTTGCTCACTCCTCTATTGATTCCACCTCATCTCATTTGGGTCACCTCTAACTCCCTCCTCCCTCTTCTCTTCTCTATGTAACTCTGTGAACCTCTCTGGGTGTCCCTCACTGTGGAGAAACTTTTCATCTTTAACCTAGATGTTTTATCAATGGTGCTGTCTAGAAGGAGAAGTCTTGAGACTACTGTAAAAATAAGACTGAAAACCAGAAGCAGGAGGCTTAAGTCCAAACCCTGAAAACACCAGAGAACTCCTGACCCCAGGGAACATTAATTGACGGGAGCTCATCCAACACCTCCATACCTACACTGAAACCAAGCACCACCCAAGGGCCAATAAGTTCCAGAACAAGACATACCACACAATTTATCCAGCAGCACAGGAACACAGCCCTGTGCTCCAATATACAGGCTGTTCGAAGTTACTCCAAAATCATTGACATCTCATAACTCATTACTGGACACTTCATTGTACTCCAGAGAGAAGAAATCCAGCTCCACTCACCAGAACACCAGCACAAGCTTCCCTAACCAAGAAACCTTCACAAGCCACCTGTACAACCCCACACACAGTGAGGAAACTCCACAATAATGAGAAATCCACAAACTGCCAGAATACAGAAAGGCCACCCCAAACTCAGCAATATAAACAAGATGAAGAGACAGAGGAATACCCAGCAGCTAAAGGAACATGATAAATGCCCACCAAACCAAACAAAAGAGGAAGAGATAGGGAATCTATCTGAGAAAGAACTGCAAATATTGATAGTGAAAATGATCCAAAAGCTTGAAATCAAAATGGAATCACACATAAATAGCCTGGAGACAAGAATTGAGAAGATGCAGGAAAGGTTTAACAAGGACCTAGAAGAAATAAAAAAAAGAGTCAATATATAATGAATAATGCAATAAATGGGATAAAGAAAACATTCTGGAGGCAACAAATATTAGAATAACAGAGGCAGAAGATAGGATTAGTGAATTAGAAGATAAAATGGTAGAAATAAATGAATCAGAGAGGAAACAAGAAAAACGAATTAAAAGAAATGAGGACAATCTCAGAGACCTCCAGGACAGTGTGAAATGCCCCAAAATTAGAATCAAGGGAGTCCTAGAAGAAGAAGACAAAAAGAAAGACCATTAGAAAATACTTGAGGAGATAATAGTTGAAAACTTCCCTAAAATGGGGAAGGCAAGAAACCCAAGAAGCCCACAGAGTCCCAAACAGGATAAACCCAACGCAAAACATCCCAAGACACATATTAATCAAATTAACAAAGATCAAACACAAAGAACAAATATTAAAAGCAGCAAGGGAAAAACAACAAATAACACACAAGGGGATTCCCATAAGGATAACAGCTGATCTTTCAATAGATACACTTCAGGCCAGGAGGGAATGGCAAGACATACTTAAAGTGATGAAAGAAAATAACCTACAGCCCAGATTACTGTACCCAGCAAGGATCTCATTCAAATATGAAGGAGAAATCAAAAGTTTTGCAGACAAACAAAAGCTGAGAGAATTCAGCACCACTAAACCAGCTCTCCAACAAATGCTAAAGGATATTCTCTAGACAGGAAACACAAAAAGGGTGTATAAACTCAAACCCAAAACAATAAAGTAAATGGCAATAGGCTCATACTTATCAATAATTACCTCAAACATAAATGGCTTGATGCCTCAAACAAAAGACAAAAAGACTGGCTGAATGGATATAAAAACAAGACCCCTATATGTGTTGTCTACAAGAGACCCACCTCAAAACAGGGGATACATACAGACTGAAAGTGAAAGGCAGGAAAAAGATATTCTATGCAAATAGAGACCAAAAGAAAGCAGGAGTAGCAATACTCATATCAGATAAAATAGACTTTAAAACAAAGGCTGTGAGAAGAGACAAAGAAGACTACATAATGATCAAAGGATCAATCCAAGAAGAAGATATAACAATTATAAATATATATGCACCCAACATAGGAGCACCATGATATGTAAGACAAATGCTAACAAGTATGAAAGGAGAAATTAACAATAACACAACAATAGTGGGAGACTTTAATACCCCACTCAAACCTATGGATAGATCAACTAAACAGAAAATTAACAAGGAAACACAAACTTTAAATGATACAATAGACCAGTTAGACCTAATTGATATCTATAGGACATTTCACCCCAAAACAATGAATTTCACTTTTTTCTCAAGCACACACAGAACCTTCTCCAGGATAGACCACATCCTGGGCCATAAATCTAGCCTTGGTAGATTCAAAAAAAATTGAAATCATTCCAAGCATCTTTTCTGACCACAGTGCAGATAATATTTCTCAATTACAGGAGAAAATCTATTAAAAATCCCAACATATGGAGGCTGAACAACACACTGCTGAATAACCAACAAATCACAGAAGAAATCAAAAAGGAAATCAAAATATTCATAGAAATGAATGAAAATGAAAACACAACAACCCAAAACCTGTGGGATGCTGTAAACGCAGTGCTAAGGGGAAAGTTCATACCAATAGAGGCATACCTAAAGAAACAAGAAAAAAATCAAATAAATAACCTAATTCTACACCTAAAGCAACTAGAAAAGGAAGAAATGGAGAACCCCAGGGCTAGCAGAAGGAAAGAAATCTTAAAAATTAGGACAGAAATAAATGCAAACAAAAAAAGAGACCATAGCAAAAATCAACAAAGTCAAAAGCTGGTTCTTTGAAAGGATAAATAAAATTGACAGACCATTAGCCAGACTCATCAAGAAACAAAGGGAGAAAAATAAAATCAATACAATTAGAAATGAAAATGGAGAGATCACAACAGACAACACAGAAATACAAAGGATCAAAAGAGACTACTATCAGCAATTATATCCCAATAAAATGGACAATGTGGAAGAAATGGACAAATTCTTAGAAAAGCACAACTTTCCAAAACTGAACCAGGAAGAAATAGAAAATCTTACGAGACCCATCACAAGCATGGACATTGAAACTGTAATCAGAAATCTTCCAGCAAACAAAAGCCCACGTCCAGACAGCTTCACAGCTGAATTCTACCAAAAATTTTGGGAAGAGTTAATACCTATCCTACTCAAACTCTTCCAGAAAATTGCAGAGGAAGGTAAACTTCCAACCTCATTCTATGAGGCCACAATCACCCTAATACCAAAACCTGAAAAAGATGCCACACAGAAAAAGAAAACTACAGGCCAATATCACTGATGAACATGGATGCAAAAATCCTTAACAAAATTCTAGTAGTCAGAATCTAACAACACATTAAAAAGATCATACACCATGACCAAGTGGGCGTTATCCCAGGGATGCAAGTAGTCTTCAATATCCACAAATCAATCAATGTAATACACCATATTAACAGATTGAAAAATAAAAGCCACATGATTATCTAAATAGATTCAGAGAAAGCCTTTGACAAATTTCAACATCCATTTATGACAAAAACTCTCCAGAAAGCAGGAATAAAAGGAACATACCTCAACATAATAAAAGCTATAGATGACAAACCCACAGCAAACATTATCCTCAATGGTGAAAAATTGAAAGCATTTCCCCTAAAGTCAGGAAGAAGACACAGGTACCCACTTTCACCACTACCTTCAACATAATTTTGGAAGTTTTGCAACAGCAATCAGAGCAGAAAAAGAAATAAAAGGAATCTAAATTGGAAAAGAAGTAAAACTCTTACTGTTTGCCAATGACATAATCCTCTACATAGAAAACCCTAAAGACTTCACCAGAAAATTACTAAAGTTAATCAAAGAATATAGTAAAGTTGCAGGATATAACATCAACACACAGAAATCCCTTGCATTCCTATACACTAAAAATGAGAAAATAGAAAGAGAAATCAAGGAAACAGTTCCATTCACCATTGCAATGGAAAGAATAAATACTTAGGAATACATCTACCTAAAGAAACTAAAGGCCTATATGTAGAAAACTATAAAACACTGGTGAAAGAAATTAAAGAGGACACTAATAGATGGGGAAATATACATTGTTCATGGATCAGAAGAATCAATATAGTGAAAAGGAGTATACTACCCAAAGCAATCTATAGATTCAATGCAATCCCTATCAAGCTACCAAAGGAGCTAGAACAAATACTTGCACAATTTGTATGGAAATTAAAAAAAAAAAAAAAAAAAAAAAACAACCTGGAATAGCCAAAGCAATCTTAAGAAAGAAGAATGGAACTGGAGGAATCAATCTGGCTGACTTCAGGCTCTACTACAAAGCCACAATCATCAAGACAGTATGGTACTGGCACAAAGACAGAAATACAGATCAATGGAACAAAATAGAAAGGACTGAGATAAATCCACACACCTATGGACACCTTATCTTTGACAAAGGAGGCAAGAATATACAATGGAGAAAAGACAATCGCTTTAACAAGTGCTGTGAAAACTGATAAACCACTTGTAGAATAATGAAACTAGAACACTTTCTAACACCATACACAAAAATAAACTCAAAATGGATTAAAGATCTAAACATAAGACCAGAAACTATAAAACTCCTAGAAGAGAACATAGGCAAAACACTCTCCGACATAAATCACAGCAGGATCCTCTGACCCACCTCCCAGAATATTGGAATAAATACAAAAATAAACAAATGGGACCTAATTAAACTTAAAAGCTTCTGCACAACAAAGGAAACTATAAGCAAGGTGAAAAGAGCCTTCAGAATGGGAGAAAATAATAGCAAATAAAGCAACTGACAAACAATGCATCTCAAAAATATACAAGCAACTCCTGCAGCTTAATTACAGAAAAATAAACGACCCAATCAAAAAAAATGGGCCAAAGAACTAAATAGACATTTCTCCAAAGAATACATACAGATGGCTAACAAACACATGAAAAGATGCTCAGTATCACTCATTATCAGAGAAATGCAAATCAAAACCACAATGAGGTACCATTTCACGCCAGTCAGAATGGCTGTGATCCAAAAGTATACAAGCAATAAATGCTGGAGAGGGTGTGAGAAAAGGGAACCCTCTTACACTGTTGGTATGGAATGCAAACTAGTACAGCCACTATGGAGAACACTGTGGAGATTCCTTAAAAAACTGGAAATAGAACTGCCTTATGACCCAGTATTCCCACTGCTGGACATACACACTGAGGAAACCAGAATTGAAAGATACACATATACCCCAATATTCATCACAGCACTGTTAATAGCCAGGACATGGAAGCCACCTAGATGTCCATCAGCAGATGAATGGATAAGAAATCTGTGGTACATATACACAATGGAGTATTTCTCAGCCATTAAAAAGAATACATTTGAATCAGTTCTAATGAGGTGGATGAAACTGGAGCTTATTATACAGAGTGAAGTAAGCCAAAAAGTAAAACACCAATTCAGTATACTAACACATATATATGGAATTTAGAAAGATGGTGACGATGACACTTTATGCAAGACAGCAAAAGAGACCAGATGTATAGAATAGTCTTCTGGACTCTGTGGGAGAGGGAAAGGGTGCAATGATTTGGGAGAATGGCAATGAAACATGTATAATATCATATATGAAATGAATTGCCAGTCCAAGTTTGATGCATGATACTGGATGCTTGGGGCTGGTGCACTAGGACTACCCAGAGGGATGGTATGGGGAAGGGGGGGGGGGGGGTTCAGGATGGGGAACATGTGTATACCTGTGTTGGATTCATGTTGATGTATGGCAAATTCAATATGATATTATAAAGTAATTAACCTCCAATTAAAATGAATAAAAATTAAAATAAAAATGCAAAAAATAAAGAAATACATAATTCCTTTCCTCAGTGGAACATTTCAAGGTAGAAAATATATTTTTTCTTTTTTTCCCTAGAAACAGGTATAAATTCACCAAAATTGAGCAATATATAAAAATTGATAGACTTGACTGCCATTTTTAATGATTACTGAGGAATTATACGGTTTCTAAAATTCTCTCTTGATGTTTTCTCTTCTTACCCATAAATGTACATTCTTCCCAAATAGGTGAATGTGTGACAAAAATCTTAATAAGCAGAAGCAAGATATAATATTATTCTAGCAAAGAATTTGCAAAAGTCTTCCAGGACATCCCTGTGTACAAAACGCAAGTGACATCTAGCTGACTGTGAAGTTGGGAGACTTTATGGCCTTTAGTAGAGGCTGAGGCAACAGCATTAGGGCCAGCGGTCTTGTGCCTATGCACACGTCACAGCTTAGTTAATCAACAGTGTCTATATGTATAATACAATTATAATAATGCCTATCTCACAGAGTTGTTTTCAGGATTAGCTACACAGGTAAAGATTTGTTTTGAGTACACAGTAATGGCAGCTAGTTGATGTTGTTTTTGAAACAATGTAGAAAGATCATTCATGATGTTTGGAAAATATGGAGATATGGTATAAAAGTCTCTCCTGACCATTCACTGCCTTGCACCTTTGGAAAAGTTCCTCAGTCTCATAAACTCCCAGTGTCCTTGGCTGGTAACTGAGTCTGTTTGTATTTACTTATACAGCATTGTTTTGGGATTTAGAATTTTGGCACTTTACTGGAGTGAGCTCAAACTCTAGATTTAAGATAATGATTATGTTGCTGTCCCTGATGCTGGGAAAGACTGAAGGCAGAAGGAGAAGAGGGTGTCAGAGAATGAGATGGCTGGATGGCATCACCGATGCAATGGACATGAACTTGGACAAGCTCCAAGAGATGGTGAGGAACAGGGAGACCTGGCATGCTGCAGTCCATGGGGTCGCAAAGAGTCAGACACATTTGGGCGATTTAACAACCACCACCACCACAACAATATTGTTGGCATATAGCAGATTGATAAGAACTTATTATTGAAAGTCTATTCCTGAAAATCTACTTTATTGAACAGATTCCAGCTTTTAAGGTATGTTTACAGTTTAGTGATATGTGGTTGAGTCTTCTTGGCATTTTTGCCAAGGAGAGGCATATCAAATTTAGATCAGAAATTAAAATTTATTTTGTTTTTATTTTTTATAGTGAATATAGACTTTATTGTACTATAATCAACAAATTAACTAAGAAACTAGATCTTAATTATTCCCATCACAAAGGAGAAATGATAATTATGTGACATGATAGAGAAGCTAACTATCTGTACAATGGAGATCATATTAGAATATACAAAATATCATTTTGCAGTACACCCAAAATTTGCACAGTGTTATCTGTCAAATATTTAATATATTTCAATAAAAATAAAGTAGTATTACTTAGCCATTAAAAAAAATACATTTGAATCACTTCTAATGAGGTGGGTGAACCTGGAGCTTATTATACAGAGTGAAGTAAGCCAGAAAGAAAAACACCAATACAGTATACTAATGCATATATATGGAATTTAGAAAGTTGGTAAGGATAACCCTGTATGCAAGACAGCAAAGGAGACACAGATGTATAGAACAGTTTTTTGGACTTTGTGGGAGAGGGAGAGGGTGGGATGATTTGGGAGAATGGCATTGAAACATGTATAATATCAGATATGAAATGAATCACCAGTCCAGGTTCCATGCAGGATACAGGATGCTTGGGGCTGGTGTACTGGGATGACCCAGAGGGATGGTATGGGGAGGGAGGAGGGAGGGGGGTTCAGGATGGGGAACATGTGTACACCTGTGTCAGATTCATGTTGATGTATGGCAAAACCAATACAATATTGTAAAGTAATTAACCTCCAATTAAAATAAATAAATTTATATTAAAAATAAAATAGCTTTTCAAACTTAAAAAAATAGGCAATGTGTATATATCCAGATGTGTCTACCTATATGTAGATACTTTTTAATAAATATGTACTAAAGTACTACATGATTGCTGCTTGCTTGAATCTTCTGTGGCTGACCACAAATGCAGAGGGCTGACATTAAAGTTATATGTGAATTTTGAACTGGGTGGAAGGTTGCAATTATTAACCACCAGGTTGTTCTAGGGCCACCTGTAAACTGCAAATATCTGAATAAAGAATGAGATGTGTATCTGTGCACATATCATCCAAGATTAAAAATTGTCTGTAAAGATCAGAAAATCTATCCCTGCTAGTTTGAAATGACAAATGCTTTGCCAATGGCATTAGTATTGAATCCCATATTGCTTATCTGGGCAGTTATGACCGAGATCTTTTTTATCAGTAAGCTATAGTTATTGAGAGAAAAGACTTCCCAGCAGTCAAATGATCTTTTAATCTAGACTTCAGACCCTACAGCAGTGGTGGTGTCATGAAGGATGCTGGTTGAGGCGCCTTATCCAGAAACCTGCATGCCAATTGTCACTAACATTTTTGACACCAGGCACTGGGTTCATGGAAGACAATTTTTCCATGGACCAGAGTGGGGAATGCAGAAACCTTAATTTAGAGTAGAAATTTCTCAGTACCTAAAACTACAGGTTAAAACCCAGATAAATTAATAATAGACAAAAACCTGATTAATACAGTAGATTTGAAAGTGAAAGTGACTCCAGTTATACAGAGTGAAGTAAGCCAGAAAGAAAAACACCAATACAGTATACTAACACATATATATATGGAATTTAGAAAGATGGCAGTGACGACCCTGTATGCAAGACAGGAAAAAAAGACATAGCTGTGTATAACAGACTTTTGGACTCAGAGGAAGAGGGAAAGGGTGGGATGATTTGGGAGAATGGCATTCTATCATGTATACTATCATGTAAGAATTGAATCGCCAGTCTATGTCTGACACAGGATACAGCATGCTTGGGGCTGGTGCATGGGGATGACCCACAGAGATGTTATGGGGAGGGAGGTGGGAGGGGGGTTCATGTTTGGGAACACATGTAAGAATTAAAGATTTAAAATTAAATAATAAAAAAAATAAATAAAAAATTAAAAAAAAAAGAAAGTGAAAGTGAAAGTTGCTCAGTTGTGTCGGACTCTTTGCTACCCCATGGAGTTTATTTATTTCTCTCTCTTTCTTTCTTTCTTTTTTTTTTTTTTTAATTTAATGCAGTTAACATTTTTTTTAACTTATTTATTATTTATTTATTTTTACTTTACAATACTGTATTGGTTTTGCCATACATTGACATGAATCCACCACGAGTGTACATGAGTTCCCAATCCTGAACCCCCCTCCCACCACCCTCCTTAATCTCTTTGGGTCATCCCAGTGCACCAGCCACAAGTGTCCTGTATCCTGTATTGAACCCCATGGATTTTAAAGTTCATGGAATTCTCCAGGCCAGAATACTGGAGTGAGTAACCTTTCCCTTCTTCAGGGGATCTTCCCAACCCAGGGATTGAGCCCAGGTCTCCTGCACTGCAGATGGATTCTTTACCAGCTGAGCCACAAGGGAAACCTATGATTCTAATTTCTTAAGGGCTTCCCTGGCTATTGTGACTGGGTAGTGAAAATAGTAATGCATTTTATTTTAGTCTAATTAATTTAGGTCTGAGTATAAGTTAAGGAATATAAGGGTTGCTTGTTATTCAAACTGGTCAGATCACATCAGAAATTTTGTGCTTTTATCAAGATTCCATATTTTACACAGACATTAAAAAAACTAGGTAGGATGTCTCAATTATGGAACTATATTGATATTTTGGATCAGATGATTTTTTGGTTGATGTTCTGTATGTTGTAGATATTTAGCAGCATCTCTGACCTCTACCCACTAGATGCCAATAGAATTTCTATGCAAAGCCTTCTACTTGTGTTTAACCCTCTTGTCTTTTCCTTAATTGAATGGGAACTATCACTCACTAATATACAGCTTTGTAGACTTGAACATTATTGGGCACTTCTTGGCTGTAAAGGCCATGAGAGACTAAATACTTTACTGAGGAAATTTTCTTCAATGTGGCTATTTATTGATATTTTTCAAATCATTATAATCTCTGCTACCAAATTTATCTTTGAATGAGAAGCACTTATTCATTCTACATACCTTCTGTATGGAAGTTCTTAACGTGGGGGTTAATTTGAAATCCATGATATTTTTTCAAGGATGAGCAAAAAATCAATTTTAAAATATGTATTAATTTTTAATTATCTTTGGAAGTCAGAGAAGGCTTAAGAAGATCCATGTGGGTATTGATAGGTTTATTTTGGCGATTTAGGTGTATATTTTTACTCTTCATCTTTAAAGTAGAGTAGCCAGATTTAGTAAATTCAAGTATAGGATACACAGTTAAAGATGAACTTCATATAAATAAAGAATAAATTTTAATTTAAATACATCTCAAAGACTGTACCTGTATAACAAGATATTATTTGCTGTTTATCTTAAGTTTAAATTTAACTGGACATCCTGTATTTTATCTGTCAACCCTAGTTATAATGGGAACATACATGGATTAATACTGAAGTTAATGTAGCTTAAATTTTGGAGGCTTCTCACTCAAAGGCATTTTTCATCTAATGTTGTATATGTAATTTACAGTTTTCTTTAAACAGCCTTCTCCTTAATCATATAAACCTTAGGCGTCACAAACCTTGATCTGTCCCTGCAGGGTAGTAATATGAAGAGACAGTGTAGATAAGGTGAACAAAGAAGTAAATTTAGTAGATGTGAGAAAATGGATGATGTCCTTGTTGCATTTGGAAATTATTTTCCAGGAGATAATTAAACAATCTCTGGGCACTGAGAAATCTTTGTAGTTGAAACTTCAGTGTTACTATATAAGCAAGAGATAGATAAATAAATTTTACACTGTGTTTGTATAAATTCAGAATGAGTAAATCATCTGAGAAATTCAGTAAAATTTCCTTTTCCGTAGATACAATGAGCAAGCAAAAAATCATCAGTTTATTTTTCATTCACCAAACATTCATATTTTTAGGTGTAGTACATTTTAATATTTAAAGGAAATTGAAAAATAAAAATAAGAAAAATGAAAGAGAAGTGGTCCTTAGAAGAGCATATCTGGCTTGGTGATAAGGTGTATCTATGAGAAAGGCAGAGCGCTATTTTAGTCTCTCTTGGTGTAATGTGCTGCTTTGTGTGACAAACCACAGAAAAAATTACGGAACTCTATTGTGCTTAAGTGACCATGAGGGTGATGCTCCTATTTAATCACTCCAGACATCGCATGGTTCTCAGAGTCCACAGTTTGGGGACACTGAAGAGTTCTTGACTAGGTTTTCTGGTCAGAGTTGTGGCTTCAGGGAGGACACAGACAGTGTAGAGAGACCCCACTCAGTGTCTGATATCCATTAATAGTATAAGGAAGCTCTCCATTCCTCTTTACTGAAAAAATTTCTTCAGTAAATATTGGTTGTGTGTCTCCTGCATGCCTGGCACTGTGCTAGGAATAGAGTTACTTTGAGATTCCAGTATTCAACAGTGAACTGATTGATGAGAAAGCAAATGCTTTTAAAGTGCTTGAAAGTGAAAGTGAAGTCGCTCAGTCATGTCCGACTCTTTGCGACCCCATGGACTGTAGCCTACCAGGCTCCTAGGTCCATGGGATTTCCCAGGCAAGAGTACTGTAGCGGGTTGCCATTTCCTCCTCCAGGGTAGCTTCCCAACCCAGGGATCGAACCCAGGTCTCCCAGCATTGTAGGCAAATGCTTTACTGTCTGAGCTACCAGGGAAGCCAAAGTATTTAGGCTTTTAGAGTACTTTTTAAAGTACTTAGGCTTTTAGATTAGATAAGTGAACTGCACATATTTGGAAAAGTAGAGCTCACTCTACAGTATGAGTACTTTGGTACTGGGCGATTGTTCTTGATTTTTTACTCCTTTGCTTGTGCCACGTTCATGCCTCTCACTCATATGTGTGAAATACATACCACAGCCTCATTACCTGGACATCACCATATGACATGCTTTGGCCACAGACTGTCAATAGGTATGACACAGAACAGGCTTCAAATGTGTTTGCGGGGTTTAGCTTACCTTCTTGTACTACTTTGAATCCCCACATGCACCCAGTAGCCACCAGTCATGGGAGACTGATGAAAACATACGAGAGAAAATCAGTGGTTGTGGTTGTAAACCACTGAGACTTAGGTTTATTTTATCTGCAGCACTACAATAGTAACAGTTGATTAGTATGGGCAGTAAGGAAATGGCAACCCACTCCAGTGTTCTCGACTGGAGAATCCCAGGGATGGGGGAGCCTGGTGGGCTGCCATCTATGGGGTTGCACAGAGTCAGACATGACTGAAGTGACTTAGCAGCAGCAGCAAGACAAATATACACCAAATAAAACATAAGGTAGGTTGAAATACTTTCATAAAGATACTTAGAATGCAACATGATTTTCAGTGGTAGTAACTCAAACCTTTGACTGGTATCAGCAAGTGTTTTGGAGACTCAATGTTTGAGCCAAGTTTTGAACAATTGCAACAAGCAAAAATATCATGGGAATTAATGAGTCATGCAAATAATCTGTATCTGTGGGTGGTACAAAATGGGTTCATCTATCAAAGATCTTTCTGTCCTGGGAAACTGAATATAGTGTGACATCCCAGGGAGGCTACAAAATGTGTCTGAGGGTGTTATGGGTCCCTATTTTTCTCGAGCCTCCAAAGCTGTCCCAGCATCTCACCAAGATTTTCCTTTTATTCATGGATGGAAGCTGACAAGAAGTGACAAATAGCCAAGTGCTGTTTGCTCATGCACCCTGAGAATCTGCAGCCAGATGATAGAATAGCCAAAGGCTTCTGAGGCCCATTCTGCTCCTTGTGGAGAAACACCAGTTCTCTCAGATTCAACTGAGGTCCCATGGAAAAATTTCATGTTTCCATCATGTTATATCTTCTTCATATCGTTTCTTTATTTTCCACAGCGACCTTTAGATATGTGATACAAATTCCATTTTAATAGTGATGGAAATGAGGACCAAAGAAGTTAAATGACATGTCACACATCAACTTAATGACTTACATTCAGATCTTTAACTACCCAGTCTTTAATTGGAACCTGGTCTTATTCAAGATCCTTATGCAACTTGCCTAGAAGCAACTCCAAAGTATACAGGATATTTGCAATCACCTTTATAAATAAAATCGCAATTATATAAGCTAGATTTTTTTTTAGTAAACCTAGAATTACCAAGGGAAGCTCCAGAAAGAAGTGGAATAATATTATCCCCAACTAATCTGTGCTCACTGGTTTTGCTTCTAAAAATTCTAGCCCTCGTAAGTCTCAATTCACCTATCAAATTGTTGGAACTTGGCTTAAGATTTGACTAGTTTTCAAATCATTTTTACAATTAGAGAGTAAAGAAAAGTATTCACCAATTGATCTGATGACTCATTCTTCCCCAGAATCTTTAATTTGCTCTATTTATTTCTTCCCAGTCACAGTGCAAAAGTTTCATTCATTATATTCAATAAGATTTTATTCATCTTTGCCTCACAAATAATATTTCTACTTGTGAAGGCTGCTGTAAGCATTATCTGTTAATGCATATCTGTTAGGCACCTTAAAATTGGAATTCAGAGCCTGGAAGCAGGGGGTCCTTTATAGATAGCCTGGGATTTGATATTAGTTTTCCTTAGGATTCAACAAACTTTGAATCTTGTGACCTTGATTTAGTATCTAAATATTAAATATTATATAAATATTTACTGAGCTCCCACAAAGTGCCAAGCCTTCAGGATGCTGGATAAATTCCTTTTTTTTTGGGGGGGGATTAAGTTTTTACCTGATTTAATTTTTCTTTTTTATATTTACTGAAGAGTGAAAGAGGTGAGTGAAAAATTTGGCCTAAAGCTCAACATTCAGAAAACAAAGATCGTGGCATCTGGTCCTATCACTTCATCGGAAATAGATGGGGAAACAGCGGAAACAGTGTCAGACTTTATTTCTTGGGGGCTCCAAAATCACTGCAGATTGTGACTGCAGCCATGAAATTAAAAGATGCTTACTCCTTGGAAGAAAAGTTATGACCAAACCAGATAGCATATTGAAAAGCAGAGACATCACTTTGCCAACAAAGGTCCGTCTAGTCAAGGTTATGGTTTTTCCATTAGTCATGTGTAGATGTGAGAGTTGGACTGTGAAGAAAGATGAATGCCAAAGAATTGATGCTTTTGAACTGTGGTGTTGGAGAAGACTCTTGAGAGTCCCTTGGACTGCAAGGAGATTCAACCAGTCCATTCTAAAGGAGATCAGCCCTGGGATTTCTTTGGAAGGAATGATGCTAAAGCTGAAACTCCAAT
The DNA here is from genome assembly GCF_032405125.1 of Capricornis sumatraensis. Taxonomy (NCBI): domain Eukaryota; kingdom Metazoa; phylum Chordata; class Mammalia; order Artiodactyla; family Bovidae; genus Capricornis; species Capricornis sumatraensis. The sequence goes on along the minus strand of NC_091080.1, from coordinate 11,140,749 downwards.
ACTTTGGCAACCTCATGCAAAGAGTTGACTTATTGGAAAAGACTCTGATGCTGGGAGGGATTGGGGGCAGGAAGAGAAGGGGATGACAGAGGAAGAGATGGCTCGATGGCATCACTTACTCAATGAAGGTGAATCTGAGTGAACTCTGGGGGTTGGTGATGGACAAGGAGGCCTGGAGTGCTGCCGTTCATAGGGTCACAAAGAGTCGGACATGACTGATTGACTGAACTGAACTGAACTGAAGTACCAGCAATATTGCTACAGATATACTCATAGATCCACTTAATATGCAACATAATCAGGTAACAAAGGAAAAGAAAAGCACACACACACATACACACGACCATGAATGTTCTGTACAAATGTTGACTTGTGCATTGATTCAATACAGTTAACAGCTGACGTTTTTCCTTGTACTGAGAAGACTATAGAGTGATGATACATTGGTGTCCAACTTTATTTTAGATGATTCATAATGGCAATTGAGACTACAAGCCTTCTTATTATTATGCTAATCATAACAACGTATAATTTGCAAACAAATCATGAAGGAATTAGTAAATATAAATTATTGTTTTCTTTAAAATGTTCTTTCTCTTTGTAGAGAAGTTAAGCCATTTACCTTCAGCAGCTCTTCTGTAAAAGTGTCTTGGTGGTCCCAGGCCTGCATTTAATGTCAGATCAACAATAGGCAATATTAATGTCATTCGAACTGAACATCTCCAGCTCAAAAATGTGGAACTAAAGATAATTAGTAGATTGAAAAACTACAAACTAAAGTTTCTAAAGATATTTAGAGCACTGAGCATTCTGCATAGCAATCCATAATAGGACTAGTGGTCAGTATTCCATAAATATCTGGTACTTTATTTTTAGAACCTGATTCTTTGTTCAGTTGTGGATTTGGACAGACCAGATGTTAGTCCAATTTCTAGTTCTTTAGCACTGAAGTTGTAGGTGCAATAAAAAGAGAACAAGATAAAAGAAAAATTAAATTCCACAGGATTATAATTCCTCCTAGCATCCTGGTGCATCATCTTAAAAATATCTGATGTAAATGAACCCCATTTTAGAAGCCACCACTTTAGAATTATTAGCTCAACTTTGTGGCATTTTAGATGATCTGGAGAGGTCCCAACATTTTCATTGTTATTACAATTTGGGTAAACTCAGGTCAGTATTCATTCTTTTCTTTGTTTCTAGAAGAGGCTGTTATAGAAATTTAAATCTAAGCACTTAAACATTAAATAAACAAAACAAACAAACAAACAAACAAAAAACAAAGTGCATGCCTCCATCTCTACCTGAGTGACAAGAGAAATGAGAGTCCAGTTAGCAGAGAAAAAAAGTAAGGAAAAAATTCAGCAGAAAGGAAATGGAACAGAATTTAGAGATGGGGAGCCAGCCTATGTCCCTGGTTCTGTTGTTCTTGAGGTTCAGATGTGTTCTGAGACTGTGTAATAAAATTCTGTGCCATGATACTGAATTTCCACCTCTGAGTTTAAGTTACTTTGATGACCTTTTAGTACATACTTCTAACCAAAGAGTTTGGGGGAGGAAATTGAACAGCTTCCAAAATTTAGAGCACTTGGAGAGTGTAACATGTCATTCATTCTAGGTCCTGATCTCGTGAAGAGGGGAAATTTAATATGGGCAGTAGTACCCTGCTGTGTGAAGCCCACTGTCAATAATTTTGGTTCTTCAGTTCTGTAAGTAAAGAATTAGTTTACACCTTCACAAATATAAGCTCTTTTAAATCCCTACTTCTAAAAGAGAAGATTCAGTCTTAATAAGATGCTTTCTGGAAGTAAAATAATCTGAACATAATTTTAATTATCATAATAGTTCTGTCTGTTGTAAAATCTTAAGGAGTTCTCAGTTCCCAAAGCACCAGTGGCCTTCCTTAGTCAAATGCGCTCCTTGCCTCCTGCCCATCTGGCAGTGGCTATTTTGGGGACATGACACAACAGGGCTAATGACAAGGCTCAGGCAGCTTTTTCTTAATCATATTTATTTGATCAAATCTTGAAGGTTGAGTAAAATTTTTGTATAATCATTATTTTTTTTGAGTTACCATAAAATGTAAGTGAGTTTTATAATGCTAATGGTTTATATGGAACTTATCCCTAATGTCCCTGAAATTTTATGTTTTCTTTTTCTTTTTTTTTTTAATTTTACTTTATTTTACTTTACAATACTGTATTGGTTTTTCCATACATCAACATAAATCCACCACGAGTGTACATGAGTTTCCAATCCTGAACCCCCTTGCCACCCCCCTCTCCATATTTTAAGTTGATTCTCAACCATTTGCATTTCCAGGCCAAAGGTTTTCTTAACACTTCCCTTTGAAGAGAAGGAATGAGCGGGAAACTGTAGTGGTCACAGTGGTCAGGCTTCAGTTGTTCCTGCTCTGCCTAGCTCTGCAGGTGGCCAGTCCATGTGGAGCATTTTGGCCAAAGGCAGCTTCCAGCGTTCCCTATCCTCACCTGCCATCATCTGCACTGAGATCACACAGAGTGTGACGACCCTTCACACCCTAGTGGACTCACAGCAGATGTCTTGTCTGGATGCCCCTTGTCCCCACAATTTTCCCTTGCTCAGCACTGGTCAAGGAACTTTAACCTTTCAGTGGAATGAGATCAGTCATTGAACAATTTTATTAGAGAATAAAAGAAAAAGTAAAATCAGGGCAAAACTGAAAGTGTTTTGAAAGAAAATAATTTATCTGCCTAAGCCATTTTCAACAGATTCTGTAAAGAGAGCTCGAATGTTTTTACTAACATGCTTTGCGAGAATTGAAGGAGGAGGTGAGAGGTATTTCTTGATGTTTTATGAGTCTTCCTCTTGGTTCAAAATCTTCTTCTAAATTGCCTGCAGCAGTGCTCTCAAAAAATTTGTTATTACAAGATGATTTTGAATCAGGGAATCATATGTTTTGGTTTCCTAATTTCTTCTCTGAGCCTTCAAATCATTCTGGAATTAAGATAATAGTATTAATACAGTTATTCTGAACTACTTTGGGACCAATTTTCTTTCTTTCTTTTTTTTTTTTGTATTTTATCTCAAAGATTCACTTTTATTTATTAAGTTCTTATTAGATGACAGGTACTTTTCTAAATGCTGCGGATAAAGTAGTGAACAAAGATAAACAACATTTTAATAATGATGAATTTCTGAAAGATATTTGTTTTTCTGTGTCTTTCAGATTACATATTATATATATGAAGTTTTTCACAAAATTGCAAGTGACAAGTGTGATAAAGTGATTGTGTGGCTAAATTTGGTGGCAAAAATAAAATCCAAAAGAAGAGAAGGAACTAGCCTGATAAGACCTCACGTAAGGACATTCCAGGAAGAGGAAACAGCTAAGGCCAGGTACTAAAGCAAAAATAAACTGGTTGCATTTAAGGAATAATAAGAGAGTGGAGCACAGTAGGAGAAATAGAAGCATGGAGTGAGATGAGCTGGACAGGAAGGCAGGGTCCAAGTTGCATAGGATGGACTAATCAGGTGAAGAAATTTAGATTTTGTTCTGGTGCAATGGTAATTCTTTAAAGAGTTCTGATTGGAATGATGATATAACTAGAATAAAATTAATATATTTTAAAATCACTCTGCTCCTTTGTCAGGTGGGTTATAGGGAAGTAAGCCACTGAACATAGAAACCAGTTAGAAGGGTCTTTTAATGATTTACTCAATATCTGTGGGAAAAAAAAAAAAAAAAAAGGTGTACACATGGGATGTGAATATGCCTTTGAGGTTGAATTGACAGGATTTATCAGTATATTTAGTCCAGTTCATTTCAGTTGCTCAGTCATGTCTGACTCTTTGCGACCTGTATGGACTGCAGCATTCCAAGCTTCTATATGGTTACATATGTGCGTATGAGCAAATGCTGATGCACACACATGTGAGAGTATTCACACTTAAGAATGGACACAGTTAAAAGTTGTTGTTCAGTCACTAAGTCATGTTTGACTCTGCAACCCCATTGACTGCTTCATGCCAGGCTCCTCTGTCCTCCACTATCTCTGAGTTTGCTCAAATTCATGTCCATTGAGTTGGTGATGTTATTTAACCATCTCATCCTCTACTACTCCCTTCTCCTTTTGCCTTCAATCATACTCAGCACCAGGGTATTTTCCAGTGAGTCAACTCTTTGCATTAGGTGGTCAAAGTATTGGAGCTTCAGCTTTAGCATCAGTCCTTCAAATGAATTCTCAGGACTGATTTCCTTTAGGATTGACTGTTTTAATCCCCTTTCAGTCCAAGGGACTCTCAAGAGTCTTCTCCAACACAAAAATTTGAAAGCATCAGTTCTTTGGCTCTCAGTCTTCTTTATGGTCCAACTGTCACATCCACACACGACTACTGGAAAAACCATAGCTTTGACTAGATGGACCATTGTCGGCAAAGTGATGTCCCTGCTTTCAATGTACTGCCTAAGTTTGTCACGGCTTTCCTTCCAAGGAGCAAGCGTCTTTCAATTTCATGGCTTCAGTCATATCCACAATGATTTTGGAGCCTAAGAAAACAAAATTTGTTACTGTTTTCACTTTTCTCCCTTCTGTTTGCCATGAAGTGATGGGACCAGATCCCATGATCTTAGTTTTTGAATGTTGAGTTTTAAGCCAATTTTTCACTTTCCTTTTTCACTTCCAACAAGAAGCTCATTAATTCCTCTTTACTTTCTGACATTAGAGTGGTATCATCTACATATCTGTGGTTGTTGATATTTATCCCAGAAATCTTGATTCCAGCTTTTGACTCATCCAGCCTGACATTTCTCATGATGTACTCTGCATAAAAGTTAAATAAATGGTGACAATATGCAGCCTTGTCATACTCCTTTCCTAGTTTTGAACTAGTCTGTTGTCCCATGTCCAATTTTAACTCTTGCTCCTTGACCTGCATGCAGGTTTCTCAGGAGACAGGTAAGGTGATCTGGTACTCTCATCTTTTTAAGAATTTTCTACAGTTTGTTGTGACCCACACAGTCAAAGGTTTATTATAGTCAAGGAAGCAGAAGATGTTTTTTCTGGAATTGCTTTCTCTATGATCCAAGGAATGCTGGCAATTTGATCACTGGTTCCTCTACCTTTGCTAAACCCAGCTTGTACATCTGGAAGGTCTCAATTCACATACTGCTAAAACCTTACTTGAAGGATTTTCATCATAATCTTGTTAGCATGTGAAAAAAGAGAAGTTGTACAGTAGTTTGAACATTGTTTGGCATTGCCCTTCTTTGAGATTGGAATGAAAAGTAACCTTTACTATCCTGTGGCCACTGCTGAGTTTTCCAAATTTGCTGACATATTGAGTGCAGCACTTTAACAGCATCATCTTTTAGGACTTTAAACTAGTTCAGCTGAAATTTCATCACCTCTACTAGCTTTGTTCATAGTGATGCTTCCTAAAGCCCACTTGACTTCACACTTTAAGTTTTCTGGCTTTAGGTGAGTGACCACACCATCATGGTTATCCAGGTCATTAAGACCTTTATTTCTTAGTTCTTCTGTGTATTCTTGTCACTTCTTTTTACTGTTTTCTGCTTCTGTTGAGTCCTTTCCATTTTTCTGTCCTTTTCTCTGTCCATCCTTGCATGAAATGTTCCCTAATAGCTCTAATTTTCTTGACGAGTTCTCTAGTTTTACACATTATGTTGCTTTCCTCTATTTATTTTCATTGTTCACTTAAAAATGCCCTCGTGTCTCTCTTTGCTATTCTCTGGAACTCTGCATTCCATTGAATATATCTTTCCCTTTCTCCATTTATTTTTACTCATTTTCTTTCCTCAGCTATTTGTAAAGCCTCCTTAGACAACCATTTTGCCTTCTTACATTTCTTTTTCTTTGAGATGGTTTTGGTAACTGCCTCCTGTAAAATGTTATGAACATCTATCCATATTTCTTCAGGCAATCTGCCTACCAGATCTCATCCCTTGAATCTATTTTTGTGTATATGCACATGCTAAGGCACACGTATGTGACAGTATACAAACTTCAGAATTCACACAGTTAAGAGTGAACAAAGATAATTCTTAAGCCTTTAACCTGAACAGTTGTGGGACAGGCTGTGAAGCGAGTAAAAAACCAAAAGGTACTAGCATCACAGCATCCAAAAAAAATCAATGCATTTTGGGGATCTAATATTTCCCAAACTATGGAGATTAAAGAAATTTAAAAAGAAGTTAGTGTTGGTTGGAGATAAAGGTTACTGCAGACCTTGGCATAAAAAAGAAAAAAAAAAAAAAATCTCCAAGAAATGTTGGAGACAATGCCTTCTGCTTTCATTTGCCTTGTAAAAGGTAAGTTTGGAGGGGGAATGAATAAAATTAAAAGTACATATTAGAAAGAAAAGTTAAAAGTGATTATTTGAGCATCTTTTTAAAAAGAATTTAGAAAAAAAAAAAGCCTAAAGAAAACAGAGGAAGAAATGAAAAGAACAGAAATTAAAGAAATCAAAAGATAATTTGCAGCAGAAAGAATAAACAATGGTAAAAGTTGTTCTTTAAAGCTAAAACATTGATAAATTTATAGTGAGATTGATAAAGAAAAAAAAAAAAAAGAAGGAAAAAATGACCAGTATTAGGAATGAAAAATGAAAATATATTGCATGCTAAGTTGCTTCAGTCATGTCTGACTCTTTGCGACCCCTTGGACTGTAGCCCGCCAGACTCCTCTATCTTTGGGATACTCAAAGCAAAAATATTGGAGTGGGTTTCCATGCCCTCCTATAGGGAATCGTCCTGATCTGGAGACTGAACTTGCATCTTCTGTGTCTCCTATATTGGCAATCAGGGTTCTTTACCACTCTATTCACCTGGGAAGCCTGAAAATATATTGCAGACACTAAAAAAGGAGGGTATTTTAAACACATCTTTGTTGTAAACTTGAACATTTTGATGAAATGAGGAATTTATAGATGTAAGTATAGAAAAATTAATGTTAAAGAAATCTAATAACTGAAAGTTCAGTTCAGTTCAGTCGCTCAGTCATGTCTGACTCTTTGCAACCCCATGAATCGCAGCACCCCAGGCCTTCCTGTTCATCACCATCTCCCGGAGTTCACTCAGACTCATGTCCATCGAGTCCATGATGCCATCCAGGTATCTCATCCTCTGTTGTCCCCTTCTCCTCCTGCCCCCAATCTCTCCCAGCATCAGAGTCTTTTCCAATGAGTCAACTCTTCGCATGACGTGGCCAAAGTACTGGAGTTTCAGCTTTAGCATCATTCCTTCCAAAGAAATCCCAGGGCTGATCTCCTGCAGAATGGGCTGATTGGATCTCCTTGCAGTCCAAGAGACTCTCAAGAGTCTTCTCCAACACCACAGTTCAAAAGCATCAATTTTTCAGTGCTCAGCCTTCTTCACAGTCCAACTCTCACATCCATACATGACTACTGGAAAAAACATAGCCTTGACTAGATGGACCTTAGTCGGCAATGTAATGTCTCTGCTTTTGAATGTGCTGTCTAGGTTGGTCATAACTTTCCTTCCAAGGAGTAAGCGTCTTTCAATTTCATGGCTGCAGTCACCATCTTCAGTGATTCTGGAGCCCCTCAAAATAAAGTCTGATACTGTTTCCACTGTTTCCCCATCTATTTCCCATGAAGTGATCTGACTGGATGCCATGATCTTCGTTTTCTGAATGTTGAGCTTTAAGCCAACTTTTTCACTCTCTTCTTTCACTTTCATCAAGAGACTTTTTTAATAATTGAAAACTAATGAGCAAATAAAACTTTACAGATTGTGAAATATGAAAACTGTCTTACTGAGCTTAGGAACATAACAAACAGACACAATTTCACTGCTTTAATCATAACTCTATTCAGTCTTATTTAGTATAGTTATAAATAAACAACCATCACTCTTTAGTGGAAGGACTAAAACTTTCAGTAATATAGATTAAATGATTGTCTACACAGAAATTGCAAAACAATTCACAAATAAATTATAAGAAACAATAGGAGAATTTTGCAATATTTCAGGTCCAAGTCCAATAGCCACAAATGTATTCTGAAAACCAGAAACAAAGATACAACCATGGAAATGTTAGAAATTCACACAGCTGAGCAGATGTTGTCAACACTTCAGCCAGAGGAAAGCAACAGATGCTGAGTCAAAGCAAATGGAGATGAAGCTCTGAGCTAGTGGGGCCACCATTTTTCAAACCAAGGAAAGTAATGCAGCTGCCAGAAGCCAAGAATCAGTCAAGGCTTAGGCAAACTTCTCAGGAGAGGGATCATCTCCTAAGGAGCCCATTTAAAATTTTCTCAGAATTATTCAGAGATGGTTCTTAACTCTAGTGTAGTTGCCAATAATGAAGATTTTCTCATCTCTTGCCTACAGACATGCTGGAAGGCTATGGTCCATGGTGTTACAAAGAGTTGGATACAACTGAGCATGAAAGCATGCATATCAAATGCATTAAGATGCCTTTATTGTAAGATGAGGCACTCCATTATTGTATGCACTAATAATAGTGATACATGCTAATCAAGCAGTGACACAATATTTTATTTTCAAATTCTGTTGAAATTTGGAATTTCAAATTTCAAATTTAGAATTCTGTTGTTTATTCATTGAAAGTGTTCTCTTAGACTTATTTGGTCACATATTTTAAAATACATAAATTTATTTATTTTAATTGGAGGTTAACTACTTTACAATATTGTAGTGGTTTTTGCCATACATCAATGTGAACCAGTCATGGGTGTGCATATGTTCCCCCATCCTGAACACCCCTCCCAGGTCCCTCCCCACCCCATCTCTCTGGGTTGTCCTAGAGCACTGGCTGTGAGTGCCCTACGTCATGCATCAAACTTGCACTGGTCATCTACATTACATATGGTAATATACATATTTCAATGCTATTCTCTAAAATCATCCCTCCTCACCTTCTCCCACATAGTCCAAAAACCTGTTATTTACTTCTGCATCTCTTTTGCTGTCTTGTATCATTTGTTGTCTTGTCGTTGTTACTCTCTTTCTAAATTCCATATATATGCATATGTATTATATATGCATTACTGTATTGATGTTTCTCTTTCTGGTTTACCTCACTCTGTATAATAGGCTCCAGTTTCTTCTACCTCATTAGAACTGACTCAAGTGGGTGCTTTTTATAGCTGAGTAATATTTCATTACTCAGCATTGCACTTTGCTGGAGCAGCCATGAAGAGATACCCCATGTTCAACGTAAGAGAAACCAAACTAAGGTAGGTGGTAGCTGTTGCAAGAGGGCATGTGTTGCAAAAGGGCATCAGAGGGCAGACACACTGAAACCATACTCACAGAAAACTAGTCAATCTAATCACACTAGGATCACAGCCTTGTCTAACTCAATGAAACTAAGGCATGCCCATGCGGCCACCCAAGATGGGTGGGTCATGGTGGAGACGTCTGACCGAATGTGGTCCACTGGAGAAGGGAATGGCAAACCACTTCAGTATTCTTGCCTGGAGAACCCCATGAACAGCATGAAAAGGCAAAATGATAGGATACTGAAAGAGGAACTACCCAGGTGATTAGGTGCCCAACACGCTACCAGAGATCAGTGGAGAAATAACTCCAGAAAGAATGAAGGGATGGAACCAAAGCAAAAACAATACCCAGTTGTGGATGTGACTGATGATAGAAGCAAGGTCCAATGGTGTAAAGAGCAATATTGCACAGGAACCTGGAATATCATGTCCATGAATCAAGGCAAATTGGAAGTGTTCAAACAGGAGATGGCAAGAGTGAACATTGACATTCTAGGAATCAGTGAACTAAAATGGACTGGAATGGGTGAATTTAACTCAGATGACCATTATATCTACTACTGCGGGCAGGAATCCCTTAGAAGAAACGGAGTAGCCATCATCAACAAAAGAGTCTGAAATGCAGTACTTGGATGCAATCTCAAAAATGACAGAATGATCTCTGTTCGTTTCCAAAGCAAACCATTCAATATCACAGTAATCCAAGTCTATGCCCCAACCAGTAACGCTGAAGAAGCTGAAGTTAAGCGGTTCTATGAAGACCTACAAAACCTTTTAGGACTAACACCCAAAAAAGATGTCCCTTTTCATTATAGGAAATGGAATGCAAAAGTAGGAAGTCAAGAAACACCTGGAGTAACAAATTTGGCCTTGGAATACGGAATGAAGCAGAGTAAAGACTAATAGAGATTTGCCAGGAAAATGCACTGGTCATAGCAAACACCCTCTTCCAACAACAGAAGAGAAGACTCTACACATGGAAATCACCAGATGGTCAACACTGAAATCAGATTGATTATATTCTTTGCAACCAAAGATGGAGAAGCTCTATAAAGTCAACAAAACAAGACCAGGAGCTGACTGTGGCTCAGATCCTTATCGCCAAATTCACTTAAATTGAAGAATGTAGGGAAAACCACTAGACCATTCAAGTATGACCTAAATCAAATCCCTTATGATTATACATACAGTGGAAGTGAGAAAACATTGATTTAAGTGACTAGATCTGATAGATGGGGTTCCTGATTAATTATGGAAGGAGGTTTGTGACATTGTACAGGAGACAGGGGTCAAGACCATCCCCATGAAAAAGAAATGCAAAAGAGAAAAATGGCTATCTGAGGAGGCCTTACAAATAGCTGTGAAAAGAAGAGAAGTGAAAAGCAAAGGAGAAAAGGAAAGATACAAGCATTTGAATGCAGAGTTACAAAGAATACCAAGAAGAGATAAGAAAGCCTTCCTCAATGATCAATGCAAAGAAATAGAGGACAAAAACAGGATGGGAAAGGCTAGAGATCTCTTCAAGAAAATTAGAGATACCAAGGGAACATTTCATGCAAAGATGGGCTTGATAAAGGACAGAAATGGTATGGACCTAACAGAAGCAGAAGATATTAAGAAGAGGTGGCAAGAATACACAGAACTATACAAAAAAGATCTTCACGACCCAGATAATCACGATGGTGTGATCAATCACCTAGACCCAGACATACTGGAATGTGAAGTCAAGTGGTCCTTAGAAAGCACCACTACGAACAAAGCTAGTGGAGGTGATGGAATTCCAATTGAGCTATTTCAAATCGTGAAAGATGATGCTGTGAAAGTGCTGCACTCTATATACCAGCACATTTGGAAAACTCAGCAGCGGCCACAGGACTGGACAAGGTCAGTTATCATTACAATTTCAAAGAAAGGCAATGCCAAAGAATGCTCCAACTACCGCACAATTGCACTCATATCACATGCTAGTAAAGTAATGCTCGTAATTTTCCAAGCCAGGCTTCAGCAATAAGTGAACTGTGAACTTCCAGATGTTCAAGCTGGTTTTAGGAAATGCAGAACCAGAATTGCCAAAATCTGCTGGATCATGGAAAAAGCAAGAGAGTTCCAGAAAAAAAAAACAACTATTGCTGCTTTATTGACTATGCCAAAGCCTTTGACTGTGTGGATCACAATTAACTGTGGAAAATTCTGAAAGAGATGGGAATACCAGACCACCTAAACTGCCTCTTGAGAAATCTGTATGCAGGTCAGGATGCAACAGTTAGAACTGGACATGGAACAACAGACTGGTTCCAAATAGGAAAAGGAGTACATCAAGGCTGTATATTGTCACCCTGCTTATTTAACTTCTATGCAGAGTACATCATGAGAAATGCTGGGCTGGAAGAAGCACAAGCTGGAATGAAGATTGCCGGGAGAAATATCAATAACCTCAGATATGCAGATGACACCACCCTTATGGCAGAAATTGAAGAGGAGCTAAAAAGCCTCTTGATGAAAGTGAAAGAGGAGAGTGAAAAAGTTGGCCTAAAGCTCAACATTCAGAAAACGAAGATCATGGCATTGGTCCCATCACTTCATGGGAAATAGATGGGGAAACAGTGGAAACAGTGGCAGACTTTATTTTTGGGGGCCCCCAAATCACTGCAGATGGTGACTGCAGCCATGAAATTAAAAGAAGCTTACTCCTTGAAAGAAAAGTTATGACCAACTGACATAGCATATTGAAAAGCAGAGACATTACTTTGCCAGCAAAGGCCCATCTAGTCAAGGCTATGTTTTTTCCCAGTGGTCATGTATGGGTGTGAGAGTTGGACTGTGAAGAAAACTTAGCACCAAATAATTAATGCTTTTAAACTGTGGTGTTGGAGAAGACTCTTAAGAGTTCGTTGGACTGCAAGGAGATCCAACCATCCATTTTGAAGGAGATCAGCCCTGGGATTTCTTTGGAAGGAATGATGCTAAAGCTGAAGCTCCAGTACTTTGGCCACCTCATGCGAAGAGTTGACTCATTGGAAAAGACTCTGATGCTGGGAGTGACTGGGGGTAGGAAGAGTAGGGCAATAGAGGATGAGATGCCTGGATGGTATCACTGACTCGATGGACGTGAGTCTGAGTGAATTCAGGGAGTTGGTCATGGACAGGGATGTGATTCATGCGGTCACCAAGAGTCGGACACGGGTGAGTGACTGAACTGAACTGAACTGAACTTAATATTCCATTGTGTATATGTACCACAACTTGCTTATTCATTCATCTGCCGATGGATATTTAGCTTGTTTCCATATCCTAGCTATTGTAAACAGTTTTTCACAGATTTTTGAAAAAAATATATCACACTTGTCCATATCTGAAACTAAAAAATATAAGGAATGAAAATTGGTCAGTATTCCTAAAAGTTGCTCACATTTGGAGGCTAACTTTTGTATCAGCGTTCAACTTGGCAATATCTTCTGTGTTTCTGCAGATGGTATCATAACATGGGGCTTTTCTGCTGGCTCAGATGGTAAAGACTCTCTGCAATTCAGGACACCTGGGTTTGAACACTGGGTTGGGAAAATATCCTAATGGAGAGCATGGCAACCTACTCCAGTAATCTTGCCTGGAGAATTCTATGGACGGATGAGCCTGGCAGATTACAGTCCAAGGGGTGGCAAAGTTTCAGACATGACTGTGACTAATACTTTTACCTTTCATTATAACATATTCTATTAAGAACACTGTGGGGGAAAAAAAAAAAGTGTTAGTCTCTCAGTTGTGTCCTACTCTTTGCGACGCCATGGACTGTAGCCTGCCAGGCTCCACTGTCCATGGGATTCTCCAGGCAAGAATACTGGTTTGGGTTGCCATTTTCTGCTCCAGGTAATCTTATGGACCCAGGAATGGAACCCAAGTCTCCTGCATTACAAGCAGATTCTTCACCATCTGAGACACTATGGAACGTAAGGAGCTAATCAATATTATGAAGGTAAAAAGTAGCCTGAAGTGTCACACAAACAAATTGATTAATTAAAGATATCATTTTTTTTTAAATTCTGTTTTATCTTACAGATAGGTTTCTCAATCTTGGTACTCCTGACATTGTGAACTACTTTTATGCTTGTTATAGGGACCATCCTATGCCTTGTATTATGTTTAGGAGCATCCTCTGCCTTGATTCGCTGGATGCCAGCAGCACCCCCACCACAAGCTATAATAACTTTGAGAGACTCTCCAGACATTGTCCTCTGGACAACAAAATCACCCCCAGTTGAAAATCATTATCTTAGAGTAAAATCTCTGATGCAAAATGTTTTATTTTGCACCAGAGATATGAATAGAAAAAGTGCTGTAGTTTTCCTTAAAAGCACTTTGAGGTTTTCTTCCAAGTTACTAACATACAACTTTTGAGACTGATATTTTCTACTCGACTAATATATAGTTCTATTCTATCTTCACTGACTCATGTATCATGAGATATTAAATAGCTTTGTTCAAAATCAGCATCAGATTTCTGACTAATTGATGTTTTCTGTCTTAATGATCATTTTACATGACTGATAAGTACATTAGTCATATCAGCCCTTGTGTGCATGCTAAGTCACTTCAGTCATGTCTGACTCTTTGTAACCCCATGACCTGTAGCCCATCAGGCTCCTCTCTCCATGGAATTCTCCAGGCAAGTATACTGAAATGGGTTGCTATTCCCTACACCAGGGGATCTTCCTGACTCAGGGATCAAACTTGGGTGTCTTGCATTGCAGGCAGTTTCCTTACCATTTGAGCAACAAGGGAAGTCCTCACCTAGGAACAAATTCTTGGTGTGTAACTCTTCCAATCAAAGCTCACAGGCAATAGGTAAAGTGCAATGGTATCTGCTGACATTTGCTGATTAAAATTGAAATTTTACAGGTTTAAATTTAATTTCATGTAACTTTGACTGTGTGGATCACAACAAACTGTGATAAATTATTAAAGAAATGAGAATACCAGACCACCTGACCTGCCTCCTGAGAAATCTGTATGCAGGTCAAGAAGCAACAGTTAGAACTGGACATGGAACAACAGGCTGGATCCAAATCAGGAAAGGAGTACATCAAGGCTGTATATTGTCACCTTGCTTATTTAACTTTATATGCAGAGTATATCATGTGAAATGCCATGCTGGTTGAAGCACAAGCTGGAATCAAGATTGTCAGGAGAAATATCAATAACCTTGGATATGCAGATGACACTACCCTTATGGCAGAAAGTGAAGAAGAACCAAAGAGCCTCTTGATGAAAGTGAAAGAGGAGAGTGAAAAAGTTGGCTTAAAACTTGACATTCAAAAAATGAAGATCATGGCATCTGGTCCCATCACTTCATGGCAAATAGATGGGGAAACATTGGAAACGGTGACAGACATTATTATCTTGGGCTCCAGAATCACTGCAGATGGTGACTGCAGCCATGAAATTAAAAGATGTTAGCTCCTTGAAAGGAAACTTATGGCCAACCGGGACAGCATATTAAAAAGCAGAAACATTACTTTGTCAACAAAGGCCCATCTAGCTAAATCTATGGTATTTACAGTAGTCATGTATGGATGTGAGAGTTGAACTTTAAAGAAAACTGAATGCCAAAGAATTGATGCTTTTGAACTGTGATGTTGGAGAAGACACTTAAGAGTCCCTTGGACTGCAAGGTGATCCAACCAGTCCATCCTAAAGGAAATCAGTCCTGAATATCTATTGGAAGGACTGATGCTGAAGCTAAAACTCTAATAATTTGGCCACCTTATGGGAAAAACTGGCTCACTGGAAAAGACCGTGATGCTGGGAAACATTGAAGGTGGGAGGAGAAGGGGATGACAGAGGATGAGATGGTTACATGGCATCACTGAATCAATGGGCATGAGTTTGGGTAAACTCTGAGAGTTGGTGATGGACAAGGAAGCCTGGAGTGCTGCAGTACATGGGGTCACAGAGGCAGACAAGACTGAGCGACTGAACTAAACTTAACTTATTCGAGATATTTATTTCAGTTTTCTGCTAATAAATTCACAATTCTCTTGACATTTTCCCAATTTTCTTCTATTAATGAAGAGGAAAAACTGAGAGTTATTTTGTCATTTGCATTTATATCTAAGTAGCTCCAGATAATTGCAATAATAAAAATGTTATAAGGACTTAAATTTCTGTACAGATTTTTAAAGGCCAGAAGTAAAATGGAAAAATAATACTGAGTCTGGACATTAACTGTACTTGTCAATGTGGAAAGCTCTGGGATGCTAGAATATCTAAGCAATGCATATGTATTTAGGTATTAAAAATCCTGGACTTTCCTCAGTTGCATGGCTACTTGAGAAACTGTGGAATTCTGGGATTACTAGTCTCTTCAATCAGAGACATCTTAGGTGAGAGAATAAAGAGCATTGTGAGGAATACAGGATTAAAATTCCTGAAGTACAAGAAGAAATGATGGCTATCTGCCCAGAATCAAACGATTTGAAACACAAGAAGGAATGATGATTGTTGGCTCTAAAGAAGGAGAGCCACATTGAGCCTATCCTTCCAGAAGAGGGTTGAGATGTCTAATACCGTGTTTGTTCAGAAAATAAAGTTTGTAATTAACAGAGTAGAACACTAAGAAGTGCCAATCAGCTCTACTCTAACCCAGCTTCAAGCAATTCCTAATCAATTATTTAATGTAAGTGTCTTAAAATAACTGAAAGATTAAGATTATCTTCTGGGTTTGTAACACTAAGGGATTGAATGAACTCTTTTCCATCTTACTAATGCAAAAGAAGTCAGTGTTAGAAATAATAGAAAAAGAGGCAAAATGTCCCCAAGGGCATAGAATATATGGCATTGGCTCTCGCCCAGGAAAAGGAAGGGCACTTGTGATGTCTGAAAGGATTTACTTGGGATGGAGCAAGAACTCAAATATGGTTCAAATTAAGAGCATTCTAACTTTATCTTCCCTTATGGCAGAAAGTGAAGAGGAACTAAAAAGCCTATTGATGAAAGTGAAAGAGGAAATCGAAAAAGTTGGCTTAAGTCTCAACATTCAGAAAACTAAGATCATGACATCCGGTCCCATCACTTCATGGGAAATAGATGAGGAAACAGTGGTAACAGTGTCAGATTTTATTTTTTTGGGCTCCAAAATCACTGCAGATGGTGACTGCAGCCATGAAATTAAAACATGCTTACTCCTTGGAAGAAAAGTTATGACCAACCTAGATAGCACATTCAAAAGCAGAGACATTACTTTGCCGACTAAGGTCCGCCTAGTCAAGGCTATGGTTTTTCCTTGGTCATGTATGGATGTGAGAGTTGGACTGTGAAGAAGGCTGAGCGCCAAAGAATTGATGCTTTTGAACTGTGGTGTTGGAGAAGACTCCTGAGAGTCCCTTGGACTGCAAGGAGATCCAACCAGTCCATTCTGAAGGAGATCAGCCCTGGGATTTCTTTGGAAGGAATGATGCTAAAGCTGAAGCTATAGTACTTTGGCCACCTCATGCGAAGAGTTGACTCATTGGAAGAGACTCTGATGCTGGGAAGGAATGGGGGCAGGAGGATAAGGGGACGACTGAGGATGAGATGGCTGGATGGCATCACGGACTCGAACTTGACTCTGAGTGAACTCTGGGAGATGGTGATGGACAGGGAGGCCTGGCGTGCTGTGATTCATGGGGTCGCAAAGAGTCGAACACAACTGAGCGACTGAACTGAACTGAACTGAACTTCATCTTCACACTGTCTGGAGAATTAGAAACAACTTTTAACTTTTTTCTAGAAAAAGTGTATTTGTGTGTGTGTGTGTATGCTTAGTCACTCAGTCATGTCCAACTCTTTGCAACTATATGGACTGTAACCCACCAGGCCCCTTTGCCCATGGGATTCTGCAAGCAAGAATACTGGAGTGGGTTCCCATGCCCTCCTCCAGGGGATTGTCCCAATCCAGCAATTGAACCCAAGTCTCACGCATTGCAGGCAGATTCTTTACCATCTGTGTCATTTTATTGGAGAACATTTATCTCTCCTTAAGTAAGTAAGTAAGTAAAGTCACTCAGTCGTGTCTGACTCTTTGTGACCCCGTGGACTGTAGCTTACCAGGCTCCTCCCTCCATGGGATTCTCCAGGCAAGAGTACTGGAGTGGGTTGCCATTGCCTTCTGCAGGGGATCTTCCCAACCCAGGGATCGAACCTGGGTCTCCTGCATTCCCTGGTCTCTTGCATTCCAGGCAGACGCTTTAACCTCTGAGCGACCAGGGAAGCCTCCTTAGAAAGTCTATTTCTTTTCTACATGATAAAATAACATATATTTCACATTAACATTTTAATATATTGATATTTTAATAATGTTGGCCATTATTAAATGCAAAAAAGGCAAAATTGTTGTCTGAGGAGGCCTTAAAAGTAGCTATGAAAAGATAAGTGAAAGGCAAAATACAAGAGCAAAGGTATACCTATTTGAATGCAGAGTTCCAAAGAATAGCAAGGAGAGATAAGAAAGCATTTCTCAGGGGTCAATGCAAAATAGAGGAAAACAATAAAATGGGAAAGACTAGAGATCTCTTCAAGAAAATTAGATATCCCAAGGGAACATTTCTTGCAAAGATAGGCACAATAAAGGACAGAAATAGTATGGAGCTAACAGAAGCAGAAGATATTAAGAAGAGGTGGCAAGAATATACAGACGAACTATACAAAAATGATCTTCATGACCCTGATAATTACTGGTGTGATCACTCAGCTAGAGCCTGACATCCTGGAATGGGAAGTCAAGTGGGCCTTAGGAAGCATCAATATGAACAAAGCTAGTGGAGGTGATGGAATTCCAGTTGAGCTATTTCAAATCCTAAAAGATGATGCTGGAAAGTGCTGCACTCAATATGCCAACAAATTTGGAAAACTCAGCAGTGGCCACAGGACAGGGAACAGTCGGTTTTCATTTCAATCCCAAAGAAAGACAATGCCAAAGAATGCTCAAACTACTGCACAATTGTACTCATCTCACACACGAGCAAATTAATCTTCAAAATTCTCCAAGCCAAATTTCAACAGTGAACTGTGAAATTCCAGATGTTCAAGCTGGATTTAGAAAAGGAAGAGGAACCAGAGATCAAATTGCCAACATCTGCTGGATCATCAAAAAAGCAAGAGAGTTCCAGAGAAACATATATTTCTACTTTATTGACTATGTCAAAGAATTTGACTGTGTGGACCACCACTAACTGGAATTTTTAAATAAATGGAACTTCCAGACCACCTGACCTGCCTCTTGAGAAGCCTGTATGCAAAACAAGAAGTAACAGTTAGAACTGGACAGTTAGAACTGGACATGGAACAACAGACTGGTTCCAAGGCAGGAAAGGAGTACATCAAGGCTGTATATTGTCACCCTTGCTCCTTGGAAGAAAAATTATGACCAAGCTAGACAGCATATTACAAAGCAGAAACATTACTTTGCCAACAAAGGTCCATCTAATCAAAGCTATGGTTTTTCCAATATCGTGTATGGATGTGAGAGTTGGACTATAGAGAAAGCTGAGCGCCAAAGGATTGATGCTTTTGAACTGTGGGGTGGGAGAAGATTCTTGAGAGTCCTTCAGACTGCATGGAGATCCAACCAGTCCATCCTAAAGGCAATCAGTCCTGAATATTTGTTGGAAGGACTGATACTGAAGCTGAAATTCCAATACTTCAGCCACCTGTTGTGAAGAACTGACTCATTTGAAAAGACCCTGATGCTGGGAAAGATTGAAGGCATGAGAAGAGGGGGAGGGCAGAGGATGAGATGGTTTGATGGCATCACTGACTCAATAGACATGAGTTTGAGTAAACTCCTAGAGTTGGTAATGGACAGGAAGGCCTGGCATGCTGCAGTCCATGGGGTGGCAAACAGTCAGACACAACTAAGTGACTGAACTGAACTGAGCAAACGATCAATTTCTGATCTACTTTACATGCTGTGGAAATGAACTTAGTCAGCTTCTTGACATTGTAAACTAGGTATCTTTCTATATATATATATATATATATATATATATATTTGTATTAAAAAAGCTAATTTTGGTCCTTCAACCTGATGGCACCATTTTGGCAGTCAGTATTCAGCAGATTTTGTTTTAATATCTGACTTAATAATTTAGGGGACTTTAATATTCATACACTTCTCACAAAGCTTATTCACAGTACATGTGGGCTCAAGACATTGTTTCCATACAGATTATTCCTCTGGAACACTGTTTGAACCAAAATAATTTAAAAATCTGCTCTTTTAATTTTAACATCACTGTAATATAATAATATTAAGTGAAAAGATATTGGTAAAGACTAAGGAAATTATACTTTAATAGAAAACTTAGACAATCATAAGATAAATATTTTAGATGAGGTGTAAGGAATTCATTCCACTCTTCAATTTAATTTGTTCCCCAGTATTAATTTGCCAGGGTTTGATTATACATGTAATTTAAAAAGTGAAATTTTATGAATATAAAATTAAATTGGAGTATGTATCTTTTTACTTCTATAAATGACAGTGAAATGTACATTTTATTTTACTTCAATCATTGCATTTTTCTGGAAATATTTTCGTATAACATTAATAGATTGTAGTCTGGCTTTAAGTTTTCTCCACCTTAGCAGACTAGAAGGTTAAATATCCTGTCTCTTATTTCCTAAAGATAATCAGAGAATAAAGCAACATTAAATTTTTCAGGTACATTGCTTCTTCTTCTTTTTTAAAAGTAGGAATTCTAATGAATCCACTGAGAGGCTGTATTGAATCAGTGATCAAAACCAATGATAAATAGAAATATGGAAACGTTTTCCCTGCTTGTTATGCACTTTTGTACAAAAGATATCAAATTAATCTATATTGATGACTAGCATGTTGCTTACACATCTTGTTAGTCTTTAAACATATCCTTATACTTTATAGATGCTAAAATTTTCTCTCAGATATTTAAATGTGGTAATGCTGTGTAATTTTAAAAAATTGACAAATTGTGCCAGATTTTAAAAATGCTATACAATTTTCTGACTATTGAACTGAGTAGTGAATACAAATGCTTATAGACTGTCAGAGCTAATTCCACAAAGAGTTTCTGTGGAAGAATTCTAGGTTATTTCATATTTAAAAATAATTTTCTATCTCTTTGAATTTCAGACTACTATTTTTTGGACCAAATATTTACCTATTAATTTTGACCACCATAGATTATTTTCTAGCTTCATCATTCTTTTATATTGATTAGTCATTTCTTTCCTAACTTCATCAGTTGCTTATATTGGTTAGTTAATATTTTGCTTAAAGAGGCATTTTTCAATTAATTAATTAAGTAATATCTCTATGGACTCATAGATTCTTATTTTATCCCATAAATTGGGATGCACTATATTTTTGTATTTGCTGGCATACTGAGTGCAGCACTTTCAGAGCTTCATCTTTCAGGATTTGAAATAGATCAACTGGAATTCCATCACCTCCACTAGCTCTGTTAGTAGCGATGCTTTCTAAAGCCCACTTGTTGTTTATAATAGCCACTCTAGGCTTTCATGTCCTCTATGCAAAAAAATAGAGGAAAACAAGTCATCCTTATAAACAGTGCTTCTTTACAGTGACTAAAGCTAAAAGCTACTCACCTCTTGTACTAATTATTTTATTTTGCTTCTCAGCAAATTTGTGAAGACTAGGCATGAAGCTAGGAAAATGGTTACGAGCTCATAGTTATCAAAATATTTTATTTGGTAAACAATGATTTTAGATTGAAAGTCATCTTCTGATTGCGAACATAAGCCCTTCCACAAATTTATTACATTTAGTTAAGATATTTTCACATCAATCTGTAAAGCTCAAATAAAAAAATTAATTGAAATTCTCTCTAGAGTCTTCAGTTTGGCCAGTTATTATTACTAATTTATCCATTCTTAAAAACTGAGGATGATAACTGAGGTCCTAAAATATAAGCAGTCTAATATTCTTGTATAATACATTTTCTTTTTTATTGTGATAAAAATGATATATAATATCATATCAATTTTAGGTGTATGACACAATTACTTGATATTTGTATACACTGAGAAGTAACCATTACTAGAAGTTTCAATCAGTTCAGTCACTCAGTCGTGTACAACTCTTTGTGACTGCATGGATTGCAGCACACCAGGGCTCCCTTTCCATCACCAACTCCCAGAGCTTACTCTAACTCATGTTCATTGAGTAGGTGATACCATCGAACCACCTCATCCTCTGTCAACCCCTTCTCCTCCTGCATTCAATATTTCCCAGCATCACGGTCTTTTCAAATGAACCAGCTCTTTGCACTAGGTGGCCCAAGTATTGGAGTTTCAGCTTCAATATTATGCCTTCTAACGAATATTTAGGACTGATTTCCTTTACAATGGATGAGTTGGATCTGCTTGCAGTCCAAGGAATTCTCAAGAGTCTTCTCCAACACCACAGTTCAAAAGTATCAATTCTCTGCACTCAGCTTTCTTTATACTCCAACTCTCATATCCATACATGACTCCTGGAAAAACCATAGCCTTGACTAGATGTACCTTTGTTGGCCAAGTAATGTCTCTGCTTTTTAATATGATGTCAAATTTGGTCATAACTTTCCTTCCAAGGAGTAAGCGTCTTCTAATTTCATGGCTGCAGTCACCATCTGCAGTGATTTTGGAGTCCCCCCCAAAATAAAGTCTGACACTGTTTCCACTGTTTCCCTATTTATTTCCCATGAAGTGATGGGACCAGATGCCATGATCTTCGTTTTCTGAATGTTGAGCTTTAAGCCAACTTTTTCGCTCTCCACTTTCACTTTCATCAAGAGGCTTTTTAGTTCCTCTTCACTTTCTGCCATAAGGGTGGTGTTACCTGCATATGTGAGGTTATTGATATTTCTCCCAGTGATCTTAATTCCAGCTTGTGCTTCATCCAGCCTGGCAATTAGCATAATGTACTCTGCATACAAGTTTAATTAACAGGGTGACAATATACAGCCTTGATGTACTCCTTTCCCAGTTTGGAGCTAGTTCATTGTTCCATGTCTGGTTCTAACTGTTGCTTCTTGCCCTGCATGCAGGTTTCTCAGGAGGCAGGTAAGGTGACCTGGTATTCTGATCTCTTTAAGAATTTTTTACAATTTGCTGTGATCCACACAGTCAAAATCTTTAATAGTCAATGAAGTATAAGTAGATGTTTTTCTGGAACTCTCTTGCTTTTTCTATGATCTAGTAGATGTTGGCAATTTGATCTCTGGTTCCTTTGCCATTTCTGAATTCAGCTTGAAGGTCTGGAAGTTCTCAGTTCACATACTGTTGAAACTTCACTTGGAGAATTTTGAGCATTACTTTGCTAGCATGTAAGATGAGTGCAATTGTGTGGTAGTTTAAATCTCCTTTGGAATTGCCTTTCTTTGGGATTGGAATAAAAACTGACCTTTTCCAGTCCTGTGGCCACTGCTGAGTTTTCCAAATTTGCTGGTATATGGGTGCGGCACTTTCATGGCATCATTTTTAGGATTTGAAAAAGCTCAGCTGGAAATTCTTTATCTCCACTAGCTTTGTCCATAGTGACTCTATCTAAGGCCCACTTGACTATAAAAAGTGATATATATAAGAGTGGTGTAATATCTGATAAACAGTTTAATGTGTGCTAAGTCACACCAGTCATATCTGACTCTTTGCAACCCCCTGGACTATAGCCCACCAGACTACTCTGTCCATGGAATTCTCCAGGAAAGAATACTGGAGTGGGTTGCTGTTCTTTTCTCCAGAGTATCTTCCCAACCCAGGGATTGAAGCCATTTTACATCTCCTGCTTTGCCAGGTAGGTTCTTTACCACTAGGACCACCTGGAAAGCCCAATCAGTGAATACATTATATTAATAGAAAAAAAGGGACAAATATCACATGATCATCTCTGTGCATGCAGAACAGTCATTTGACAAAATTCAACATCTTTATGTGAAAAAAAAAATACTCCACAAACTAGAAGCAGTAGAGAATTTCCTCAATATGATAAATAATCTACTAAACCCTGCAGTCAACATTATATTTAATAATAAAGCAATGGATATTTTCCTCCAGAAATCAGGTACAAGATAAAGAAGTCCTCTCTAGTCACTTATACTCAAATTTATACTGGAGGTTCTAGCAAGAGTAATTAGATAAGAAAAATAAATAAAATGTATCCAAATAGTAAAGAAAAAAACTAAAATTTTCTCCATTCACAGATGACATAATCTTGTATGTATAAAATCATAAGTAATTCACTAAATCCATTTAGAACTAATAACTGAATTCAGCTATTGCAGTATACAAGATGAATATATAAAAACTGAATTGTATTTCTATACATTGCAGTGAACAAGTTGAAAATGAAATTTAAAATATATATTTTAATTACAATAAGCCTCAAAAATAGCAAAATATTTGGGAATAAATTTAACAGGAGGAGCACAAGACTTGTAGACTGAAAAATACTAATTAAAAGAAAAATTTTACTAAGTTCTGAATAATCTTGTATCTCATGCTCATGGATTAGAAAACTTATTGCTAAGATGACAATATTCCCCAAACTGATCTAGTGTTGAACAGCATACATTTCAAAATTCTAGCTACCATATTTTGGGCAGAAATTGACAAGCTAATTCTAAAATTCACATGGAAGCTCAAGTAACCCAAATAACTAGATTTATCTTGGTGGAAAAAAATAATAAAATTAGAATTTTTACAATTCTTGATTTCAAAATTTACTGCAAAGCTACAGTAATTAATATAGTCATGTGGCAGTGGGATGAAGATAGACATATAGGTCAATGGAATAGGTATAAGAGTCCAGAAATTAATCTTTTGTATTAAGTCTGTTGATTTTTACAAGGGTGCATATAATATAATGAATAATAAATTCTTTTCAACAAGTGGCACTGGGATAGCTGGTTATTAGCATAGAAAAATTAAGCTGGATCCCTTTCTTATACCATACCAAGAGATAAAAACCTAAAATAAGAAAATAAACTTAATGTAGGAGCTAAATTATTAATCTCAGAAGAAGATATATGAATAAATCTCTGTAACTAAATATTAGACAATGGTTTCTTAGATATGAAACCAAAAGTACAAGCAACAAAGGAAATCAAACTACATCAAAATGAAAAATTTTGTGTTGCAAATGATACCTCCAAAAAAGTAAATATACAATAATAAATATGTGGATAAACAAACTGTGTTATATCTGTTTGTGTTTGTGCTCAGTTGCTCAGTCGTGTCCAACTCTTGCGACCCCATAGACAGTAGCCTGCCAGGCTCCTTGGTCCATGGGATTCTTCAGGCAAGAAAACTGGAGTGGGTTGCCATTTTCTTCTCCAGGATCTTCCAGAGCCAGGAATTAAACCCAGGTCTCCTTCATTTAGGCAGATTCTTTACTGATTGAGTTACAAGGGAAACCCATTGAGCTATGAATGAAACCCAAGCTAAATCCATACAAAAGAATATTATTCAGTAATAAAAGGAATGGTATGTATCTAACAGAAGCAGAAGATATTAAGAAGAGGTGGCAAGAATACACAGAAGAACTATACTAAAAAGATCTTCATAACTCAGATAATCATGGTAGTGTGATTACTTACTTAGAGCCAGACATCCAGAAATGTGAACTCAAGTGGTCTTTAGGAAGCATCACTACAACCAAAGCTAGTGGAGGTGACGGAATTCCAGTTGAGCTATTTCAAATCCTAAAAGATGATGCTGTGAAAGTGCTGCCTCAATATGCCAGCAAATTTGGAAAACTCAGCAGTGGCCACAGGACTGGAAAATGTCAGTTTTCATTCCAATCTCAAAGAAAGGCAATTCCAAACAAGATTCAAATTACCACACAGTTGCACTCAACTCACGCGCTAGTAAAGTAATGCTCAAAATTCTCTGAGTGAGGCTTCAACAGTATGTGAACTGAGAACATCCAGATGTTCAAGCTGGATTTAGAGAAGGCAGAGGAACCAGAGATCAAATTGCCAATCAGAGATCAATTGCCAACATCTTTGAAAAAGCAAAAGAGTTCCAGAAAAACTTCTATTCCTGCTTTATTGACTATGCCAAAGACTTTGACTGTGTGGATCACACCAAAATGTGGAAAATTCTTAAAGAGATGGGAATACTAGACTACCTTACCTGCCTTCTGATAAATCTGTATGCAGGTCAAGAAGCAACCTTTAGAACCAGACATGGAACACTGGACTACTTCCAAACTGGGAAAGGAGTGCATCAAGTCTGTCTGATGTCACCCTGCTTATTTAAGTTATATGAAGACTAGATTGTGGTAAATGCCAAGCTGGATGAAGCATAAGCTGGAATCAAGAATGCCAGGAGAAATATCAGTAACCTCATATATGCAGATGACACCACCCTTATGGAAGAAAGTGAAGAGGATCTGAAAAGCTGCTTGATGAATATGAAAGAGGAGGGTGAACATTTTGGCTTAAAACTCAGTATCAGTAAGCAAAGATCATGGCATCTGGTCCCAACACTTCATGGCAAATAGATGGGGAAACATTGGAAACAGTGACAGACTTTATTTTCTTGGGCTCCAAAATCACTGGAGATGTGACAGCAGCTGTTAAAGACACCTGCTCCTTAGAAGAAAAACTATGACAAACTTAAACAGCATATTAAAAAGCAGTGATGTTACTTTTCCGACAAATGTTCATATAGTCAAAGCTATGGTTTTTGCAGTAGTCAGGTATGGATGTGAGTGTTGGCTCACAAAGAAAGCTGAGCCCTGAGGAATTGATGTTTTTGAACTGCAGTGTTGGAGAAGACTCTTGAGAATCCCTTGGACTGCAAGGAGATCAAACGAGTCTATCCTAAAGGAAATCAGTCCTGAAAATTCACTGGAAGGGCTGATGTTGAAGCTGAAGCTCCAATACTTCGGCCAACTGATGTGAATAACTGACTCCTTTGAAAAAAACCCTGATGCTGGGAAAGATTGAATGCAGGAGGAGAAGGGGACGACAGAGGTTGAGATGGTTGGATGGCATCACTGACTTGATAGACACAAATTTGAGTGAGGTCCAGGAGTAGTTGATGGACAGGGAAGCCAGGCAAGCTGCAGTTCATGGGATTGCAAAGAGTCAGACACGACTGAGCCACTGAACTGACTGAATAAAATGAATGAGTTACTGATACATGTTACATCACGCATGAAATTTGGAAGCATTATGCTAAGTGAATGAAGCCAATTAAAACAAATCAGTTATTGTATGATTTCATTTATATGAAATGTCCAGATAAGGCAAATTAATGGAGATGAAAAGTAGATATTATTTCCAGGATTGGGGCAGGTATGGGGAGTGTCTATAATGGATACAAGATAATGGAGTGTTCTATGTCTCTATTTTGTTAATAGTTGCACTACCGAATTTCTACTTTCAATGAGTGAATTTTATGAGTTATATCTTAATAAAGATGTTACAAATGTCCTTTATAAATGCTTTAATATTTAAAGGCTCATTTCTGTTAATTAAAGAGAAGGTTATTCTTCAAAATTTTTTTTTCAGTTCTATTGAGTTATAATTGACATATATCACTGTATAAGTTTACAGCATAATGAGTTGGCTTATAAGATCCTGAAATGATTACTGAAATAAGTTAACATCCATCATCTCACATGCTTTAAAAAAAAAAAAAAAGTATGTTTTTCTCCTCTTGATGAGAACTCTAAGGATTTACTTTTTTAACGCCCTTGCTGCATATCATGTAGCTATGTTAGCTATAGCCATCATGTTGCATATTATATATCTGTTACTCACTTATCTAATATCTGAAAGTTTTTACATTTTGACCACCATCCTCCAATTTCTCTTCCCTCAGCTTCAACCTCTATTAACCACAAATCTGATCTCTTTCTCTGAATTTTTTTTCATAAATGTATTTTTTAATGATTCTACTTGGAGAAGATTGTAAAGCTAGTAGTCTGGCATATTCAGCTTGCAAAATACAACTACATTAGATTACATATTTCTCTTCAAACACTTATGTCTGAAAAATTTTTCAGATATTGCTAGTTCAGTAGAAGGGATTTGGCAAGGCAAATATATCATTGGTGAGAGTTATGGAAATGACAATTTTGAAATATAGCAAAAGAACTTAATTTCACAGGATGCTATTCAAGCTCAACATCATTTTCATGCATAAGTATCTCTTTGATAGCTTCCACACATAGCTTCTTTTTTGTTTAGACCAGCAAATCTGAACAAAATGATCAGCCCACATTTGTAAATTATAGGATAGATTAAAAATAGTTTTTGAAACGTATAATGGAAACCCTATTTATATTTCATAATTAACATAGTTATGTCACTCTTGTAGCTCCACTAAAGCATGCAGATAAAAGAGTATTTTTCCATTTTTTTAACAGCTAATCATTTAAGCAAGTGAGCTCAATAAAAAAAAATTAAGACAAAGAAAAGTTTGAGAAGTTTTTTGATAAAAGTGACAAGCTAAAATTTTAATTCTTTCATCACAGAAATGACTACCAGTGAAGATACAAATATAAATTAATTTGTGTATGTTTGGAAAACAACCAAAATTACATAGCTAAACATAAAAGAAAACTGACATTTGAAAGACTGTGTGACAAAGAAGGGATCAGTATAGGTATTGAAGACTGATGAATATAATTAGAAGGTTAAATGGTATAGATAAAAGATGGTAAGTTTTAAAGATAAATTTAATGAAATTTTGAAAGAAATTATCAGTGAAATTAACATTTAGAAATGCACTGATTTTCTTAGCAGAACATTCACGTCATCTGCTACTTGATCCATACTCACCTCTTCAACTCTATCTCCTTTTTCCTATACTAATAGCAACAGCAGTCATAATGTTAACTACAACAACTGTTTGCAATTATAGAGCATTTTCTATATGCCATGAACTGTGACAAAACTCTATAAAAGATCATATTTTTGTCATTCTTGAGAAAAAAAACTGAGGTGAATATCATTATTTTCATTTTTCAAATTGGTAAAATTGAGGTGTTGAAAAGTTAAATGACTCGATCTAAGTTACACAGATAGTAAATGTCAGAGCTGAGTTCAAATCCAGCTTTTCTGATGCCAAAATCTGTGGCTTCTGGGACTTTTCAAGTATGTAGAACTATTTACAGTTCCCTAAACAAGCCTTATTATTTCATTCCTTGCACAAACTTTTTTTCTGCCTGTAATGTTTTTTCTTTATCGTTCACCTGATAGACTCTGAGACTTTCATCCTGCAAGACTCAGTCAAATGTGTGTTCTTTTCTGTTAAGCTTTCTTTCAATCAACCTAGTGGAATTGATGATACTTTCCTTTCTAATCCCTTAGCCCTGGTCAAAACTGCTAATGTGCGCTTACCTACTATAGAGCAATTATTCATATGCATGCCTGTCTGGAGCACAGTGGATGTTGCTAACTGAGTGAAGGGTGAATGAACAAATGCCTTTCCACCAAGAAACATCATGTTATCGTGACCAGAAACATGAATTTTCTAATTTTAAATAGACGGTTTTAAAAAAGGTAAAAGAAGGTTACAGAAAATTTATTCACATTAGTGGGAGGTTAATTTATCAGCATAATTCTCTTTTGCTGTATTTTATTGCAGATATTCTCTCTCTCACTTTGTCTAACTTCCTTCTCTCAACTTAGTATCAACTGTAGATTAAAGATAAGAATATTCTAAAATGGAAGAAACAAAAATATATAACAACTTTTACATATTTGTGAGAATATAAAAGACACTGTTTGTGTGAGACTAACCTTTGCCCATTTAGGAGTAATACATTTGTGAGCTTGACTAGAAGAATGAATGAGCTAGCCAAAAACAAGCCTTAAGAAAAAAAGGAAAAAAAAAAAAAAAACCCTAAGGGAACAAAGAGGCTTCATTTCAACACATGACAGTTGCTCCAATTATAATGTCCAATATTCAGAAGAGAGGAGTGGTTATGATAGCAGAGTTTTAGCACTCAGATCAATAACAATAAACTCTCTGTTGTCTTATTTGTGAGTCCTAGGTGGACTGAGGGTGATAAATACAACCTGAAGAGGCAATTTCATGAAAATACTCTGATTGGTATCTGAAGTCCATGGGAGATATTTAATAAGAGCCAAGTACTGTAGTAACAAAAAGGTGGGGAAGGGGGATGAGAGAGATTCCCTCCTCTTTGGTCAAAACTGAAACAGTTTTTCTGTTGTTATTATTGTTTTTGACTTTTTAAGGGCTTCTAAAACAATCACACTACTGAAGCAAGGATGTTACCATAAGGATGCAGAATACCTAGTGGAGAAAGTAGCTAATGTTAGTGGACTTTAGTGAACATAGTGGACTCAAGACCTTAATGAAATTCAAGCTTTCATTGCCTGTGAGCATTAAAGCAGTTGCTATGCATGAAACCTTAGGTCTTATTTGGAGGGAGTACATTATCCAGGATTTTCAGAGATAGTGGGCATTAATAAAGAGATTTCAGGCTAAAAGGGGGGAAATGTTTTGATTTTTGAATGCTATCCGTTTTATTGGGAGTGCCTCAAGAGAAAGACTAAAGAAAATAAGATGCCACATGGAAGCAGGGTATATTTGTTTTGTGGACAATGGGCACCTAAAATAATGGTGTGGAGAATGGAGGGGAGATAGCTGTTCTGACCAAGAGCAGATAATTACTGATGATGCCATGTGATACATGAATTACTGTGATAACATGAACGTGGATTGAAGAGATACCAATTTTGCCTTTAATAATTATCATTTGATCTCAGAAAGAGGTCACATGTCTGGTTATGTTAGTGCAAGCTGTACAATTAAAAGTCTATAGACATTTACTTTAATAATAACAGTAATAAATCTTTGCCATTTAACATCTATTTTATTGATACATTTATTAATTGTGGCAACAACTTTCTTATTGAAGGAATTTGACCTAAACTCTCCTTCCTCCCATACTTCCTCCCTCCATACACTCCCTTTCTAAAAGGAATGAAGTGTTAGATCACGATGTGGAAAGCTAGAGTAAATAGCTTTGGAAAGTAGTCAGTTGTTAATTCCAACCAAAGCATTATTATGTCTTTAGGTCTCAGGATCCTAATCCTGCTGAATTTATAGTTTACTTTAGAATAGTGATAGCAATCAAGCAATAAATATAGATGAAAGGAGAGAAATATCTTAAAATATTTCCATCTTATCTTTTTAGATAATTAGATGTTCAAAAGTAAAATGTAGGTAAAAGACAAATAAGTGGCACATCATGTTCTTAAGAGGTTATATTGAAGATCAAGCACTTTCAAGTAACTGAAACCTAATGATTTATTTAGTGGTTCATTCTGGCTTGAAACCATCTCAAATTGGTAAGCACTTAATTCACATCTTGGATAATCTGCTTGTCCAAAGATATTATCAAAAAAGAATGGTGCTGTTAGAGGGGAAAAAAAATCTCTGTAATATGATAATAGTGATTTTCAGTATTAGGAGCAAGAATTAACTAATATCTGACATGCTTGAAGCCACAAGGATAGAAGTGCATTATTTTTTATTGCCTTTGGGTTGGGTGCCTGTGTCTTGCTCATGCTCTTCATCATTTTCCTATGTCAAATTTTGTATGATTTAAAAGTGAATTCAGATGCATTGCTGATTAAAAGGCAGGCTGAAAAATATGGAAGCACAATATTTATTCCATTAGGTGATGTTTTATTTTGTTGTCTTTTTTTTTTTCAAATAAACAGTCATCTATTTTTCATAATTGGTTGCATGTATATTTCAGATGATTTGGTCCTCTTCAAAACACACAGTCTTAGAGAAAAGTTAAAAAAAAAACTTAGAGAAAAGTTAAATATATTGTGCAAATGGCATTATTATCCTGATCTATTTAAAGTTAATTGGTATATGGTTCTCTATTACCTTAAATAGGCTAGAGCATACTTTCTAAAAACAGAGACTTTCTACTACAGAGCCCCAAGACAACCAACAAATCAGGAAATTAAAAACAGCATATTACTACTATCTGACAATCAGATCCTAGTCAATGTTCACCACCTGTATCAGTAATAAGCTTTATATCAAAAGAGCAATTTTTAGCTCACATATAGTATTTAGTTATCATGTCACCTTAGTCCCCTCAGTCTGGAGCAGTTACTTAATCTTTTCATTATTTTCACAAGATTGACACATCTGGAGATACCACACCACTTTGTACTAATCATCTTCAGCTTGGGATTCTCTGATGCTTCCTCATGATTCACTTCAGCAGGTTGCCCATCTTTGGCAGAGTAACCCAGAAATAATGTATACAATCACATAGTACATGATTTGTTTCATTACTGGTGATAGTGATGTTTACTTGACAAAGGTGGCTCTGCCAGGCTTTTCTTCCCTTAGAAATTAAAAAAGTCCTTTGAGGCGAGATACATGATCCTATGTAAATAGCCCATTGTTCACCCAACATTTAATTTATTCACTTACTTATTTCTATTAGTAATCACTGTCAAATTCCTATTTTATTCAATGAGTTGTAATTCATTCTATGACTATTCCTCCTGATACTCAAAATTTCCTATACTCAGTCAGTTTTTTAGGATGTGGGCTTCTTTTGTTGTTGTTTGTTTTGTTTTTGTCCTTTTGAAATTTCCAATCACTCTCTGAGCACATTCTTATTTTCAAGTACAATCAGTTGAGTTCAGTTCAGTTCAGTTCATTTCAGTCACTCAGTCGTGTCCGACTCTTTGCTACCCCATGAATCGCAGCATGCCAGGCCTCCCTGTCTATCACCATCTCCCGGAGTTCACTCAGACTCACATCCATCGAGTCCGAGATGCCATCCAGCCATCTCATCCTGGGTCGTCCCATTCCCCTCCTGCCCCCAATCCCTCCAAGCATCAGAGTCTTTTCCAATGAATCAACTCTTCGCATGAGGTGTCCAAAGTATTGGAATTTCAGCTTTAGCATCATTCCTTCCAAAGAAATCCCAGGGTTAATCTCCTTCAGAATGGACTGGTTGGATCTCCTTGCAGTCCAAGGGACCCTCAAGAGTCTTCTCCAACACCACAGTTCAAATGCATCAATTCTTTGGTGCTCAGCCTTCCTAACAGTCCAACTCTCACATCCATACATGACTACTGGAAAAACTATAGCCTTGACTAGGCGGACCTTAGTCGGCAAAGTAATGTCTCTGCTTTTCAATATACTATCTAGGTTGCTCATAACTTTTCTTCCAAGGAGTAAGCATCTTTTAATTTCATGGCTGCAATCACCATCTGCAGTGATTTTGGAGCCCCCCAAAATAAAGCCTGACACTGTTTCTACTGTTTCCCCATCTATTTCCCATGAAGTGATGGGACCAGATGCCATGATCTTCGTTTTCTGAATGTTGAGCTTTAAGCCAACTTTTTCTATTTCCTCTTTCACTTTCATCAAGAGGCTTTTTAGCTCCTCTTCACTTTCTGCCATAAGGGTGGTGTCATCTGCATATCTGAGGTTATTAATATATCTCCTGGCAATCTTGATTCCAGCTTGTGTTTCTTCCAGTCCAGCGTTTCCCATGATGTACTCTGCATAGAAGTTAAATAAGCAGGGTGACAATATACAGCCTTGACGTACTCCTTTTCCTATTTGGAACCAGTACAATAATTTGCTCCAAATTCATCTTATACATGTTCTGCCCTAACCATGACATTTAGCCAAGTTTTCAGAAGCCCTCATTTACATTGAGCAGGACACTGAACCCCTTCGCTAGTGTGTGTGCTCACCACATTTCACCCAAGCTCTGAAAGCCTGTTCTGGACTGTCCCCACTCTTGTCTGTGGGAGCCCTCCTTATTTTCTTGGGATCCCATATCCTGCAGAGGACCATTCTGTCCCCCATGTCCTTTTCATTCCTCTGAGGTCCCACATTCCACCCTGGGGCTGCTCCCTGTGTGAACAGCCTCTGCACCATGCTGGGCCCTGCTCTCTGGCTCAGGACCACTCCCACTCCAGCCTCTGCCCTAGAGGCCCTCATTGCTGCCCTCAAACTCTGCTCAAAATCTGCTCTGGCCCACGGGATTCCCTAGTCCCCTCCCTCTGGACTGTGGGTACTTTTATGCCTGGCTGCTTCCAAAAGGGTTTATGGTAAATTGAAAAATAAAAGAGGTTTTTTTTTTTTAAAGATTAAAGTTAAATTAAAGAAGCATACTCTAATGATACATACTGGGTTTATAGATGTTCTTTTAGAAATCAAAATCGCCTATTGACCATCAGTTAGAACACAAAACACAGATGATTCCTCACTTCCTATTACACACTGCCAAATATAAACTGCCATTGCAGATCTCCTCTGCTTTGAACTAGAGACCCACATATCTAACTGCCTTTCCGAACTCTCCTCCTTGATGTCTTAAGGGAATGCCCAGTTCCACACGCTTAACCAACCAAAATCCAGTCTGCTCCTCTGCAATGTCCCATATCTTCCTCTCTCAATGATACTTCCATTGAATCATTAATGAAATACAGAAATCTATTGGTCAACCATGCTGCTTTTTGCTCCCTCTCCTTCACATCCAGTCTATATACTGCTCCTAAGATCCTCCTCACATGTATTTGCTTTTGTTTTTCAGTCACTAAGTCATGTCCAAATCTTTGCAAACCCATGGACTGCAGCATGCCAGGCTTCTCAGTCTTTCACTGTCTCCTGGAGTTTGCTCAAATTCATGTCCATCGAGTCAGTGACACTATCTAAACATCTATCCTCTACCAAACTCTTCTCCTTTTTTCTCCTCATAAAATGGATAATATAAATCTCTGTGTCTATATATAGATAGCTTAAATTTATTCAATTCTGCCTATCTCATTTTATACCACTCTATCCTTAGGCAGTCACCTTTTCCCTCAAGTACTAAAATGCACTCCTAAATGCTCTCTCTGTACTTGCTCATGCCTGTGACAATCTATTCTACACATCACAGCAGAGAAACACTTTCAAAATCCAATTGAATTGTACCCAGCATGCACCCTTCCTCTACCATCTGTGGCTTTCCATTGTTCTTGAGATTAAAAATAGTGTCTTAGATTTACAAGGCAATGGTGGTTCAGATGGTAAAGAATCTGCACGCCATGTGGGAGACCTGGGGTTTGATCCCTGAGTTGGGAAGATCCCCTGGAGAAGGGAATGGCAACTCACTCCAGTATCTTAGCCTAGAGAATTATGTAGACAGTGGAGCATGGCACTCTACAGTCCATGGGGTCACATAGACCTGGACACAACTGAGGGACTAACACTTTCACTACAAGACAATAGAGGGCTGGCTTCTTTCTACCTCTTCACCATCATCCTTCCCCATATTCCTTCCAGCTCTCTGTCATACAACTTTATTTTCTGTCAATTCTTTGAATGTTCCCTGCTCCCTTAACACAGAACCTTTTGAAATGTTCTTCCCTATGCCTGAATGGTCCTACACTATGTACAGACAAACAGTACTGTTTAGCTAACTCCACCTCCTCCCTCAGATCCCAGTTTAATCATTACTTCCTCAAGGAAACATCTCTTACTTTTTGACATTTTCACTCACCTTATTTGATGTTTTCCTACTATCATGAAGCTTTACCTCTGAGCACGAAGCTCCACTTATATTTATTTGTGCTTGGTTGGTGTACGATGACCCTCTACCCTAAACCCTAAGCTCCATGACTATTTATTTGTTTATTACCTTGTTTACCACTGTACTTCAGAATCTAGTAA
Source organism: Capricornis sumatraensis (assembly GCF_032405125.1). NCBI lineage: Eukaryota > Metazoa > Chordata > Mammalia > Artiodactyla > Bovidae > Capricornis > Capricornis sumatraensis. The sequence continues at coordinate 11,105,775 of NC_091080.1, read as the reverse complement.
GCCTTCAATATAGATTTTCTAAAACAGGTGAATGAATAATCCATAGTTACTTTACCACAGATGAGAGTCCGTGAGTTATTTTCTTCTTCCTTTCCCACAGAGCTATTCCCCTGAAGCTTTCTGAAGCCTACTTCACTGCTTTATTGCTTGTTATTACCAGGATTCTTGAGGCTGGTCCCTTTCTGTAACATCTTTCAAACATTGATGCACACTGCCTTTGCCCATCTTTAATTTGTAAAATTTCCAATGATAAAAAGAGAATGTCATGGGAAAATTAATAATGATAAATAATAATGTCTTAAATTGATGTTACTTACCATCAACCTTTGTTCATTATCTTAGTGGCAAAATGATTACAATAGGCAGATTTTTACATCACTATAATGTGCAGTAACATCAATGCAACAGTATAGCCAGCACTATTCGTTCAGCACAGAGAAAGAAAAGATAGTTACAACAATTGATGATCGTTAAAATACTTGAACTTTCTTTTATTTTCATTTGGCAAGGGTGTTCAAGATGTAAACAATTCCTTGTAATTTCCCAGTATGATCTGCCACACTTAAGGCAGCAAATAATTGAATGAAGACTATGATTAGCTTAGTAAGAACTCAGGATAAAATTTATGGATGTCATAGTTCGACAGTTATTAACAAAGTGACTCCTTTTGTCTGTAGGGATGTTTGTTTTTCATGACAAGTGTATTATCTCAGTGTTGTTTAATATTTGCTGAGAGAATTTGTGGGTGTGATGTGTTTTGAGGCCGATACTGGGCTGGAATCTGTCTTCCTTTGCTTGTTATGTTGGTGGCTGTCATTTTAGTTTTATATGAGTTTTGCATATCTGACATAATACTTAAGTTTATTTGATAAATTATTCATATTCTATAATCTCTAAAGGAAAAGGGTATAATCTAAACTCAGTATGAGAAGCTTTGAGCACAAAACAACCCTTACATCAGAGAAAATCAAATTATTTTGTCTTGAGATTAGAACAGACATGCCTCAATGTTTCATTGACTTTGTTTCTATTATATGAGCAAAACATGTACTGTCACATTTTTGTTATAAAATATTAGGGGAGAGTATAATTGATATGATGCTATCATTTTATGCCCAAAATATTTTGGATAAAGTAATGTGATGTTATGTAAAGAACATGTCAAACTCTTCTATTAGAACTTATATGAAACTGGGCATTTCTATATTTGTACTATTTTAACCAGTTAAGTTTTGGTATTATATTATTGTTGATTCTTTCTTCAACAGTAGCACTTAGTTCACAAATATCTGTTAACTTCTCACTATGCCCTAGTCAGGGAAGCCTGATGTGCTGTAGTACATGGAGTCACAAAGAGTCAGACACGACTGACTGAGAGACTGAACAACAAAAACACTAGTCATTGTCATAATTTCTAGGATATAGAAATACATGAGATGTAATATTTGACCTCAAAGGTCTCACAGATCCTGGAATCATACCAAAGCCTGCAATTCAAATTCTGGTTCAGTCATTTACTAGATATGCCAAATAATTCCATTTTTCTAAATACTGGTTTTCTATGAAATGGAGATACTAATAATATTTACTTTATAAGACTATTGTGAGAATTAAAAGAGATAATTTTAAGCACTTTCTATGATGTTTGAAACATAGCAGGTATTCAATAAATATCAGTCTCTATTGCTGTCATTATTTTCAGAAATATCATTATCATTATTTACCATCTGTAGATTCAAAAGTATTTCAAGGAGTGCACTTATAAAAAAGTCCATTTCATGAGTAGGTCTCTTATTAGTTACCTCTGTTTATGGAGTTGAGTTGAAGAATGAATGAAGCAACATAATTATCAGTCACAGCACAGCAGGTATGACTTTAGGGATTCTAGAAAGGCCAGAAAATCTTCCAAAACATCACCTAACATAAAGTATACAGAAATATGATTTAACTGTAAATATTTCCTAGAAAAATAACAACTGACTGCTTAGTTGTAGCAGAAGATGATTTTAATGGTCATTTTTTAATGCCCTAAGGCTTAAATTCCGGAGAAGGCAATGGCACCCCACTCCAGTACTCTTGCCTGGATAATCCCATAGATGGAGGAGTCTGGTAGGCTGCAGTCTATGGGGTCACTAAGAGTCGGACATGACTGAGCGACTTCACTTTCACTTTTCACTTTCATGCATTGGAGAAGGGAATGGCAACCCACTCCAGTGTTTTTGCCTGGAGAATCCCAGGGACAGGGGAGTATGGTGGGCTGCCATTTATGGGGTTGCACAGAGTTGGACATGACTGAAGTGACTTAGCAGCAGCAGCAAGGCTTAAATTCATGGTATATATTTATTAAAAATTAAGTAAGAGATTCATTTAAATTCATTTTCTTAATTTAGTAAAAAAAAAGTTTTAATGTAAAATACACTTTAAAAAATTGATGTGAAGGAAGGGCATGACTCTTGAGAATTGGAAAATTTTGAATGGGAGTGATTTTTTACAAGAAACGTCTAATCAAGTCTATGGTTTTCCCAGTGGTCATATATGGGTGAGAGAGTTGAATTGTGAAGAAAGCTGAGCACTGAAGAATTGATGCTTTTCAACTGTGGTGTTGAAGAAGACTCTTGAGAGTCCCTTGGACTGCAAGGAGATCCAACCAGTCCATTCTAAAGATCAGCCCTGGGTGTTCTTTGGAAGGAATGATGCTAAAGCTGAAACTCCAGTACTTTGGACACCTCATGCGAAGAGTTGACTTATTGGAAAGGACTCTGATGCTGGGAGGGATTGGGAGCAAGAGGAGAAGGGGATGACAGAGGATGAGATGCCTGGATGGCATCACTGACTCGATGGACGTGAGTTTGAGTGAACTCCAGGTGTTGGTGATGGACAGGCGGGCCTGGCGTGCTGAGATTCATGGGGTCGCAAAGAGTCAGACACGACTGAGCTACTGAACTGAACTGAACTATGGAAAATAACTAGAGATGCTGAGTATTATGGTAGTCTTTCAGGATACAAATATTTTATATAGTCCCAGTACTAAAAAAAAAAAAAAAAAAACAGACCTTTTGTCTACATTAACACTATTTTGCTACTATACTGTCTTCATTAGCATGACCAAATTTTTCCTGGAATTTCTTGCTCAGATAAATGGCTTGGTTGTTCTTTACTGAAGCTTTCAGAATGACCTATCAACTCTTCAAAGGAAAACTAATACACAGTTTGGGTTCTAAGATTTTCTGAATCACTGGACTCAAAATCCTAATCTTACTGATTCCACCATTCCTGGTTTATTGCATCATTATTTTAGCCTAGTCCTAAGCAAGTCCTCCACCCTGTTAGGACTGTCTTTAGAACTGCCTGCATGATTCCCTTCACTGAAACTTGGCTTTCTCCTAATGTTACAAATTCCTTTGTATTTCAAGCTCTTCCTTTGGATTCATTGTATTGTTCAGGTAGTATATTATTTACACTGTTCATACTTTTTTTCAAGATAATTGTTGACATTTTTCATTTCTATGTATCTCTTTTCAATTTTAGGCTCAAATTCATCTTGTTCTCTGCCAGCTGGAGTTTCAAATCAACTCCACTCCCTTCTCTGGTAGCTCGGCTGTTAAAAAATCAGCCTGCAATGCAGGAGACCCCAGATAGATTCCTGGATCGGGAAGATCCCATGAAGGAGGTATAGGCTATCCACTCCAGCTTTCTTGGGCTTCCCTGGTGGTTCAGAGGGTAAAGAATCTGCCTGCAATGCAGGAGACCTGGGTTTGATCCCTGGGTTGGGAGTGTCCCTGGAATGAGGGCATGGCAACCCAGTCCAGTATTCTGATCTGGGGAATTCCATGGACAGAGGAGCCTGGAAGTGAGAGGGTAACAGGCAGGAAATCTAGGAATCTCCAAATGGAGAAAATAGGCTGCAAGTGTCAGACATTTTTTATCTCTCTTTTAAGTGGCAGGAGGAAACACACTACAAGTGTTAGATCTTTTCCCCTTCTCTATACAACTTGAAAAAGGAAGTTTCCCTTAAAATTCTGTGTTGCCATGATGACACCTGGTTTCACCTGAACTTAACTTTTCACAAACCTTAAGCAAACCAATGCATTTTACTAATGGAAATGTTTTTATTAAGCTATGCTAAAGAGCTATATATTTACCCTAGATTCTGTCTTTCTTCAAGTCAGTTCCACTTAAGGCTCAGAACAGATAAGGGTTCAACAAACCAGTTGTATGACTCATAAAATTGTTCTCCTAATCTATGTTAATGAAACTATATATTTGCTTGAAAACCTATCTTTCTTCAAGATTCATGTCAATCGTTTTATGGCCTGGGATGACTAACCTTGTGCCAGTGTTATCTCAAAACACATGTTGTGGGTGAGAGGCCTGTGCCACTGAATTTTGGGACATTTCCTTTCTCTAATTAGCAGCCTGCTGATAGGTATATAACATACTGCTAAAGGCTAGCAGGGAGGCACTATTTATTCCCCCTTCTGATGTCTATGTCAGAAGCTTTTTCTATCTCTTTTATATTTTCAGTTCAGTTCAGTTCAGTCACTCAGTCGTATCTGACTCTTTACAATCCTACTGACTGCAGCACTCCAGGCCTCCCTGTCCATCACCAACTCCCAGAGCTTACTCAAATTCATGCCCATTGAGTCAGTGATGCCATTCAACCATCTCACCTTTGCCGTACACTTCTCCTCCCACCTTCAATCTTTCCTAGCATCAGGGCCTTTCCAAATTCTTCAAATCTGGTGGTCAAAGTATTGGAGTTTCAGCTTCAGCATCAGTCCTTCCAATGAATATTCAGGACTGATTTCCTTTAGGATGGACTGCTTAGATATCTTTGTAGTCCAAGGGACTCTCAAGAATCTTATCTAACACCACAGTTCAGGAACATCAGTTCTTCAGCACTCAGCTTTCTTTATAGTCCAAATATCATATGCATACATGACTACTGGAAAAACCTTGACTAGTCGGATCTCCATTGGCAAAGTAATGTCTCTGTTTTTAATATGCTGTTTAAGTTTGTCATAGTTTTTCTTTCAAGGAATAATCATCTTTTAATTTCATGGCTGCAGTCACCATCTGCAGTGATTTGGGGGCCCAAGAACATAAAGCAGAGACATTACTTTGGCAACAAAGATCCATCTAGTCAAGGCTATGGTGTTTTCAGTGGTCATATATGGATGTGAGAGTTGGACTGTGAAGAAAGCTGAGCGCTGAAGAATCGATGCTTTTGAACTGTGGTATTGGAGAAGACTCTTGAGAGTCCCTTGGACTGCAAGGAGATCCAACCAGCCCATTCTGAAGGAGACCAGCCCTGGGATTTCTTTGGAGGGAATGATTACGAAGCTAAAACTCCAGTATTTTGTTCACCTCATGCGAAGAGTTGACTCATTGGAAAAGACTCTGATGCTGGGAGGGATTGGAGACAGGAGGAGAAGGGGATGACAGAGGATAAGATGGCTGGATGGCATCACTGACTCGTTGGACGTGAGTCTGAGTGAACTCCAGGAGTTGGTGATGGACAGAGAAACTGGCGTGCTGCAATTCATGGGGTTGCAAAGAATCGGACATGACTGATCGACTGAAATGAATTGAACGGAACATAAATTCTGCCATTCTTTCCCATGAAATGATGGGGCTGGATGCCATGATCTTAGTTTTCTGAATGTTGTTTTAATCCATCTTTTTCACTCTTCTTTTTAACTTTCATCAGGAGGCTCTTTCGTTTCTCTTCGCTTTCTGGCATAAGGATAGTGTCATCTGCATATCTGAGGTTTTTGATATTTCTCCCAGCTTGATTCCAGCTTGTGCTTCTTCCAGTCCAGTGTTTCTCCTGATTTACTCTGCATAGAAGTTCAATAAGCAGGGTGACAATATACAGCCTTGAGTACTCCGTTTCCTATTTGGAACCAGTCTGTTGTTCCATGTTCAGTTCTAAATGTTGCTTCCTAACATGCATACAGATTTCTTAAGAGGTAGGTCAGGTGGTCTGGTGTTCCCATCTCTTTCAAAATTTTCCACAGCTTGTTGTGATCCACACAGTCAAAGGCTTTGGCATAGTCAATAAAAAAGAAATAGATGTTTTTCTGGAACTCTTTTGCGTTTTTGACGACCCAGTGGATGTTGGCAATTTGATCTCTGGTTATTCTCCTTTTTCTAAAACCAGTTTGAATACCTGGAAGTTCATCGTTCACATATTATTGAAGTCTGTCTTGAAGAATTTTGAGCGCTACTTTACTAGCATGTGAGATGAGTGCAATTTTGCAGTAGTTTGAGCATTTTGGGCATTGCCTTTCTTTTGGATTGGAATGAAAACTGACATTTTCCAGTCCTGTGGCCACTGCTGCATTTTCCAAATTTGCTGGCATATTGAGTGCAGCACTTTACAGCATCATCTTTTAGTATTAGAAACAGCTCCACTGGAATTCCATCACCTCCATTAGCTTTGTTCATAGTGATGCTTTCTAAGGACCACTCTACTTGGGTTTCCAGGTTGTCTGGCTCTAGGTGAGTGATCACACCCGTGATTATCTGGGTCCCAAAGATCTTTTTTGTGTAGTTCTTCTGTGTAGTCTTGCTACCTCTTCTTAATATCTTCTGCTTCCATTAGTTCCATACAATTTCTGTCCTTTATCGAGCCCATCTTTGCATGAAATGTTCCCTTGATATCTCTAATTTTCTTGAAGCGATCTCTAGTCTTTTCCATTCTATTGTTTTCCTCTATTTCTTTGCACTGATCACTGAGGAAGGCTTTCCTGTCGCTCCTTGCTCTTCTTTGGAACTCTTCTTTCAAATGAGTATATCTTTTCTTTTCTCCTTTGTTTTTCATTTCTCTTTTTACAGTTTTTGTAAATCCTCCTCTGACTGCTATTTTTCTTTTTTGCATTTCTTTTCCATGGGAGTGGTCTTGATCCCTGTCTCCTGTACAATGTCATGAACCTTCATCCATAGTCAATCAGACACTCTATCTATCAGATCCAGTCCCTTAAATCTATTTCTCACTTTCACTGTATAATCATAAAGCATTTGATTTTGGTCATACCTGAATGGTATAGTTGTGTTCCCTACTTTCTTCAATTTAAGTCCGAATTTGGCAATAAAGAGTTCATGATCTGAGCCACAGTCAGCTCCTGTTCTTGTTTTTGCTAACTGTATAGTGCTTCTCCATCTTTGGCTGCAAATAATATAATCAATCTATTATCTGTGTTGACCATTTGGTGATATCCATGTGTAGAGTCTTCTGTTGTTGGAAGAGGGTATTTGACCAGGCACTATGATCAGTGTGTTCTTTTGGCAAAACTGTATGATTATATTCCTGTCTACATTCTGTACTCAAAGGGCAAATTTGTTACTCCAGGTGATTTTTGACTTCATACTTTTGTATTCCAGTCCCCTATAATGGAAAGGACATTTTTTTTTCGGGGGGGGGGGTGTTAGTTCTGAAACGTCTTGTAGATCTTCATAGAACCATTCAACTTCAGCTTCTTCAGCATTACTGTTCAAGACATAGACTTGGATTACTGTGACATTGATTGGTTTGTCTTGAACACGAACAGAGATCATTCTGTCATTTTTGAGACTGCATTAATACAACTTTATCACACAAAAGTTCTGAGCAGTCAAGCCTCGTCACTGGCCCTGGATTGAATTCCTCTCCACCGGAGGCTAAGGATCCTGGCATCTTTCATGGCTCAGCAACAACCTTTCAGAGGCCTACAGTCCATGAGGTTGCAAAGAGTTGGACATGACTGAACAACTGAGCACCCTTGCTTTATGACATGTTTGGCCCCATAGTTTCTTAAGTCCTTTCTAGGCTTTCATATTGGGCATTATTTCATTTTGTTTCCTACTTCTAAGGTTTCTTCTTTGCTTCATATGTGGGAGATTTTCTTCTTCTCACCCTGTAGATATAGGAAGTCTTTAAAGTTTTGTCATTAATCTTCAACTCATTTTTCCCTTGGCAATCTAATTTATTCCCACAGGTTAAATTACTTTCTCTGCTGTATGAGTCAAGGTTATGTTCCCATATTGACTTCCTTCCCAAGATACAGCACTGAACTTTCTTCATTTCTCTTGCACTTCTTCATTGTCCAAAGCTGATCGGTATCTGTTTGGGTGACTCCTGTTTTCTTTATTGCTAACTCAAGCCTTCCAGGACATATTACTGAAATTTCATATATTAAATTACTTTCATATATGTAGTCCTTTCTATTCTAATCTAATTAAATCTTTCCACACTTTTGTGTATGATGAGGACCTCAAGCCAGTCTAACAAGTGTCTGTTAATTGCCTCTTCTATGCCAATCTATTAATTGCCTCTTCTATGCCAGGGTAGATACAAATATGAATAAGATATAGACCCCAACTTCAAGAAGCTCTGTTAGAGGAGGGAGAAAATAAACATTTGGCCATAAAAGAAAAGTAAGAGACATTCCAGTGGCTTTGGGAACACTAAGAGAAAGGAAATTAATTCTGATATGGGGATCTGTCAGAGTAGCCTTCACAAATGAGGTGACATTTGAGCTGTCTTTGAAAGATGTCAGACATATAGCATCTTTGACATTTAAAAGTCTGCAGTCTACAAATGTCTGAACTATAGCAGTGTCTGTAACAGATGCTTGCCTGCCCATGGGAATATCAGTGACACTCTTTAAAATATTTTATTCCCTAGTGCATCAGTATCTCAGGAAAACTTGCCCGATTTTGCCTTCTGAGTTTTTCTTTGTTCTGAGTCTTGATGCCAACCTTCAGATATAGTGCTTTAGACATTTCTTCTTGTGCCCACTCTTACTCAATAGGTTTCAGTTCCCTTTTGATTCATGTCTTAAAGCTGCTGACAAGAACTGGCTCTTGAGTTCCACTTGCAGAATCTGAGACTCTGGGGATAAGACAGATAGGTAAAGAACAATAATATGAAGCAATGTAGAATATGTCACCAAAGAGTTTCACAATGTCATAGAGATTTTTAAAAATTCCTCTCCAGTATGTCCCTTTCTCCCCGAGATAATTGTATAGTCTTATCTTGATTTTTTGGCATAAATATATATTTTTTGTCTCCCTCTTTGGTTCTCCTAGAAGAGATTTGTGTTAGTGTGTGAATGATAATGTCTACATGTTTATCTACTCAAATTTGCGAGTCTGTCCTTATTTGGGGGCTTCCCTGGTGACTCAGCTGGTAAACAATCGCCTGCAATGCTGGAGACCCAGGTTCAATCTCTAGGTTGGAAAGATCCCCTGGAGAAGGGAATGACAGCCCACTTAAGTCTTCTTGCCTTGGGAATCCCATGGACAGAGGAGTCTGGCAGGCTACATTCCATGAGGGCCACAAAGAGTCAGACATGACTGAGGAACTAAGCACATCCTTATTTTATTTAATCTGTCTTTGAACATGGTGTGCAGCCAGAGGTAATGGTAGCTTACCTCAGTTGTTCTTGGCACTGGAACCCTAAGCATGAGTCAATCCTAATATTAACTATAGCACTGTGCACACACATATGTGAGACAGAAATTCTGTGGGGACTGAGGGCATGCAGGAAGCTCATGCTTCTATGACTGGACTGTGATAATCTGAATCCAAGCTAGCTTGTTCGTCAGTAGATCTGGTCAGAGCTGAAAGAAGAATAATGACTACCTCAGATAAAATAAGTCTATAATGGAAAACAAAATAAAATCAAACTGATCTCAGGTGACCTTAACTTGCAATGGCTTGGAGAGGGGGTTAGGTTCCCAAGCAGAGTTTAAGGCTGGGAAAGCACCTGATCCTAGCCTCCAGCCATGGTCAGTGACAAGGACCCTGGCCCTTAGGCTTTGAAGAAAAGAATTTCCACAAAGATGGAAAGTAGTGAAAGCAAGTCAAGTTATTAAGAGGAAAAGATTACATTACATGTACAGGCATACAGGCAGACTCAGAAGCAAAGTCACTGAGTTGCTGAGTTGTGCTCTCATGATAATTTGAATCATTTTTATGGGGTATTTCTTCCAAATTTCCTTTGGCTGGTCATTCTGATTTGCCTGGTTCACAGTCCATATTTGATATATCTCAGAACCCTTCCATGTGTGCACAGCTATCTCTTAGCCAAAATGGATTCTACTGCAAAGGTGTATGGGTAGAGCATCCGTTGACACTTCTCCCCCTTGGGGTATGAGGAGCCTTTCTGCCTACCCGTGTAGTCAGGGAGGTATCTTGATTTGGGGAACAAGAAACATGAGGTCTGGGCAGAGCCCAGCCTTCTCCCTTAATTGTCCTGCTCTTTTCCTCGTGGAGTTTTGTCAACATGGAATGAGTCTCCAATTGCTTTAACCAGGGGTGGGGGGCGGGGGAGGCATCTGTTTTATGCCTCGAAACCAGGTCCAATGGTAAGAAATAGCTTATGTTGGTGATATGGTTGGGGAGAAGGGCCTAGGATGGCTTTGAGTTCATACTAGGATGGGTGTGTTAGGTAATTAGAATAGGAAAAAGGAGTCCAGAATGGCAGTGGCTAAAAACAAGGAAGGGAAAAGCCCACAAAATTAGAACAAAGGAAGGTCCAAGGACAAAAGTGAGGACCTCAGGTAGAGCAAACAGCACTCGTGGCTAGCCCAATTTACACAGGGCAGGCCCAGGGGGAGGAAAAAGCACATAAAAAAAGGAGCTAAAGGGCCAGAGGTCTCTCTCTCTTTGCACACATCTCTCTTTCTCTCTCTCTCTTCTCTTCGTGTCTTTGCATTGGCATGCCCTTATCCCTCGAGGATGTATTTTCCTGCTATTTTCTAAATAAAACTGAGCTGCAACACGGAGCTGTAACAATGACCTGTCTAAGAGCTATAACACGACCTGTTCGAGACAGGAGAACTATAACACGGTCTGTCCAAGAGCTGTGACACATCGAGGGCTTTAATGTCCGTCGCTTCAAATTTTTGTTGAGATGAGACAGAACTGAGGATATTACACTCACCTAACAGATGGAATAATAGTTCCTGTTTTTCAGGAGCCAACAGCAATAGAGCTGGACTGGGATCAAAAGGAAGGTTTTTTTTTTTTTTTTTTTTCCCTGTTATACAAGTTTTCTTATTGACTCAGTATTGAAAATAAGTAATAAGATTTTCTGTCAAATTTCAAAAGGATTGGTTTGAATTGAATTTGCAAATGTATTGTTTTCTACAAATGTATTTTCATTGCTATTTTGTAGTAAGACTACCTTTGAATAGTCTATGAGAAAACAGTTTATCCAGCAATTGCAGCAGTAAATGCTTAGTAAAAATACATATTAAAAGCTTGTTGGTCCAAGCTTCTATGCAAAATATAAAATGGTTTTTACAAAATGGGCTAATTCATTAAAAAAAAAAAAAAAAGATTTACAACAATCTATGGAAGCTTTTTGAGTAGTAAGGATAAAGGACAAACATGCATAACATTATATAATCACAAATATGAAACATTTATAAGAATGATAAACTACAACTCTCTTGATACTAGACTAATTAGAATTATTGGAGCCTAGTCTTTCATCTTTGTTAAAAGTAGTCTAGACATAATATTCAAAGCTTTAAATGTACATCTTAATTTCATTATTTTTACACATTTTAAAAAAGCAGCAGGGTCACAAGATGCTATCTCTCAAAGACAATTTTATCCCTTTTTTAAAACAATTATGAGTTATCTAAAGAGAGACATTTTTAATATACATTTAGTAGGACAATATTGACAAGTAGGATGTGGTAAAACACATATGCTATAATTTGTAAGGAAATGTAATTCTCCTTAATAAAGCTACTTAATACAGTAATGGAGCTATTTAACAAAGGAAATTTTAATTGCATGCATTACCATAATTCTTCATATTTACTAGAGAAATCAAAATGCTATAGCTCTGTTAAACAAATAAAATTAACATTTTCTTTCATTCTTCAGTGTGTTTTAAGAATCTAAGGGGTTAGTTTAAAATTGCAAAGCCTAGGTAAATGGCTAAAGTGTCTGTGGAGATAGAGGGATTAATTTCTAGTACACATATTTATTCTAGCCATTTTTTCCTAAGACTAGGAGGATTACCTCTGAACTTGTGGGAGACAATATATTATAATCAAAAAAGAACAGCTTTGGAATTGTACATAACTTGGTTTCAGCTTTGAGACTTTGGCAAGTTATAAAGTCTACACAAGTCTCCATTTCTTCACATACAAATTAGAAAAACCAAACTCTAATTCTTGGTGTTAATATGTTCTAAATGATATCAGATATTGTGTCTGTCACAAAAGGTGCTCAACCTATCAACTATTCCAATACTTTCTCTTTAAATAAAGCAAAAGTATAATTGTGGTGCAGTATTACTACCACTTCTAATGCCACTATTAGCAATAAGTTTAGTTTATCGAGCATCTTTTATGTAATCTGTATTGGGACAGTTCAGTTCAGTTCATTTCCATTGCTTAGTCATGTCTGACTCTTTGTGACCCCATGGACTGCAGCACGCCAGGCCTCCCTGTCCATCACCAACTCCTGGAGTTTACCCAAACTCATGTCCATTGAGTCGGTGATGCCATCCAACCATCTCATCTTCTGTTGTCCTCTTCTCCTCCAACCTTCAATCTTTCCCAGCATCAAGGTCTTTTCAAATGAGTCAGTTCTTCTCATCAGTTAGCCAAAATATTGGAGTTTCAGCATTAGCATCAGTCCTTCCAACGAATATTCAGGACTGATTTCCTTTAGGATGGACTGGTCAGATCTCCATGCAGTACGAGGGACTCTCAAGAGTCTTCTTCAACACCACAGTTCAGAAGCATCGATTCTTTGACACTCAGCTTTCTTTATAGTCCAACTGTCACATCAACTGGGACAGTTGCTTTACATAAAATTATTGCTTCTAATATGCATTTGAGATATTTCAGATACTTTACTGTGGCTCAGATCATGAACTCCTTATTAAAAAATACAGATTTAAATTGAAGAAAGTAGGGAAAACCGCTAGACCATTGAGCTATGACCTAAATCAATTCCCTTAAGATTATACAGTGGAAGTGAGAAATAGATTTAAGGGCCTAGATCTGATAGATAGAGTGCCTGATGAACTATGGAATGAAGTTCGTGACATTGTACAAGAGACAGGGAGCAAGACCATCCTCACGGAAAAGAAATGCAAAAAAAAACCAAATGGCTGTTTGGGCATAGAGTGGGGGGGCTCACAAATAGCTGTGAAAAGAAGAGAGGCAAAAAGCAAAGGAGAAAAGGAAAGATATAAGCATCTGAATGCAGAGTTACAGAGAATAGCAAGAAGAGATAAGAAAGCCTTCTTCAGTGATCAATGCAAAGAAATACAGGAAAACAACAGATTGGGAAAGACTAGAGATCTCCTCAAGAAAATTAGAGATACCATGGGAACATTTCGTGCAAAGATGGGCTCGATAAAGGACAGAAATGGCATTGACCTAACAGAAGCTGAAGATATTAAGAAGAGGTGGCAAGAATACACAGAAGAACTATACAAAAAAGATCTTCATGACACAGATAATCATGAAGATGTGATCACTAATCTCGAGCGAGACATCTTGGAATGTGAAGTCAAGTGTGCCTTAGAAAGCATCATTACGAACAAAGCTAGTGGAGGTGATGGAATTCCAGTGGAGCTGTTTCAAATCCTGAAAGATGATGCTGTGAAAGTGCTGCACTCTACATGCCGGCAAATTTGGAAAACTGATTAGTGGCCACAGGACTGGAAAAGGTGAGTTTTCATTCTAATCCCAAAAGAAAGGCAATGCCAAACAATGCTCAAACTACCGCACAATTGCACTCATCTCACATGCTAGTAAAGTAATGCTCAAAATTCTCCAAGCCAGGCTTCAGCAATACATGAACTGTGAACTCCCTGATGTTCAAGCTGGTTTAAAAAAAGGCAGAGAAACGAGAGAACACATTGCCAACATCTGCTGGATCATGGAAAAATCAAGAGAGTTCCAGAAAAACATTTATTTCTGCTTTATTGACTATGCCATAGCCTTTGGCTATGTGGATCACGCTAAATTGTGAAAAATTCTGAAAGAGATGGGAATACCAGACCACCTAACCTGCCTCTTGAGAAATCTGTATGCAGGTCAGGAAGCAACAGTTAGAACTGGACATGGAACAACAGACAGGTTCCAAATAGGAAAAGGAGTGTGTCAAGGCTGTATATTGTCCCCCTGCTTATTTAACTTCTATGCAGAGTACATCATGAGAAATGCTGGACTGGGAGAAGCACAAGCTGTCATCAAGATTGCTGGGAGAAATATCAATAACCTCAGATATGCAGATGACACCACCCTTATGGCAGAAAGTGAAGAGGAGCTGAAAAGCCTCTTGATGAAAGTGAAAGAGGAGAGTGAAAAAGTTGGCTTAAAGCTCAACACTCAGAAAACGAAGATCATGGCATCTGGTCCCATCACTTCATGGAAAATAGATGGGGAAACAGTGGAAACAGTGTCAGACTTTATTTTTTTGGGCTCCAAAATCACTGCAGATGCTGATTGCAGCCATGAAATTAAAAGATGCTTACTCCTTGGAAGAAAAGTTATGACCAACCTAGATAGTATATTCAAAAGCAGAGACATTACTTTGCCAACTAAGGTCCATCTAGTCAAGGTTATGGTTTTTCCTTGGTCATGTATGGATGTGAAACTTGGACTGTGAGGAAGGTTGAGCACCAAAGAATTGATGCTTTTGAACTGTGGTGTTGGAGAAGACTCCTGAGAGTCCCTTGGACTGCAAGGAGATCCAACCAGATCAACCCTGGGATTTCTTTGGAAGTAATGATGGTAAAGCTGAAGCTCCAGTACTTTGGCCACCTCATGTGAAGAGTTGACTCATTGGAAAAGACTCTGATGCTGGGAGGGACTGGGGGCAGGAGGAGAAGGGGACGACCGAGGATGAGATGGGTGGATGGCAGGCGTGAGTCAGTGAACTCCGGGAGATGGTGATGGACAGGGAGGCCTGGCGTGCTGCGATTCATGGGGTCCGAAAGAGTCGGACACGACTGAGTGACTGAACTGAACTGAACTGAACTATGTTATATTCTCTGGACATAATTTTAAAATTAACTTTATCAGGAAGAGATTTTAAATGCAGTTATGTTGATGAGAAATCCACATTTAACTAAAATAGTACTGATTTTTTGCTGAAAAATTAAAAGTGTTACAGAATTTTAGAAGCTTTATCCCTTTTGCTATCTTGTTTGAGATCACATCTATTTGTAGTTATTAATAGAGACTTCAGTAACCCCAAGTTATTGCTGAGACAACAAAGGTTCAATTATGTTGTAACTTCCCAGGATTTTCTTAGTAACTGTTGGAACTGTGGCTTAAAATGTTCTATTTTTTTACATTTATTTCCCTTTTCTCTCCCTTATGCCATATTTTCTCTCTGTCTTGATAGTAACTTAGATACATTAGGAATAGTAGAGATGTATTTGTGAGTAATGTTGACTAAATTTTTCTCTCATTTCCTGGACGTTTGGACTAGGGAGTATGCCTATAAAACAGTAGAAAAGGGCCTTAGAGTTTAGGATAAAATTTTTGCTTTTACCAAATCTGAAACACCGTACTGGCAGTATTAAGTGTTATTTTTTTCTGAAGATTTAGAAACATGGAAAAAAATAACTATATTTAGAGGAAGATATGATGAGAATAGGCTAAATGATTCATCCAAAATGTTCTCCTGGCTTAAGCTCATAACATTTTCCACCATGTATATTAATCATATTCCAATAAATTTCTCTCCATGCTCACAAAAACAGACTTCACTTTCCCTCCTCCCTCAAATCATGCACCATCCAAACTCATAAACCTGCACACTACAGCCCAGATACACACAAACAGAACTTTTTGAAATGGATAATGGTAAACAATATCATCTCCTTGATTGCGTACTCTAGGTTAGTTATGTTGCCTATTACTCAAAACTGTGCATTCTTAATGTAAAGATGATTTTAAAAAAGATGGGCAAGGTGGGCAGAAAAAAATTGGATGCTTCAGTACTTAGAGAACGAACTAAAAAAAGTCTAATATATTTGCTGTGATTCTTCAGACACATCAGCTGATGCAAGAGTCGACCACTTTCCTTTTCTCTTCAATAAAATAAGGTAAATATTTTAATGTCTTACCACACACATACTAGGTAAATGAACCACTTGAGATTGTCACAGGTGAAATGGAACAGAAACTTCTGTCAATGTAATTTTCAGTTTGTCCTTTTCTCTGTATCCTGTGGACTGAAACTAATAATTTTCTAATAGATTTGTAAGAATAGCTGTTTCTTTCTTGATAACTTGGCTTCTTTCTGCCATTAGTTACGAACTTACTTAAGCTTGATCATTAACTATTTCTCATATGGATCAATTTATTTGGAAGATTTTGTTTCAGTTCAGTTCAGTTCAGTTCAGTCGCTCAGTCGTGTCTGACTCTTTGCGACCCCATGAATCGCAGCACGCCAGGCCTCCCTGTCCATCACCAACTCCCGGAGTTAACTCAGACTCACGTCCATTGAGTCAGTGATGCCATCCAGCCATCTCATCCTCTGTTATCCCCTTCTCCTCCTGCCCCCAATCCCTCCTAGCATCAGAGACTTTTCCAATGAGTCAACTCTTCGCATGAGGTGACCAAAGTACTGGAGTTTCAGCTTTAGCATCATTCCTTCCAAAGAAATCCCAGGGCTGATCTCCTTCAGAATGGACTGGTTGGATCTCCTTGCAGTCCACGGGACTCTCAAGAGTTCTCCAAGACCACAGTTCAAAAGCGTCAATTCTTCGGCGCTCAGCTTTCTTCACAGTCCAACTCTCACATCCACACATGACCACTGGAAAAACCATAGCCTTGACTAGACGGACCTTTATTGGCAAAGTAATGTCTCTGCTTTTGAATATACTATCTAGGTTGGTCATAACTTTTCTTCCAAGGAGTAAATTGAAAAGGTCTGCAGGCATTTTAAAGGTATTGTTTTATTATCCAGGAAAATTTCCATATATTGACATAATAGCATACTAAAATGGAAACTATAAAATGTGAAAAAAAAATCGTTACTGTAGCATGATTGTATGTTAAATGCTATTTTCTGTTCAAATGGTCATTAGTAATAGAGTTGTGGTACTCTCAGAACCTATAGGATTTGCTCAGATTTTCTACTAGTAGAAATTTGTAGCATTTAACTACTGCATCCCAAAAATAACTTTTTAAAAAACAAAAACTGAAAACTTTGTGTTTCAAAAATGTGTCTGCTCTTGACTTGTGACTTCACCAGAGAGAATGATGATGCCTAGCTATCTTAGAAATTTTACTTGTAATTCCAGACACAATGCATCTGGCAATGATTTTGCCCAGAGTTACTTGGAGCTTAATATGATTTTTAGAATGCTCCCCCTCTGCACATGCAGTGTTTAGTTGATTACTCATCTCTCCTTGTCAAACCTAATACTGAATCCTATCTGACAGGGAGGAATCTGCATAATGATGGTCTCAACAGACATTAAAGAATACAACTATCTCATCTTTTTGGCTTTTTTTTTTTTTTTTTAATCCTGGCATATCTGATCTATTCATTGAGATTTCAAGGTGAAAATTCTATTTTTAAAATTTTTATGTTCCTTTAAACTAAATGTATATACATGCCCCTTCGGTGTTTGTCCTTTTAGCTTTGTATTGTTTTCAATTGATTTTTATTTTTGTTTTCTGTTTTGTTTTGTTTTAATATAAATTTATTTATTTTAATTGGTGGTTAATTACTTTGCAATATTGTATTGGTTTTGCCATACATCAACATGAATCCGCCACAGGTATACACGTGTTCCCCATCCTAAACCCCCCTCCCTCCTCCCTTCCCGTACCATCCCTCTGGGTCATCTCAGTGCACCAGCCCCAAGCATCCAGTATCATGCATTGAACCTGGACTGGTGATTCATTTCATATATGATATTATACATGTTTCAATGCCATTCTCCCAAATCATCCCACTCTCTCCGTCTCCCTCTGAGTCCAAAAGATTGTTCTATACATCTGTGTCTCTTTTGCTGCCTCACATACAGGGTTATCGTTACCATCTTTCTAAATTCCATATTATGCATTAGTGTACTGTATTGGCGTTTTTCTTTTTGGCTTACTTCACTCTGTATAATAGGCTCCAGTTTCATCCACCTCATTAGAACTGATTCAAATGAATTCCTTTTAATGGCTGAGTAATACTCCATTGTGTACCACAGCTTTCTTATCCATTCATCTGCTGATGGACATCTAGGTGGCTTCCATGCCCTGGCTATTATAAACAGTGCTGCGATGAACATTGGGGTACATGTGTCTCTTTCAGTTCTGGTTTCCTCAGTATGTATGCCCAGCAGTGGGATTTCTGGGTCATAAGACAGTTCTATTTCTAGTTTTTTTAAGGAATCTCCACACTGTTCTCCATAGTGGCTGTACTAGTTTGCATTCCCACAAACAGTGTCAGAGGGTTCCCTCTTCTCCACACCCTCTCCAGCATTTATTGCTTGTAGACTTTTGGATCATAGCCATTCTGACTGATGTGAAATGGTACCTCATTGTGGTTTTGATTTGCATTTCTCTGATAATGAGTGATGTTGAGCATCATTTCATGTGTTTGTTAGCCATCTGTATCTCTTCTTGGAGAAACGTCTGTTTAGTTCTTTAACCTTTTTATTTATTTATTTATTTATTTTGATTGGGTCATTTATTTTTCTGGAATTGAGCTGCAGGTGTTGCTTGTATATTTTTGAGATTAGTATGATTATCTCAATAGATGCAGAGAAAACCTTTGACAAAATTCAGCATCCATTTATGATAAAAACTCTCCAGAAAGCAGAAATAGAAGGAACATACCTCAAGATAACAAAAGCTATATATGACAAACCCACAGCAAACATTATCCTCAATGGTGAAAAATTGAAAGCATTTCCCCTAAAGTCAGGAACAAGACGAGGGTGCCCACTCTCAGCACTACTATTCAACATAGTTTTGGAAGTTTTGGCCACAGCAATCAGAGCAGAAAAGAGAAATAAAAGGAATCCATATTGGAAAAGAAGTGAAACTCTCACTGTTTGCAGATGACATGATCCTCTACATAGAAAACCCTAAAGACTCCACCGGAAAGTTACTAGAGCTAATCAATGAATATAGTAAAGTTGCAGGATATAAAATCAACACACAGAAATCCCTTGCATTCCTATACACTAATAATGAGAAAATAGAGAAATTAAGGAAACAATTTCATTCACCATTGCACTGAAAAGAATAAAATACTTAGGAACATATCTACCTAAAGAAACTAAAGACCTATATATAGAAAACTATAAAACACTGGTGAAAAAAATCAAAGAGGACACTAATAGTTGGAGAAATATACCATATTAATGGATTAAAAGAATCAATATAGTGAAAATGAGTACACTACCAAAAGCAATCTACAGATTCAATGCAATACCTATCAAGCTACCAACGATATTTTTCACAGAGCTAGAACAAATAATTTCACAATTTGTATGGAAATACAAAAAACCTCGAATAGCTAAAGTCGTCTTAAGAAAGAAGAATGGAATCGGAGGAATCAACTTACCTGAGTTCAGGCTCTACTACAAAGCCACGGTCATCACGACAGTATGGTACTGGCATATAGATCAATGGAACAAAATAGAAAACCCAGAGATGAATCCACACACATATGGGCACCTTATCTTAGACAAAGGAGGCAAGAATATACAATGGATTAAAGACAATCTCTTTAACAAGTGGTGCTGGGAAAACTGGTCAACCACTTGTAAAAGAATGAAACTAGAACACTTTCTAACACCATACACAAAATAAACTCAAAATGGACTAAAGATCTAAACGTAAGACCAGAAATTATAAAACTCCTAGAGGAGAATATAGGCAATATACTCTCCGA
Source organism: Capricornis sumatraensis (assembly GCF_032405125.1). Lineage (NCBI taxonomy): Eukaryota > Metazoa > Chordata > Mammalia > Artiodactyla > Bovidae > Capricornis > Capricornis sumatraensis. The sequence continues at coordinate 11,085,890 of NC_091080.1, read as the reverse complement.
CATAAATCACAGCAGGATCCTCTATGACCCACCTCCCAGAATATTGGAAATAAAAGCAAAAAGAAACAAATGGGACCTAATTAAACTTAAAAGCTTCTGCACAACAAAGGAAACTATAAGCAAGGTGAAAAGACAGCCTTCAGAATGAGAGAAAATAATAGCAAATGAAGCAACTGACAAACAACTAATCTGATTTTTATTTTTGAACATTTAATGAAGTCCAGGTCAATATGACTTTTCTTTTTTCAATAATTTTGAGCCTGATATGGTCTATACTTCTTTGAGGGAACACAACCTATTTAAAAGCATTGAAAGTTTTTAAAATTAATTTATTTTTTTTAAATTGAAGGATACTTGCTTTACAGAATTATGCTGTTTTTATTCAAAGAAGACTTTAACCAGTGAGTTCCAAGCTAACATAAATTCTTCAGTTCAAGTCAGTTGTAATTATCCTGATCAGTGTAGAATTTTACTCAAGACATAGTTTGATTCTATTGGATCCTTTAGAAGAAGTTTACTTAAAAAAATAGTCTTTATTTTTTAAAAGAGAATAACCATTTTTAGATTACACAGCATTCTTTGAATAATTGTAATGCATTTTCAAAGAGCCCCCATCATTCAGAAATTATTTGCCCTGTGGTGTTTTACCAGAATCATACCTCTGTGTCATATAAGTAACGTCATTAAAGTGACAGCACTGCACTTATTGCTGTATATATGTATGCAAAGTGAACATAACCAGGAAATATGCACTCTAAGTGATGTGCTCAAATGCAGAACTAAGGAATATTTTCTTACAAGCTTGTCAGTGGTGTGCAGGATGCAGTCTCATTTTTCTAATTTATGCCACTGGTCTATAGCTTCCATTGGAGTTGACAGTATATATTTGGGAGAATACAATGTGAAGCAGTAAGGTTTTTCTCTTTACAGTAACAATTTTACTCTGACTTTTTAGGTGGCATAAATCCTGAAAAGTCAAAGTTCTGAACAGAACCAGGACAGAAGTGCAAATAGTCAAGCTGTCAGAGGACAAAAGTCTTCCTTGGCCAGAGGAAAAGGACTTACTCACAGTATTAAAGTAGCCAGAGTCTTATCATATTTCGTGCATGTTCCCTGAAACCCAGTTTCCACAAAGAAGTATGAAGAGGGTCAGGTGACACCTGCATAGGCAGTGTGCTGTATTATAGGAGAGAAACCCCAAATTGAGGGAACTTAAAAATTTATCTTATAAGGGTCAGTAAGCATGTTCACCACTTGCTGTAGATAGACTTATTCTACTATCCAAGGCTGTTTACTGTACAAATTCTGCAACACAGGGAAGTCAGTGCCTCTGCTTTTAAGATATGCAGAAATGCAAGAGATCTATGGAGAACTGATCCTTTCTAAGACAACACTAAGAGTCCTTATTCAAAAGAGTATCTTTAAAAAAAATTATTGGAGTATAGCTGTTTTACAATGTTGTGTTAGTTTCTACTGTACAACAAAGTGAAGAATATCCGCTTCTTACTTCTTGCCTAGATTTATCTCTCAGTTCCAGTATCTTGTCTGAGAAAAATATCTCTTCCTCTACTCAGCACCTAGTTAAAGAACTCTATTTTTCATCTCCAGCTTACTTCTCAACATATTTCTATTTGGAGCTGATTTCATCTATAGCAGAAATTACTTCTTTGAGGATGGACTTTTTTAGTCTTTATTTTCCTTGATCTCACAGCAAGCTATGAGCTATCAGGGAAGTCAGACTTTTTGAAGCATAGATTTTTTTCTTGATTTCTGTAGAACTGCATCTCACTTCATTGTAACTTCTCCCTTCATCATCACCTCTCAATCACCTCTGTGTTTCTCCCTTCCTTTAAAATCATTGATATCCTTTGTGATTATTTTCCTTTGTTTATGCACTTTCCATATGCAACATCACAAAATTGATAGTGCTGATTGTTCTCAAACTTAGACCCTGTTCTGAACTCCAGAACCCTGTTACCACTTGCTTTTTGGATATCTCTTATTTAGATGTCTTAGTGGCATGTTCATTTGCCAAGTTTTAAGCAAAACTTACATTTCTCTTGGTCCCCTAAACTTACGTCTCCTCTTGTGTGACTGTCTCATCAACAGGTACCACCATTCTCTCTGTTTCCTAATTCAGGTGGGTGTCATCTTTAACTCTGCTTTTTCTGAATCTTCTATGTGTGTATTTGTCCATGCCCTGCTGATTTTGCTATCCAGTTGTTTTTCCATTCATATGTCATCTTTACTATGTTAGCTCTACCATCTTCATTTAATAACGAAATATGTTAACAAACTTCACACCCAATCTCTTGATTCTAAAGTCATCTTATTCAAATTTACTCTCTAACTACAATTAGAGGAATAAATGTCAATCTGAGCCTATCATTCACCTGCTTAGAACACTTTCTTGAATTTACTATTCTTTGAGATAAAATTCACAGCCCACATCATGAGATAAAGGAACTTCCAAATTTGGCCTTGCTGATTTGTTCTGCCTCACTTCTGACCACTTTTTAGTTCAGCCGTATGTCCATTCTCTATCTGTTCATAGATGGAGTCACTTTTGCCTTAAGACTTTGATACCTACCAGAAACTGTTCCACTTACCTGTTGAATCTGACATCAGATCTATAGGGAGACTTTTTTTCAGATTCATCTTCACTGTCCTAGATGTCCCCATAGTCCCCTTAACTTCTTATCTCTGAATACTCATTACCATGAAGAGCAATCACTGACTTAAATTCTGACTATTTCTCTGCACTGTTAGATCTCTAAAAGCAGGACCTGTTGTTTTGTCTTATATATTGCATTTTCATGGGCTTCCTTGGTGTCTCAGACAGTAAAGAGTCTGCCTGCAATGTGGGAGACCTGGGCTCGATCCCTGGGTGAGGAAGATCCCCCAGAGAAGGGAATGACAGCCACTCCAGTGTTCTTGCCTGGAGAATTCCATGGACAAAGGAGTTTGGTGGGCTACAGTCCATGGGATTGCAAAGAGTCAAACAGGACTGATGACTAACACTGTCACTTTTCGTTGTATTCTCTGGGACTAAATACTACTTTGGGCTGATGAAGGTTCTCAATAACAATTTTTGAATTTATGAAAAAATGAAAGTAAGATCTAGCTCTCTTCAGAGTGAATTATATCTTTATCTTGACAGGCTCAAGTATGTATTTCTAATCTGGTAGAATTATGATAGGATTCATATAAGAATTATACACATATAATAATATAGAACAATTTTCCACACAGTTTTATATGCTTGAGGGTATATATGTTTTACTCAGAGATGAACAATACCAGTAATATATTAATATTCTGGCTTGCTTTCTGGCACATGAAGTCTCTCAATAAATATTATGAGTTTTAAGGGGTGAATAAAAATAAGAACCAGCCTTTGTCACAGCAAAGTATGCCTTTTTAATAACAGATCCAGTTGTATCTATTTCTCACATAATGTGAGAATGATAGCATTTTTAGAATAGAAAATACACATGTATAATAATGAAGTCCATTTTTCACAGAGTTCTTAATGTATTTGCCTGTTTTTTTTTTCCCCCACAGCTGTACAATTCCAGTGACATAATTAGAAATCTGATAGGTGGATGTTATCAATCATATTCAAAGTTGAAAACATGTTACTATTCTGTCTCTGAGGATATTCATGTAAGTACTTAATTGAGATTGAGATTCATTTCTTCAGGATGAGATTTTGCTTGTGTAGGTGTATTCCTATATAAGTTACATTTTCCTCTTTGAATATATCCTTGCCTCCTCACAGGATGGAATGATGTGTCAGAGGAGTTATGGATCTTATTTTACAGTGGCTGCTGCCTTCTCTCTCTGATGGCTATTACTCTTGCAGCTGCCTCATGAGTTAAGTTAGCGGAGTAGCAAGCTGTGTTTGAAATGAATTAAAACCTCTTAGTCTTTCTCACTGAGAGAGAGCAACTGTGGCTGTTTAGCACGATGGAAGACAGGCTGTGAGACAGCAGAAAATATGATGCTCCCCTTACATACAGATCTTCAGCTCATAAGAAATTGCCCTACAATTCATGAAGTGCTGTTATAATAGGTTATCATTATGTCCACAGCACTCTGAAGTCCTTTGAGATTATATCACTTAAGTAAACAATTTGGTAGCCTCAGTGATCAGCATATATATGATCCCTTGTCAAATTTTCTTGTGTATGTGTGTACTTGAGTGTTGTGCATTTTTGGGGAAGTGTGACTTGTAATTTCAGAGGACTTGTTTATTTAGTTTTATGCTTTTCCATAGCACATGCTGTGCTTTCTTTTATAGAGACAGTGGTAGTGCTTGTTATATTTGATTATTATTGCTTCATAGTTGTTCAAGCTCTAAAAAAGTATGCTATTATTGCCTCCCAACATTATTTTTAGCATCTTAACAGTGTGCCTACATCTTGTCCAAAACTGCACAGTCCAAAGGCTTATATAATGTTAAAAGGCAAATAAAGCCAAAAAAGAAGTTCTCATAATAGTCTTAAAGGATTATTGCTGCTATTAAATGAATGTAACTGATATTAAAAGAATACAGTGACTTTTCAATAATTATACAAGAGAATCTATTGATTCTTTGAGGACACTGTCTGTCATAGAATGATTTCTAATAACTTTAAGCACATTTTATAGACCTTACACAAATAAAAATACTTTCCTTCATCACTAGAATAGTTCTTGCCCTTTTATTTAAAAAATTCATTTAATAAAATAATTGTAATCATAAATTTTACTATGTATTTATTGCACTCGGACATAAATTATTCCTGACTTCAGGCTAACTTAGTAGCTTAAAATTGCTTGTTGTTTTCCCTCTAGATTAGAAATTGTGTATTTTGGCTTTAGAACCTAGATTAGACTAGCCAAAGAACTGATTTTTATCTTTCCATAACCCTGGTATGGAATCAATTCTGCAAGTTGATTTTATGGGATAATGTTGACTTAAATTTTTATTTTCAAAGGAATAGAGAGGACCAATGTTTATTAAAAACAAATTTCTTTCTCATTTTGCTTTTGCTCTGTGTTTTATTAAAATTTATAATTTATAAGGAGCTTGCTTATGGAGCTGTAGCATATAATTACACTTATTAGGCATGCTTTCCTCTACAGTAGAAGAAAGTACTCAGACAGCTATTCCTAATGGCAAATGAAGAGTGAAAAAACAGCAAACAACTAGGAATGTTAAGAATAGGAATATTTGTGCATATAATATTCTCTGATTACATTTATTATCTCAAAATTTAAAAAACAGGCATTATCTCCACATTATAAACTCTCAGGTTCAGTGAGTTAAATGTTTCATAGGTGCCCAGAACTAGTAAATGGTGTTATGAAGTATGGTGATGAAAATAGCTAACATATTATACTCCTTAGTAAAGAATGAGTGTTTGCCTACAGCTTAATAATAGTCTGTTTTCATTCTAGAGCTTCCCAGGAATGCTAGTGGTAAAGAACATGCCTATCAATGCAGGAGATGTAAGAGATGCAGGTTCAACCCTTGGGTCAGTAAGATCCCCTGGAGGAGGGCATGGCAACCCATTCCAGTATTCTTGCCTGGAGATTCTCATAGACAAAGGAGTCTGGCAGTCACAGACCATAGGGTCGCACAGAGTCAGACATGACTGAAGCAACTTAGCACAGCAAAGTACACATTTTCTTTCTAAGAAGCAGAAATTATGTATCATTCCTTTTAGGGGGAAAAAAAAGTAACAACAACAGTTTCCATTGTTTAGTTAATAGAGACAAATATGAATGGTTGTAATTAGTGTCAATTTTAACAAAATGTCTTTGAATGATAGTGATGTAAAACATGGCGTGAATTTTGGGGGCTGGGCATGGCAGCTAGTTAGGCATTATAGAAGCTCAAATTTTTAATTGACATACTGTCATTTCTACACAAAATTTAAAGCATCTTTCAATTTGCCTTAGCTCTCAAATATAAAGTAATATGTTGAACCCTCAAGTGTGTTCTTAGCCAGCACTGTTCTTATTCACTGTCAGCTTATCTATCACCATTATATTTCAATTTTGAAAAGACACTTAGATCTGATACAGAAAGAAGGATCAAAAATGATCTAATCATGTCATGTATAGTATTTTAGTCATCTCTGCATGTATTTTGTCTTGCTAAGTGAATCATAAGCCCCCTTGAAGACAGGAATTATATTTCAGTGTCTATTAAAATCTTCCATACAATATTCTCCCAATGCAGATACACTGAATAAATTAATTAATGAATCAAGTCAGAATACTTTCTTCAACTTCAAAGCAGTTATAACAACAAGATTAATCCTAAGGAGTCTAGTTTAAAAAGATTGATCAGGTACCTAATAAACACAAGACATAATGTTAGACACAGACAAGCTTTTCTTTTTAGGTCTTTTGAATTTTGTAACAATCCTACAATGGAAACACCAGTATCACTCTTTTATTTATTGGAACACTGACGCTCAGAGAAGTTAAATAGAATGTGCAGGACAATAGTTGAAGTGGGAAAAGCTCAAAAAAATTTTTTGCAGGCCTTTGACTCCAAAGTTCTGTCTTTTCAGTTATACTATTAGTGAGTGAAAAGAAAATGCCACTAACAATCTAGGATGCTTAAGCCCTTTGGAGGGAGTGTGTGTGTGTGTGCATGTGTGTTTCTAATAAATGCTAATGACAAATTCACTTTGGCAGGTCAACAAAATCTAACTTAGTAGAATCAATCAAGTATTATTCTCACTTGCTAATTAACTACTCCTTTGCTCTTTAGACAACAGAGCCAAAGCAGTGTCTAGAAAATTATTGGTCTAGATTAGACCTGGACATGGCAGTCTACAGCCTCTACTATGAACACAAAAGAGAGTTATGGTGAAATTGTCATTATCTAATTAACACAGTTTTACAAAATGCATCTCTCTCATTTTGCAGCATCAGCTACCACTTCACTAAAGAACTGAAGTATTTCAAGCACATTTAAAAAATTCTGAGATAAGTAAATGAAGTTTTACTTTTAACTTTATGCCTTAGGTATTCATTTATTGTTAGGTATTCATTCACTCATTGACTTATTCAGTAGATATTGTGTGCTTACTAAATATGTGTTCAATTTGTTATTCATTTCTTTGGATGGTTGATAAGATAGAAAAAGAAAGCAAATAAGGTATAAGAGTGAGGCAGATATGGAAGAGGAACCAGAGATCAAATTGCCAACATCCACTGGATCATCGCAAAAGCAAGAGAATTCCAGAAAACATTTATTTCTGCTTTATTGACTAAGCCAAAGCCTTTGACTGCATGGATCACAATAAACTGTGGAAAATACCAGACCACCTGACCTGCCTCTTGAGAAATCTGTATGCAGGTCAGGAAGCAACAAGTAGAACTGGACGTGGAACAACAGACTGGTTCCAAATAGGAAAATGAGTACATTAAGGCTGTGTATTGTCATCTTGCTTACTTAACTTCTATGCAGAGTACATCATGAGAAACACTGGGCTGGAAGAAGCACAAGCTGGAATCAAGATTGCCGGGAGAAATATCAATAACCTCAAAAATGCAGATGACACCACCCTTATGGCAGAAATTGAAAAAAAAAAAAAAAAAAAAACTAAAGATCCTCTTGATAAAAATGAAAGAGGAGAGTGAAGAGTTGGTTAAAACTCAACATTCAAAATTAAGATTGTGGCATCCAGTGCCATCACTTCATGCCAAATAGATGAGGAAACAATGGAAACAGTGACAGACTTTATTTTCTCGGGCTCCAAAATCACTGCAGATGGTAACTCCAGCCATGAAATTAAAAGACACTTGCTCCTTGGAAGAAAAGATATGACCAACCTAGACAGTATATTAAAAAGCAGATAAATTAGTTTGCCAAATAAACGTCCGTCTAGTCAAAGCTATGGTTTTTCCTGTAGTCATGCATGGATGTGAGAGTTGGACATATAGTCCAGAAAGCTGAATGCCTAAGAATTGATGCTTTTGGACTGTGGTGTTGGAGAAGACTCTTGAGAGTCTCTTGGACTACAAGGAGATCCACTCAGTCAATCCTAAAGGAATTCAGTCCTGAATATTCATTGGAACGACTGATACTGAAGCTGAAACACGAGTATTTTGGTCTCCTGTTGCAAAGAGGAGAAAAGACCCTGATGCTGGGAAAGACTGAAGGCGGGAGGAGAAGGGGAAGACAGAGGATGAGATGGTTGAATGGCATCACTGACTCAATGGACATGAATTTGAGTAAACTCTAGGAGTTGGTGATGGACAGGGAGGCCTGACATGCTGCAGTCCATGGGGTCACAGAGTCGGACACGACTGAGCTACTGAACTGGCCTGTATTTCCCATGATTCATGGAGATAATATTCTAGATTCCTATGTAACATTGTTCTTTACAGAATCGGAGTTTACTTTCACCATCATACTCATCCACAACTGGACATTGTTTTTGCTTTGGCTGAACTTCTTTAGCATTACTGTAAGTAATGGTACTCTCTAAATGAAATAGGGTTCAAAATCTCACTGAAATACTGGTCAGTAAGTAGATAATAATTGCAATATGTACTGAGAAAAGTAAGTAATAATGAATTCGAAAATATATGAATAATTTTCTATTAGAGAATAGCAAAAATGATACATAATTTACTTTGGGAAGAGAAAAATCAGAAGCAGGATGCTTGTGATGTATCTTGAAGCTCAGTCATAATTCTTAGGGAAATAAATATGATACTGTCAACTTGCATTAAAAAGAAAGAATTGAATCAGAAAAGAAGCGTATCATTAGAAACATCAACGATTCCTTAAAGACAGGCTTGGAAATACTTTTCCTAGCTCAACTAATTCCCAATTATGCTTAATGAATAAAGGGTGGTAACAAGTAATGACACCTCACCCACTGTAGAATTTTTTCATGGTTCAAAGTAAAATAAGTTTTCCAAATTTTTGGATAATTATGTACTCGTGGAAGCTGTTAAATGAAAAGACAGCATGGTGCTGTAACTGGCATGTGGTTATGAGAGAACAAATTCATTAACTGAAATCTAACAGTGAAAAAATTCCAACCATAAGAAGCAGCATCCAGATTTCAGGTTAAAACAGGATTAGGCCTGGTATTCTAATATTGTCTCTGCAGACATTTTATTGAGACCCCAGAAAACTGATGAAAACTTATAAAAGATTAAAACTTGCAGCAATAAGGTTGATTGGCAGTCTTGGAAGTTTTAAAAACTACAGAATGTCAAAAGAGAGAGATGAACGAAACAAAACATCATCATCAACAACACACATACACAGAAAAGAAACAAAACGAAAAATCAATCCATGCTTTATGCACAATTTGCCCTTTAAAATGAAACAGTACACCCAGTCAGGAAGTTGATATTCAAACATGCCAACTCTCTGTCTTCTTCCTTTAGCTTGTCCAAACCAAGCAGAAGGCAAGCAATGCCAATATCTCTCACTTAGAGCTGACATTGACTTTTCATCATGGAATCTCTTGGGTGTATTTATTATCAGCTGTGCCACTTTCTATCCCTCTCCATCATTCCTCTCTTCACACTGTGACCACTCCTTGGACGTTTCATTACTTACTTGTTTCATTCTGAAAAGAGAAATATATAGTTAGATTCTGGGAATCCATAATGAGAATAGCAGGCATCCAGAACGCTATCCTTATGGAGCTAATAACAGAGTGTGGGAAACATAATAAGCAAGTGAAAATAATATGAAATAGGTAATTACTAGAAGTTGTAAACGGAGAAGGCAATAGCACGCCACTCCAGTATTCTTGCCTGGAAAGTCCCATGGATGGAGGAGCCTGGAAGATTGCAGTCCATGGGGTCGCTGAGGGTTGGACATGACTGAACGTCTTCACTTTCACTTTCATGCTTTGGAGAAGGAAATGACAATCCCCTCCAGTGTTCTTGCCTGGAAAACCCAAGGGATGGGGGAGCCTGGTAGGCTGCCGTCTTGGGGTCACACAGAGTCAGACACTACTGAAGTGACTTAGCAGCAGCAGAAGTTGTAAATGTTCTGAAGTAGAAACACTTGGTGAGAGAATTTGGGAATGGCCTTTCTTATCTTAAAAACAAAACAAAACAAAAAATCCTGAATTATTTACAGAAATGATCAATAGAAATTAGGGCCATGTTTTGACTAGAAAGGAATAAACCTAGGGATTAACAAAAGTTAAATTTTCAATAACTACCAGTTCAGTTTAGTTCAGTTGCTCCGTCATGTCTGACTTTTTGCAACCCTATGGACTTCAGCATGCCAAGCCTCCCTATCCATCACAAACTCCTAGAGTTGACTCAAACTTATGTCCATTGAGTCGATGATGCCATCCAATGATCTCATCCCTTGTCTTTCCTTTTCCTCCCACCTTCAATCTTTCCCAGTATCATGGTCTTTTCAAATGAGTCAATTCTTCGTATCAGGGCAAAAGTATTGGAGTTTCAGTTTCAGCATCAGTCCGTCCAATGAATATTCAGGACGGATTGAATGGACTGATCTGATTGCCTTGCAGTTCAAGGGACTCTCAAGAGTCTTCTCCAAAACGACAATTCAAAGCATCAATTCTTCCCACTCAGCTTTCTTTATAGTCCAAATATCATATCCATATATGATTACTGGAAAAACCATAGCTTTGATTAGACAGACCTTTGTGGGCAAAGAAATGTCTCTGCTTTTGAATATGCTATCTAGGTTGGTCATTACTTTTCTTGCAAGAAGCAAGTGTCTTTTAATTTCATGGTTGCAGTAACCATCTGCAGTGATTTTGGAGCCCAAGAAAAAAGTCTTACAATGTTTCCATTGTTTCCCCATCTATTTTCCATGAAGTGATGGGACCAGATGCCATGATCTTAGTTTTCTGAATGTTGAGTTTTAAGCCAGCTTTTTCACTCTCCTCTTTCACTTTTATCATGAGGATCTTTCAGTCAGTTCAGCTGCTGAGTCGTATCTGACTCTTTGCGATCCCATGAATCACAGCATACCAGGCATCCCTGTGCATCACCAACTCCTGGAGTTCACTCAGATTCACATCCATCGAGTCAGTGATGCCATTCAGCCATCTCATCCTCTGCTGTCCCCTTCTCCTGCTGCCCCCAATCCCTCCCAGCATCAGAGTCTTTTCCAATGAGTCAACTCTTCACAAGAGGTGGACAAAGTACTGGAGTTTCAGCTTTAGCATCATTCCTTCCAAAGAAATCCCAGGTCTGATCTCCTTCAGAATGGACTGGGTGGATCTCCTTGCAGTCCAAGGGACTCTCAAGAGTCTTCTCCAACACCACAGTTCAAAAGCAACAATTCTTCAGTACTCAGCTTTCTTCACAGTCCAACTCTCACATCCATACATGACCACAGGGAAAACCATAACCTTGACTTGACAGACCTTTGTTGGCAAAGTAATGTCTCTGCTTTTGAATATGCTATCTAGGGTGGTCATAACTTTTTTTCCAAGGAGTAAGCATCTTTTAGTTTCACCATCTGCAGTGATTCTGGAGCCCCCCAAAATAAAATCGGACACTGTTTCCACTCTTTCCCCATCTATTTGCCATGAAATGATGGGACCAGATGCTATGATCTTCGTTTCCTGAATGTTGAGCTTTAAGCAAACTTTTTCACTCTCCTCTTTCACTTTCATCAGGAGGCTTTCTAGTTCCTCTTCACTTTCTGCCATAAGGGTGGTGTCATCTGCATATCTGAGGTTACTGATATTTCTCCCAGCAATCTTGATTCCAGCTTGTGTTTCTTCCAGCCCTGCATTTCTCATGATGTACTCTGCACAGAAGTTAAATAAGCAAGGTGACAGTATACAGCCTTGAAGTACTCTTTTTCCTATTTGGAACCAGTCTGTCGTTCCATGTCCAGTTCTAACTTTCACTTCCTGATCTGCATACAGATTTCTCAAGAGGCAGGTCAGGTGGTCTGGTATTCCCATCTCTTTCAGAATTTTCCACAGTTAATTGTGATCCACACAGTCAAAGTCTTTGGCATAGTCAATAAAGCAGAAATAGATGTTTTTTTCTGGAACTGTCTTGCTTTTTCCATGATCCAGCAGATGTTGGCTATTTGATCTCAAGTTCCCCTGTCTTTTCTAAAACCAGCTTGAACATCTGGAAGTTCATGGTTCATGTATTGCTGAAACCTGGCTTGGAGAATTTTGAGCATTACTTTACTAGCGTGTGAGATAAGTGCAATTGTGTGGTAGTTTGAGAAATTTTTGGCATTGCCTTTCTTTGCGATTCAAATGAAAACTGACCTTTTCCAGTCCTGTGGCCACTGCTGAGTTTTCCAAATTTGTTGGCATATTGAGTGCAGCACTTTTACTGCATATTCTTTCAGGATTTGAAATAGCTCTACTGGAATTCCATCACCTCCACTAGCTTTGTTCGTCGTGATGTTTTCTAAGGCCCACTTGACTTCACATTCCAGAATGTCTGGCTCTAGGTGAGTGATCACACCGTTGTGATTATCCGGGTTTTGAAGATCTTTTTTGTACAGTTCTTCTGTGTATTCCTGCCACCTCTTCTTAATATCTTCTGCTTCAGTTAGGCCCATACCATTTCTGTCCTTTATCGAGCCCATCTTTACATGAAATATTCCCTTGGTGTCTCTAATTTTCTTGAAGAGATCTCTAGTCTTTTCCATTCTGTTGTTTTCCTCTAAATCTTTGCATTGATTGCTGAGGTAGGCTTTCTTTTCTCTTCTTGCTATTCCTTGGAACTCTGTACTCAGATGATTATATCTTTCCTTTTCTCCTTTGCTTTTTGCTTCTCTTCTTTTCACAGCTATTTATAAGGCTTTCGTTACTTTCTGCCATAAAGATGGTATCATCTGCATATCTGAGGTTATTAATATTTCTCTGGGCAATATTGATTCCAACTTGTGTTTCATCCAGCCTGGCATTTATTATGACATACTCTGCATGTAAGTTAAATAAGCAGGGTGACTATATACAGCCTTGACTTACTCCTTTCCCAATTTGGAACTAGTCTGTTGTTCCATGTCCAGTTCTAACTGTTGTTTCTTGATATGCATACCAATTTCTCAGAAAATTTGGGAAACTCAACTGAAAATGTTGAGTTTTAAGTCTCCTCTTTCACCCTCATCATGAGGCTCTTCAGTTCTTCTTCACTTTCTGCCATAAGTGTGGTGTTATCTGCATAACTGAGATGGCTCTGAGATTTCAATAACTATAAAAATTCAAAAATATATTCTTAAACACATATGATCCAGATACACAATCAAACTGAAATACAGTACATCATAGCCAAAGAAGTTTGTAGAAGCAAACTGTTGATTAGAATGACAGAAAATTTAAAATTTGGCATTCAAATCAAGAGTTTAGAAAAGTAACAACTCCAGAAAGCTTAAAGATAAAAAGGGAATAATTAAATGATAAAATTTGAGCTGAAGTGAATGAATCAGAAAATGGAAAAAGAGTAGATGAGTAAATGTATCTTAAACCAGGTCCTCTGGAGGATTAATCATATACAGACATATTAATTATAAAAAATTTAGAAAATCCTTTCTCATAAAGAGTGATCAAATTCATGGAATGAGATGTATATTCATTCATTACATCATCAAAATATAAATGGAGAAATACGGTCTATGATGTTTCGATAGTTGGGTATTTTATATATTTCTAGTGAGATAACGCAAAGTATGTAGTCGTTCCAGAACACAAGTTTAAGCTAGTTAAACCAAAGCTTTACAATGGTAAAAATGTTAAGCTGCTTTGTTTTATCCACACTTTTAATGGTAAACACAAAACAGAAAGGAGAACTATTTTCTATATTCTAGATGTTCACTGAACTTTATTGGGTTGACCAAAACAAACCTTTTGTGTTTTCCATATGATGGCTCTAGGAGTCCTTTGTTGTCTTTAACTTCATTAGAAACAATTTTGCTAAGTTGTATTGTGATAGCTGTCCTATCAAGGTGTATCTAAAAAGGAAATCAAAATTAGTGAATTTTTGTGTAGCCATTTCAATATTGAAAATGGAAGGAAAAAAAACATTTCAGCGTATGATATTTTATTATTTCAAGAAAGGTAAAAACTCAACTGAAGTGCAAAGAAAGATTTGTGCAATGTATGGAAAAGTTGCTGTGACTGATCAAATGTGAGAAAATAACATTGAAACATCTATTTTGCGTTACCATATGTAAAACATGTAACTAGTAAGAGTTCAACGCATGAAACAGGGCACCCAAAGCCGGTGCTCTGTGAGAACCTAGAGGGGTAGGGTGGGGAGGGAGGTGGGAAGGAATTTGGAATGGAGGGGACACATGTATATCCATGGCCGATTCATACTGAGGTATGGCAAAAACCATCACAATATTGCAAAGTAATTATCCTCCAATTATTATTTTTTTAAGTGGTCTGTGAAATTTCCATGCTCAAGATTTCTTGCTAGACAACACTCCACGATCCAATAGACCAGTTGAAGTTGATAGCGATCAAATAGAAACATTAACTGAGAAAAATTAACATTATACCACTAGGGAGATAGCTGACCTTCTCAAAATATCCAAATTAATCCTTGAAAATAATTTGCACCAGTTTGGTTATGTTAATCTCTTTGATGTTTGTGTTCCATGCAAGTTAAGCAAAAAAAAAAAAAAAAAAAGTTCTTGCTAGTATTGATAGTATTTCTGCATGCACTTTTCTTTTCTGAAACATAACAAAAGTGTCTGTTTTTAAAACAAATTGTGATGGGTAATGAAAAATGGATACTGTAAAATAATGTTGAATGGAAGAGATCATGGTGCAAATGAAATGAATCCTCTGGAGAAAGAAATGGCAACCCACTCCAGTACTCTTGCCTGGAAAACCCCATGGACTGAAAAGCCTGGTAGGCTACGGTCTGTGGGGTCGCAAAGAGTCGGACACGACTGAGCGACTTCACTTCACTTCACTTTCTTTCATTAACAGACTGCTAGTGACTATATAACATCCAGCTGAAGACTAGCAGGGGGACACTCTTTCTGCCCCCTTCTGATGCCTATGTCAGAAGCTTTCTCTATCTCCTTTATACTTTAATAAAACTTTATTACACAAAAGCTCTGAGCGATCAAGCCTTGTCTCTGGCCCCGGATTGAATTCTTCACCTCCGGGGGCCAAGAATCCCAGCGTCGTGATTCAACAACAACCTTTCAGTCATATCTGACTCTTTTGTGACCACATGAACTATAATCCACCAGGATTATAGTCCACCATGGGATTATAGTCCTCTGTCCATAGGATTTCCCAGGCAAGAATAATGGAGTGGGCTGCCATTTCCTTCTCCAAGGAATATTCCCCACCCAGGGATTGAACCCATATCTCCTGCATTGCAAGCAGATTCTTTGCTGTCTGAGATACAAGGGAAGTCCGGATAATATGGTAATTCTATTTTTAGTTTTTTTTAGAAACCCCTACTGTTTTCAAATGACTATACTAACCTTCATTCTCACCAACAGTGCAGGAAAATTCCTTTCTCTCTATACCCTCTTCAACATTTGTTATTTCTAGATGTTTTATTTATAGCCATTCTGACTGGGCATGTGATAACTCAATGTAGTTTTGATTTGCATTTCTCTAATACTTAGCAATGTTGAGCATTTTTCTTGTGACTATTAGCTATCAGTATTTTTTTTTTTTTTTTTTTTTGGAGAAATGTCTCCTTAGGTCTTCTGCCCATTATTTGACCGGCTTGTTTGATTTTTTAGTATTGTTGAGTTGTATGAGCTGTATGTATACTTTGGAATTTAAGCCCTTGTGGGTTGCATCATTTGTAAATATTTTCTGCCATTCATTTCATTTTGTTTATGACTTCTTTTCATTGCAGGAGCTTGTAAGTTTGATTAAGTTCCATTTGTTTACATTTATTTCTATTTCCTTGGGAGACCGACCTAAGAAAACATTGGTACAATTTACTTCAGGGAAAATTTTGCTTAGGTCCTCTTCTAGATGTTTCAGGGTGTCATGTCTTATGTCTTGAGTGTTTAGGCCATTCTGTATTTATTTTAATAGTTGCTGTAGGTAGGGCATCTAATACTATGGTGAGGAGAAGTGGTAAGAGTGGGCATCCTTGTCTTGTTCCAGATTTTAGTAGGAAGTTTTCCACTGAGTATTATTGTTGGCTGTGGTTTTGTCATGAATAACATCTACTATTTGCAGATATGTTCCGTCTATGCTCACTTTTAGTAAGAGTTTTTATTATGAATGGGTATTGAAGTTTATCAAATGCTTTTTTCTGCATCTGTTGAGATGATCATGAGGTTTTTGTCTTTTCTTTTGTTTATGCGGTATATCACATTAATTGATTTGTATGCTTTGAACTATCCTTATGAGCTTGGAATGAAACCTATTTGGCCAAGGTGAACAATTTTCTTTATGTGTTGTTGGATTCAGTTTGGTATTTTGTTGAGAATCTTCATGTCTATATTCTCCAAAGATATTGGCTTTAATTTTTTTTTTTTCTTGGTGGTGGCTTTGTCGATATTTGGCATCAGGGTGATGGTAGCTTCATAGAATGCCTTTTAGAGTGTTCTATCCTCTTCAGCTTTTTGGAAGAGTCTGAGAAGGACTGGTATAAGTTCTTTGTATGTTTGGGTAAAACTCACCTGTGAAGCCATCTGGTCTGGAATTTTTGTTTGTAGGAAGTTTACAAATTACAAACTTTATTTCGAGTCTTGTGATTGGTCTGTTCTGATTATCTATATGATTCTTCTTGATTTAATTGTGTGGGGTGAAGTTTTCCAGAATCTTGCCTGTTTCTTTTAGGTTGTTAAGTTTGTTGGTATATAATTATCATAGTATTCATTTTTTTAAATTTCTGTTGTATCAGTTATGTCTCCTTTTTCATTTCTTATTTTATTTGTGTTCTCTGTGTTTTTTTTCTGTGGTGGGTCTGGTCAAAAGTTTGTCAATATTGTTTATCATTTCAAAGAACAAGCTCTTAGTTCTACTAAGTTTTCCTTTTTTTTTTTTTTTTTTAAATCTCTCTTTTATTTGTTTCCGTGCTGATTTTTTTATTTCTTTTCTTCTGCTGACTTTATGCTTTATTTATTCTTCTTTTTCTATTGTTTTAAAGTGGTAGATTAGGATGTTTATTTGAGGTTTTTCTTATCTTTTGAGGAAAGCATTTATTGTTATGCAGTTTCCTCTACTAACTGCTTTTGTAGCATCCTATACATTTTGTATGGTTGTGTTTTCATTGTTATTTGTTTTAACATATTTTTAAATTTTCTTTTTGATTTCATCAGTTATTCATGGTTTTTTAGTAGCATGTTATTTAGTAGCATGTCTCCATATAATCATTTTTTCTCATTACTTTTTATGTGGCTAATTTCTAGTTTCATAACATTGTGATGAGAAAAGATGCTTGAGATAACTTCTATACTCTTAAATTTATTGCAGCTTGTTTGTGCTCTGATGTGTGGCCATCCTAGAGAATGTTCCATGTGCATTTGAATATGTGTTTTATTTTATTTTGGATGTAATGTCCTACAAATATCAATTAAATCTAACTGTTCTATTGTATCTTTTAGTATTTCTGTTGCCTTATTGATCTTCTGTCTGTAAGACCTGTCCATTCATATGAGTTGGGTTAAAGTCTCCTACTATTATTGGATTCCTGTCAGTTTCTCGTTTATGTTTGTTAGTATTTGTTTTATGCAATTAAGTGTTCCTATCATATACCTTAACCCCATAGTGAGGAGTCTTCAGTTAAATGAAAAAATTAAGCAAGTTTTCATTTTTTCTTCAGTCTTTGGTGGGCATGAAGATCAAATTAACAGGATGGATCCCATGACAATTCTGAAAAAAGGATGTATGATACTAACATCATTGCCTAATGAAATATAGCCTAATTTCTGTCGATTCTCTATTTTGATATGTTGCTTCATAGTTTTGTGTTCACTGTATGCTAGCAATGTGAATTAAATGCACTATTTCCTGATAAGAGGTGTGAATTCAGATTGAAAAAAAAAAAAAAAAAGTACTCCACGTTTTAACAATGGTACTACTAAGTGACTAAACATTTCATAGATTCAAGAACTGCTTTAAAGTGATATTTGCTGTTGTTTATTAATAGAGCAACTGAGGACAGAGAGACTATAGCATGTTGTTTACTTTTTCTGTTTCTTTAGTTGTATTGTGTATTGATTATGCATTTATCATAAATTATGTATTGATCATAAATATTAAAATATTAATTATATGAGTTTCAGAAATAATACTATAATTTCTATAAATATTATTCTTTTTCTTTCATATTTTGGGACCTTACAGTTCTAATATTTTAGATACAGTGTTTCATATTTTACAGGATCACAGATTTTGGAACTAAATTGCCTGGGTTTCATGGCAGATGCTCCCCAACAGCTCACACAGTTGAACTTTAATAGGCTAATTAAACAGTTCTGTTCTTCATTTTTCTCATCAATATAAAGGAAATTTAGTCCCTAGTATTATTGGATTGTTGTAAAGTTTATTTATGTAAAGCTATAAAGATTTACAGTAGCTTTATCATATGGAGTTATGATAGTTAACATATATTGATGGTTGATTATTGTTATTATACAGTGAAAAATTGTGTTATTAAGCCAATTTTTAAATTTATTATAACATCTGAAGTTTAGTGATTTTTTCTAAATAATAAACCTTCTCTGCTTTCCTAACAAATGTATTTTAAATTCATGTGTTGTTTCTGTTACACATATATATGTAAACCTGGCAAACTTGTGAGAGTATCATATGAATTTGAATATTCATTCACTAAAGCTTTGTCCTTGCCTTGAATTAAAGTAACTTCTCTGAATTGATCTATTAACTATACTTCACTATGAAACTCAATCTTTCCCCATGGATCTATTTGCCTCTGTATGCTTTAATTAGTTCTTTACTATGATGCACGTAGACCTTGCTCCCTGGTAAGCACATGCTCATGTGAGAACACATGCCTCTCCGTTCAGTTGCTCAGTCACTTCTGACACACTATGACCCCATGGACTGCAGCATGCCAGGCTTCCCTGTCCATCACTTGCTTCTGGAGCTTACGCAAAGTCATGTTCATCGAGTTGGTGATGCCATCTGACCATCTCATCCTCTGTCGTCCCCTTCTCCTCCTGCCTTCAATCTTTCCAAGAGTCTGGATATTTTCTAATGAGTCAGTTCTTTAGATCAGGTGGCCAAAGTATTGGAGTTTCAGCTTCAACATCAGTCCTTCCAATGGATATTCAGGACTGATTTTCTTTAGGATAGACTGGTTTGATCTCTTTGCAGTCCAAGGAACTCTCAAGAGTCCTCTCTGACACCACAGTTCAGAAACATCAATTCTTTGGTGCTCAGGTTTCTTTATGGTCCAACTCTCACATCCATACATGACTACTGAAAAAACCATAGCTTTGACTATATGTACCTTTGTTGAAAACTAATGCCTCTGCTTTTTAATATGCTGTCTAGATTGGTCATAGCTTTTCTTCCAAGAGCAATTGTCTTTTAATTTCATGCTGCAGTCATCATCTGCAGTAATTTTGGAGCACCCAAAAATAAAGTCTGTCACTGTTTCCATTATTTCCCCATCTATTTTCTATTATGTGATGGGATCAGATGCCATGATCTTTGTTTTCTGAATGTTGAATTTTAAGCCAACTCTTTCACTCTTCTTTTTCACATTCATTAAGCAGCTCTTTAGTTTTTCTTCACTTTCTATCTTAAGGGTGCTGTCATCTGCATATATGAGATTATTGATATTTCTCTTGGCAATCTTGACCCCGGCTTGTGCTTCAACCAGCCTGGCATTTCACATGATGTACTATGCATATAAGTTAAATAAGTAGGGTGACAATATACAGCCTTAACGTACTCCTTTCCCAATTTGGAACCAGCCCATTTTCCATGTCTGGTTCTAAGTGTTTCTTCTTGACCTTAACACAGATTTCTCAGGAGGCAGATGATGTGGTCTGGTATTCCCATCTCTTTAAGAATTTTCAAAAATTTATTGTGATCCACACAGTCAAAGGGTTTAGCATAGTCAATAAAGCAGAAGTAGATGTTTTTCTGGAGCTCTCTTGCTTTTTCTATGATCCAACTGATGTTGGCAATTTGATTTCTTCTTTCTGTGCCTTTTCTAAATCCAGCTTGAACATCCATAAGTAAGTACCTGCTCATGGAGACCGCATGCCTCTATCATCATACAGTTATTAACAATAATAACTCTCTAATTACAAAGAATAATGAAAAGATCATGTCCTTGAAGTGGAAGTAAGATTGAAGAAGTAGAAGGAAAGTCAAGCAAAACTCTTTTGATCATCAGATCCAAGATTCTTTCTTAAATAGCAATTAACTAATCTGGAAAACATACAAAGCTGTTGTGTCAGAAATAAACTTTCATTTTATTTAATTACAGCAATTTGATGTGTTTTCTGTTTTTTTTTTTTTTTTTTAAAGAACTGGCATTACTCCAAATTACCAGATATTCAAGAATCACCTCAATGTATATCCCAGCTCAAGCTGAGCAAATACTGCTCACTCCATGCTACAGTGCCATGCCGGGGGCCAGCGTAAGGAACTCCACCCACGGCAAAGGTCATGAGGAAGGAGGCTTGGCATACAGAAAGGCGTGATCAAGCCTCAGGAAACCCCCTGTTCCCGAGCATCTAACCCCAAAACCAGAGTCTGTTTTATGCTATCACCTACACCTCTGACTTTACGGAGGGCTCTCCCCCATAACCGTTTCTCTCGGAGAAGGAGTAAAATTGCAGCTCCAAGGCAATAAAAATTCTTGGACATGACAAGAGCGTTTCAGCTTACGGACTCCTCTGAAGGTTATCTAG
Organism: Capricornis sumatraensis; assembly: GCF_032405125.1. NCBI lineage: Eukaryota > Metazoa > Chordata > Mammalia > Artiodactyla > Bovidae > Capricornis > Capricornis sumatraensis. Next base: position 11,065,063 of record NC_091080.1, on the reverse strand, counting down.
CCCACCTGTATAGGTTCGTCCGGCCACATGTGATTGTTTACAGCCTCCCAACCTGAGAGGCACGAGATGTTTTAGACTTACTAAAGGCAAATTCTTTTGGAGACTTGGAAATTATTAGTATAGTGGGTTGGTTATGAATTATATTGGTGAAGGGTTTTTCATTTGTTGTGTCAATAATTGCTGCTATTTCCCTGCCCTGGGTGGGACAAAGATGTCTCAGGTCAAACCTCTCTACTGACAGACTAGCTTGTGTGACAGGATTATCCATACTCCTGCCACATGATTGTTTACTACCTCTTAACCATAGACAGCACAGAGAATTTTGGAGTATTATGAGAGTCTTAATTAGCATAGGGCTTTTTCTTCTTGTTGAGTCAATGATTGTCTCCATATCTTTAGGCACCTGGGAATATATGAATCAATGTATTTGGAATATAGAAAAGGAAATATAGTAGTTTTTGATGTTAGCAATACTAGACTTTTTGAGTTAATGGATTTTCTCTTTTGTAATAGATCACTGTGTTTTGTTATAAATCACTGTGTCCTCGTTATGCAAAAAGGTAACTTTATCACTATCTTAAGACTAAATAGATCTTAAAGGGAGCGTTGGTGAAAGGATTTTCATGTGTTGGGCTGATGTTTGCTGCTAAATTTCCATGTTCCCTACCCTTATAATGAATATAACTAGCATATAGGAAGAAGTAAGTATTAACCTTTAAGCATATAGGAGAAATGTGCATTAACCTTTAAGATTAATCATGTTAACCTTGGGTTAAATAAATTCCTTTCTTGATTGTAACTCACTACACCCTCACCCTATAGAAATGTAACTTTACTTGGAGGGTGGTGCCTGGTTTAAGAAAAAACACCTTTGGAAGAAATAAGTTTTTTGGTTATCAGAAAGAAAGGATCATAAAATGTCAGCAGGTCTCACTCATGGCCAGAAGATGATGTAATACCCCTAAGACCTTTTTTATACATTTATGTGAAGCACCTGATTTTGATAAAGGTCAGGACTGCTGACCCCCACATGACTCTGTATTCATCCCTATATGTAACAAAAGGTATATAAGCAAACCCCAAAATAAAGAAATCGGATCAGTTTCTGGAAAGACTGATTCCCTCATGTCGTTCTTTTCTGCTCCCCGTTTTTCTGGCTGAATTCCCATCTGGAGCATGGGTGCCCTCCAAGTCTACTTATTTGCCCCGGTTTTCAAGCCCACACGAGAAGGAGCCCAAGGAGGGGCACCTTCTGATATTCAAGTGGCACCAGTGGCCCAATGTAGATGGTGCAAATTCCTTGTCTTGGAATTTTATTGGTATCCCACATAAACCAAATTATTCAGCTCCTTTTTCTCTCCTACTATTTTCTGGCCAAATTCCCATCTGGTGCATGGGTACCCACCAAGCCTATTAATTTTGCCTGGGCTTCTAAGATTGGACCGGGGGGGCCTCAGTGCCTCCTCTCCTTCAGGAGAACGGGAAGACACCTGCGGCCTGTGTAGGCGGTGATTGGTATCCCATGTGAACCAAGTTATTCAGCCTCTTTTTCTCTGCTAATCTTCTAATCCCTCTCTATCTGTAATTAAGTAAGTTATTTCCAAAGACGCCGACACCATCCCCACCTTCAAATTCCCTGGATCCACCGGGGCTGGACCCTGGCAGTGCCACATTGCATCTGGGGAAGCAAATACTCAACCATGGGATGCAGAGGAAATCCGGTCCCAGGTTGGGGCCTGGATAAGGTAGAGACAGCCATTATTTGTTCTTACTTAAGCAGCACTCCAGAAGTTGCCCAGATTCCTGACAGTAGTTGCTACACCAGAGAGAAGCGCCAGTTCAAGCAAGACACTCAGGGCTTCTGCTCCATCAGCTTGAGTTCAGACCCCACTGGGCAGTACTGGGCAATGAGCAGAGAAGAAGTCCTGCCTCACACCCAACACTACTTTTAACTCTATCATCTCTAGTCCCACCCCTATCAAGATCATAGTTGTCAGCGCAACCTCAAAAAAAATGTGACTTTCATCCATATCAAATTCAAATCTCTCACCAATAGCATTGGATGCATAGTCTGTATAGACACATTCTCACATAGGAATATCCCTTCAAGACTGCAATATGAGACAGCAAAAGAGACACAGATGTATAGAACAGTCTTTTGGACTTTGTGGGAGAGGATGAGGGTGGGATGATTTGGGAGAATGACATTGAAACATGTACATTATCATATGTGAAATGAATCGCCAGTCCAGGTTTGATGTATGATACATGATGCTCGGGGCTGGTGCCCTGGGATGACCCAGAGGGATGAGATTGGGAGGGAGGTGGAAGGGGGGTTCAGGATGGGGAACACATGTACACCTGTGATGGATTCATGTCAATGTATGGTGAAATCAATACAATATTGTAAAGTAATTAGCCTTCAATTAAAATAAATAAATTTTTTAAAAAAGAATGCAATGGGTAATTTCATCTAAATTCATAAACACAGAGAAAGTTAAGGAAAATGAAAAGGCAATGAAAGTACTCTTAATTAAAAGATGAAGGGAAAATACCTGAAAAAAAAATGGCACAGAAATTTTAAAAAGTTACCAGATAAATGATTCATTGGTAATAAACATTGGTAATAAAAATGGTAACTAAAGTAGGAAAATAATTTATGTAAACAGGGAAGATCTTTCAAATAAACTAGAAAATGTATTAAAAGGCCCATTCAGAAATAAATAATTCAAAGCTGAAATAAAAAGCACACTGGAAGAAATGTATAGCAAACTAAGTGATACGGAATGTAGAATAACCAATCACAATGGCATAAGGAAGAAACATTAAAAAAAGGAAATATGAGATCTTTTGGGAAACATTAAGCTTACCAATATTTGTATTATTTGGATCTCAAAAGGTGTGTAGATAGAGAGAAGGGAACTGGAAAATATTCGAGTAAATTATGGTTAAAAAATATCCAAATTTGAAGTAGGAAAACATATCCAGGTACAGGAAGCACAAAGGCTCCAGAACAAGATACATCAAAATAAACATATGCTAAGAAGTATCATAATTAAAATGATAAAAATTAAAGTTAAGGAGACAATTCTAAAGGAGGCAAGAGAAAAACAGAGTGATATACAAGGGAAATCCCATAAGGCTGATTTCTTTACATAAATGTTGCAGGACACAAGGGAGTGGCATAAAGTGCTAAAGAAGAAAAACTGCAACCTCAACTCAGCAAGATTATCATTTAGGAAGATAACGAAATTCTCAGACAAGAAAAAACTAAAAGAGTTCATCACTGCTAAAGCTACTCTAAAATAAAATTTGAAGGATATTCTCTAGGTGGAAAGGAATAAGAATCTCTGGAAAAGGAAAATCCAACTAGGAAATAAAAATATAGAGTAAGGATTGAGGATCAACTATTTAAATAATTCAGTGTGTAGAGCAAAAGAATAAAAAGCTGGTAAAGCAATTATAACTGAAAAATAGATAAAGAGTAATCATGAAGATATAAAATATGACATAAAAAACACAAAATGTGGGGAAAGGAAGTAAAAATCAAGATCTTTTAGGATGTGTTTGAAGTTGAATGAGTGCAAGTTTAAAACAAGTAGATATAATTATGGGTCAACATATATGAAATCTATGGTAAACCACAAATCAAAAACACACAAAAACATAGAAACAAAGGAAGACAAGCATACTACTAAAGAAAGTCATCAAATCATCAAACCAAGAGAAAAAGCAAAAAGAATAAGAAATGAACAAGGAAGAACTCAATCAACAACCAGAAGTAATTGTACAAGCAGCAGTGACATTGCTAGTGATGCGAAGTGTTGCCTGTTTTACTATACTACTGTACTTTTCAAGATTCTGCTGTGGTTCATTCACTAAGTTGGGTCTGACTCTTTGCGACTCCATGGAATGCAGCATGCTAGGCTTCTCTATCTTCTCCAGTATCAGCAAGAGTTTGCTAAAATTCGTGTCCATTAAGTTGGTGATGGCTATCTAACCATCTCATCCCCTGCCACCCCCTTCTCCTTTTGCCTCAATATTTCCCAGCATTAGGGTCTTTTTCAATGAGTCAGCTGTTTGCATCAGGTACCTGAAGTTTTGGAACTTCATCTTCAGCAACAGTCCTTCCATTTAATATTCACGGTTGATTTTCTTTCAGAAATGACTGGTTTGACCTCCTTGCTGTCCAAGGAAATCTCAAGAATCTTCTCCAGCACCACAGTTTGAAAGTATCAGTTCTTTGGTGCTCAGTCTTCTTTATGATTCCACTCACATCTGTACATGACTACTGGAAAAACCATAGCTCTGACTATATGGAACTTTATCAGCAAAGGGATGTTTATGCTCTTCAATACATGATCTGTTATAGTCTCCTTTGAAGGAGCAAGCTTCTTTTTAAATTCATGGTTTCAGTCACCAACTGCAGTGATTTGGGAGTCCAAGAAAATGAAATCTGTCACTGTTTCCATTTTCCCCCTTCTATTTGTCTTGAAATGACAGGAACACGTGCCATAATCTTAGTTTTTTGAACACTGAGTTTCAAGCCAGCTTTTCTCTCTCCTCTTTCATCTTCATCGCAAGATTCTTCAGTACCTCTTCATTTTCTGCTGTAAGAATGGTGTCATGTGCATATTCATCCAGCCCAGAATTTCACATGATGTGGTCTGTCTAGAATTTAAACAAAAAGGTGACAGTATACAGCCTTGATCAACTGCTTTCACAGTCTTGAACCAGTTCACTGTTCCATATGCAGAAATAACTGTTGCTTATTGGCCCACATACAGGTTTCTAAGGAGACAAATAAGGGTCTGGTATTTCCATCTCTTTAAGAATTTTCAAGTTTGTTGGAGGAAGGTCCTATACAGTAACACTAAAACGGTTATATATATATATAATTTGTTTTTTATGAATTATTTATGTGAAAACTATTATAGACCTATTACAGTACAGTACTATATAGCTGATTGTGTTAGTTGGATGCCTTGGCTAACTATGTTGGATTTACAAAGAAACTGGACTTATGTATGCACTCTTGGAACAAAACTCACTCATATGTAGGTGATTCACCATTTTAACAGACAAAAATGGAGAAATTGGCAATAATAAAATGATAGTGAGGGACACATTAGCATCTCATTTGCATTAATGGGCAGATTTCCCAAATGGAAGATCAGTAAGGCAGCAACAGTTTGTCTGTCTTTTTCTCTCTTTCTCTCTCTCTCTCTCTCTCTCTTTTTTTTTTTTTTTTTTTTTGTGCTGGTCTAAGGATTCGTTGTGGTGCATGGGCTTTTCTCTAATTGAAGCATGCAGGGGTTTGTCTAGTTTTGGTGTGTGGTGATCTCTTGTTGTAGTGCATGCACCCTAGAGAACACAGGCTCAGAAGTTGCAATACTCAGTCTCTCTAGTTGTGGCGTATAGGCTTAGTTGCCCTGTACTATGTGGGATTTTAGCTCTCCAACCAGGGATTGAACCTGCATTGAAAGGCAGATTCTTAAACACTGGACCACCAAGGAAGTCCCAAGGCAACATTAGTTTTAAGTGACACAATTTATTGTTTTTTTTCAGTCACTAAATCATGTCTGACTTCTTGCAACCTTATGGACTGTAGCATACCAAGCCTCTCTGTCCTTCACTATCTCCACAGTTTGCTCAAATTCATATTTATTGAGTTAGTGATGCTATCGAACTCTCTCATCCTCTGTTGGCCCCTACACGTTTTGCCTTCTATCTTTCTTGGCATCAGTAGATATCTTCAGTTCAGTTCAGTTCAGTCGCTCAGTCGTGTCCGACTCTTTCAGACCCCATGAATTGTAGCACGCCAGGCCTCCCTGTTCATCACCATCTCCCGGAGTTCACTCAGACTCACGTTCATCGAGTCCATGATGCTATCCAGCTGTCTCATCCTCGGTCTTCCCCTTCTCCTCATGCCCTCAATCCCTCCCAGAATCAGAGTCTTTTCCAATGAGTCAATTCTTCACATGAGGTGGCCAAAGTACTGGAGTTTCAGCTTTAGCATCATTCCTTCCAAAGAAATCCAGGGCTGATCTTCAGAATGGATTGGTTGGATCTCCTTGCAGTCCAAGGGACTCTCAGGAGTCTTCTCCAAGACCACAGTTCAAAGGACCAATTCTTTGGTGCTCAGTCTTCTTCACAGTCCAAATCTCACATCCATACATGACCACAGGAAAAACCATAGCCTTGACTAGACGGACCTTCGTAGGCAAAGTAATGTCTCTGCTTTTGAATATACTATCTAGGTTGGTCATAACTTTTCTTCCAAGGAGTAAGTGTCTTTTAATTTCATGGCTGCAGTCATTATCTGCAGTGATTTTGGAGCCCCCCAAAATAAAGTCTGACACTGTTTCTGATGTTTCCCCATCTATTTCCCATGAAGTGATGGGACCGGATGCCATGATCTTTGTTTTCTGAATGTTGAGCTTTAAGCCAACTTTTTCACTCTCCTCTTTCACTTTCATCAAGAGGCTTTTTAGCTCCTTTTCACTCTTTGTCATAAGGGTGGTGTCATCTGCATATCTGAGGTTATTGATATTTCTCCCGGCAATCTTGATTCCAGGTTGTGTTTCTTCCAGTCCAGCGTTTCTCATGATGTACACTGCATATAAGTTAAATAAGTAGGGTGATAATATACACCCTTGAGGTACTCCTTTTCTTATTTGGAACCAGTCTGTTTTTCCAAGTTCAGTTCTAACTGTTGCTTCCTGACCTGCATACAGATTTCTCAAGAGCCAGGCTAGGTGGTCTGGTATTCTCATCTCTTTCAGAATTTTCCACAGTTTATTGTGATTCACACAGTCAAAGGCTTTGGCATAGTCAATAAAGCAGAAATAGAGGTTTTTCTGGAACTCTCTTGCTTTTTCCATGATCCAGCGGATGTTGCCAATGTGATCTCTGGTTCCTCTTCCTTTTCTAAAACCAGCTTAAACATCAGGGAGTTCACGGTTCACGTAATACTGAAGCCTGGCTTGGAGAATTTTGAGCATTATGTTATTAGCATGTGAGATGAGTGCAATTGTGTGGTAGTTTGAGCATTCTTTGGCATTGCCTTTCTTTGGGATTGGAATGAAAACTGACCTTTTCCTGTCTTATGGCCACTGCTCAGTTTTCCAAATTTGCTGGCATATTGAGTGCAGCACTTTCACAGCATCATCATTCAGGATTTGAAACAGCTCAACTGGAATTCCATCACCTCCACTAGCTTTGTTCGTAGTGATGTTTTCTAAGGCCCACTTGACTTCACATTCCAGAATGTCTGGCTCTAGATGAATGATCACACCATCGTGATTATCTTGGACGTGAAGATCTTTTTTGTACAGTTCTTCTGTGTATTCTTGCCACCTCTTCTTAATATCTTCTGCTTCTGTTAGGTCCATACCATTTCTGTTCTTTATTGAGCCCATCTTTTCATGAAATGTTCCCTTGGTATCTCTCATTTTCTTGAAGAGATCTCTAGTCTTTCCCATTCTGTTGTTTTCCTCTATTTCTTTGCATTGATCACTGAAGAATGCATTCTTATCTCTTCTTGCTATTCTTTGGAACTCTGCATTCAGATGCTTATATCTTTCTTTTTCTCCTTTGCTTTTCACCTCTCTTCTTTTCACAGCTATTTGTAAGGCCTCCCTAGACAGCCATTTTGCATTTTTGCATTTCTTTCCTTGGGGATGTGATATTATATCCAAACACTGCAGAATACACATTGTCGTCAAAGTGCACTTGGATAGATCAAATGGTAGGCCACAAAACAAGCTCAACAGACTTACAAGAAATTATGGCAACATTTTTTTTTTTTTCTGACCATGGCTGTATGAAACTAAAAATTAATTATAGAAAGGAAATGGGTAAACACACAAATGTGGAGAGTAAACAACATACTCCAAAGAACTATGGGTCAATGAAGAAATTAAAGAGGAAAACAGAAAGTTCTCAAGACAAATGAAAATGTAAATATAATAATCTAAATTCTGTGGGATGAAGGGAAAAAAAAAAACAGTTCTAAGAGGGAAGTTTATACTATTATGGATTTTCCTCAAAAAATAAGAAAAAAAAATTAAATAACCTACCCAACTACTTAAAGGAATTTAATAATGAAGATCAAAAAAAGCACAAAGTCAGCAGAGTGAAACAAATAATAAAGATCAGAGAGGAAATAAATAAAATAAAGAGTAAAACAGCAATTGAAAAGATCAATAAAATTTTTATCTTTATTTTCTTTTTTGGCAGAAAGAAGCACAATAGATAAAGGTTTAGCCAGGTTCATCAAGATGAAAGGGCTTCTCTGGTAACTCAGATGGTAAAGAATCTACTTGCAATGCAGGAGACCTGGGTTCAATCCCTGGGTCATGAAGATATTCTGGAGAAGGCAATGGCAATTCACTCCAGTATTCTTGCCTGGAAAATCCCATGGACAGCACTGGTAGGCTATAGGCTATAAAGTTGCAAAGAGTCAGATACAACTGGGTGACTAACACACACAACAAGAAGAGAGAGGACTCAAATAAACAAAATAGTAAATGAAAGAGGAGAAATAACAACCAATATCACAGATATAAAAACATATTTTAAATAGTTAAATGTCAACAAATTGGCATTTACCTAGAGGAAACTAGAGGAAATCACAAATTTCTGGTAACATACAACCTTTTAGGACTGAATCAGGAAGAAATGTTCAATCTAAATAGACTGATCACTATACTGAAATTGAATTTGTAATTAAAAGAAAAAATGAGCAAACAAAGCTCTGTTATCTGATAGCTTCACTGGGCAATTCTACCAAACACATAAAGAACAAATAATACCTACCCTTCTCCAACTATTCCAATAGATTGGGAGCGCTCCCCAAATCATTCAATGAGTCCACAATTATCCTGATACCAAAACTAGATAAAGATAATACAAAAAAAAAAATTCAGACCAAAAACTTTTATGAATATGGATCCAAAAATTTTTCAAAAAAAATTAGTAAACTGAATTAAACAATATATATAAATGATATTCAATGATTAGATTGTATTTTCAAGGGATGGAAGGCTAGTTCAACATTCACAAATCAATGTGATATACCACATTAATAAAAAGAAGGACAAAACCATATGATTTCTCAACAAATATAGAAAAAGTTTTGACAAAATTCAACATCCATTCATGATAAAAAAAAAAAAAACCTCCTATCATAGTGTGTGCAGAAAAAGCATATCTCAATTTAACAAAGATCATTATGACAGATTCACAGCCTATGGAATACTCAACAGTGAAAAGCTAAGTCTTCTATCTCAACTCAGAAGGCAAAGTAAGGATGCTCACTTTTGCCATTTTTATTTAAAAATGTATTGGAAGTCCTAGTCATAGCAATCAGGCAGGAAAAAGAAATAAAATTCATTAAAAATTGGAATGGAAGAGGAAAAACTCACCAGTTGTAGATGACATTATACTATATACAGAAACTCCAACCATCTCCACTTGAAAACTATTATAACAAATAAGTGAATTCAACAATGTTGCAGAATACAAAATTAATTTTTTAAAATCTACATTTTCCCTAAACAGTAATAGTGAATTATTAGAACGAGAAAGTTAAAAACAAAAAAACTTTAAAAATCATATCAAAAAGGATGAAATGCCTAGGAGCAAATTTAACCAAGGACATGAAAGGCCTATACTCTGAAGTATTTAAAACACTGATGAAGGAAATTGAAGATGATATATAGAAAAATCAAATAAGTGGAAAAATCTAAATAATTGGAATTTTTTCCAATATATGTCCATGCAAGTATATTGGAAAAAAATTAATTGTGTTAAAATTGCCATACTACCCAAAGCAATCTACAGATGTAATACTCTTCCTGTCAAAATATCCATTTTTTGAAAAATCAAACTAGAACAAATAATCTTAAAATTCAAATGGAACCACAAAAAACCAAATTACCAAAGCAATCTTGAGAACAACAACAAAGTTGAAAGATTAATCCTCCTAGACTTTAAACTCCACTATTACAATGCTATAGTAATAACCAGAAAATTACTGGAACTAATCAATGGACTGTGAAGAAGGCTGAGTGATGAAGAACTGATGCTTTTGAACTGTGGTGTTGGAGAAGACTCTTGAGAGTCCCTTGGACGGCAAGGAGATCCAACCAGTCCATTCTGAAGGAGATCAGCTCTGGGTGTTCTTTGGAAGGAATGATGCTAAAGCTGAAACTCCAGTACTTTGGCCACCTCATGCAAAGAGTTGACTCATTGGAAAAGACTTTGATGCTGGGAGGGATTGGGGGCAGGAGAAGAAGGGCATGGAAGAGGATGAGATGGCTGGATGACATCACTGACTCGAAGGACGTGAATCTGAGTGACTCCGAGAGTTGGTGATGCACAGGGAGGCCTGGCATGCTGCGATTCATGGGGTTGCAAGGAGTTGGAAACGACTGAGCGACTGAGCTGAACTGAACTGAATCAATGGATATAGTAATGTTGCAGAATATAAAATTAATTCACAGAAATCCCTTGCATTCCTATACACTAACAATGAAAAAATCAGAAAACAAAATTAAGTAAACAATCCCATTCATCATTGCAGTGAAGAAAATAAAATACTTAGGAATAAATTTACCTAAAGAATCAAAAGACCTGTATAAAGAAAATTATCAAACACTGATTAAAGAAATCAAGGATGACACTAATAGATGGAGAAATATACCATGTTCCTGGATTGGAAGAATCAATATAGTGAAAATGAATATGCTACCCAAAGCAATTTACAGATTCAACACAATCCCTATTCAAACTAAAAACAGTATTTTTCACAGAACTCGGACAAACAATTTCAAAATTTGTATGGAAACATAAACAACCCCAAATAGCCAAAGCACTCTTGACAAAGAAGAATGGAACTGGAGGAATCAACCTTCCTGACTTCAGATTATGCTGCAAAGCTACAGTCATCAAGACAGTATGGTACTGACACAAAGGCAGAAATACAGATCAATGGAACAAAGTAGAAAGCCCAGAGACAAATCCACACACCTATGGATACTTTATCTTTGACAAAGAAGGCAATATGCAATGGAGGAAAAACAGTCTCTTCAACCAGTGGTGCTGGGAAAACTGACCAACTGCATGTAAAAGAAGGAAACTAGAATACTTTATAATACTGTACACACAAAAAATAAGCTCAAAATAGATTAAGTACCTAAATATAAGACCAGAAGCTATAAAACTCTTAGAGGAAAACATAGGCAGAACACACTCCAACATAAATCACAGAGAAATCCTCTAGGACCCACTTCCCAGAGTAATGGAAATAAAAAGAAAAATAAATAAATGGGACATAATTAAACTTAAAAAAAAACTTTGCATAATGAAGGAAACTATAAGTAAGGTGATAAGACAGCCCACAGAGTGGGAGAAAATAATAGCAAATGAAGCAAGTGTCAAAGAATTAATCTCCATAATATACAAGCAATCATGCAGCTCAATATCAGAAAAATGAACAACTCAATCAAAAAGTGGGCAAAAGACCTAAGTAGACATTCTCCAAAGAAGAGATACAGATGCCTAATAAAACCATGAAAAGATGTTCAATATCACTCCTTATTGGTGGTTTAGTCACTAACTCATATCCAACTCTTTCTTCCCCATAGACTGTAGCCTGCCAGGATCCTGTCTATGATATTCTCCAGAAAAGAATACTGGAGTTGGTTGCCATTTTCTTCTCCAAGATGTCCATCAGCAGAGGAATGGATAAAGAAGCTGTGATATATATACACAATGGAATATTACTGAACTATAAAAAGGAACATGTTTCAGTCAGAACTAATGAGGTGGTTGAACCTCAAGCCTATTATAAAGAGTGAAGTAAGTCAGAAAGAGAAAGACAAATACTATGTATTAACACACATATATGGAATTTAGAAAGACAGTACCAATGATCCTATATGCAGGGCAGCAATGGAGACACAAATGTAAAGAACAGACTTTTGGACTCAGTGGGAAAAGTCAAGGAGGAATGATTTGAAAGAATACCACTGAAACACGTCCATTACCATACGTAAAATACATGGACAGTGCAAGATCAATGCATGAAACAGGGCACCCAAAGCTTGTGCTCTGGGATAACCCAGAGGGATAGAGTGGGGAGAGACATAGGTGGAGGATTCAGGATGGAGGGGGCCACATATATACCTATGGCTGATTCATGTTGATGTATGACAAAACCATCACAATATTGTAAAGTAATTATCCTACAATTAAAATACTTTTCAAAAAAATCATCATAGACTTCACTTTGAGTAAAATCCAGATTCCCCTTATGTTTCATAAGATTTTACATGACCTAGCCTCTGCCTGTCTCTCAGACTTCAGGTTCTACTAATTTCCTTGGATCAACAACCTCCAACTTTATGGAGCCCTTTCTGTTCTCCAAGAACATCACATTTTCTCTTATCCCAAGGTTTTTGAGTTTCTTATTCCCTTTTGCAGGGAATGTTTCCTACTCCTCTATCTACAAACACACACACAATCACAGACACACATACATATCTACATAGGAATGTGTGTACATGGATACAGACGCATACATATACAGACACATAGATGCATATACATGGATTGTACACAGACACACACACACACCCACACACACACCCCTAGCCTTTGTAGAATCAGTTTCTTACCCTACAGGTCTCATTTGCATTATCAGAACATTGGAGACTTTATGTTTGACAGCCTAAATCTAAGCATTTTTCAGTTGATTTGCTTGGCTTTGCTAGGAAGAAATTACTTATCAACAAATAAGGACAATTCAGTTTCTTATAACATTCATATAACACTTTATTTTTAAAATGTAAATCTTCTAGTTGAGAACTCCAGAAAAAATATTAAGCAATAGTGGTGATGTGTCTGTTCCTGTTTTTTAAGGAAATGTCTCTATTATTTGCCAATTTGATATTTTGCTGTTCCTATCTGACAAATACACTTTTATAAGTCCAGAAAGCATTCTTTTAATGTTATCTTACTAAGAATTTTATTTGAAATAAAAACTAAATTGCAGTAAACATTTTATGGGCATATATAGAAGTTACTAAAAGCTTTTTCTATTTATTAATGTGCTTCCAAATTTCAGAACATCTTTATATTCTTGCATCTGGATTCTGTTGGTAATATTCTCTTCAGATTTTTAAATAAATATTTATTAGTGAGACTTAATTTATTAGTACTACTATTACTTCTATTTTTATTACAAATACTATTACTATTCCTTTATAGTTGAGATTCTGACAGCTTTGTAAAATTAAAGGGTGTTCACAACATATTTTACCGCATATTGGGGCAGACTAATTCCTTGAGGTATTTTAGAACACACCTGGACGTTTTTTGTGATGAATATTTAACTTTCAGTTTCTTCTGTTGTTATTAATCTATTGAGTTCTTTAACTTATTCTTGTTAATATTGATAACTTTTCCTGAAGCATTACATATTTTCACATTTATTGAAGTAAAGTTCTACAGGGCATTTTTTTCTAAAATATGCTATACTTCTTTACATTTATGGTTATATTCTCATTTTCATCTCTTTTGTCCATTCTGTCTTATTTTCCCACAAATTTTCTTTATCAGACTTGCAAAAGTGCTGCATTTTTTAACGGTCTTTTTTTAGACAGTTTACTTATGGCTTTACTTATCAAATTACTTGGTTTTGCAATTCTCTATTTTATTAATTTCTGATGTTATCTCAATTCCTTTATTCATCTGCTTTTTATGTTTATTCTATTGTTCTTTAACTTTTATGAATTGAATTGTCAATTACTTTATTTTCATTCTCATTTTTTAAGAAGCAAGAAGCTATAACATCTACTTTGGTGATTATTTCACCTAAATCCTGTATGTATGATTATGAAGTATTTTTAACACTTTTCTTGAATAATTGATGATTTCAGTTTTGGTTAAAATATACTTTGCTATTACTACATTATCAAATTTATTGAGTTGCTTATTTTCCAACTTTAGTATTTTCCAGTTCATCTAAAACTGCAAAATATCTCCCATTCCTTAAATAGAATATTTCTCAATTGTGGCCTGGGGAGAGGACACAGCTGCCAGTCACAAGCCAAGACTGGTTTGTGCAGAACATTTCTCATGAGTTGCCTATGACTGAGATACCAAGGGAATATTTCATGCAAAGATGGGCTTGATAAAGGACAGAAATGGTATGGACCTAACAGAAGCAGAAGATATTAAGAAGAGGTGGCAAGAATACATAGAAGAACTGTACAAAAAATATCTTCATGACCAAGATAATCATGATGCTGTGATCATTCACCTGGAGCCAGACATCCTGGAATGTGAAGTCAAGTGGGCCTTAGAAAGCATCACTACGAACAAAGCTAGTGGAGGTGATGGAATTCCAGTTGAGCTGTTTCAAATCCTGAATGATGATGCTGTGAAAGTGCTGCACTCAATTTGCAAGCAAATATGGAAAACTGAGCAGTGGCCACAGGACAGGAAAAGGTCAGTTTTCATTCCAATACCAAAGAATGCTCAGTTCCACTAATCTCACACGCTAGTAAAGTAATGCTCAAAATTCTTCAAGCCAGGCTTCAGCAATACGTGAACCATGAACTCCCTGATGTTCAAGCTGGTTTTAGAAAAGGCAGAGGAACCAGAGATCAAATTGCCAACATCTGCTGGATCATGGAAAAAGTGAGAGTTCCAGGAAAACCTCTATTTCTGCTTTATTGACTATGCCAAAGCCTTTGACTGCGTGGATCACAATAAACTGTCGAAAATTCTGGAAGAGATGGGAATACCAGACCACCTAACCTGCCTCTTGAGAAATCTGTATGCAGGTCAGGAAGAAACAGTTAGAACTGGACATGGAACAACAGACTGGTTCCAAATAGGAAAATGAATATGTCAAGGCTGTATATTGTCACCCTGTATATTTAACTTATATACAGAGTACATCATGAGAAACGCTGGGCTGGAAGAAGCACAAGCTGGAATCAAGATTGCCGGGACAAATATTCATATTCTCAGATATGTGGATGACACCACCCTTATGATACAAAGTGAATAGGAACTAAAAACCCAACGAGGAGGGTGAAAAGTTGGCTTAAAGCTCAACATTCAGAAAATGAAGATCACGGCATCTATTTCCATCACTTCATGAGAAATAGATGGGGAAGTATTGGAAACAGTGTCAGACTTTATTTTGTGGGGCTCCAAAATCACTGCAGATGGTGGCTACAGCCATGAAATTAAAAGACGGTTATTCCTTGAAAGAAAAGTTATGACCAACCTAGATAGCATATTGAAAAGCAGAGACATTACTTTGCCAACAAAGGTCTGTCTAGTCAAAGCTATGGTTTTTCCAGTGGTCATGTATAAATGTAAGAGTTGTACTGTGAAGAAAGCTGAGGGCCGAAGAATTGATGCTTTTGAACTGTGGTGTTGGAGAAGACTCTTGACAGTCCCTTGGACTGCAAGGAGATCCAACCAGTCCATTCTAAAGGAAATCAGCCCTGGGTGTTCGTTGGAAGGACTGATGTTAAAGCTGAAACTCCAGTATATTGGCCACCTCATGCAAAAAGTTGGCTTATTGGAAAAGACCCTGATGCTTGGAGGGATTGGGGGCAGGAGAAGGGGATGACAGAGGATGAGCTGGCTGGATGGCATCACTGACTCGATGGACGTGAGTCTGAGTGAACTCCGGGAGTTGGTGATGGACAGGGAGGCCTGGCGTGCTGCAACTGATGGGGTCGCAAAGAGTCGGACACAACTGAGTGACTGAACTGAGTTGAACTGAGTGAACTATAAAAATAATTTAGACTCCACTTACCAAAATGTAATTCTGTATTTTGATTATATATAAAATCACTCACTTTTCAAAGTGAAAGGAATCTTGGTATCATATGGATTTTAATCCAACCCTGGTGTCTATTTCAGAGAAGGCAATGGCAACCCACTCCAGTACTCTTGCCTGGAAAATCCCACGGACGGAGGAGCCCAGTAGGCTGCAGTGCATGGGGTCGCTAGGAGTCAGACACGACTGAGCGACTTCACTTTGACTTTTCACTTTCATGCATTGGAGAAGGAAATGGCAACCCACTCCAGTGTTCTTGCCTGGAGAATCCCAGGGTTGGTGGAGCCTGGTGGTCTGCTATCTATGGGGTCGCACAGAGTCAGACATGACTGAAGTAACTTAGCAGCAGCATCAGCAGCAGCAGGAGGATCATAGAAGATCTTGCTTTGATTTATGCCACTGAGTGTTCTGCCTATGTTTTCCTCTAAAATTTTTATAATTTGTGTCTCACATTTAGTTTATTAATCCAGTTTGAGTTTATCTTCATATATGGCATTAGGAAGTGTCTAATTTCATTCTTTTGCATGTAGATGTCCAGTTTTCCCAGGACCACTTATTGAAGAGGCTATATGCCCCATTGTATATTCTTGCCTCCTTACGTATTGATGTGCTCCTATCATGGGTGCATACATATTTACAGTTGTTATGTCTTCTGGATTGATCCCTTGATCATTATTTAGAGTCTTTTGTCTCTTATGATATTCTTTATTTTAAAATCTCTTTTATCTGAAGTAAGGATCGCCACTCCAGCTTTTTGGTTTCCATCCACATGGAATATCTTTTTCTATCCTTTTACTTTCCATCTGTATGTGTCTCTAGGTCTGAAGTTGGTATCTTGTAGGCAGCATATATAAGGGTCCCATTTTTGTATCCATTCAGTCAATCTGTATCTTTTGGTTGGTGCACTTAATCTCCATTTACATGTAATGTAATTATTGATATATATGTTTCTATTGGCATTTTCTTGATTGTCTTGGGTTTGTTTTTGTAGGTCTTTCCCTTGTCTTGTGTCTACTGGCTATGTAAATCCCTTAGTATTTATTGAAAAGCTTGTTTGGTGATGCCGAGTTCTCTTAACATCTTCTTCTCTGTATAGCTATTGATTTCTCCATCAACTTTGAATGAGATCTTTGCCAGGTATAATATCTTGGTTGCAGATGTTTTCTCTTTCATTACTTTAAATATATCTTGCTTCTGGCTTGCAGAGATTCTGCTGAAATATCTGCTGTTAGCTGTATGGGTTTTCCCTGGTATGTTACTTGTTGCTTTTCCCTTGCTGATTTTAATATTCTTTCTTTGTGATTAATCTCTATTAGTTTGATTAATATGCATCTTGATGAATTTCTCCTTGGGTTTATCTTGTATGGGACTCTCTGCCCTTCTTGGACTTGAATGACTCTTTCCTTTCCCATGTTGGGGAAGTTTTCAACCCTAACTTCTTCAAAAATTTTCTCAGTGCCTTTGTTTCTTCTTTTTCTGGGGCCCCTTTTACTGGAACGTTGGTGCTTTTAATATTGTGCCAAGTGTCTCTGAGGCTATCCTCAATACTTTTCATTCTTTTCCTTTTCTTCTGCTCTACCGTGGTTATTTTCACCATTCTATCTTCCAGGTCACTTATCCATTCCTCTGCCTCAGTTATTCTGCTATTGGTTCTTTCTAGAGTATTTTTCATTTCAGTAATTGTGCTATTCATTTCTTTTTGCTTATTCTTTATTTCTTCTATGTCCCTGGTGACTGTATTTATTGTGTTAAACGTTTCTTGCATTTTCTCCATTCTATTCTCAAGTCTTCAGAGTATCTTTACTATCTTTATTTTGAATTCTCTTTCAGGGAGATTGCTTATTTCCTCTTCATTTATTTGGTCTTGTGAGTTTCTACCTTGCTCTTTCATTTGTGCTGTTTTTCTGTCTTTTCATCATTTTTCCTTCTAACTTACTCCACTTGAGATCTCCTTGTCCCTAGGGTTTAGGGTTGTATTCCTTCTTCTTTTTGGTTTTTGCCCTTGGAGGGAAAAGTTTGTTTAGTGGTTTGTGATGATTTCTTGTTAGGAGTGATTTGTGCCTATGGTCTAGCGCTTGGAGATCAAGCAGATCAAACTTAATTAAGCAGATCAAGATAATTACAGAGATAATGGGGCATAGACCCACACTTTCACAGTTTTAACCAAAGTATTATAAAGAAAAGAGTACAGGAGATTGACTTGGCCAAAAAGAGCAACCAAAAGTGATATCATATGGCAAAACCAATACAGTATTTTTAAAGTAAAATAAAGTAAAAATAAAAAATAAAAATAAAATTCTGTACTTAAATAAAAATTGTCTAAGCATAAAAAAAGAGTGATATCAGCCAATTAAAAAGAGCTGGATAATTATTAATCTGGAAAACTGAGCATGAGCAGAGGGCCATTGGGGAATATAGCAAAGAAAGCTCATCAGCTTAACTTACTAGGTGAAAAAATAAAGAGTGAAGCAAAAGGGGAGAAGAAAAAAATAAAGGAACAAAAAGAAGAGAAGGGAGGGAAAAGAGAAATGTAGGGGGGGAGAGTGTAAAAAAAGAGAGAAAAGAAAAAATAGAAAAGCAAAATTAAATAGATGTATGTGGAAATGATTTATATATATTCAAGAATAGCTGCAGCCAATGAAGAACTACAGGAAAAGCAGTTGAATATATCAAAAACCAAATCGAAAAACTTATCAAAAAAAATTGTGAAAAAGAAAAAAAAATGTTTTTTTTTTTTTTTTTAAACAAGATAAGTAAAGTAGAAAACTCCACAGCATTGCAAAAGGCTAATGTGAATCTGTAAATATGTAGGGGGAATAAAGTGTAATTTACAAGAAAGAAACAAATCTTTAAAATTTTTTTTTTTTCTATTAACAAGAAAAGCAAAGAGAAAAACTCCACAGCACCATGAATGATTAATGTGAAGTTGGAAATATGTAGTGGGAATAAACAGTGCAATTTATAAGAAAAAAAAAAAAGTAGGTTCTCAAGGTCGCAGTTCTTCTTGGTTGTGGAGTCTGCCCCCGCGGATGGGGTTGGGTTTATGTCCTGTGATGTTTTCCAGGCTGGGGGAACTTGTGCTTGTTCTGGTTGATGGAACTGGATCTCATCTCTCTTAGGGGCAGTGCAGTGTCCAGCAGTAGGTTTTGGCAGTGTCCATGGGTCCAGCATTCCTTTGGGAAGTCCTCTGACCTTGGCAGTGTTAGATGCATCTTTTTCACAGCCGCTTCAAAGTGGCCATCCCAACATGTCTTCACTGCCACCAGCCCCCTGCCTGTCTCTGGGATCATTGCCAGTGCTTCTGTTCCCCTGTGCCTCCCTGCATGCCTGGCTGAATCTTGCTACCTAGGGGCTTGTGTGGATCTCTTCCTGTGCCCTCTGCAGCATGGACACCTGTGTAGGCTTCCCTCAGGGCCCTGAGCTCGCCCTCTGTGACACACAGTGCTTTTTGTGCATTTGTTTGGCTCTCCAAGCTTTCCCTCTGCTTGGTGGGGTCTGTGTTCACTTGTCTTGGCTCCCATGTCTGCGTTCTGGGTCGAAGGCTGGTGTGCACTTGTCTAAGCTCTTCAGTCCTGTCCTCTGCTTTGCGGGGCTGGTGTGCACTTTAATTTTGCCACCCCAAGAATTCCTCTGTGTCACAGGGCTGGCATGCACGTGTTTCAGCACCCCGTGCCTGCACTCTGTGTCCCAGGGTTTGTGTGCTCTTGTTTTTTTCTCACCAGTCTGCCCTTCTTGTCGTGGGGCTTATGTGTTCTTCCTTCAGCTTCCAGGTCTACCCTCTGTGCACTGCCCAAGTTTGTATGCCTCCCCTCTCTGTCTGCATCCGGGCCCACCTTTTGGGTTGTGAGGGTTGTGTGCACTTCAGGGGTTTGTATGCCCACCCTCACTTGGCTGGCCAGGTTTGCCTTCTGTGCCACAAGTGTCATGTGTGCTGGAGAGGTTTATAAGGTTCTCAATTCCCTGAATGTGCAGTATGGTCAGGGCCACAGACCCTGAGCTGTTAAAAGTCTGAAAAATATAACTGTTTTCTGCCCTCTATGTGTCTGTTTTACCAGGTTTTCTGACTCTGCATCTTCCACTTGGGCCTGCTTGTGTGGGAGCTTCCCAGTGCAGGGGACTCCTCTTGTTTCAGAATTCCCTCCATCCCTCAGGGGACAAATTCCTGCCCAGGAGTTCTCTGTCTTTACCCTTTTTATGTCACCATCCTCTCAGGAACTTGCATCTCTCCAAAGAAGTTCCAGGTTTTGGGGACCATTCTCACCATCAGTTCAGTTCAGTAAAGCAGTCGTGTTTGATTCTTTGTGACTCTATGGCTTGCAACAAACAAGGCTTCCGTGTCCATCAGCAACTCCCGGACATTATTCAAACTCATGTCCATTGAGTCAGTGATGCCATCCAACCATCTCATCCTCTGTTGGTCCCTTCTCCTCCCACAATCAATTTTTCCCAGTCTCAAGGTCTTTTCTAATGAGTCAGTTCTTCGCATCAGGTGGCCAAAGTATTGGAGTTTCAGCTTCAGCATCAGTCTTTCCAATGAATATTCAGGGTTGGTTTGCTTTAGGATGGACTGGTTTGATCTCCTTGCAGTCCAAGAGACTTTCAAGAGTTTTCTCCTAAACCACAATTCAAAAATACCAATTTTTGGTGCTCAGCTTTCTTTATAGTCCAAATCTCACATCCATACATGACTACTGGAAAAACCATATGTTTCAATAGACGGACCTTTGTTGGCAAAGTAATGTCTCTGATTTTTAATAGGTTGCCTAGATTGGTCATATATTTTCTTCCAAAGAGAAAATGTCTTTAAATTTCATGGCTGCAGTCAAAAACTCAGTGATTTTGGAGCCCAACAAAATAGCCTGTCACTGTTTCTCCATCTATTTTCCATGAAGTGATGGGATCAGATGCCATGATCTTAGTTTTCTGAATGTTGAGCTTTAAGACAACTTTTCTGATTTGGAACCAGTCTGTTGTTCCATGTTCAGTTCTAACTGGACTTCTTGACCTGCATACGGATTTCTCAGGAGACAAGTGAGGTGGTCTGGTAGTCCGATTAGTTGAAAATTTCCCCACAGTTTGCTGTGATCCACACGGTCAAAGACTTTGGCTTAATCAGTTCAGTTCAGTTCAGCCGCTCAGTCGTGTCTGACTCTTTGCAAAACCGTGAATCACTGCACGCCAGGCCTCCCTGTCCATCACCAACTCCCGGAGTTCACTCAGAGTCACGTCCATCGAGTCAGTGATGCCATCCAGCCATCTCATCCTCTGTCGTCCCCTTCTCCTCCTGCCCCAATCCCTCCCAGTATCAGAGTCTTTTCCAATGAGTCAACACTTCGCATGAAGTGGCCAAAGTACTATAGTTTCAGCTTTAGCATAATTTCTTCCAAAGAAATCCCAGGGTTGATCTCCTTCAGAATGGACGGGTTGAATCTCCTTGCAGTCCAAGGGACTCTCAAGAGTCTTCTCCAACACCACAGTTCAAAAGCATCAATTCTTTGGCACTCAGTCTTATTCACAGTCCAACTCTCACATCCATACATGACCACAGGAAAAATCATAGCCTTGACTAGATGGAACTTAATCGGCAAAGTAATGTCTCTGCTTTTGAATATGCTATCTAGGTTGGTCATAACTTTTCTTCCAAGAAGTAAGCGTCTTTTAATTTCATGGCTGAAATAATTATCTGCAGTGACTTTGAAGCCCCCCAAAATAAAGTCTGACACTGTTTCCTCTGTTTCCCCATCTATTTCCCATGAAGTGACGGGACCAGATGCCATGATCTTCGTTTTCTGAATGTTGAGATTTAAGCCAACTTTTTCACTCTCCTCTTTCACTTCCATCAAGAGGCTTTTTAGTTCCTCTTCACTTTCTGCCATAAGGGTGGTGTCATCTGCATATCTGAGGTTATTGATACTTCTCCCGGGAACCTTGATTCCAGCTTGTGCTTCTTCTAGTCCAGTATTTCTCATGATGTACTCTGCATATAAGTTAAATAAGCAGGGTGACAATATACACCCTTGGGGTACTCCTTTTCTTATTTGGAACCAGTCTGTTTTTCCACGTTCAGTTCTAACTGTTGCTTCCTAACCTGCATACAGTTTTCTCAAGAGGCAGGTCAGGTGGTCTGGTATTCCCATCTCTTTCAGAATTTCCCAGAGTTTATTGTGATCCACACAGTCAAAGGCTTTGGCATAGTCAATAAAGCAGAAATAGAGGTTTTTCTGGAACTCTTTTGCTTTTTCCATGATCCAGTGGATATTGGCAATTTGATCTCTGGTTCCTCACCTTTTCTAAAACCAGCTTGAACATCAGGAAGTTCATGGCTCATGTATTGCTGAAGCCTGGCTTGGAGAATTTTGAGCATTACTTTATTAGCATGTGAGATGAGTGCAATTGTGCGGTAGTTTGAGCATTCTTTGGCATTGCCTTTCTTTGGGATTGGAATTAAAACTGACCTTTTCCAGTCCTGTGGCCACTAATCAGTTTTCCAAATTTGCTGGCGTATTGAGTGCAGCACTTTAACAGCATAATCTTCTAGAATTTCAATAGCTCACTGGAATTCCATCACCTCCACTAGCTTTGTTCATAGTGATGCTTTCCAGTGCCCACTTGACTTCACATTCCAGAATGTCTGACTCTAGATGAATGATCACACCGTCATGATTATCTTGGACTTGAAGATCTTTTTTGTACAGTTCTTCTGTGTATTCTTGCCACCTCTTCTTACTATCTTCTGCTTCTCTTAGGTCCATACCATTTCTGTCCTTTATCAAGCCCATCTTCGCATGAAATATTCTCTTGGTATCTCTAATTTTCTTGAAGAGATCTCTAGTCTTTCCCATTCTGTTTTTGTCCTCTATTTCTTTGCATTGATTGCCGAAGAAGGCTTTCTTATCTCTTCTTGCTATTCTTTGGAACTCTGCATTCAGATGCTTATATCTTTCGTTTTCTCCTTTGCTTTTTGCCTCTCTTCTTTTCACAGCTATTTGTAAGGCTTCCCCAGGCAGCCATTTAGCTTTTTTGCATTTCTTTTCCATGGAGATGGTCTTGCTCCCTGTGTCCTGTACAATGCCATGAACCTCACTCCATAGTTCATTAGGCACTCTATCTATCAGATCTAGTCCCTTAAATATATTTCTCACTTCCACTGTATAATCATAGGGATTTGATTTAGGTCATACCTGAATGGTCTAGTGGTTTTCCCTACTTTCTTCAATTTAAGTCTGAATTTTTTAATAAGGTGTTCATGATCTGAGCCACAGTCAGCTCCTGGTCTTGTTTTTGTTGACTGTATAAAGCTTCTCCATCTTTGGCTGCAAAGAATATAATTAATCTGATTTAGTGTTGACCATGTGGTGATGTCCATGTGTAGAGTCTTTTCTTGTGTTGTTGGAAGAGGGTGTTTGCTATGACCAGTGCATTTTCTTGGCAAAACTCTATTAGTCCTTGTCTTGCTTCATTCTGCTTTCCAAGGCCAAATTTGCCTGTTACTCCAGGTGTTTCTTGACTTCCTACTTTTGCATCCCAGTCCCCTACAAGGAAAAGGACATCTTTTTTGGGTGTTTGTTCTAAATGGTCTTGCAGGTCAATAAAGCAGAAATAGGTTTTTTCCTGGAACTCTCTTGCTTTTCTGATGATCCAACAGATATTGTCAATCTTATCTCTGGTTCCTCTGCCTTTTCTAACTAAATCCAGCATGAACATCTGGAAGTTCACAGTTCACATAGTCTTCACTTATGCCTGGCTTGTAGAATTTTGATCATTACTTTGCTAGCGTGTGAGATGAGTGCAATTGTGTGGTAGTTTGAGCATTTTTTGGCATTGTCTTTTTTGGGATTGGAGTGAAAACTGATCTTTTACAGTCCTGTAGCCACTGTTGAGTTTTCTAGATTTGCTGGCATACTGTGTGCAACACTTTCACAACATCATCTTTCAGGATGAAATATGATGAAATAGCTCAACTGGAATTCCATCACCTCTAGTAACTTTGTTCATTGTTCATAGTGATGCTTCCTAAGTCCCACTTGACTTCATTTTCTAAGATGTCTGGTTGTCTGAGTCATGAAGATCTTTTTGTATAATTCTTCTGTGTATTCTTTCCATCTCTTCTTAATATCATGTTTCTATTAGGTCCATATGATTTCTGTCCTTTATTATGCCTATCTTTTCATGAAATGTTCCCTTGGTATCTCTAATTTTCTTGGAGAGATCTCTAGTATTTTCTATTCTATTATTTTCCTCTATTTCTTTGGATTGGTCACTGAAGAAGGCTTTCTTATCTCTCCTTGCTATTCTTTGAAACTCTGAATTTAAATGTGCATACCTGTTTTTATTTTTTTTCTCCTTTGTTTTTTGCTTTTCTCTTTTCCTCAACTATTTGTAAAGCCTCCTCAGACAACCATTTTGCCTTTTGCATTTCTTATTCTTGGGGATGGTCTTGATCACTGCCTCTTGTACAATGTCACAAACCTCCGTCCGTAGGTCTTCAGACACTTTGTCTATTAGATCTAATGCCTTAAATCTATCTGTCACTTCCACTGTATAATTGTAAGGGACTTGATTTAGGTCGTATCTGAATGGTCTAGTGGTTTTCCCTACTTTCTTCAAAAGTCCGAATTTGGCAATAAGTCGTTCATGATCTGAGTCTCAGTCAGCTCCCAGTCTGCTCCCAGTCTTATTTTTACTGATTGTATAGAATTTCTCCTTCTTTGGCTGCAAAGAATATAGTCAATCTGATTTCTGTATTGACCTTCTGGTAATGTCCATGTGTAGAGTCTTCTCTTGTGTTGTCAGAAGACGGTGTTTGCTATGACCAGTGCATTCTCTTGGCAAAACTCTGTTAGTCTTTTGCCTGCTTCGTTTTGTACTCCAAAGCCAAATTTGCCTGTTATTCCAGTTATCTCTTGACTTCCTACTTTTTGCATTCCATTTCCCTATAATGAAAAGGACATCTTTTTTGGATGTTAGTTCTAGAAGGTCTTATAGGTCTTCATAGAACCATTCAACTTCAGCTTCTTCTGCATTATTGGTCGGGGCATAGATTTGGGTTACTCTGATACTGAATGGTTTCCCTTGGAAACAAACAGAGGTCATTTTGAGATCGCATCCAAGTACTGCATTTCCAGTTCTTTTGTTGACTATGATGCCTAGTCCATTTCTCTAAGGGATTTTTGCCCACAGTAGTTACTATAATGATCATCTGTGTTAAATTCACTCATTCCAATCCATTTTAGTTCACTAATTCCTAACGTCAATGTTTACTCTTGACATCTCCTGTTGGACCACTCCAATTTGCCTTGATTCATTGACCTAACATTCCAAGTTCCTATGCAGTATTGCTCTTTACAGCATCAGACTTTACTTCCATCACCAGTCACATCCACAACTGGGTGTTGTTTTTTCTTTGGCTCCGTTTTTTTGTTTTTTTTCTGGAGTTATTTCTCCAATGATATCTGTAACATATTGTACCTAGTTGCAGTGTTTGCACTCAAGTCTTATAGCTAACTGGCCTGGGGGTTGAACACACCCACCAGAGTGTCAGATCAGTTGTAATCTAACCACATTTGGAGACCCATACAACTCATGGATTGGAAAATCCCTGGAGAAGTTGATTCTGGTGATTGGCAGGATTGCATTGCTGAGTCCCACTGGATACCTTCAGCATGAAACTACTCTTTAAACACCTTGAGACATAGCTGATATACTTAATACAAAGAAATGAGCACAGAGAATTAGGCAAAATTAGGAGACAAAGGAACACTTTTCAAACTAAAGAACAAGACAAAAGAAAATAAATAAGCATAAAAGAGATAAGCAGTCTATCAGAATAAGGATTTAAATAAATAGTCATAAAGATGGTCACAAAACAGAAGAATGGGTGAACTCAATTCAGGCAACAGCTGTGGTATTGCACAGTCCCTAGAGCCAGCTGTGCCAGGATATAGGTCTCTCTACCAGTGACCCACAACCTCTGAATTAGGCAGGATTTGGCAACCATGAAGGCACTGCCCATGCCCACCAACACATTCATGGCAGTTAGATGCTTCACAACAGAGCACCCCACAAAGGGGATATACCTAGAGCATACCGTTCAGGTGAACAGAGAGGAGTGTGCTGCTGGGCCACATAAAATATCTTCTACATAAGCCCTCTTTTCCAAGAGCAGGAAGCATAACCCAACATAACTGATACATAGAAATGAACAAGAGAATCAGCTAAAATAAGGCAACAGAGAAATATTTTTGAAATAAAGGTCAAAAATAAAACTCGAGTAGAAAATCAAAGGCAGATAAACCATTTATCCAAGGTGATGGATAAAGGTAATGACCATAAAGATGTTTAACGAAGTCAGGAGAATGAACAGAATAATTAGTTTAAAAACAGTTATAGAGTATAAGGAGAAACGAAACAGAGTTGTATACTACCATAAGTGAAATAACAAAATACAGTGATAGGAACCAATAATATATTAGGTGATACAGATAGAAGTGTCAGAAAACTGACAGACAGGATAGTGAAATCACTCAAACTGAACAGTAGGAAAAAAATAATAATAAAAAATAAATAAAACAGTTTATGAAACCATTGGGACAACATTTGTGCTGCATCAGATGTATTGTTTGCATTATAGGGGATGCAAGAGGGAAAAGAGAGAGTAAATGCTGCAGAGAACTTATTTAAAGACATAACTTGAAAAATTCCATAATCTCAGCAAGGAAATAGGAATATATCTAGGTCTAGGGAGTACAGAGAGGCTAAAACAAGATAAGCCTAAAGACGTCCACACCTAGACATGATGTAATTAAAATGGCAAAAATTAAGCACTGGGAGAGAATATTAAAAGTTCCAAAATGAAAAGCAATTAGTTCTGTAAAGGGAACTCCCACAAGACTATGAACTGATATTTCAGCAGAAACTCTGCATGGCAGAAAGGAGTGCCATGATATATTTAAAGTGATAATAGAGGAAAACCTTCAACCAAGAATACTCTGGGCATCAAGGCTATCATTCATATTTGAAGGAGAGATAAAGAGTTTTACAGACAAATAAGCAAAAAATGAAATGAAAGCAATAAGAGATTAAATAAAAATGATGAAAGTCATACCAAAAAAAAAAAAACCTGATAATATGACAATACAAAGTCCTTTTCTAGCAGCAATTATATTGAAGGTAAATAAATTAAACTCCCAATAAAAATAGATAGAATTAAAAAAAAAAAAAAGAATTCACAACACTAAACTGGTTATACAGGAAATGTTAAAAGACATCTTTTGGTGGGGAAAAAAAAAAAAAGATAAAAGCTAGAAATGAGAAAGTTGCAAAAGGAGAAGTTTCATTGATAAAGGCAAGTACACAGTAAAAGTCAACTATCTATAAAGCTAATAGTAAGCATAAAAGCCAAAGTAGTAAAATCACCTATATTCACATTAAGTAGTTAAGGAATATACAAACCTAAAGATGTAAAAATATGATATCCAAAACTAATTGCAAAATGGAGATTAAAAATTATTTCTTAAAATATGTTTGAAATTGGGAAATCAGTAACTTAAAATATCATGCATATATACAGATTGCTATACACAAACCTCATGGTAACCACAAACCAAAAATCTCTAATAAGTACATACACATAAAAGAGAAAAGTATTGAAACATAACAGTAAGGATCATAATTACATCAGAGAGCAGAAGAGGAAGAAAAAACAAAAAAAGAACCATAAAACAATCCCCCCTCCAATCACATACCTATATGAATAATTAATGTAAACATAAACAGACTAAATGTGCCAATGAGAAAACCTTCATGAGTCTCATACTTGCTGGGACCCGCTCTCTTACACTTATGCCCATCAGCTTCCCCACATGCCCCATTGCTGCCTGGGTTGAAGCTCTAGCACCTACGACTGCACTAGAAAAGGCCTCCATTGATACCAACTGTCTTGCACCCAGAGCTGCCTGCTACCACATGTGTCCTATTCCCACTAGGACCCCCATGACCCAGGCTGCTGCTACCTCTGCAAAACTTCCTCACTAGATTGGATTTAGACACCTTGGGTCGGTCTTGGGAATAGACCCCTGTGGGTGGTCCACACGCAGAGGTGAAACTGAAGCCATAGCTGAACACTAGGGTCTGTGAAACTAGGGAAGAAAAGCTGAACTCTTTCCTCACCACTAAACAAAATACAAAGTGATGCCTTCATAACTAGCTTTGTAAACTCAACACATACAGAACATGTGAGCAAGCAAATGTTCCCTAATGCCAAGAAAGGGCTAGCTTTAGCAGCTGTAGCCATTGTGAAAACATACACGTGGAGGATGGGCCATCCTAGAGTCTGAGTTGCTGTCATAGCACACACAGCATGTCCAGATCCATGATTATTATGATCCTGAGACTTGCTATCAGTGGATCAATACTTATGACCTAGTGAAAATAACATCTGAGAGATACCAGAAGAGATTGCCAGAATACTCAGTTAATATGAGGCCAAGAGAAGTGCCAACAGCAGTCTAATCTGAAAGCTTGCAGAATGGATGAAGGATGACACAATGGAGTACACCTCCAATGGTGAATAGCTCCAAAGAAGACATACTCAGTGGCTTACCTCTCAATTCCATCCATCTCACACTCTAGATCAGAAACACAGCTAAGAAACAGATCTGGGGGCCTCTACTATAACTAGGGAGCAGTTCCCACCTCTGACAGGAAAGTAGCAGCCACAGAGCAAAGTGAAAGCCATGCTAAAAGTCCAGGGCAGGCTCTGGTCACAATATCTATAATAACTTTTACAAAAGGGATAATACCCTGCAAACACTGAGGAGAAAGGTGGTGGATATCTACATGAACACAACCCTTATGCCAAAATTATTAAACTCACAAAGTTTACACAGGAATGTTTCAACATAAAATAGCCCTCCAAGACAGTCTGAGAATCTGGCATCAGTTGAAAAACCTTGAAAGCATTTAGTTTTTAAGGCCAACAGCGCTTGGTGCAGGAGATCCACAAGACTGGGGAAATAGTCTTGTGAACTATTTTACTGACTCCATTCTTGGAGGACACACACAAGGTTTCACATGCACTGGGACCCAGCACAAAGCAGTACCTCCACAGGAACATGGGCTACACCAACCTAAAGATAGTGGAGAATCTCCTGGAAATGTGAAGGTCAAGTAGAGCTCACGTTGAGGGTTAGCACACTAGTAGTGTAATCATCAAGAGATATTGAATCTGAGTGAGCTTTTTTGGATATCCACGTTTAACAAAGAAAACTAGGTTCCAGCCAACAATCTGAAGCCTCCAGTACTTCCAAGCAATCACCTAAATAGTGTCCCACTCAGCTAAGAGAGCACGCCTAAAGTCATACTGAGCTCACAGCCACCTCAAAACACACCCCATGACATGGCCCTGCTCATCAGAGGGACAAGACTCAGCTTTACCAACCAGAGTGCAGACATAAGTCCCTACCATTAGGAAGTCTACAAAAGGTCCTGAACCAATCTCACCCATCAACGGACAGATACTAGAAGTAAGAGGCATAAAAATTCTATTGCCTGTGAAAAGGCAATCACAAACACAGAAAATGGTGAAAATGAGATGACAAAAAATATGTTTCAAATGAAGGAATAAGAAGAAAACCCACAAAAACAACTGAATGAAGTGGAGCTAGGCAATCTACTTGAAAAATTATTCACAATAATAGTAAAGATGATCCAAAATCTACCAAAAAAGAATGAAGGCACAGATTGAGTAGATACATGCAATGCTTAAAAAGGAGCAGAAGATTTAAAGAACAGAGATGAACAATATAATAATTGAAATGGAAAATACATTAAAAGGAATCAATAGCAGCATAACCGAGGCGGAAAAACATACAAGTGGGTTAAAAGACAGAATACTGGAAATGACTGCCATAGAGTATAATAAAGAAACAAGAAAAAGAAAAGAAATGAAAGCAGTGTCAGAGATAACTAAGACAATATTAAGCCATTTACATTACAGAGGTCCTATAGGAGAAGAAAAAGAGATAGAGTTTCAGTAAATATTTGAAGACTTTATAACAGAATGCTTCCATAACATGAGAAAGGGAAGAAACACTCAAGTCTAGGAAGCACAGACAATCCTACACAGGATGAACCCAAGAAGGAACATGCCAAGATATGTTTTAATCAAACTGACAAAAATTAAGAACAATGAAAAAGTATCAAATGCAACAAGGGAAAACCAACAGATAGCATACAAGGGAATCCCCATAAGGCTATCAGCTGAGTTTTCAGCAGGAACTCAAAAAGCCAAAAGGCAGTGCCATGATATATTTAAAGTGATGAAAGGGAAAAAACTACAACCAAAAATACTATACGCAGCAAGGATCTCATTCAGCTTCAATGGAGAAATCAATAGTCTTAGAGACAAGCAAAAATGAAGAGAACTGAGCACCACAACCAGCTTTACAACAAATGCTAAAGGAGCTTCTCCAGGTGGGAAACACAAAGGGAGAGAACAAAACAGGAAGGGGATAAAAAAGACCTAATAGGAAAATAAACTCAAAACAAGAAAATGGCAATGGGAACATACATATTGATAATTAGCTTAAATGTAGATGGATGAAATGCTTCAACACAAATATAGACTGGCAGAATGAACACAAAAACAAGACTTATATATGTGCTATTTACAAGAGACTCAATTCAGATTTTAGGACATATACATATATTTAGAAGAAGGTGATGGGAAAGATATTATATTCAAATAGATGTCAAAAGAAAGCTGGAGTACCAATACTCATAGTGGACAAACAGACTTTTAAATAAAAACTGTTGTAACAGACAGGAAGGACAGTGTGCCTGGTAGCTCAGCTGGTAAAGAATCGGCATGCCATGCAGGAGACCCTGGCTTGATCCCTGTGTCAGGAAGAGTCTCTTGAGAGGGGATAGGCTACCCATGCCAGTATTCTTGGGCTTCCCTGGTGGCTCAGCTGGCAGAGAATCCACCTAAAATGTGGATGACCTGGGTTTGATTCCTGGGTTGAAAAGATCCTCTGGAGAAGGGAATGGCTATCCATGTCGGTATTCCAGCCTGGAGAATTCCATGGACTATCCTTGGAATTGCAAAAAGTTGGACACAACTGAGCAACCTTAACTTTCACAAGAGACTCAATTTAGATCTTGGGACATATACATATTTAAAGTAAGGTGATGGAAAAATACATTATATAAAAATAGATATCAAAAGAATGTTGGAGTAGCAGTACTTATATTGGACAAATAGACTTTAACTATTGTCTCAAGAGACAAGGAAGGACAATTTATACTAATTAAGGGATCAATCCAAGAAGAAAATAATTATAAATATATATGTACCCAACAAGGAACCCACCTCAATACATAAGGCAAATGCTAACAACCATAAAAAGGGGAAACAGTAACACAATAATAGTAGGGGACTTTTAATAATGCACTTTCACCAATGGAAAGATCAACAACACATAATATTAATAAGGAGATGCAAGCTGTAAATGACACATTAGATCAGATAGACCTACTGCTATCCATAGAATATTCCATCTGAAAGCAGAAGAATACACTCTAACTCAGGTGCATGTGGAACATTATCTAGAACACAAATCAAGTCTCAGTGAATTTAAGGAAATGAAAATCATACCAACCATCTTTTCTGACCACAATATGCTGAGATTAGAAATCAATTACAAAAAAAGGTGTAAAAGCTACAAACATATGGTGAATAAACAATATGTTACTGAAGAAATTAAAAATCACTGGAGAAATTAAAGAAGAAACCAAAAATATCTAGAGGAAAATAACTATGAAAACATGGCAAACAAAAACCTATGAACATCACAAAAACAGTTCAAAGAGGGAAGTTTGTAACAATACAATATTACCATAGAAAAAATGAAAAATCTCTGGTAAACAATTTTATGCTTGAAACAGAGAAGGAAAAACAAACACAATCCATAGGTAGTAGAATACATTAAATCATAAAGATGAAAGCAGAGATAAATAAAATAAAGTTAAAGAAAACAATAGCAAAGATCAAGGGAATTTAAAGCTGGTATTTTGAGAAGATAAACAAAATTGATAAACCTTAAGTGGACTCATCAAAAAGAAAATGAAATAAAATTGGAAATGAAGTTAAAATGGAAACCATAGAAATAGAAGGGTTTATGAGACTACTACAAGTAAATATATGTCAATAAAATGGACAAACTAGAAGAAATGGGCAAAAGTTTAGAAAGGTTCAACATTCCTGGAGTAACCAAGGAAATAGCTAATATGAACGTACCAAAAACAAGTACTGAAATTGAAAGTGTGATTAAGAAACTTCCAACAAAAAAAAGTCAAGGGTCAGATAACTTCACAGGCAAATTCTATCAACTATCTAGAGAAGAATTTGCACCTAATCTTCTGAAACTCTTCCAGAAAATTGCAGAGGAAGGAATACTTTCAAACCCATTGCACAATGCCACCATTCAGTTCAGTTCAGTTCACTTCAGTCATTCAATGGTGTCCGACTCTTTGCGACCCAATGAATTGCTGCACGCCAGGCTTCCCTGTCCATCACCAACACCCGGAGTTCACTCAAACTCATGTCCATCGAGTCAGTGATGCCATCCAGCCATCTCATCCTCTGTCGTCCCCTTCTCCTCCTGCCCCCAATCCCTCCCAGCATCAGAGTCTTTTCCAGTGAGCCAACTCTTTGCATGAGGTGCCCAGAGTGCTGGAGTTTCAGCTTTAGCATTATTCCTTCCAAAGAACACCCAGGGCTGATCTCCTTTAGAATGGACTAGTTGGATCTCCTTGAAGTCCAAGGAACTCTCAAGAGTTGTCTCCAACACCACAGTTCAAAAGCACCAATTCTTCAGCGCTCAGCTTTCTTCACAGTTCAACTCTCACATCCATATATGACCACTGGAAAAACCATAACCTAGACTAGACGGACTTTTGTTGGCAAAGTAATGTCTTTTTCCTTCCAAGGAGTAAGCATCTTTTAATTTCATGGCTGCAATAACCATTTGCAGTGATTTTGGAGCCCCCCCAAATAAAGTCTGACACTGTTTCCCCTGTTGCCCCATCTGTTTCCCATGAAGTGATGGGACCAGATGCCATGATCTTAGTTTTCTAAATGTTGAGCTTTAAGCCAACTTTTTCACTGTCCTCTTTCACTTTCATCAAGAGGCTGTTTAGTTCCTCTTCATGCCACCGTTATCCTGATACCAAAACCAGACCAGGATATCCCAAAAATGAAAAATTGCCTCTCAATATCACTGATAAACATAGATTCAAAAATCCTCAACAAAATACTAGCAAACCAAATATAATAAGACGCTAAAAGGACCGTACCCCATCAAGTGGTATTTATCCCAGAGATACAAGTATTCAACATATGTAAGTCAATCAACATGATATAAAACTTTAGCAAACTGAAGAATAAAAACCATATAATTATCACAAGAAATAGATACAAATTTTTGACAAAATTTAATACATATTTATGATAAGCACTCCAGGAAATGGGCATATAGAGAAACTGCTTCAACTTAAGAAAAGTCATATACAACAAATCTGGAGCAAACATAATTCTCAATGGTGAAAACCTGAAAGCATTTCCTTTAAGATGAGGCATAAGATAAAGATGCCCACTCTCTCCAGTATCATTCAACATAGTTTTGGAAGTCTTAACCATAACTGTCATGAAAGAAAAAAGAAATAAAAGAAAATCAAATAGGAAAAGAAGCAAAATTGTCATTGTTTGTAGATGACATGATACCATACATAGAAAATCATAGGGATGCCACCAGAAAAATATGAGGAAGCATCAATATATTTTGTACAGTTTCAAAACACAAAAATAACACACAAAAATCTCTGTGTTCCTATACTAAGAATAAAAGATCAAAAAAGAAATAATCTAACTTATCAAAAAGTAAAAAAAAAAAAAAAAAAAAAAACTAGAAATAAGCCTACATAAGGAGTCAAAAGACATGAACTCTTTAAACTATAAGATACTGATGAAAGAAATTAAAGTTGGCAGAAACAAATGGAGAGATATGACATGTTCTTGGACTGGAAAAATCAGTATTATAAAAATGACTATACTATCCAACATAACCTACAGATCCAATGCAATCCTTATCAAATCACCAATGGTATTTTCACAGAATTAGAACAAAAATTTTTATAATTTATACCAAGGCATAGAAGACCCTGAGTAGCCAAATCAATCTTGAGAATGAAAAATGAAACTGTAAGAATGAGACTCTCTGACTCCACACTATGTTACAAATCCACAGTAATCAAAGAAGTATGGTATTGGAACAAAAAAAATATAGATAGTGGAGCAGTATAGAAAGTCCAGAGTAAACCTTCCCACCTATGGTCACCTAATCTGTGACAAAGGAAGAAAGAACATACAACAGGTAAAGCATAGTCTCTTTAAAAAGGAATCCTGGGAAAACTGGAGAGTTATATGTAAAAGAATAAAATCAGAACACTCTCTAACACAATACACAAAAATAAACTCTAAATAAAGTAATGACCTAAATGTAGACACTATAAATCTCAGAGGAAAACAGGCAAAACACTCTTTGTCATGAATCACGGCAAGATCTTTTTTGGTCCACCTCCTACAGCAATGAAAACAAAAACAACAACCAAACAAACAAAACAAATGGGACTCAATTAAACTTAAAAGTCTTTGCACCAAAAAGGAAAACTATAAACGAGGTGGAAAGACTACGGTTGGAATGGGAGGAAATATTTGAAAACAAAGTGACTGATAAGGGATTAATTTACAGAATATACAAATAGGTAAACAGCTCATGCAGCTCAATATCAAAAAAATGAAAAATGGCCAGAAAATCTAAATAGACATATCCAAAGGAGACATACAGATGGATAAAAGGCAAATGAAGTCATGCTCAATATCATTAATTATGAGTGAAATGCAAATGAAAATTAAAACAATGTATCAGCTCACACTGGTCAGAATTCTGTTGTTGTTCATTTGCTCAGTCATGTCCAGCTCTTTGTGATCCCATAGACTGCAGCACACCAGGCTTCCCTGTCCTTCACCATCTCCCAGAATTTGCTCAAACTCATGCCCATTGAGTCGGTGATTCCATACAACTATCTCATCCTGTGTTGTCCCCTTCTCCTCCTGCCTTCAATATTTCCCAGCATCAGGGTCTTTTCTAATAAGTCAGCTCTTCCCATCAGGTGGCCAAAGTATTGGAGTTTCAGCTTCAATATCAGTCTTTCCAAAGCATATTGACTGGTTTGATCGCCTTGCAGTCCAAAGGACTCTCAAGTGACTTCCCCAACACCACAGTTCAAAAGCATCAATTCTTTAGAAATTAGCCTTCTTTATGGTCTAAAAAATCTAAAAACAATACATGCTGAAGAGGGGGTGGACAGAAAATAACTCTCCTGCAATGTTTGTGGGACTGTAAACTGGTATAGCCACTATGGAGAACAGTATGGAGGTGCCTCATAAAACTAAAAACAAAGCTATCATATGATCCAAAAATGCCAGTCCCGGGTATATGTCTGGAGAAAACCATAAGTGGAAAAGATACATGCACCTCAGTATCCACTGCAGCACTACATACAATTGCCAAGATACAGAAGCAACCTAAATGTCAATCACAAAGAAATGCAAAAAGAAGAAGTCTTAGCTACATACAATGGTACTTATACACTATATTATTGTTGCTGTTTAGTTGCTGAGTTGTGTCTAACTATTTTGTGACCCTGTGGACTATAGCCTGCCAGACTCCTCTGTTCATGGGACTTCTCAAGCAAGAATACTAGAATGGTTGCTATTTCCTTCTCCAGGGAAACGCCAAGCCAGAGATCAAGAACACATCTTCTGAATTGGCTGGTGGGTTCTTTACCACTGAGTCACAAGGGAAGACATATATACAATATTACTCAATCATGTAAAAGAATTAAACAATGTGATTTGCAGTAACATGGAAGGGCCTAGAGATTGCCATAGTTACTGAAATAAATCAGACAGAGAAAGACAAATATCATATTATATTGTTTATATGTGGAAGAAAAGAGTATAAATTAACTTATTTACAAAACATAAATAAAGAATGTAAAACAAACTTACTGTCACTAGGGTTTATGGGGAGGAGGGAGGAATTGGGAGTTTAGGATTGACATATACAGACTATAATGTATAAAATAAATAGAGAACAAAGACCTACTGCATACCTCAGAGAACTCAACTCAATACTCTGTAATAGCATAGGTTGGAAAAGAATACGAAATGAGTGGATACATATATACACATATGTATATATGTATAGAAAATGAAAAGAAAGACTTTAACTAGAAACAAGAAAATTGAAAAAGAAAAATAAATCTCATTAGTAAAATATATATGTAGTGGGTCAATCACTTATAAAACTAGTATAAAGGCAAATACACAAAACTAGTAAAATAATCTAAAATAGTTAACAATACACAAACAAATCAATATAAAAATGACGTTAAGTGGAGAAAGCAAAGTAAAATATAATATATATGTATGTGTATATATATATTTATGTATAAATAATGAAACTTTGCCATTTTTGCCAACATGAATGGACCGAGATGTTATTATGTTAACGGAAATAAATTAGAGAAAAAGAAATACCACATGGTTTCACTTACATGTACAATCTAAAATAAAAACAAATAATAATTTTAAGAAAAACAGAAACAGAATCATAAAGAACAAAATGGTGATCACTATAATGGATGAGGGTCAGAGGTTACATAAAATAGGTGAAAGGGATCAGTAAGTTCAGTCGCTCAGTCGTGACCGACTCTTTGCGACACCATGAATCGCAGCACGCCAGGCGTCCTTGTCCATCACCAACTCCCGGAGTTCACTCAGACTCATGTCCATCAAGTCAGTGATGCCATCTCATCCTCTGTCGTCCCCTTCTCCTCCTGCCCCCAATCCCTCCCAGCATCAGAGTCTTTTCCAGTGAGCCAACTCTTTGCATGAGGTGGCCAAAGTACTGGAGTTTCAGCTTCAGCATTATTTCTTCCAAAGAAATCCCAGGGCTGATCTCCTTCAGAATGGACTGGTTGGATCTCCCTGCAGTCCAAGGGACTCTCAAGAGTCTTCTCCAACACCACAGTACAAAAGCATCAATTCTTTGGCTCTCAGCTTTCTTGATAGTCCAACTTTCACATTCGTACATGACCACTGGAAAAACCATAGCCTTGACTAGACGGACATTTGTTGACAAAGTAATGTCTCTACTTTTCAATATGCTATCTAGATTGGTCAAAACTTTTCTTCCAAGGAGTAAGCATCTTTTAAATTCATGGCTGCAATCACCATCTGCAGTGATTTTGGAGCCCCCCAAAATAAAGTCTGACACTGTTTCCACAGTTTCCCAATCTATTTCCCATGAAGTGATGGGACCAGATGCCATGATCTTCGTTTTCTGAATATTTAGTCAACTTTTTCACTCTCCACTTTCACTTTGATTAAGAGGCTTTTTAGTTCCTCTTCACTTACTGCCATAAGGGTGGTGTCATCTGCATATCTGAGGTCATTGATATTTCTCCTGGCAATCTTGATTCCAGCTTGTGCTCCTTCCAGCTCAGTGTTTCTCATGATGTACTCTGCACAGAAGTTAAATAAGCAGGGTGACAATATACAGCCTTGACATACTCCTTTTCCTATTTGGAACCAGTCTGTTGTTCCATGTCCAGTTCTAACTGTTGCTTCCTGACCAGCATATAGATTTCTCAAGAGGCAGGTCAGGTGGTCTGGTATTCCCATCTCTCTCAGAATTTTCCAGTTTATTGTGATCCACATAGTCAAAGGCTTTGGCATAGTCAATAAAGCAGAAATAGATGTTTTTCTGAAACTCTCTTGCTTTTTCCATGATCCAGCAAACGTTGGCAATTTGATGTCTTTTCCCTCTGCCTTTTCTAAAACCAGCTTGCACATCTGGAAGTTCATGGTTCATGTATTGCTGAAGCCTGGTTTGGAGAATTTTGAGCATTACTTTATTAGCATGTGAAATGAGTGTAATTGTTTGGTAGTTTGAGCATTCTTTGGCATTGCCTTTCTTTGGGATTGGAATGAAAACTGACCTTTTTCAGGCCTGTGGCCTCTGCTGAGTTTTCCAAATTTGCTGGAATATTAAGTGCAGAACTTTCTTAGCATCATCTTTCAGGATTTGAAATAGCTCACTTGGGATTCCATCACCTCCACTAGCTTTGTTCATAGAAATGTTTTCCAGGGCCCACTTGACTTCACATTCTAGGATGTCTGGCTCTAGGTGATTGGTCACACCATCGTGATTATCTTGGTCATGAAGATCTTTTTTGTACAGTTCTTCTGCGTATTCTTGCCACCTCTTCTTAATATCTTCTGGTTTTGTTATGTCCATATCATTTCTGTCCTTATTGAGCCCATCTTTGCATGAAATATTCCCTTGATGTCTCTAATTTTTTGAAGAGATCTCTAGTCTTTTGCATTCTGTTGTTTTCCTCTGTTTCTTTGCATTGTTCGAAGAAATGGAGTAGCCATCATGGTCCTTTGATTGAAGAAATGGAGTAACCATCATGGTCATTAAGAGTCTGAAATGCAGTACTTGGATGCAATCTCAAAAATGACAGAATGATCTCTTTTCCTTTCCAAGGAAAATCATTCAATATCACAGTAATCCAAGTCTATGCCCTAATCAGTAATGCTTAAGAAGCTGAAGTTGAACAGTTCTATGAAGACCTACAAGACCTTTTAGAACTAACACACACAAAAGATGTCATTTTCATTATAGGGGACAGGAATGCAAAAGTAGGAAGTCAAGAAACACCTGGAGTAACAGGCAAATTTGGCCTTGGAATACAGAATGAAGCAGGGCAAAAGCTAATAGAATTTTGCCAAGAAAATGCACTGGTCATAGCAAACACCCTCTTCCAACAACACAAGAAAAGACTCTACACATGGACATCACCAGATAGTCAACACTGAAATCAGATTGAATATATTCTTTGTAGCCAAAGATGGAGAAGCTCTATACAGTCAAAAAATAAAACAAGACCAGGAGCTCACTGTGGCTCAGATCATGAACTCCTTATTGCCAAATTCAGACTTAAATTGAAGAAAGTAGGGAAAACCACTAGACCATTCATGTATGACCTAAATCAAATCCCTTATGATTATACAGTGGAAGTGAGAAATATATTTAAGGGCCTAGATCTGATAGATAGAGTGCCTGATGAACTATGGAATGAGGTTCACGACATTGTACAGGAGACAGGGATCAAGACCATACCCATGGAAAAGAAATGCCAAAAAGCAAAATGTCTGTCTGAGGAGGCCTTACAAATAGCTGTGATATGAAGAGAAGTGAAAAGCAAAGGAGAAAAGGAAAGATACAAGCATCTGAATGCAGAGTTCCAAAGAATAGCAAGAAGAGATAAGAAAGCATTCCTCAGCAATCATTGCAAAGAAATAGAGGAAAACAACAGAATGGGAAAGGTGAAAGGGATAAAGAGATGCAAAGTTCCTGTTTTAAATAAATCACATGGATATAAGGTACAACACTGTGAATGCAGTTATATTGCAATAAGTGGGGTTCACACCAGGGAATAACATCCCAAGACTATTGCTTCTGGTGTCCTACCCCTGTGGTGAGTCACAACCAACACATGTCTCTGCTGGAGATTCTTCAACAATAGCAGTCTTTCCCATCAAGAAGCTTGTGCAAGCCTCTTAGCCTCT
Source organism: Capricornis sumatraensis (assembly GCF_032405125.1). Lineage (NCBI taxonomy): Eukaryota > Metazoa > Chordata > Mammalia > Artiodactyla > Bovidae > Capricornis > Capricornis sumatraensis. The sequence continues at coordinate 11,025,431 of NC_091080.1, read as the reverse complement.
TCTACAAGAGGGCAGTTAGATGTACAAAGAAGAGCTATAATCAAGCAACCTCAAGAACGAAAACCACAATCACAGAGTGTTAAATATCAAAGTGAAAAGGTAGAGGACAATATCCAAGTGAAGGGATAAGATAAAATCCCAGAAAAATAAGTAAATGAAATGGACATAGGCAACCTTCCAGGAAAATAATTTACAATAATGATAATGAAGATGATCTAGGATCTCAGAAAAAGAATGGAGAAGATGTAAGAAATGTTTACCAAAATCCAAAAGAACTAAAGAGCAAAGAAACAGAGAGCAACACACTATAAAAAATCAACAGCAGAATAACTGACAAAGAATAATGTATAAGTGAGCTGGAAGACAGAATAGTGGAAATCACTGCAGCAGAACAGAATACGTTAAAAAAAAAAAAAAAAAGACAGCCTAAGAGACTTCAGGGAGAAAGCTAAAAACACCAACATTCACATTATAGGGGTGCCAGAAAAGAGAGAAACACCTCAAAAATATTTGAAGAAATAATAGCTGAAAAATTCGTTAACATGGGAAAGAAAATAGTCAACCAAATTCAGCATGCTTAGAGAGTTCCAGGCAAGATAAGACCAAGGAGGAGCACACCAAAATACACAGTAATCAAACTGAAAAAAACTAAAGACAAAATATTAAAAACAACAGGAAAAAAGACACAGATGTGTATAACAGACTTTTGGACTCAGAGGGAGAGGGAGAGGGTGAGATGATTTGGGAGAATGGCATTGTAACATGTATACTATCATGTAAGAATCGAATCGCCAGTCTATGTCCGACGCAGGATACAGCATGCTTGGGGCTGGTGCACGGTGATGACCCAGAGAGATGTTATGGGGAGGGAGGTGGGAGGGGGTTCATGTTTGGGAACGCATGTACACCCGTGGTGGATTCATGTCAATGTATGGCAAAACCAATACAGTATTGTAAAGTAAAATAAAGTAAAAAAAAAAAAAAAAAAAAAAAAACAAGGGAAAAATAACAAATAATGTGCAAGGGAACTCCAGTAAGGTTATCAGCTGATTTCTCAACAGAGACTCTACAAACCAGAAGAACATAGCATGATATATTGAAAGTGATGAAAGGGAAGAGACTACAACCAAGAATACTCTAGCCAGCAAGACTCTCCTTAAGATGATGGAGAGATCAAAAGCTTCCCAGACAAGCAAAAATTAAGAGAATTCAGCACCACCAAACCAGCCTTACAACAAATGCTAAAGGAAATTCTCTAGGCAGGAAACACACGAAAAAAAGGAAAAAAAAAAAAAGCACACAAAATAAACCCAAAACAATTAAGAAGATGGTAATAGGATCATGTGCTATGCTATTCTGTGCTATGTTGCTTCAGCCATGTCAGACTCTGCAACCCTGTGGACTGTAGCCTGCCAGGCTCCTCTGTCTATGGGATTCTCCAGGCAAGACTATTGCAGGGGGTTGCCATGCCTTCCTCTAGGGGCTCTTCCCAACCCAGAGATAGAATCTGCCGTGCCTGTGGCTCATGCATTGCAGACAGATTCTTTACCTCTGAGCCACTCAGTTCAGCTCAGTTCCATCACTCAGTAGTGTCCGACTCTTAGCGACCCCATGAATTGCAGCACACCAGGCCTCCCTGTCCATCACCAACTCCTGGAGTTCATTCAGAGTCACATCCATCGAGTCCGTGATGCCATCCAGCCATCTCATCCTCTGTCTCCCCCTTCTCCTCTGACCCCAATCCCTCCCAGCATCAGAGTATTTTCCAATGAGTCAACTCTTTGCATGAGGTGCCCAGAGTACTGGAGTTTCAGCTTTAGCATCATTCCTTCCAAAGAAATCCCAGGGCTGATCTTCAGAATGGACTGGTTGGATCTCTTTGCAGTTCAAGGGACGCTCAAGAGTCTTCTCCAACACCACAGTTCAAAAGCATCAATTCTTCGGTGCTCAGCCTTCTACACAGTCCAACACTCACATCCATACATGACCACTGGAAAAACCATAGCCTTGACTAGATGGACCTTACTCAGCAAAGTAATATCTCTGCTTTTGAATAGGCTATCTAGGTTGGTCATAACTTTTCTTCCAAGGAGTATGTGTCTTTTAATTTCATTGCTGCAATCACCATCTGCAGTGATTTTGGAGCCCCCCAAAATAAAGTCTGACACTGTTTCTACTGTTTCCCCATCTATTCCCCATCAAGTGATGGGACCGGATGCCATGATCCTTGTTTTCTGAATGTTGAACTTTAAGCCAACTTTTTCACTCTCCACTTTCACTTTGATCAAGAGGCTTTTTAGTTCCTCTTCACTTTCTGCCATAAGGGTGGTGTCATCTGCATATCTGAGGTCATTGATATTTCTCCTGGTAATCTTGATTCCAGCTTGTGTTTCTTCCAGTCCAGCATTTCTCATGAAGTACTCTGCATAGAAGTTAAATAAACAGGGTGACAATATACAGCCTTAACACACTCCTTTTCCTATTTGGAACCAGTCTGTTGTTCCATGTCTAGTTGTAACTGTAGCTTCCTGACCTGCATACAGATTTCTCAAGAGGCTGGTCAGGTGGTCTGGTATTCCCATCTCTCTCAGAATTTTTCACAGTTTATTTTGATCCACACAGTCACTAGGAAAGTCTAAATAGCATCATGCTGCTGCTGCTGCTGCTAAGTCGCTTCAGTCGTGTCCAAGTCTGTGCAACTCCATAGATGGCAGCCCACCAGGCTCCTCCATCCCTGAGATTCTTCACACAAGAACACTGGAGTGAGTTGCCATTTCCTTCTCCAATTCATGAAAGTGAAAAGTGAAAATGAATTCGTTCAGTCGTGTTCTACTCTTTGAGATCCCATGGAGTGTAGACTACCAGGCTACATCCATGGGAATTTCCAGGCAAGAGTACTGGAGTGAGTTGCCATTTCCTTCTCCAAATAGTATCATACATATCAGTAATCATAAATGTAACTGGATTAAATGCACCAACCAAAAGACTTGTGGATATGTGGATGTGTGGATACAAAATAAGACTCGTATATATGCTATCTACAAGAGACCCACTTCAGACCTAGAGACACTTAAATACTGAGTAAAGAGCTGGAAAAGATATTCCACACAGATGGAAATAAAATGAAAGCTAGAGTAGCAACTCATATCAGTCAAAATAAATGTAAAAAAAGACTGTTTTAAGAGAAAAAGGACACTACATGCTGATGAAGGGTTCAATTAAGAACATATAAACATTATACATATATATTTATATATAAATATATAATATATATTAAAGGAATATCTGATATTAATGGAATATATACAAATGAAAATTCTTTCTGGCAGATCATCCAGATAGAAAATTAATAAGGACTAAGAGGTCTTAAGTGACACTTTAGACAAGATGGAGTTAATTAATATTTATAGAGCATTTCATCCAAAAGCAACAGACTATACATTCTTCTCAAATTCATATGGAATATTCTCTAGGATTGAACACATGCTGGGACATAAAGTGCGTTTTGGTAGCTTCAAGAAAATTGAAATTTTATCAAGCATCTTTTCTGATCACAATACTATGAAATTAGAAATCCTATTGAGCTGTTTGTCTTTTTTTTTTTTTTTTTTTTTTTTTTTTTACTGATTGCCAGAAATTCTTTGTGGCTTTATATATTACTCAGAGGATACATAATTTATGATGAGCTTCCCAATCTCTCCTCAAGATCAACTCAAAGTGATGTAAGTTACTACTTAACTTTGTTTTGTTTTAATATAGTAATTCTATTGAACATTTTATTTCACCACATGTTTTTTAAAGCTTCTCTTTGGCTCACACTAGTCTGTAGCAGAGTTTTCTTTGTCATAATTATCTTTTCCCACATGTGCCATGGAATATATATTACTTTGGTGAGGGGGAGTAAGTCACTCTAAACTTAACACTGAACAGCCAAATTCTAAATGTTCATATTTTTAAAACAGTTCTTTACAAGGGCATTAATGCAAAGAGAAAATATGAAAAAGGAGGATCTACTCTGCTCTAAAGTCCTTATCTTATTGTACTTTCCCCAGTATCTTGCTAGAATAAAACAGTCCTAACATGTCAATTACAATCATGTCAATTACAATCTTCTGGGCTTCCCTGATGGATCTGATGGTAAAGAATCTGCCTACAATGCTTGAGACCTGGGTTCGATTCCTGGGTCAGGAAGATCCCCTGGAGGATGGAATGGCTATCCACTTCCGTATTCTTGCCTGGAGAGTTCCATGGACAGGAGAGCCTGGTGAGCTCCAGTCCATATGATCGCAAAGAGCTGAACTTAACTGAGTGATTAACACATATTCTTGCTAATTCAATTTACCAAAAATCTCACCAAACATTTTTTTAGTTTATTTGCTTAAATGTACTAGGCTTCATCTCCATCTGGCATCGCTGCCACCTGTGAAGTATGTATTTCTAGTATGATGGATTCAAAGTCATGTACTTTGAAGTTGGAGTTCTAGGTGACCCCCATAGAAGACTTGACATGTGTGTTTTCCCCTTTTCTTCCATAGATAATTTGGAACTACTCAACAGAGAGCTTCTGGTTCTTATGATGCCTCAGCTGAGGGGAAAATCGAGTCCAGAACTGCAATTTATATATTTATTTTTTTAGGTTTTGTTTCTAGTATATTTGAAAATGTGATCTTTTCACAATGCAGCTTTCCTTGCTTTTGGTTTATTATATCCTGTACTTTATATATTAATGTTCCACAAATGGTCTTTAATTAATTAAAATTCTTGAAAATAGAAAGTATTTTTAATGACTCTCACACATTAGTATAAACCATATGAAATATCTCACATATTACATGAATCATATGAAATTGCTGTTTTGGACTCAAATATGTTCAAACACAAGAAATTCCATTCTCTGTGTCTCCATTTGTAAAATAAAACACATTATTTTGAATATATATTGATTAGGTGTCTTGAATGGCTTACTGACATGTGTATACATAGTAAATTATGCATAAGCACTTGCTTGATACCAGGTTTTTGAAGTGGAGAATAGGAGCACCTCAACAAAACTGCAGTCAGAATTAAATATTAGAACGATTTAAAACAGCCTAAACTGAATTTATAACCATGGAATGTTGAGGTGCTTAGTTGTACATAACTATTAATTTATGTTATTTTAAGATAAATAACATATGATATGCTGAAAGAGAGAGACAGTTTCTGCTATGATGGCATAAGAGAAAACACAGTTAACTCTTTAATAAAATAATTCACCTCCAATTAAAATAAATATATTTATATCAAAAAATAAAATAGAATTCATATTTAAATTATACTCTTCTTTATTTTAATGAAATACCTGCATGAATTATCATTCCATTTTTATTTCAGACACAGATGCTGTTTAAATCTTTACAACTTTATTTGTCCCTTAAATATTCATCAATATAGCAGTGCTATTTTGAAAATAAATTTAACCTACAATAGAAAGGATACAGTGTTATTAAGACAAATTTGGAAATACAGGGTAAAGTTCCTACATTCATGGAACCAAGTCAGATTGTCTATTTATGTCTTTAGATGGGCCTATTTCTACATTTTATTTTCCTGTTAAATATTTATTGTGACTTCAATATTAACACTAAGAATGGCACTATAACTTATTTAAAAAAAAAAAAAACTTGTTATCTAAGACAATAGGCATGACACACCAAAGAAATCTGACCACCTACTTTATATTTTCTCTATTGTATTGTCCAAAGTCATGGTTAACATGATCTGATAAGAAATATGCCTTAAGGTACTCCATAAATCAAAAGGACATGCAATGTTATTTAGTCAAGGAAATATATGAAGATCATGGTGATATTTTATTTATTACATTAAAGTCTATCAGTTTTATCTTTGGCACCAACATCCTTTTATTAACTTTTCCTATATTGGCCATCTGGGTAAAGTATACACTTCTTTTGAAGAACTTTTTCATTAAAGACAACTGATTTTTTAATTATTATTTGTAAAAATCTATCTTAATGCTTGGCATTCTAGATATAAAGCAGAACAATTGGAGGATTCATTCCAAGTTAATGAGCTCATTTTCTTTTCCTAACTTGCAGAAAAGAGCAATAAATAACAGCTCTATAATAGAAATGGGACAAACTGTGCAGTCCATAGAATTTTAGAATTGCGAGGCAACTTCAGAGATTTTCTGGGTCATTTTTCCCATTCCTCAGACTAGAAAACTGAAGTTTAATTAACTGTTAAGTTTGGTGCAGTAGGAGCAGTGTGTGTGCTAAATTGCTTCAGTTATGTCTGACTCTTTGCGATCCTATGAACAGTAGCCTATTAGGTTCCTCTGTCCACTGGATTCTCCAAGCAAGAACACCGGAGTGGGTTGCCATGTTGCCCTCCAGAGGATCTTCCTGACCTGAGGACTGAACCTGCATCTCCTGCAGCTCCTGAATTGCAGGTGGATAGTTTACTGCAGAGCCACCAGGGAGGCCCAGTAGGAGCGGATTAGAGATAATTAGCCAGGATACTCAATTTCCTAATGTTCCTGTTATTAATGAGATTAAAATTCCCACTATATTTTGCATTGTTTAAATAATTCCTCTTTGAATGAAGAACATGAACTGGAAGTAGGCGTCTTCCAGACGCCTTATTTCAAAGCCTTTATTATTTTCCTCATCACTGATAAAAAAACAGCGCACTATTCCTGTTGGTTCCAATCTTGTTCTACTTCAACTGATTTTCTACATTACCAAAAGAATAACATTATCAAGACACAGAGTTTTCAATTATTTCCCAATTTAAACATGTTCAGTGACTTTCAGGAGAAAACAGGCTCCCTTAGTGTGACACCAGTTTTTTTGAATGGATATCTGCCCTCCGCTGTCATCAGTGCTTGATGCTTCCCCCTTAGATTGACGGTTCCCAAGTCTGACAACCTCTTCTACACCTCAGTGCTTTTGCAAAGGCTATCACCTCTGTTGCACTGTTGTACCTCATTTCCATTAATACCATCCTTTCCCCTCAAGGCTGTTTTCCTGGCAAGGGCAAGTCTGAGCTAAAACACTCTGTCACAATGTTACTTCTTCCATAAGGCCTTCCCCAAGCAATCCTCCACTTTGCTTTAAAGCACCCTAGGTTTCCCTTGACCTCAGCATTTTTGATATTTATTATAATTCTTCACTATTGACTGTCTCTTTCAGAGTTGGGATGTCTTTCACAACTGATTCCAGTAAATGGTACAATGTTTTGTCAGCTCTCAGACAGCTCTGATCACTTGCCATCAAGGATATTACACTTAACTTTCAGACCCCTCATTTGCATAAACAATAGAGAGAAGCCCTAAGCACGTTTTCACATGTCACATGCTTTAGTGAAAATTGAAAAAGTAATCTTTGTAATTTTTAAAGGAATTCTGCACTCTCAATTTTATATACCTCAGGCCCAACAAAACCTGGAACAACTGGTAAAATACTCAGTAAATATCTATGAAATGATTAAATAAATATTCTTTCAACAATGTGTTATCTCCATGTTTCAACAGTGTGTAGCTTTATGTTAGTTTATTTTTAGATTTGTTGCCTCATCTCATAAAAGAACTATACTTAGTTTCTGTCATATTCCAGGCAAATTATGATAAGAAAGCTAAGAACAAGATTGGAATGAGTGCAAAGCAGAGTCCAGTCTTGCCTGGAGTGTTGTGGTTGGAGACTTAGCTTAACAAGCTTAACAAGTGGTTGTCACTGAAAAGTGGATTTAGACTTCCTTTGGAGTCACTGTGACTAGTCCCTTACTGACATAAGGAATTGTGGAGAAGGCAGAGAGCTGACTTGCAAGCATTTATTTTCTCATTTGTCATATATTAAAAATATGAATATGTAAATTACATATAAATGCATATATAATAATATAACATATGTCAACTACTAGGAACTTGAAACCTACATCCAAGTAAAAGAAAAAAAGTAATGAAACAAGTCATCTTAGATTGAGGTATCAGAAGAAATGGGAGAAATTAGAAATGACATCATTCAGGACACTGAAAGTTATAATTTGGAAAATGTTTTCATTCAGATTGCAATAGAAGATCGTTGGAAGATTTAAGTCAGAGGACTGATGAGTGTTGATTTTTCAAATTTACTTTAAAAATTATTCTACTATAACAAAAATGATTTCATTGTTGATAAGAGTAGAGTATATAAGACAGGTTATCTACTAATATTAAACTCCCAGTGAGGTGAGGAAAACCTGGGCTTGGGTAGAGATGAAAAGAAAACATATTTGAGATATATTGTAAAATAGAGTCAGACAGAGAAGGGCAAATATTACAATTATATGTGGAAGGTAAAAAACAAAATGCTGGAAATGAACTTATTTACAAAACACAAATAGAGTCACAGATATAGAGAGCAAACTTATGGTTACCAAGGGGAACAGCAGGAAGGGATACATTTGGAGAGCTGGATCGACATGTACACACTACAATGTATAAAGTAGACTAGTAAGGACCCACTGTATAGTACAGGAACTCTACTCAATAATCAGTAACTACATGGAAAAATAATCTAAAACTAAATGGATATATGTGCCTGTGTAACTGGTTAACTTTGCTATACAGCAGAAACCAACACAATAATGTAAATCAACTACACTTCAATAAAAATTAATTGAAAAAGTCAATACATATATACGTATGACTGAGTTCCTTCACTGTTCACCTGAAGTCATAATGATGTTGTTAATCAGCTATATCCCAATACAAAATAAAATTTTAAAAACTCACAGACTTTGGTAATGGGTTAGCTATGTGTATGCAGGTCAAGAAGTAACAGTTAGAACCAGACATGGAATAACAGACTGGTTCCAAATGGGGAAAGGTGTATGTCAAGGCTATCTACTGTCACCCTACTTATTTAACTTATGTGCAGAGTACATCATGCAAAATGCCAGGCTTAATGAAACACAAGTTGAAATCAAGATTGCCAGGAGAAATTATCAATGATCTCAGATACGTAGATAACACCATCCTTATGACAGAAAGTGAAGAGGAACTAAATAACTTCTTGATGAAAGTGAAAGAGGAGACTGAAAAAGCTGGCTTAAAATTCAACATTCCAAAAATAAAGATCATGGAATGTGGTCGCATCACTCAATGACAAATAGATGGGGGTAAATGGGAGCAGTGAGAGACTATTTTCTTGGGCTCCAAAATCACTGCAGGTGGTGACTGCAGCCATGAAATTAAAAGACGCTTGCTCCTTGGAAGAAAAGTTATGACCAACGAGACAGCATATTAAAAAGCAGAGATATTGCTTTGCCAGCAAAGGTCTGTGTGGTCAAGACTATGGTTTTGCCAGTAGTCATGTATGAATGTGAGAGTTGGACTATAAAGAAAGCTGAGTGCCAAAGAATTGATGCTTCTGAACTGTGGTGTTGGAGAAGTTTACCATTAAGAGTCTCTTGGACTGCAAGGAGATCTAATCAGTCCATCCTAAAGGAAATCAGTCCTGAATATTCATTGGAAGGACTGATGCTGAAGCTGAAACTCCAATACTTTGGCCACCTGATTTGAAGAACTGACTCTTTGGAGAGGATCCTGATGCTGGGAAAGACTGAAGGCAGAAGGAGAAGGGGACAACAGAGGATGAGATGGTTGGATGACATCACTGACTTGATAGACATTGGTTTGAGCAGGCTCCAGGTGTTGGTGATGGACAGGGAAGCCTGGTATGCTGCGGTCCATGGGGTCTCAAAGAATTGGACATGAATGAGCAACAACTGACTGATGAGAGTTGATGTAAAGGCAAAAGTAAATGGTGACCTTTTTGACAAATTTGCTGGATAATGATGATTTATTGAGAGGAGGAAACAACAAATTGGAGAGGAGTACCAATATTTCTGTGAGAGAAATCAGGTGATGATATATCAAGTCTAACTCTAGATGGAAAAAATTCAAAAATTTTATAGAGAAAAGAGTCATAATAGCTATTTCAATTGTCTCTCAGTTGAGCCTGTTCATCGTATATCACACAAAATATCCAGATGGGAAAATTTTGATGATTCTCTCTCTTTTCCATCTGTTTTGTACTTTTTGATATTTAGCAGTAAAATCCATTACAGTTCAGTCACAATATCTAACCATATCATGATCTCTTACATTCTCTCACTTTCCTTAATTTAAATCCAACACTGTGCCTTACTGATTCCAAGTTGCCTGTAATTTACACATGAGATAAGTGAAATTGAATTCTTCCTACAGACCAGGAATACTATTGATAAGGAAAGAGCAGATACATTCTAAAGCATTAGTGGGATACCAAGGAGAGCTATTATGTAAAAATGCCAGGATATTTATCTTTGAGTTTATCTTGAGCTAACTCTTTATACCAAATATTAGTTATCTCGTGCAGAATAAAAAACTTCTGCCCCTCTCACTGAGAATGAGTATTTCTAATACAACTTACTTGAAAATGCATTCAGTTCAGTTCAGTCACTCAGTCGTGTCCTACTCTTTGCGACCCAATTGACTGCAGCACACCAGGCCTCCCTGTCCATCACCAACTCCCGGAGTATGCACAAACTCATGTCCATTGAGTCAGTGATGCCATCCAATCATATCATCCTCTGTTGTCTCCTCCTCCTGCCTTCAATCTTTCCCAGCATCAGGGTCTTTTCCAATGAGTCAGTTCTTCGCATCAGGTGGCCAAAGTATTGGAGTTTCAGTTTCAGCATCAGTCCTTCCAATGAAAATTCAGGACTGATTTCCTTTAGGATGGACTGGTTGGATCTCCTTGCAGTCCAAGGGACTCTCAAGAGTCTTCTCCAACAGCACAGTTCAGAAGCATCAATTCTTTGGCACTCAGCTGTCTTATAGTCCAACTCTCACATCGATACATGACTACTGGAAAAACCATAACTGACTAGATGGACTTTTGTTGGCAAAATAATGTCTCTGCTTTTTAATATGCTGTCTAGTTTTGTCATAACTTTTCTTCCAAGGAGCAAGCGTCTTTTAATTTCATGGCTGCAGTCACCATCTGTGGTAATTTTGGAGCCTGAAACAATAAAGTCTATCATTGTTTCTACTGTTTCCCCATCTGTTTGCCAAGAGGTGATGGGACCAGATGACATGATCTTAGTTTTCTGAACGTTGAGTTTTAAGCTAACTTTTCACTTTCCTCTTTCACTTTCATCAAGAGGCTCTTTAGTTCTTCTTTGTTTTCTGCCATAAGTGTGGTGTCCTCTGCATATCTGCGGTTATTGATAGTTCTCTCAGCAATCTTGCACAATAGCTCCAGCTTGTGCTTAATCCAGTCCAGCATTTATCATGATGTACACTGCATATAATTTAAATAAGCAGGGTGACAATATACAGCATTGACATATTCAGTTCCCAGTTTGGAACCAGTCTGTTGTTCCATGTCTGCTTCTAACTTTTACTTCTTGACCTGCATACAGATTTCTCTGGAGGCATGTTAGGTGGTCTGGTATTCCCATCTCTTTAAGAATTTTCAACAGTTTGTTGTGATCTATATTGTCAAAGGCTTTGGCATAGTCAATAAAACAGATGTTTTTCTGGAATTCTCTTGCTTTTTCAACATCCAGCAGATGTTGGCAATTTGATCTCTGGTTCCTCTGCAAAAATTTACAAGCAACTCCTGCAGCTGAATTCCAGAAAAATAAATGACCCATAAAAAAGTTCACTAAAGAATTAAACAGATATTTCTCCAAAGAAGACATAGAGATGGCTAACAAACACATGAAAAGATGCTCAACATCACTCATTATCAGAGAAATGCAAATCAAAACCACAATGAGGTACCACTTCACACCAGTCAGAATGGCTGACATCGAAAAGTCTACAAGCAATAAATGCTGGAGAGGGTGTGGAGAAAAGGGAACCCTCTGACACTGTTGGTGGGAATGCAAATTAGTACAGCCACTATGGAGAATAGAGTGGAGATTCCTTAAAAAACTGGAAATAGAACTGCCCTACGACCCAGCAGTCCCACTGTTGGGCATACACATCAAGGAAACCAAATTTGAAAGAGACACGTGTACCCCAATGTTCATCGCAGCACTGTTTATAATAGCCAGGACATGGAAACAACCTAGATGTCCATCAGAAGATGAATGGATAAGAAAGCTGTGGTACATATACACAATGGAATATTACTGAGCCATTAAAAATAATACATTTGAATCAGTTCTAATGAGGTGGATGAAACTGGAGCCTATTATACAGAGTGAAGTAAGCCAGAAAGAAAAACACCAATACAGTATACTAACGCATATATACGGAATTTAGAAATATGGTAATGATGACCCTGTATGTGAGACAGCAAAAGAGACCTAGATGTATAGAATGGACTTTTGGACTCTGTGGGAGAGGGCGAGGGTGGGAAGATATGGGAGAAAGGCATTAAAACATGTAAATTTTCATATGTGAATCGGGTCATCAGTCCAGGTTCAATGTATGAGACAGGATGCTAGGGTCTGGTGCACTGGGATGACCCAGAGGGATGGGATGGGGAGGGAGGTTGGAGGGAGGTTCAGGATGGGTAACACATGTACACCCATGGTTGATCCATGTCAATGTATGGCAAAATAAATACAATATACAATATTATAAACTAAAAAACAAAAATAAAAGTATACAAATACATAATAAATACAACTTACTTGAACAGGTTTAAGAACAGTCTCTTGTAGGCATACTACATAGTGGGTATAACATACCCACCAAAGAGTAATTTTGAGTCAAGAGTTAAGTTGATTATGAGAATGTCTACTTTATATGCACATTGTAGGAAATCAAAGCATGGCAAGCTATAAATCATTAACAAACCAGCGTCTGAAGATAATAAAACTTATTATTAAATAATTTAAAATGAAAAGATTTAGATAGAAAAAAAATAAGAAAAATAAATCCAGCTTGAACATCTTGAAATTCATGATTCACATATTGTTAAAGGCGTGGCTTGGAGGATTTTGAGCATTACTTTGATAGCATGGCTAACACTATGTAGCATGGGCTTAACTTTAGCCCCAAATGTAAGAGGAAACCAGATGGTGTACCGAACCATGATTTTGGTTTACAAACTGGATGATGCCAATTATTTTTGGTAGTCTGAAGACTGGTAGTCACTGAATATTTATTCTATTAAGGCCTTCTCTTACTCCTAGTTTCCACACCAGAGAGCTATAAGATTGATGACAGAGAGTAGACTTAAATAACTTAAGGTATAATTGAATGTGCATGCAATGCATGTGTGCTAAGTCTCTTCAGTAATGTGTACTTCTTTGTGACCCTATGGACTGAAGCCCACCAGTCTCCTCTGTCCATGGGATTCTCCCATACAAGGATACTGGAGTGGATTGGCATACAGGACCCTACCCTACTCAGAAATCCAGCCTGGGTCTTCTGCAACTCCTGCATGCATTGCAGGATGATTCTTCACCTTTGAGCCACTGGGGAATCCCTATAATCAAACACCAAGAATCAAAACAAAGAAACAAACAAACAAAAACAAAGAAAAATAAAACTGACCCACATACTTTAGTATTTAAATACAGAATTGAGAGCCAGAGGGGAACTCATCAGCTTCCTCTTCAGTCTTCCAGGTAATTTGATATGATTGTTGACCAATTAGTATATGAAAACAAGGTTCATTTCATATCTTAGATGGATGAATGGTTCCCTAGTAGACAATGTCACTGTATTGATCACAGGGGAAATAGACGTAACATAGCCAATTCAGAATTACATACAAGAGTAGATTTGTTTTCATGATATGCATGGGACAATCATCTCTCATATGCTTTTTATAGTTGTTTTATAGGTATTTGACTTAAAGAAAAATGCACACATGAGAGCTGTGAGTTTAAATGTTATTCAGGGGCTTACTGAGAACCAAAGCCTGGGAAATAGTTGCTCAGTAAGCTCTGAGAAAACTGACCCAAAGAGGTAGGGGAGAAACCAATTTATATAAGATTTATATAAGTCAAGCACATATTATGGTAAAATATTACTCAGTTCAGTTAAGTTCAGTTCAGTCACTCAGTAGTGTCTGATTCTTTGCGATCCCATGAATTGCAGCATACGTGGCCTCCCTGTCCGTCACCAACTCCCGGAGTTCACTCAGAGTCACGTCCATCGTGTCAGTGATGCCATCCAGCCATCTCATCCTCTGTCGCCCCCTTTTCCTCCTGCCTGCAATCCCTCCCAGCATCAGAGTCTTTTCCAATGAGTCAACTCTTCACATGAGGTGTCCAAAGTACTGGAGTTTCAGCTTTAGCATCATTCCCTCCAAAGAAATCCCAGGGCTATCTCCTTCAGAACGGACTGGTTGGATCTCCTTGCAGTCCAAGGGACTCTCAAGAGTCTTCTCCAGCACCACAGTTCAAAAGCATCAATTCTTTGGCGCTCAGCCTTCTTCACAGTCCAACTCTCACATCCATACATGACCACTGGAAAAACCATAGCCTTGACTAGACGGACCTTAGTTGGCAAAGTAATGTCTCTGCTTTTGAATATGCTATCTAGGTTGGTCATAACTTTTCTTCCAAGGAGTAAGCCTCTTTTAATTTCATGGCTGCAGTCACCATCTGCAGTGATTTTGGAGCCCCCCCAAAAATAATGTCTGACACTGTTTCCACTGTTTCCCCATCTATTTCCCATGAAGTGATGGGACTGGATGCCATGATCATTGTTTTCTGAATGTTGAGCTTTAAGCCAACTTTTTCACTCTCCTCTTTCATTTTCATCAACAGGCTTTTTAGCTCCTCTTCACTTTCTGCCATAAGGGTGGTATCATCTGCATATCTGAGGTTATTGATATTTCCCCAGGCAATCTTCATTCCAGCTTGTGTTTCTTCCAGTTCAGCATTTCTCATGATGTACTCTGCATAGAAGTTAAATAAGCAGGGTGACAATATACAGCCTTGACACACTCATTTTCCTATTTGGAACCAGTCTGTTTTTCCATGTCCAGTTCTAACTGTTGCTTCCTGACCAGCACACAGATTTCTCAAGAGGCAGGTCAGGTGGTCTGGCATTCCCATCCGTCTAAGAATTTTCCACAGTTTATTTTGATCCACACAGTCAAAGGCTTTGGCATAATTAATAAAGCAGAAATAGATATTTTTCTGGAACTCTCTTGCTTTTTCCATGATCCAGTGAATGTTGGCAATCTGATCTCTGATTCCTCTGCCTTTTCTAAAACCTGCTTGAACATCGGAAAGTTCATGGTTCATATATTGTTGAAGCCTGGCTTGGAGAATTTTGAGCATTACTTTACTAGTGTGTGAGATGAGTGCAATTGTGCAGTAGTTTGAGCATTCTTTGGCATTGCCTTTCTTTGTGATTGGAATGAAAACTGACCTTTTCCAGTCCTGTGGCCACTGCTGAGTTTTCCAAATTTGCTGGCATATTGAGTGCAGCACTTTCACAGCATCATCTTTAAGGATTTGAAATAGCTCCACTGGAATTCCATCACCTTCACTAGCTTTGTTTGTAGTGATGCTTTCTAAGGCCCACTTGACTTCACATTCCAAGATGTCTGGCTCTAGATGAGTGATCACACCATTGTGATCATCCAGGTTGTGAAGATCTGTTTTGTACAGTTCTTCTGTGTATACTTTTTTTTTTTTTGCCTTAGTTGTTTTTATTTTTATTTTCTTTTTTTTTTTAATTTTTATTTTTACTTTATTTTACTTTACAATACTGTATTGGTTTTGTCATACATTGACATGAATCCACCACGGGTGTACATGTGTTCCCACATATGAACCCCCCTCCCACCTCCCTCCCCATAACATCTCTCTGGGTCATCCCTGTGCACCAGCCCCAAGCATCCTGTATCCTGCATAGGACATAGACTGGCGATTCATTTCTTACATGATAGTATACAGGTTTCAATGCCATTCTCCCAAATCATCCCACCCTCTCCCTCTCCCTCTGAGTCCAAAAGTCTGCTCTACATATCTGTGTCTCTTTTGCTGTCTTGCATACAGGGTCATCATTGCCATCTTTCTAAATTCCATATATATGTGTTAGTGTACTTTATTGGTGTTTTTCTTTCTGGCTTACTTCAGTCTGTATAATCGGCTCCAGTTTCTTCCATCTGATTAGAACTGATTCAAATGTATTCTTTTTAATGGCTGAGTAATATTCCATTGTGTATATGTACCACAGCTTTCTTATCCATTCATCTGCTGATGGACATCTAGGTTGCTTCCATCTCCTGGCTATTATAAACAGTGTTGCAATGAAAATTGGGGTATATGTGTCTCTTTCAATTCTGGTTTCCTCTGTGTGTATGCCTAGCAGTGGGATTGCTGGGTCATAAGGCAGTTCTATTTACAATGTTTTTAAGGAATCTCCACCCTATTCTCCATAGTGGCTGTACTAATTTGCATTCCCACCAACAGTGTCAGAGGGTTCCCTTTTCTCCACACCCTCTCCAGCATTTACTGCTTGCTGACTTTCGGATCGCAGACATTCTGACTGGTGCAAAGTGGTACCTCATTGTGGTTTTAATTTGCATTTCTCTGATAATGAGTGATGTTGAGCATCTTTTCATGTGTTTGTTAGTCTTCTGTGTATTCTTGCCACATCTTCTTAATATCTTCTGCTTCTCTTAGGTCCATACCATTTCTACCCTTTAATGAGCCCATCTTTGCATGAAATGTTCCCTTGGTATCTCTAATTTTATTGAGGGGATTTCTAGTCTTTCCCATTCTGTTGTTTTCCTCTGCTGATTTTAAACAACAGATATCTCAAGTTAATGATTGTAGTACTTTCTTATATAAGGAAAAATGTAAGAATCTGAGGTCATTGAATTTCTCCCTGAGATGTGCATCGAACAACCTAAGGACCTTTTATTTTTATTTTTTACCAAAGTGCCTCATGCTATTGTCACCCTGCATTCTTTTCAGAGTATAATGTGGGTGGACAACCTTTCTTGAACTGGGTGTTGGACACTTTACTCTTGTTTGTTCTTCAGTGGTAAACTTTGGGATCATTTTATGAGGTCTACCAAGCACTGATGGAAAATTAGCCTCAATTTTGGGCTCAATTTGAAGTTCAAGAATTTATGAGAGATTCCAGTAGTCATGTATGGATGTGAGAGTTGGACTATAAAGAAAGATGAGCAGCGAAGCATTGATGCTTTTGAACTATGGTGTTGTAGAAGACTCTTGAGAGTCCCTTGGACTGCGAAAAGATCCAGCCAGTCCTTCCAAAAGCAAATCAGTCCTGAATTTTCATCAGAAGGACTGATCCTGAAGCTGAAACACCAATACTTTGGCCACCTGATGAGAAGAATGGACTCATTGGTAAAAACCCTGATGTTGGTGAAAATTGAAGGCAGGAGGAGAAGGGGATGACAGAGGATGATATGGTTGGATGGCATCACCGACTCAATGGACGTCTGAGTAAACTCTGGGAGTTGATGATGGACAGGGAGGCCTGGTGTGCTGCAGTCCATGGTGTCGCAAAGAAGTGGACACAACTGAGCGACTGAACTAAAGAAATACTCACTAATCCTTCCCAGAAATCTTAACTCTATATTCAAAATATAACACTGATGTTTACACATATAGTGTCATTTAATATATAAAACATTTCTATGTTTTATCATTTTCTAAACTCTGTGGTCCCAGCAAACACACTTTTCCAGCAACACAAGAGAAGACACTACACATTGACATCACCAGATGGTCAATACTGAAGTCAGATTGATTATATTCTTTGGAGCCAAAGATGGAGAATTTCTATGCAGTCAGCAAAAACAAGACCAGGACCTGACTGTGGCTCAGATCATGAACTCCTTATTGTAAAGTTTAGACTTAAATTGAAAAACGTAGGGAAAACCACTAGACCATTCAGGTATGACCTAAATCAAATCCCTTAAAATATACAATGGAAGTTATAGATTCAAGGAATTAGATCTGATAGACAGAATGCCTTAAAAATTATGGATGGAGGTTCATGACACTGTACAGGAGGGAGTGACCAAGACCATCCCCTAGAAAAAGAAATGCAAAAAAGCAAAATGGTTGTTGAGGAGATCTTACAAATAGCTAAGAAAAGAAGAGAAGATAAAGGCAAAGGAGAAAGGGAAAGATATACCTATTTGAATGCAGGGTTCCAAGGAATAGCACGGAGAGATAAGAAAGCCTTCCTTGGGGATCAGTGCAAAGAAATACAGGAGAAATATAGAATGGGAAAGACTAGAGATCTCTTCAAGGAAATTAGATATACCATGGGAACATTTGAACATTTCATGCAAAGATGGGCACAATAAAGGACAGAAACAGTATGGACCTAAGAGAAGCAGAAGATATTAAAAACAGATGGCAAGTATACACAAAACTATAGAAAAAAGACCTTCATGACCCAGAAAACCACGAGGGTGTGAACACTCTCCTAGAGCCAGATATCCTGGAAAGCCAAGACAAGTTCAGTTCAGTTCATTTCAGTCACTCAGTCGTGTCCAACTCTTTGCAACCCCATGAATCGCAGCACTCCAGGCCTCCCTATCCATCACCATCTCCCGGAGTTCACTCAGACTCACGTCCATCGAGTCAGTGATGCCATCCAGCTATCTCATCCTCTGTCATCCCCTTCTCCTCCTGCCCCCAATCCCTCCCAGCATCAGAGTCTTTTCCAATGAGTCAACTCTTTGCCTGAGGTGTCCAAAGTACGGGAGTTTAAACTTTAGCATCATGCCTTCCAAAGAAATTCTTTCCAAGACAATTGGACTGATTCTAAATTGGGAAGGGAGTACTGTGAAGGCTGTATATCGTCATCCTGCTTGTTTAACTTATATGCAGAGTACGTCATGAAAAATGAGCACTGAAAAATTGATGCTTTTCATCTGTGATGTTGGAAAAGACTCTTGAGTGTCCTTTGGACTGCAAGGAGATCAAACCAGTAAAACCTAAGGGAAATCAATCCTGAATATTTATTGGAAGGACTGATTCTGAAATTGAAGCTCCAATGTTTTGGCCACCTAATGCAAATAACTGACTCATTATAAAAGACCCTGATGCTGGGAAAGATTGAAAGCAGAAGAAGAAGGGGATGACACAAGATGAAATGGTTGAGTGGCATGACCAACTCAATGGACATGAATGAGCAAGCTCTGGGAGATGGAGAAGGACGAGGAAATCTGGCGTGCTGCAGTCCTTGATTTTGCAAAAAGTCAGATATGACTGAATGACTGAACAACAACAAAGAGGCTTGTGTAAGCTTCCTGATATTATGGACTGGTGATAGAAAAAACAAACAAACAAACAAAAAAAAACGCCTGGGTCTTGCTCTGATGGGCAGGGCCTTGCTCTGTAAAGCTTTAATCCAATTATATGCTTATGAATGTTGCTCTACTCCCTCTGTTGTAGTTGTTTGGCCTGAGGACCCAGCCCTGGGGTCTATGTGCTCTTGGTAGGGTTAATAGTGAATTCCAAGAGGGTTTATACCAAAGGTAACATTTCCGGCTGATGCTGCCAAGTGCCCCCTTCCCTATGCCAAGTCCCTGGCAACCCACACCTTCACAAGAGACCCTCCAACACTAGCATGTTGCTTTGCCTCAGTTGTCTGTGGAGTTGTGGCTTCTTTCCTCTGGGTATTGGTTTGCACAAGATTTTGTTTGTGCTCTCCATGACTGGAGTCTCTGTTTCCCCCAGTCATGTGGAAGTCCTATAATCAAATCCTTCTGGCAGCCAAGTCCAAATTCCTTGGGGATTCCCAGTCCGTTTGTTTAATTCTCAGTCTGGAAAGCCTGACATGGGATTCAGAACTTTCAGAACAGTGTGTAATTTCTTTGGTAATATTGTTCTCCAGTTTGTGAGTCACCCACCTGGCAGGTATGGGGTTTGATTTTATCATTGTTGTGACCTTCCTTCCATCTCGGTGAGGCTTCTTTGTCTTTGAACATGGGATATCTTTTATTGATGGGTTCCAGCATCATCTTGTCAATGTTTGTTCAACAGCTAGTTGCAATTTTGGTGTTCTTGCAGGAGAAGGTGAGCGCATGTCCGTCTACGCTGCCATCTTGCACCAGAAGTCAAATTAATCTTGATGTGAACGTGGCAGGAGAGCCTGATGCTAGTTGAATACACCATCAGAGCAAAGGAAAACAACTTGAGACCAGACTCTTTTCATCATGAAAGGTGTTTAAATTCTTATAAAAAGAAATAAAAATTTACTCTCTGTAAATCTGAAAGAATCAATTTTTTTTTAGATTTAGCAGTTTCTTATAAAGTTTAATATATACCTTTCATTGTTGTTGTTATTTAGTCATTCAGCCGTGTCTAACCCTTTGCAACCCTGTGGACTTCCAGGCTCTGCTGTCCATGGGCTTTTCCAGTCAAGGATACCAGAGTGAATTGCCATTTCCTTCTCCAAGGGATCTTCCTGATCCCAACCTGGGGATTGAACCTGTGTCTTCTGCATTGGAAGGCATTGGCAGGCAGATTTTTTACCACTGAGCCAGTGGGGAAGTCATATACCTTCCATGTGATTCAGCAATTCCTCTCTTAGATATGTATCAAAAAGGAATAAAAGTTCCATAGAAACTTGTACATAAACATTCATCACAGTTTCAATAATAATAGCCCCAAACTGAAAATAATCCAAATGTTTATCAACAGATGAATGGATAAACAAATTCATATATTCTATATCTTGATTAAAACAGTTACTCATGTTGTATACAAACATGAGTATACACTTGCATACAACATGATTTGTACAATTCTTGTTGTATATACTTGCTAAAGCTCATAGAATGGTATGTTAGAAAAGAGGCATTTTATTATATGTATGTTGAATTTCAACAGGGATGAATTTCATTTTCTACTCATTTCTTAAACAAGTGGAAAATTCTAGGAAGTAATTCATATTCAGATCAGATCAGATCAGTCACTCAGTCATGTATGACTCTTTGCGACCCCAAGAATTGCAGCACGCCAGGCCTCCCTGTCCATCATCAACTCCCAGAGTTCACTCAAACTCACATCCATTGAGTCGGTGATGCCATCCAGCCATCTCATCCTCTGTCGCTCCCTTCTCCTCCTGCCCCCAATTCATCCTAGCATCAGAGTCTTTTCCAATGAGTCAACTCTTTGCATGAGGTGGCCAAAGTACTGGAGTTTCAGCTTTAGCATCATTCCTTCCAAAGAACACCCAAGGCTGATCTCCTTTAGAATGGGCTGGTTGGATCTCCTTGTAGTCCAAGGGACTCTCAAGAGTGTTCTCCAACACCACAGTTCAAAAGCATCAGTTCTTTGGCGCTCAGCCTTCTTCACAGTCCAACTCTCGCATCCATACATGACCACTGGAAAAATCATATTAGTATATTAATATCTTCTGTTTATATCATAATCGAGAGTTAAGTGTGTGAAATTTGTTAACCCAGGCCAATGAAAACAAAATATTTTGGAAATATTCTTTCTGATAAGGTTAATTGCACCTAATATGCACATCATCTGATAGATACAAATAAATCAGAAATCATTGTAATGTTTATTTTAAAATATTACTCATTGAATCATATGCATGTAATTTTTTCTAGTGTGTTCTTGCTTTTGATGACTTGCTTAGTTGTTAAATATAGGTAAAGATACTAACTTTTTCCTTATCTGGGAGATTATTATCTCAAAACTTCAAAGTTTCCTATTCCTATCTCTTTTAATTCAGACTCATTATCTATGTCATGTGTAGTGCCTCAAATTTCCCTACATAGTGAATACAACATTTTTCACTTGGATAATGTTAATCTTTCAGGCTTGGAAAGCAAGAGAGAGATTACTGTTCTCTTTCTCTTTGATTATTTGTTTTTATGCTTTAAACAATGTGAGAGATTGCCAGTTATTAAAAGCAAAATTCAATATGTATTTATCAGTTATATTTAACATAGCACATAAACTAGAAATTGACAAACTGGGTGAGAAGCAATAGTTCATTTTGAGAAGTTATGGTGACAACAAATGCCTCAACAAACTGGTCATGAAATGGCAAAATTATTCATTTTAATGTGAGTTTTAAAAGTTAACTATATCCAGTTTGTTTAGTGAAGATTCAAGATTCATATTACTAGTACTCATAGATAAAACCAGAATTTTAAGAGTAAAGTTCCTTCCTACTTCCTGTCTCTGTCATCTTATTTCTGGGTAATAAACTTTAAAACTTTATAATTATTTGGATTTAAAGTCTATTCTTAAAAAACAAAACAAAACACAGAATTACCATGAAGAGGGAGGAAGAAGGAGAAGAAAAAAAAGGAAGCAAGCTTTGAATTTTTCTGAAACTCAGCAGATTGGCAAGACTTGAAAGCAGATTCAGGACATTATCTGTAGTACACAGAGCAGATTAACACATTTCCTCAGTAATGTCTGCTTTCACCTCCTGTGCACAGATGGGTTTATTCTTGAAGCAAGGCCAATTGAAATCTTCAAAGCATCAGCCTTTATCTTTTTCTCTATTTCAGTTCTTTCCACTTCTGTGAGCCTGTGATATGCCTAGTGCTGTGAGAGGCCTCTGTGTACATTAGTGAACAAGACATGATTCTAACCTCAGGCTGCTAAAGAACTCACAACCTGTGTTGAAAAAAATACATGTACATCATCAGTATGATAAATATGATACAAACATGAATGGAGTTACAAGCACAAAGTTAGAAATATTTCGTTTGTGGAAAACATAAGACCTTCAAAAGATGAAAAGATATTCACCTGGCTGGTTCAGTTCAAGCACTTAATTTTCAACAGATAATGTTGCACCTCTACTCTGTGATGGCTCCTGTATCGAGCATTGGACTTGCAGGGGTGATCAAAGACCAGTATCATCCCTTACTCCCAGGGTTTACAGTCACACAAATACCTGCACTTACACACTGTGGTGAATACTATGTGTGAAAAGTTTAAGGTGTAATGAGACTATATGAGGGACTTGATTCTTTTAGAGGAAACTGGGAGGATTAGGCCAGGAAAGATTTTCTGAGGAATTAACTGTGGGGCTGAGATCCAAAGATAAACTGGAATTAATTTAGGGAATGGCAGAGAATGGGGATGAATGTACCAGACACAAAGGCAATGATAGGTGTGTACATGGAGTATTCATGCAGCAGACATAATGTAGTGTGGTTTGTGAACAGATTGCAGAAGGGAGGAATGTGAGAGGCCAGAGATGGTCTCAGGAAGTAGGTCACCCAGGACCCTATGAGTCAGTTAGAGTTGGTGAACTTTTCTCAAGGGTTTCAAGCAGAGGAAATACCTGGACAGGTTGCTTTAAAAAATGTTTTTCCTGTGGATTGGAGAAACCCCTGTTAGGAAGCTATAGCATTCCATCCACATGAAAGACTATACATAGTAACTTGGACTACAGGTAAAAATAGAAATGAGGGAAAGATACATTTAAAGTTATAGGATAAAATCAACTGTGTTTAGTGATGGACTGACTATAGAGAAACAGAAAAGAGCCAAGGATGACCCTTAAGATTCTGCCTTGAAAAATTTGATGGAAGAGAGTGTTGCTCACTAGGGAACAATGAGAGGAGAGCAGAGAGGGAGATGCTGGGGGCTGGCTTTGAGCTGGCTGTTTAGGATATCTTTGGAACATGTGGGTGAGGACAATGTGAATTGAATATATGAACCTGGACCTAGGAGGCCTCAGCTACTGTTTATATGTAAAAGTCACACACACACACACACACACACACAATACCTGGCAACTGAAGACCATGGGATGAGTGAAAGGGTGTAAGGAGAGTACAGATTGAAAAGAGGAAAGGACTGAAGAAAGTACCTGAAATGGGATTTGACATGTAAGGACTGTGTTGAGAAAACCGAGTCAGCGAAGGAGAAAGAGAAGGAGCAACCAGAAAAATAAGGGGCATCCTAGGAGCATTGATAAGGGGCTTCCCTGGTGGCTCAGAGGATAAAGCATCTGCCTGCAATGCAGGAGACCTGGGTTCGATCCCTGGGTTAGGAAGATCCACTGGAGAAGGAAATGGCAACTCACTCCAGTATTCTTGCCTGGAGAATCCCATGGACATAGGAGCCTGGCAAGCTACAGTCCATGGGGTCACAAAGAGTTGGACACAACTGAGTGATCAATGGTCAATGATATAGGAGCATTAATAGCATAGAAGTTAGCAAGGGGAGTGTTTAAGCAAAGATAAGAGTGGTCAAATGGGTACACTATTTTTGACACTCATGCAGGATCAGGGCTAAGGATCCCCCCCTGATTAAAGTCACTTAGAAGTCATGGGTGACCTGATGGAGAACTGTCACAGTAGAGTCATGGGGATGCAAGTTGGATAGTAGTGGGGTGAGTAATGAATGGAGACTGAAAAAATTGGCAAGGTAAGTGCTAACTAATCTCTAAAAGGACTCAGGTGGAAAGGAATTAGTGTAAATCTGGAATAAAGCAGAGCTTTCATAAATAATTGAGATTAATTTGGAGCCATAACATAAAATTTAATTGACCAATAGTATCTAATAATTGAAATTCCAGGTGGCTTAGTGTTGAAGAATCCACCTGTCAGTTCAGGAGACACAGGAGACACAGGTTAGATCCCTGGGTTGGAAAGATCCCATGGAGGAGGAAATGGCAACCCACTAATGTATTCTTGCCTGGAAAGTCCCATGATGGAGGAGCCTGGAGAGTTACAGTTCATAGGGTTGCAAAATAATCAGATACGACTGAGCATATACATGTATACACTTAATAATTACTAAGATTTTATGGTGCTTTAAAATTTATGAAATACATTTGAATGCTGATTCTACTTCTACAATCTGTTCACTTCCGGCATTTTGGCACTTACATCTTCTTTCTGTTCCTCTCAATTCATACCTTTACTTTGTCATACCATGATGCGTCCTTGCCATGGCTTTTGCTTTAGACTCTGTCCCTTCATTCTAGCTTAAATGTTCTATTTTACTTGTTGGCAGAACTTGTGTTTATCTTGTACTTTTGAAAAACAACTCTCAGTCTGACCTACTTCGGGCTTCTATTTTTCATACCTTGTTTGACTGAACTCATTGACCATACCTAGTGCCCTCCAGGTTCTCCTGGGTCTTCTGAGCTTTGGCTCAGGAGCCATGCCAGCTGAGACATGGAAGTGCATGAATAAACTGTTCCTAATGTTTGCTATTCCACAGTAAATGTTTAATAACTTTAGGTATGCAATCATTCTCTTCAAAAAAGTTAACTATCTCTATAAATGCTAATTTGTGCTAATTAATAATTATTATCCTAATCTGCTTCACCTTTTCAAATGTAATCACCTTTTTAAATTAATATTAGCCAACTGAATCTTCCTACAGGAGTTAACATGCAGAAATAAAATTTTTATTGAGAAAGGTTAAAATGGATTCAGAGATTTGACTGTCACTTCTCTGATAACCCAATAATATCCATAATAATACTTATAAAATGAAGGAAAGAATTATTTTGTATGCTTTTAAGAAGATTGAAATGAAATCAAAGCATAATTAATATTTTAAAGGAATAGAATTTTATATTTTGAGTTGGGTACGATTTTTTATGTCACATTGATATTATATTTTATTTGATTCTAAAGCTTCTAAATGGATATCGCAGTCTGCTTTGTCAGTTTCTTTGCCATTCAGTGCGTCTTGCCATATTATGACATAAATGACTTATAAAGGGCATAACTGAATATAACACTTTTTCTGAAAGCGTTAGGTCATGTGACAAACTTTCTTGGTAAGTAAAATGGAGATCTTTGTTCCTCCTCAAACTCATATAATATTGTTTGGACTTCTATAATAATTCATGAAAATAACAAATTACTTAATATAAAACAGATAATTATAACTTTTTCTGAAAAATGACCATTTTATTTTATTACAATATGATTTTATAAATAAGTAAATGAAGACTCAGTTTGTTTATATAATTTTCATGAAATCACCCTATAAGTTAAGTGACAAAGTCAGAAATAAAACCTGGGTTTCCTTAGATCAATTTCTGTGCTCTTTGGAAAGTTTTCTCACATGGCTGAGTAGAGTGGAGTTAACAGTATATGTCAATTACTATGGATTTGTAGATTGCTCTTAGCCCAGTGCCAGGGAAGATGTGCTCAGTTCTCAGGCAAGCTTAAAAATTTTCTTTAACTTCAAACATGATTTAGCCACATATATTTAGGGCTTATTATTTAATTCTCCTTTATATTGCAAGATAAAAATATGTGATAGAAAATCTTCACATCAATGTTCTCAGATGATGCTCACATAGAACACAAATGTCCCACAGCAGACCAGAGAGTTTTATACTGCAAATAATGATATGGAAGTCTATTTCTAATTTTCAGGAAGGCTAATCTTCTTAGTTATAAAGAAGTTAATTCTTATTTATAAACATTTACAGATATAAAGTTTTAATTTTCCAAGTTTTATTTTTGCTTCAATATTTTCTATAAATTTTTTACTACAGCTTACCTGTTAATGAATGTTAATAAACAAGTATTTATTTGTTAAAAAATTATTAGTTAATAATATATTATTTGTTAATAAGCAAGTATTACAAATAAACAAAGTTACAAAAAGTAAATGAAAACAAATAAGGAAAGAAAGTGAAAATGAAGTCGCTCAGTCGTGTCTGACTCTTTGCAATCCCATGGACTATAGCCTACCAAGCTCCTCTGTCCATAGGATTTTTCCAGGCAGTAGTACTGGAGTGGATTGCCGTTTCCTTCTCCAGAGGATCTTCCCAACCCAGGGATCAAACCTGGTTCTCCCTCATTGTAGACAAACGCTTTTACCATTTGAGCCACCAAGGAAGTCCAAGAAAGAATATTAATATTAACAATTTATGAACAGTTGATTAGTTCCAGAATTGGATTTTTTTCTTTGATGGGCAAGACTACTGCAGTTGTGATTTTACATTGTGTATTAGTAAAAGTTAAATTTTGGGAAAATTCCTTCTGTTCTACTAAAATGTTTTTTCATCTCATAGTGTTCTTCAGAAAGATATGACTGTGTTAGCTGCTCAGTGATGTCTGACTCTTTGTGACCCCATGGACTATAGCCCACTAGGCACCTCTGCCCATGGGATTCTCCAGGCAAGAACACAGGAGTGGGTTGCCATTACCTTCTCCAGAGCATCTTCCAGATGCGGGGATTGAATCTAGGTCTCCTGCATTGTAGGGAGATTCTTTACCATCTGAGCCACCAGGGAAGCCAACGAGGGTAAAATAAAAGGGTTCAATACTAAAGTAACTGAATGCTAAAATATTATAAATCATACAAATGATAGTTCACTGTCAGAAAGGTCTAGTGGGGAGATTTCAACTGCATGCAGCAGAAAGATATGATGGAACATGAAAAGTAACATTATTTCAAGAATGTTACCATCTCAGCCTTGGACCATAGTTTACATGTATTAACATGAATAATGCATAAAATACAACTTGGTAAATTTCTTAGAGCAGTTAGTTATTGTTTTACAATTGGCTTTGGATGCCTTAGGGAAAATGTTTAAATTGCTTCTGTTATTTCTTACTGTTACATAACAAAAAAGCCCAATATTTAGTTTGGTAAAATGAAAGCAATGTTACTCTAGGGGGTTTAGGGGATTTGGAGGCTGATCAAAGAATAAGGGGTGAAAGAGGTCTATACATGCTTTACTGGGCTGTGCTCTGACAGGTTTGCCTGTGGGGAAAATCCCTCACAGCAGGAGACTTCCCAGAAGCTCCTGAAAATGGTTCCGTGTCTAGAGTACCTGGGTGATGTTGTAGGATAAGCACAGTGGAGGGTCTGAGTCAGAAAGCCCCAAAGAACAGTGGCGTCTTCAAGTCTTTTAACCACAGGCTTATCTTATCTATGGCTGGCAAATGCTGGGTGAGATTTCTTAGGGGAAATGCAAAGCAGGAAGGCTCTAAATGGTTAAAAATCTTCTGGTTTGAGCTGTTTTTAAAGCAAATGGATTTGTAAAAATTTGAATTTGGCCCTGGAGTGATTTCAAATGAGCAGTTCTCAGCCTGCATGAAGAATAAAACAACCTAAGGGCCAAAATACAGAGAGCATCTTTCTGGCTCATTTATATATCAGTTATACTTAAAATTCTGAATGTCATATGTCAGATAGAGTGAGAGCTGTCAGGTCTGCTCTTTGCTGTCTGAGACTCATCTGGTTTGAGGGGTTAGGTGAGTCAGTGGCAGCCGTCCATCTGGAGGCTGCCAGCCTGATTCCTGGGTTCTTCCCCACAGGAGGTGTCCTGGGACTAATATCTAAGAATGTTTCTTTACTCAGATTTCACTAATGTCTGGTGCTTGGTCTTGGAATGGGTTAAATAACTCGGGACTAGTCAAGCACTAGTCAAGCACTTTGGAGAAGGCAATGGCATCCCACTCCAGTACTCTTGCCTGGAAAATCCCATGGATGGAGGAGGCTGGTGGGCTACAGTCCATGGGGTCGCCAAAAGTCGGATACGACTGAGCGACTTCACTTTCACTTTCCACTTTCATGCATTGGAGAAGGAAATGGCAACCTACTCCAGTATTCTTGCCTGGAGAATCCCAGGGACGGGGGAGCCTGGTGAGCTGCCTTCTATGGGGTCACACAGAGTCGGATACGACTGAAGCGACTTAGCAGCAGCAGCAGCAGTCAAGCACTCTTCTCCCCCACTCTCTCTCTCCTTGTGGTTTGTTTGTGGTTCCTCACAGCATGATTGCATAGTAGGATTCAGGTTGTAGGGCTTCTTATAAAGTAGCTGGCTTCCCCTAGAACAGGCATGTGAAGAGATCTGTGTATAATCTACTTGGCTTCTTATGATCCAACTTTGGAAACAACAGAGACACACATACTGTCTTGGACAGGTCAAAAGCAGTGTGTCGTGTCAGGTCATACTCAAGAGGATAATGCTATGTATATGAGGCAATAAACACTGGAAGTATGATTTATTGGAGGAGCTACATTTGGAGGTCACAATTAACATGTCTTCTTACATTTAATTGGAGAAGGAAATGGCAACCCACTCCAGTACCCTTGCCTGGAAAATCCCATGGACTGAGAAGTCTGGTAGGCTACAGCCCATGGGGTCGCAAGGAGTCAGACATGACTGAGCAACTTCACTTTCACTTACAGTTAATACATTTTCTTTTTTAAAAAAATTAGTTGGTTAGTATATGATATTCTAACACTAATAATGCATATGAGAAATGTTTATTTAATCTTTACTAAGGCACATCACTTAATATGAGTTGGATTGAAAACTTAGTTTGATCTGAAATTGAATTACATATATCCAAAGCAGTAGAGAAAACATAGTTAAGAAAAATATATGAATAGTCACATGGCTAGGTATTTTATTTGCTTTCTTAGTTTTCAGTTACATATTATACAATGCCTGCAATTACCTTCAAAGAATAAGTAAGATATTGTGTACTCTACTAATAATGAAAATATACTGAAGAATATACCTGTTTATCTTGTAATTATACTGTTGGCTGAATGAAAATAACATGGTTTTGGATAAACCATTATGAATTCTTTAGACATATTTTGGAATTGTGTTGTTTATTAATTTGTATTTGGTATTATTAATTCATTTTAAATACATTTCCACTTTCTCCTTGAGTTTTCTTGTTTCTGTGAAGATTTCAGTAAATTCAAAACTATTAAATAGAATGTTAACATCAAGGTTGATTAGAATTCCTAAATTTTTTTTCACTTTGAAAAAAAAGTGAACTAGCACAAATTATAAGAAATCCAGATGAGTTATAGAAAAATAAGTGAGAAGCTTTGTGACTGCCATGTTTAAATAAACAAACTTTAATCTGTCTTCCAGATATTTATGTATCAGTTTAACATGCCTTGTGTTTGCACTATGAAAATATACTTGATAACTTTCCAAACTTAAAAAGTAACATTGGAAATAAAACAGGGTAAATAATAGGAAGTGTTCAGGCACACCTGAAGAGGTGTGCATGATATTTATATTAAAGAATTTCATTTAGAATTAACTTTGTATAATTATAAATAATATTTTATTCTTCACCATTTCCTTGCTAATTTTGGTAAGTGTGACTGAGAACAATCTGTGTAAGAGAGAGAATTCAATGCTGACTCTCAGAATTTCACCCTGTTTGGATGAAACCAAAGAAGAACATATTTCTTCATGTTCAGTTTCCAGGAAATGGGCAACAGGCATCAGAATCTGAAAATGTCAACTAATACATGGCTTCATATGTTTAACAACAGGTTATCTGTGATCTGAGTTTTGGCCAGAATTACCCCAAAGTACGTGTGTGTATGTGTGTACAGGCACATATATGCTCTCAGAAACAAGAAAATATTGAGATAAGTAGAATTAGATTATTTGGGAAGAAGCTTTGGTATGGGAAAAACTCAGAATGAAAGTTTTAGTGTCTATTCTACAACTTGCAGACATATACTCTTGAATATGCTACATAACTCATACTTTCAGTTTCTCTCTAAAATGGGGATATCCATCTATTACAGAGTTTTGGTGAGGAGTCAGTGAATAAGGAGAGAAAAAATTCTTTAAAAACTCAGAAGTACTAATCAAGATTTATGATACAGTATTCAGTTTTAACTTTCATCTACCACATAGAACAGTGTTGATGCTTACAGCAGAAATGCTAAGAGACTGAGTTTTCATTAATATGTTAGCACAAGCAAAATCAGTGTATTATTTTTTTTTCCTGTTACTGAAAGATTATAATGCTGGTTTCCATTAGGAGAATACCATTTCACGGCTGAGGGAAATGCCTTTATTTTCTATATGTTGTAGCTGTTATCTTAATAAAGTTGTTTTTATACTGGGTTATTTGCATTTATTCAAGTTGGCTTGAATTTCCATTATGCAAATGTATTCCCTGCATGATATACTTTGTACAGCAATTGATTTTTTCAATTTAAAATTTGTTTCATTTTAATACCCATCCCCAAGCTCTGTTGTTTTTTTTTTTTTTAACGTTGCTCATTTGCAGTTTGTTTTTTAAACAGCTGGAACTAGAACGATGTGTATGAGTGACTCAGGTTTTCTTTTGATCTGGACAACTGATATATAATCTAATTCTTCTAAAGACAGGGAAATTTACTGAAGTTCAGCTTATAAATATATTTGGCTAATATGTCTCTGAAAAAAAAAAGACAATCAAGAAAGTTAGTATTGAACCCAAAATCTGGAAATTTCTTTTTCTCAGACAAAAGAGAAAAAAAAAAAAAAAAAAAAACAATCCTGATTTAATTTGTTTTCCAAAGACCAAGAAGATTCATTGCTTTCTAAACCTGTTTCTAATAAATCTCTGCATTTTGAAACTGAGAACTCTTTACTCCAAAGAAATCTTGCCTTGGAGAAATGGAAACAGTTCTCTATCAGTGCTACTTGGACTTAAATGAAATCACCCGAGAATCTTGTTAAAATGGTAATAGTGGTGTGAATGGGGGTCAAGATTCTACCTTTCTAATCAGCTCCTGGTGGTTGCTTCTGCTGTATGCAGGTTCATGGACTACATGTGAATGACAATTCTATTGTTGATTGGATCTAAATTTGGCTCAAATTTGGATCCACTGAGAAATTTTTAAAAGTACAAATGCCTTGTCCCAACCTGGGATTCTTATTTGATATGGAAGAATCTGCATATTATGATTATAAAAACTCCTCAAGATATTTTAATATGCAGTCAAGTATGAAAACAACTGCTCTAGTAAAAAGTATATATGTGTGTGTATGTGTGTCTGTGTGTTTGTGTGCATGTTGGAAAGAACTGGTGTTATGGATCCTGTTTATCTTTCCTGGCATTTCTCTCTTATACTATAATAAAAATACATTTAAAATCGAATTGTGACTAAACTATTGTTTGGTAACATTTTATTTAACATAATATAAATACTTTAAAAACAAATTTAAAAAATTTTGTTCTGTATTTCATTTGGGTTAACAATATACTACGAGTAAACAAATACAGAATAGCACTGCAATTGGAAATATGAGTGTTCCATGTTTTATTTTATCAATCCTATAATATTAGGCATTTAGGATAGTTCTTTTAATATTAAAATAAATTGGGTTATCATTTCCATCTTTTAAAATTCCACATATATGCGTTAGTGTAATGTATTGGTGTTTTTCTTTCTGGCTTAACCAATACAATATTGTAAAGTAATTAGCCTCCAATTAAAATAAGTAAATTTCAATTTAAAAAATTAAAAAAAAATTGGGTGATAAGTATAATTCATCAAATATTTTTGCACACATTTCTTATTTCTTAGAACTATAGAGTCCCAAGATTAAGCAACAGAAGCAAGCCAACCTGGTGACAAGGAGTATTTAAATCACTGGTACTGTTTTTTTTTTTTTTAATGGTATTGTTTAAAATTGCCTGTGTGTGGTGATAATAAAGGCAAACTGGCTTTTAGTCAGCTTTATTATTGTTGTAAATTCTCATCACAGAATGCATGTCATTAGTGTCTATATTCTGGGCATACTGTTTCCACCACCTTGACTTCGTAATGAATTCTAAAGCCATTGTCTTATAACGAATTTTCACACTGTGTAGAAAGATATGTTTTCTTAGGATTCTAGATGTGTATCACTATATCTATAGACAACTAAGAGCAAATATAAAAATACATATGAAATGCTTATTTCAAACATTGAGGGCTAGTACTTTTAATATTTGACAATTTGGCAAAATTTCTATATTTTTTTCTACTATAGAGACTAAAAATTTGTCATATCGGCAATGATTTGTTTTTCTTCTTTTGTGATTGCTAGTTATGTTTTTTGCCTATTTTTCTAATGGTGTTCACATTTACTTATTGACACACAAAAATGATTTAATAAAGCTGTCATTTGTTTTCTGTTCAATATGTTAAAGTAATTTCTCCCAGTTTGCTTTTTGTTAATTTAGATTTTTTATGACATGATTGTTTTTAACTGTGGAAGTTTAAATTTTTTTGTAGTTTGATCCAACAATTTTTTCCTTATAGTTTCTTCTGGAGGTATTAAAACCTCTTCTACACCAAGTATATATAATGAGCCACATAAGCTTTTTCACCAGAACTTTAAAGTCTTATATTTTTCGTTAGCTCTTTAATTCATCTCAGTTTTGTTTATTGGCATTATACAGAGAAGTAATTTGTTATTTTGTTTCCAAATGTTTAGATGACAAAGCAAAGATTAACTACTTTGTTCATCCACTGCCTGATTACTCGATGTCATACTTTATTACCTAATGCATTAAAACATACTTATATATGTGCCTGAAATATATATTCTGTTTTCTGTTTTCATTGACTTCTTGAACCAATATAAGTTTCAATTATTTTAACTTTAGAGTATCTTTTCATATGCAGCAATAAAATTTATCTTTTTCAGATTTCTGTTTTTCTGTAATTTTCTTTTCAAAAAAATGAGGAATCTTTTTTCCATCTTAAATAATATTTTGTAAATCCGGTTTATAATCCCTATATTTATGAATTAATATGTAGGCATTGACAAGTGTATATCAGAAGTCTTCTATCCAAGAATGTTTTATGCATATTCTTTTATTTAAGAATTGTTTTCTGATATTTATGAAGATCAATGTTGTTTTTCCAATTTTGTGCTTTTGTAGTCTTAATAATATATAGCTAAGATTGTATGCTGGAGAAGGAAATGGCAACCCACTCCAGTGTTCTTGCCTGGAGAATCCCAGGGAAAGGGGAGCCTGGTGGGCTGCTGTCTATGGGGTCGCACAGAGCTGGACACAACTGAAGTGACTTAGCAGCAGCAGCAGCAGCAAGATTGTATGCATATAAATGAATTTGATATTTGTGTCTTTGTGTGTATGTGATAGAAAGAGAGAGAGAGAGGTGTTGCTATTTGGTCTATGCTGTACCTCTGAAATGAAATTGGAAGTCTTCCTTCTTTCCCTCTATTTCCTTGGAGCTGTCCTAATACTCATATCAAATCCTTTATAACATGTTAAATAACAAAAATTAAATGATTTTAAGAACACATATGTGTATGCCATAGAGATGAAGAAATTGAAATCCAGAGAGACTATCTTGCTTAAAGTGTTAACTTTATTAATTGTCAAAAGTACCAAAACAGAATTGGAACAGAATTAGAGTCAATGAGAATTTGTAATTAGTTGGCAATAAAACGTGCACAAATGAAGGATTCAGGCAAATTTATATATAAAAATATCAGCTGCATATGTGTGCTCAGTCTTGTCACTCTTTGCAACCCCATGAACTCTAGCCCACCAGGCTCCTCTGTCCATGGGATTTTCCAGGCAAGAATTCTAGAGTGGGTTTATTTTCCTCCTCCAGGGAATCTTCCAGACCCAGGGGTTGAACTCACATCTCCTATGTCCCCTTCATTGGCAGGTAGATTGTTTACCAGTGAGCCACCTGGGAAACCATCAAAATGTTTGTTGCTGCTGCTGCTGTTGCTGCTGCTGCTGCTAAGTCACTTCAGTCCTGTCCAACTCTGTGCGACCTCATAGACGGCAGCCCACCAGGCTCTGCCGTCCCGGGGATTCTCCAGGCAAGAACACTGGAGTGGGTTGCCATTTCCTTCTCAAATGCATGAAAGTGAAAAGTGAAAGTGAAGTCACTGAGCCATATCCAACTCTCAGCGACCCCATGGACTGCAGCCCACCAGGCTCCTCCATCCATGGGATTTTCCAGGCAAGAGTACTGGAGTGGGGTGCCATTGCCTTCTCCAAAATGTTTGTTTGTTAGCATTTACTAAATAAATGTTTGTTCAGAGGTCATTATAATAGTAAGCAGAACCATGAGGATGTGCTCTGCTCAGTTTTATGACTGATATGTACTTAAGTCAATATTTATCAACAAGACAGTGAAACTAATAGCCTAGTTTAATGCACTCTATTTTACTCTGCTTACTTGGGAATACAAATAGAAACCTGAAACTAATCTGGAAACTCTTCAAGTTTAGCAATCTATGAACAACGTCAAAGGACCTTGAAACAACTATTCAAAAATCTTGTATTAAGGAAAGATAATTTCAGTTAATGTTTCATTGTATTATTTTAGTCTTTGTTTCTCTGTGTGTACTCAGACACACATAGATCATTGTTACCACCACCACACATACAGACTCAAAACCATTGATCATTCGAAATTGTTTTGATTTTTGACTCTCACTTCTGTAACATTCATGTTTTTTCTTACCTTTTATATGTTTATAGCTTGTTTCATAGTTTTTTCTTCACTTTTTCATGCTATAATCATTTATTAATTGTAATATAATATTTTTACATTTATCTTTGCTAATCATTTGGAAGTTGTAAATCCTACTCTTTTCAGTCCTTTACATGAGAATAAATTTTTATCTTAAAATAATGAAATACTCAAAAGGTCCACATTTTCCCTACACAAAAAAGTCAACAGGAAAAGTAAAAAAAAAAAAAAAAACAAAAAAACAAAAAAAACCATGAAACAACTGCTTTTAGGAGTTGAAAGAAAGGCAGCATATGAATACAATCACTGAGAAAAGGGAAGCAAGTTGGGTAAATCCCATAATCTTCTTAAGAAAGAAATGAAAAGAGAACCTGACCATGGATCTTGGTTGAAGGAACGAATATCAGTCTGAGGGGACCAAATGGCTAACATTTGCAATGGCAGAAGACTTGAAAAGAGGGAGATACAAAGAGAAAGAGCTTTAGAAATCTGCATAAGCTTCTCCTTATATCTTTGACTGTATACCAAGCTATTCATGCAACTTCATGAGTGAAAGTGTGTGTGTGCTCAGTTGCACATACAACCCCATGGCAGGTTCTTCTGTCCATGGGATTTCCTAAGGAAGGATACTGGAGTAGGTTTCCATTTCCTTCTCCAGGGAAGAACTCTGACTCAGGGATAGAACCCTTATCTCTTGCAACTCCTGCACTGGCAGGCAGATTCTTTACCACTGAACCACCTGGGGGAAAATGTACAGTGAGGGGAAAATATCCAAGAAATTGTAAGGTGGAAAATTACCAGAGTGATTTTCTATGAGTTAACATAAAGAGATCTTATTGAAAACATGGGACATGCAATGGGGATTCTAACAGAATAATTTCTTCTTCTTTGAGTAGTGGAGCTAAGATAGCACTATAGGAAAGGGTATTCAATGCTGATCATGTAAAAGATAAAAATCAAGACTTTAAATAATTGAGTTGATTAATAAGTAACTTAATTGCCTGGCAGAGCAAATTTCAGTAATCAGTAAAAGTGCAGTAATATGTGGCACTCAGCAATATAAAATTAAAGATATTAGAGATCCATTAAAAAATTAACATACGAAGAAGTAGAAAACTGTGATCTATAACAGAGGAAAATGGGTCAATATAAATAGAAATGACAGAGATGAGAGAATTACTAGGCAAAGACATGAAATGAGCTATTCAAATATGTTCAGGATGTGCAGGATTTATAGAAAAATATGAACAAAAAATGAAATTCTAAAAGTGAAATATTTATATTTCTGAAATGAAAATTTCACTGAATTTGTTTGCTAGATGATTAACTATTACACAATGAAATGTAAGAATAACATAAAAATAAAATGTCAATGAACTGCAAGAAATAGCAACAGAATTATGCAGGATGAAGCAGAGAGAAAAGTACTCAATGATCTGTGGAAATATTTCAAGCACTTTAACATACGATAATTGGAATTCCAGAGGAAGAAAGTGCAGGAAAATAATTTGAAAGTAGTGTTTGGAAGATGGTAATAATAATCCTGTATGAGAGACAGCAAAAATGACACAGATGTATAGAACGTCTTTTGGAGTCTGTGGGACAGGACGAGGGTGGGATGATTTGGGAGAATAGCATTGAAACATATATAATATCATATATGAAATGAATTGCCAGTCCAGGTTTGATTTATATTAAAAAAAAAAAAAAAAGAAAGTAGTGTTTGAGATTTTGTCTAAATTTGAGAAAATTAGAAGCCATGGATCCAGGGGTTTTAAAAAACCTGAGGCAGAATTTAAAACAAAACAAACAAAAGAAAACTATACCAAATACATTATGTTCAAATTTCTGAAAACCAGAAAAGTGTGTTAAAAACAGAAAAGCTTGAAATGAGCCAGATAGAAAGGCCAAATATCTACACATATATAAAGATAATTACTTTTCATTGGAAACTGAAAGCTAGAAGGCAAAAAGTGATGACTTTATTTTTTTAAATATAAATTTATTTATTTTAATTGGAGGCTAATTATTTTACAATATTGTATTGGTTTTGCCATACATCAATATGAATCCGCCACAGGCATACAAGTGTTCCCCATCTTGAACCCCCGTCCCACCTCCCTCCCCGTAACATCCCTCTGGGTCGTCTCACTGCCCCAGCCTCAAGCATCCAGTATCATGCATCGAACCTGGATTGGCGATTCGTTTCATATATGATATTATACATGTTTCAATGCCATTCTCCCAAATCATCCCACCCTCTCTCTCTCCCACAGAGTCCAAAGACTGTTCTATACATCTGTGTCTCTTTTGCTGTCTCATATACAGGTTTACCATTACCATCTTTCTATATTCCATACATATGCATTAATATACTGTATTGGTGTTTTTCTTTCTGGCTTACTTCACTCTGTATAATAGGCTCCAGTTTCATCCACCTCATTAGAACTGATTCAAATGTATTCTTTTTAATGGCTGAGTAATACTCCATTGTGTATATGTACCACTGCTTTCTTATCCATTCATCTGCTGAGGACATCTAGGTTGTTTCTATGTCCTGGCTATTATAGACAGTGCTGCGATGAACATTGGGGTACACATGTCTCTTTCAATTCTGGTTTCCCCGGTGTGTATGCCCAGCAGGGGGATTGCTGGGTCATAAGGCAGTTCTATTTGCAATTTTTTAAGGAATGTCCACACTGTTCTCACACTGTACTAGTTTGCATTCCCACCAACAGTTTAAGAGGGTTCCTTTTCTCTACACCCTCTCCAGCACTTATTGCTTGTAGACTTTTGGACTGCAGCCATTCTGACTGGCATGAGATGGTACCTCATTGTGGTTCTGATTTGTATTTCTCTGATAATGAGTGATGTTGAACATCTTTTCATGTGTTTGTTAGCCATCTGTATGTTTTCTTTGGAAAAATGTCTACTTAGTTCTTTGGCCCATTTTTGTTTGGGTCCTTTATTTTTCTGGAATTCAGCTGCAGGAGTTGCTTGTATATTTTTGAGATTAGTTCTTTGTCAGCTGCTTCATTTGTTGTTAATTTCTCCAATTCTGAAGGCTGTCTTTTCACCTTGTTTATAGTTTCCTTTGTTGTGCAGAAGCTTTTAAGTTTAATTAGGTCCCATATGTTTATTTTTGCTTTTATTTCCAGTATTCTGGGAGGTGGGTCATAGAGGATCCTGCTGTGATGTATGTCAGAGAGTGTTTTGCCTATGTTCTCCTCTAGGAGTTTTATAGTTTCTGATCATACATTTAGATCTTTAATCCATTTTTAGTTTATTTTTGTGTATGGTGTTAGAAAGTGATCTAGTTTCATTCTTTTACAAGTGGTTGATCAGTTTTCCCAGCACCACTTGTTAAAGAGATTGTCTTTAATCCACTGTATATTCTTGCCTCCTTTGTCAAAGATAAGGTGTCCATAGGTGTGTGGATTTATCTCAGGCCTTTCTATTTTGTTCCATTGACCTATATTTCTGTCTTTGTGCCAGTACCATACTGTCTTGATGACTGTGGCTTTATAGGTTGATTCCTCCAGTTCCATTCTTCCTTCTCAAGATTGCTTTGGCTATTCAAGGTTTTTTTGTATTACCATTCAAATTGTTAAATAATTTGTTCTAGTTCTATGAAAAATACCATTGGTAGCTTGATAGGGATTGCATTGACTCTATAAACTGCTTTGGGTAGTATACTCATTTTCACTATATTGATTCTTCTGATCCATGAACATGGTATATTTCTCCATCTATTAGTGTCCTCTTTGATTTCTTTCACCAGTGTTTTATAGTTTTCTATATATAGGTCTTTTGTTTCTTTAGGTAGGTATATTCCTAAGTATTTTATTCTTTTCATTGCAATGGTGAATGGAATTGTTTCCTTAATTTCTCTTTCTATTTTCTCATTATTAGTATATAAGAATGCAAGGGATTTCTGTGTGTTGATTTTATATCCTGAAACTTTACTATATTCATTGATTAGCTCTAGTAATTTTCTGGTGGAGTCTTTAGGGTTTTCTATGTACAGGATCACGTCATCTGCAGACAGTGAGAGTTTTACTTCTTTTCCAACTTGGATTCCATTTATTTCTTTTTCTGCTCTAATTGCTGTGGCCAAAATTTCCAAAATTATGTTGAATAATAATGGTGAAAGTGGGCACCCTTGTCTTGTTCCTGACTTTAGAGGAAATGCTTTCAGTTTTTCACCATTGAGGATAATGTTTGCTGTGGGTTTGTCATATATAGCTTTTATTATGTTGAGGTATGTTCCTTCTATTCCTGCTTTCTGGAGAGTTTTTATCATAAGTGGATGTTGAATTTTGTCACAGGTTTTCTCTGCATCTAATGAGATAATCATATGGCTTTTATTTTTTGATTTGCTAGTGTGGTGTATTACATTGATTGATTTGCAGATATTGCATCCTTGCAATCCTTGGGATAAAGCCCACTTGGTCATGGTGTATGATCTTTTTAATGTGTTGTTGGATTCTGATTGCTAGAATTTTGTTAAGGATTTTTGCGTCTATGTTCATCAGTGATATTGGCCTGTAATTTTCTTTTTTTGTGTGGCATCTTTGTCAGGTTTTGGTATTAGGTTAATGGTGGCCTCATAGAATTAATTTGGAAGTATACCTTCCTCTGCAATTTTCGGGAACAGTTTGAGTAGGATAGGTGTTAGCTCTTCTCGAAATTTTTGGTAGAATTCAGCTGTGAAGCCATCTGGACCTGGGCTTTTGTTTGCTGGAAGATTTCTGATTACAGTTTCAATGTCCATGCTTGTGATGGCTCTGTTAAGATTTTCTATTTCTTCCTGGTTCAGTTTTGGAAAGTTGTAGTGTTCTAAGAATTTGTCCATTTCCTCCACGTTGTTCTTTTTATTGGCATATAATTGCTTATAGTAGTCTCTTATGATCCTTTGTATTTCTCTGTTGTCTGTTGTGATCTCTCCATTTTCATTTCTAATTTTATTGATTTGATTTTTCTCCCTTTGTTTCTTGATGAGTCTGGCTAATGGTTTATGTATTTCATTTATCCTTTCAAAGAACCAGCTTTTGGCTTTGTTGATTTTTGCTATGGTCTCTTTTGTTTCTTTTGCTTCTATTTCTGCCCTAATTTTTAAGATTTATCTCCTTCTACTAACCCTGGGGTTCTTCATTTCTTCCTTTTCTAGTTGCTTTAGGTGTAGAGTTAGGTTATTTATTTGACTTTTTCTTGTTTCTTGACGTATGCCTGTATTGCTAGGAACTTTACCCTTTGCACTGCTTTTACAGTGTCCCACAGGTTTTGGGTTGTTGAGTTTTCATTTTCATTCATTTCTATGAATATTTTTATCTCTTTTTTGATTTCTTCTGTGATTTATTGGTTTTTCAGAAGCATGTTGTTCAGCCTCCATATGTTGGGATTTTTAATAGTTTTTCTCCTGTAATTGTGATCTAATTTTATGGCATTGTGGTCAGAAAAGATGCTTGGAATGATTTCAATTTTTTCTTGAATTTACCAAGGCTAGATTTATGGCCCAGGATGTGGTCTATCCTGGAGAAGGTTCCATGTGTGTTTGAGAAAAAGGTGAAATTCACTGTTTTGGGGTGAAATGTCCTATAGATATCAATTAGGTCTAACTGGTCTATTGTATTGTTTAAAGTTTGTGTTTCCTTGTTAATCTTCTGTTTAGTTGCTCTATTCATAGGTGTGAGTGGGGTATTAAAGTCTCCCACTATTATTGTGTTACTGTTAAATTCCCTTTTCATATTGTTAGCATTTGTCTTACATATTGTGGTGCTCCTATGTTAGATGCATATATATTTATAAATGTTATATCTTCTTCTTAGATTGATCCTTTAATCATTATGTAGTGGCCTTCTTTGTCTCTTTTCATAGCCTTTGTTTTAAAGTCTATTCTATCTGATATGAGTATTGCTACTCCTGCTTTCCTTTGGTCTTTATTTCCATGGAAAATATTTTTCCAGCCCTTCACTTTCAGTCCCTATGTGTCCCCTTTTTTTAGGTGGGTCTCTTTTAGGCAGCATATATAGGGGCCTTTTTTTTTTGTATCCATTCAACCAGTCTTTGCCTTTTGGTTGGGGCATTCAACCCATTTATGTTTAAGGTAATTATTGATAAGTATGATCTCATTGCCATTTACTTTATTGTTTTAGGTTTGAATTTATACACCCTTTTTGTGTTTCCTGTCTAGAGAATATCCTTTAGCATTTGTTGGAGAGCTGGTTTGGTGGTGCTGAATTCTCTCAGCTTCTGCTTGTGTGGAAAGCTTTTTATTTCTCCTTCATATTTGAATGATATCCTTGCTGGGTACAGTAATCTTGACTGTAGGTTACTTTTCTTTCATCACTTTAAGTATGTCTTGCCATTCCCTCCTGGCTTTAAGAGTTTCTATTGAAAGATCAGCTGTTATCCTTATGGGATTCTCCTTGTGTGTTATTTGTTGTTTTTTCCTTGCTGTTTTTAATATTTATTCTTTGTGTTTGATCTTTGTTAATTTGACTAATATGTGTCTTGAGGTGTTTTGCCTTGGGTTTATCCTGTTTGTGATTCTCTGGGTTTCTTGTACTTGGGTGATTATTTCCTTCCCCATTTTAGGGAAGTTTTCAATTATTATCTCCTCAAGTATTTGCTCATGGTCTTTCTTTTTGTCTTCTTCTCTGGGACTCCTATGATTCTAATGTTGGGGCTTTTAACACTGTCCTGGAGGTCTCTGAGATTGTCCTCATTTCTTTTAATTCTTTTTTTCTTTTTTCTTCTCTGATTCGTTTATTTCTACCATTATATCTTCTACTTCATTAATCCTATCTTCTGCCTCCGTTATTCCACTATTTGTTGCCTCCAGAGTGTTTTTGGTCACATTTATTTCATTATTCATTATACATTGACTCTTTTTTATTTCTTCTAGGTCCTTGTTAAACCTTTCTTGCATCTTCTCAATCCTTGTCTCCAGGCTATTTATCTGTGATTTCATTTTAATTTCAAGATTTTGGATCATTTTCACTATCATTATTCAGAATTCTTTCTCAGGTAGATTCCCTATCTCTTCCTCTTTTGTTTGGTTTGGTGGGCATTTATCCTGTTCCTTTACCTGCTGAATGTTCTTCTGTCTCTTCATCTTGTTTATAATCCTGAGTTTGGGGTGGCTTTTCTGTATTCTGGCAGTTTG
The DNA here is from genome assembly GCF_032405125.1 of Capricornis sumatraensis. NCBI lineage: Eukaryota > Metazoa > Chordata > Mammalia > Artiodactyla > Bovidae > Capricornis > Capricornis sumatraensis. Next base: position 10,983,079 of record NC_091080.1, on the reverse strand, counting down.
TGGAGTTCTCTTTATTGTGGAGTTTCCTCACTGTGGGTGGAATTGTATAGGTGGCTTGTCAAGGTTTCTTGGTTAGGGAAGCTTGTGTTGGTGTTTTGGTGGGTGGAGCTGGATTTCTTCTCCCTGAAGTGCAATTCAGTGTCCAGTAATGAGTTATGAGATGTCAATGGTTTTGAAGTAACTTTGGGCAGCCTGTATGTTGGAGCTCAAGGCTGTGTTCCTGTGTTGCCGGAGAATTTGCATGGTATGTCTTGCTCTGGAACTTGTTGGCCCTTGGGTGTTGCTTGGTTTCAGTGTAGGTATAGAGGCGTTTGATAAGTTCCTGTCAATTAATGTTCCCTGCTGTCCGGAGTTCTCTGGTGTTCTCAGGGTTTGGACTTAAGCCTCCTGCTTCTGGTCTTCAGCCTTATTTTTACAGTAGTCTCAAGACTTTTCCTTCTATACAGCACTGTTGATAGAACATTTAGGTTAAACATGAAAAGTTTCTCCACAGTGAGGGATACTCAGAGAGGTTCACAGACTTACATGGAGAAGAGAAAAGGGAGGAGGGAGTTAGAGGTGACCCGAATGAGATAAGGTAGAATCAATATAGGAGAGAGGAAGCTAACCAGTAATCACTTCTTTATGTGCACTCCACAACTGGACCACACAGATGTTCATGGAGTTATACAAAGAGAAGAGGGAGGAAGGAGAAAGAGGTGGCCAGGAGGATAAAAGGGGGAAATCAAAAGGAGAGAGACAGATCCAGTGAGTAATCAGCTCCCTAAGTGTTCTCCACTGTCTGGAACACTCAAAAGTTTACAGAGTTGGGTAGAGAAGAGGGGGTAGGGAGGAGACACAGGCGACCTGGTGGAGAAAAAGGAGAGTCCAAAGCGGAAGAAAGCAGTCAAGCCAGTAATCTCACTCCCAAGTAAAAATGGGTACTGAAGATTGAGTTCTTAAAGGTATATAATTGATAAGAAATACCAAAATGCAAATATTAAAAATCAAGAGTAGTGTTTGGAATTTCAAAAATACAATATTAAAGAAAAGAAAAAAAAATAGAGAAAAACAAGACAAAGTCACAAAAATTATTTAAAAATATCAATATATATGAAGTTTGCTTTTAAAAAGGTCTCTCCCTCTCTCTCTCTTTTTTTTTTTTTTTTTGCAAAGTAATGGTAGGTTATAAAAACGAAAATTAAAGGAGTAATAGAGGACTTAAAAATTAAAAAAAAAAAATGAATGATCGTAAAAATAGTAAAAATATATCTAGGATTGAAAGGTTGTTGTTGAATCACGACGCCGGGATTCTTGGGCCCCGGAGGAGAAGAATTCAATCTGGGGCCAGAGACGAGGCTTGATCGCTCAGAGCTTTTGTGTAATAAAGTTTTATTAAAGTATAAAGGAGATAGAGAAAGCTTCTGACTTAAGCATCAGAAGGGGGCAGAAAGAGTACCCGCTTGTTAGTGTTAGCAATGAAGTTATATACTCTCCAGTAAATCCAAAGAATGTCTGGATGTTGTAAAGACCTCACCAGACCTACTCCCATAATTTACAGTTTAAGATAACATAATTAGCCGGAAATTTTAATCCAGAGACTGTCCTCAGACCGAATACATTGTGGTTATATAATCCTTGTAAAGAACAGGTCTACTCCCATAATTTACAGAATTAGCCAGAAGGTTTAATCCAGAGACTGTCCTCAGGCAGAATACATTGTTGTTATATAATCCTAAGGAATGTAGAGAAGAAAAAAGTTTGTCCTTTCTTCCTCCTTGAGAATTCCAGACCCCTCTCTCCTTGGGGACCCCTAGACTTCTTATCAACCTGCCTAGGAAATGACTCTCTCAGGACTTTCTCTGGTATTGTTGTGGATATTGTGCTGTCAGTTCATTTTCGGATAGTTCCTTGGTCTGGCTTATATTTCTCAAGATCTATAGGCCCCTTCCTGTGTAGTTGGTAAAAATGACAGGGTTTTAATCTATTGCACCTGTCACTTCAAAGGCATTTCCCTCTGTTTTAGCTTCTTCTGTTTTCTGATCTCTTCAGTGTCTGATTTCTGCCCTGACAGAAAAGGGGCAGTGGTGGACACTTTTTTTAGGCTCACTTGTTCAGTCATGCTGTGGGGAGGGAGGGACATTGCAAAAAACACTGGCATGTGCTCGCAGTGCCTCAGCCACACTGGTCTTGCTCCCACTCACGACATGTGTACCCTCCCTGCCCACACTGTTCAGGCTCTAGGTTGCTCTGCAGGGAACCGTCTGAGGCCAGCACTGGGCTGCATGCACCTCCCAGGTCTAAGATGCTCAGGTTCAGGCACTCAGGTAGTCCTTAGAGGCACAGACTCAGTTGGGCCTGCGTTTTGTGCCCTTTCCAGGTCCAAGCAGCTCAGGTGATGTGTTTGGCGAGTGCGGTTGCTGTGACTTATTGCCTCCCCTGTCCCTGACACTCGGTTTTCTGGGTGTACAACTGGCACACTTTCTCAGGCAGCTGTTGACCGTCCAGAACCCCAGGAAGTCCTAGTTAGCAAAGAAGCCTGCTTACAGTTTTGTGGCTAATGTCTCTCTGGGGCTGCAATTGCCCCCTTCCAGCTTTGGCTGCCTGTCCCTGGAGAGGGATGGTCAGCAGCCGGCTATCTCTGTTCAGTCCTTTGTTCTGTGTGCAGGCCTAGCGATGTCTTAGGTTAGGGCTGGCTTTTTGCGTGGTAGTTATCCCGCAGTCTCATTTGCTAGCCCAAGTTAGTTCACTCAGTTTGCCCTCGGGGCATTCAAGCCATATCCTTACTCTAAGCAATGCAGCCTGCGCCTCCCTGCCCAGCCCCCGCTTGCTAGTGGTGGGTGCAGGCATCTGCGCTGCTTCTCCGCTGTAGGAGTTACCATTGGGCTTGTAATCTGTGAGTTTTAATTATTTATTTATTTTTCCTCCCTGTTATGTTGCCCTCTGTGCTTCCAAGGCTTGCCACAGACTCTGCAGTGAGAGTGTTTCCTGGTGTTTGGAAACTCCTTTCTTTTTAAGACTCCCTTCCCAGGACAGAGCTCCATCCCTACCTCTTTTGTCTCTTTTTTTCTTTTATTCTTTTTCCTATCTCCTTTCGAAGACAATGGGCTGCTTTTCTGAGTGCCTGATGTCCTCTGCCAGCATTCAAAAGTTGTTTTGTGGAATTTACTCAGCGTTTAAATGTTCTTCTGATGAATTTGTGGGGGAGAAAGTGATCTCCCCATCCTGTTCCTCTGCCATCTTTCCAAAGTGATGACTTTAAAATGTTGTGTCAAGAAAGGAAAATCTACCAATATGGTATTCTATACCAGCAAAATTATCTTTCAAAAACTAAGGTAAAAATTAACTTTTTTTCAGATAAAAAAGGAAAATGATTTTAGGTCTAAGCCAAGAAATGAAAAGTATTAAACATGATAATATTTGGATGTTTATTTTATTTTGAATTTGTTTCATTCTTTAATTTTTGTCGAAGACACTTGCCCACTTAGACAAAATAGCAACAGTATATTGTGAGGTTTATAAATATGCTAAAACAAAATGAGGCACAAAAGATGGAAAGAGGTATATGAAAGTTAAATATGTTCTTATACTATAAATAAATTGGTATAATATTATTGAAGGTAGACATGATAATTAAAAATGGATTCTACAAACCCTAGAAATATCACTAAGAAATAAAGAGGCATTAACTAGAAAAGCAAGCATATACTATAAAGCTACATTTAATCTAAATATATTAGAAAATAAGATAAAATAATTAAAAAACAGATGTGACTATAAGGAAGCAAAGATCAAGTGATAGATTAAAATTAATCATATCAATAACTACATTAAATATAAATGGTATGAATATTTTAACTTATAAAAAGATTATTATCACATTGTATTATAAAGTAAAATTGAAGAATACACTTTCCACAAAAACAAAACAACACAACAAATTAAAACAGCTGAGAAAAAATAGTGGGGTAAGATTACTAATCTTAAGAAAGCATATACAGGGAGGGAGGAGGGAGGGGAGTTCAGGATGAGGAACACGTGTATACCTATGATGGATTCATGTTGATGTATGGCAAAACCAATACAATATTGTAAAGTAATTAACCTCCAATTAAAATAAATACATTTATATTTAAAAAAGGAAAAAAGAAAAAAGTAATAAATTTATTTTTTAAAAAAGAAAGCATATATTAGTATCAGACAAAGTATACATAAAAATGATGAATATTAATGGATAAAGATGGTCTCTTCATAATAAGACAAGTAATCAGGAAGACATGCATTTAAAATATGTGTGCATCTCACAGCAATGCTCCAAAATACATCAAGCAAAAACTGACAACTTAGAAGAAGAAAAAGACAAATCCACAATTCTTATTGGGCATTTCAGTTTTTCTCTCTTGATAGTCATAGGGCAGAGATAGAAAATGAATAGGAAAACAAAAAATAAACAGCACATTCAACTTAATTGATTGAATTCACATTTACACAGTATTCCTACTCAACAGCTGCAGAATATGTAGAAAAAGGGCAAAAGGACAGATTAATTCTCAAGGAAATAAAAAGAAACAACCTAATCAAAAAGCAGGCAAAGGACAGAAACATACATTTCTCAAAAGAAGAGATACAGATGGCCAATAAATATATGAAAAAATGCTCAATATCACTCATTATTAGAGAAATGCAAATCAAAACCATATGAGGTATCATCTTATACCAGTCGAAACAGCCATCATCAAAAAGTCTACAAACAAAAAGTGCTGGAGAGGGTGTGGAGAAAAGGGAACCCTCTTACACTGTTGGTGGGAATAACAACTGGTACAGCCACTATGGAAAACAGTGTAGAGAGCCCTTAAAAACTGGGACTAGAACCGCCATATGACCCAGAAATCCTACTGCTTGGCCTATACCCCAGGGATACCATAGTTGAAGGAGACTCATGTACCCTGATATTCATTGCAGCATTATTTACAATAGCTAGGACATGGAAGCAACTTAGATGTCCATCAGCAGATGAATGGATAAAGAAGTTGTGTACAAATACACAATAGAATATTACTCAGCCATATAAAGGAACACATTTGAGTCAGTTCTAATAAGGTGGATAAACTTGGAGCCTATTGTACAGAGTGAAGTAAATCAGAAAAAAGACAAATATTGTATGTTAATGCATATATATATATATATATATATATATATATATATATATACATATAATTTAGAAAGATGTTACTGATGATTCTACATGCAGGGCAGCAAAGGAGACACAGATGTGAAGAACAGACTTGTGGATTCAATGGGAGAAAGGGAGATTGGGATGATTTGAGAGAACAGCATTGAAACATATACATTACCATATGTAAAATAGATGACCAGTGTGAGTTCAATACATGAAGCAGGGCACTCAAAGCCGGTGCCCTGTGACAGCCCAGAGGGACAGGGTGCGGAGGGAGGGAGGTGTGGGGCTACAGGAAGGTGGTACACATGTATACCATGGATGATTCATGTTGATTTATGGGAAAAAAAATCACAGAAGTGTAATTATCCTCCAATTAAATAAATTAGTTAAAAAGATATAATGAAGGTAAGGTAATCAAAAGATCATGACTTGCTTTGTAAAATTAGTATAGAAATACCTATTCATTGAAGACACCTGAAGTTGTAAATCCACTAACATGCTTATAACTTTCACAAATATTTTAATCAAGAAAGTCCTTTTAAGCGAGAAAAATACTATTTTTATCTTTCAATCTCTCATGACACCTGGAATGTTGCTGTGTACATTAGTGGCAACTAAAAAAGTCTGATAAATTGAATTATATCATATTATTATGTATGTTTTACTAACGTCATCTCTGAATCAAATAATTTTGGAAACACACTCACTGTGGAACTTCTGGTAGCTGAAGAATTAAAAAGCCAAATAGCTGATGGTGTTCTATCAGCATGAATGAGCTTTAAACTTCAGATATTAGAGCCAGTTTCTAGAAATGTTCCATTAGCTATAAAGTGAAGTGAAGTCGCTCAGTTGTGTCCGAGTCTTTGCGACCCCATGGACTGTAGCCTACCAGACTCCTCTGCCCATGGGATTTTCCAGGCAATAGTACTGGAGTGGAGTGCCATTTCTGATTCAAAGTATGTACAGGCAAAAATCAACTACATGATCATGAGTGTTTACCAGTGAAGCTGACTAATTCTCATCTTTATAGGAAAAATACATAAGTGAAGGGTGAGTAGCACACAGTTAATCAGTATCCATGATCTGAAATGGGACAGTTGAAATGGTCTAGATTAAGTTATCTTCTGCATGCAATTACCTCAGTGAAGAATGATTAGTCACTTTTTTTACCTAAGTACAAGTTCATGTAGCTTTGTCTATTGAGAAGCATGAGGCGGTCAGATGGGGTTACAGTAAATGGAAAAAGAGAGCGAGAGAATCTTGAATTTGAGGTATTTTTGTTTTGATGTAAGTTTTTGGGTAGATGATACTGTTTACTGGGTTGTTGCAAAGATCACTCATGATTCTTCAGTTTGAGTATCATTTTCTTAAAAAGCCTTCTCTAAGCTTCAGACTAGTTTTTCTTCCCTACTGTTAAATCTCTTTCCTTTTCTCTCAACATTCTCTGAACCTCCAATAATCTGTTCAATATCTTTCTCCCCCCAGATTCTAAATTCTATGATTCTAAATTGCTTGTTTTGTTAGCTACTTTACCTTAGAGTCTCGTCACTTTACTGGAACATAGTATGGGGCCATTAAATCTTTGAATGCATGAATGAATAAGTGATTAGGATTCAACAACAGTATTAATAGATTTTTCAGTGAGCTTCATTTGGTGATTTTCTCTTTTCATCTTTAGATATGGCTTTGGCCATTGTTGCCCCATTTGTATAATTTTAAATTTCTAAGTATATTTTGGAGGCCCAGGGATGGGAGTAGAAGTGATTCAATTATGTTGTATAAATCTTAGGCATAACAAAAAGCTATTTTTCACAAGTCTAGCCTATAATTGTCATAGTCAAGTAGTTATACTAATTGACACAATTTATAATACATATAATTTCTGTATTTTTATTTTGTCTGTATCATAACATACTATCTTCAAACAGCCCACTCCAGTATTCTTGCCAGGTAAATCCCACAGACAAAGACTGGTGAGCTAGGGTCCATGGGTGTTACAAAGTGACTGAAGTGATTGAGCATGCACACACTTACTAAGTGTAGGATATGCACGGTATCCCATAGGAACTCATCAAAGTGTAGCCTTAAACAATTCATCACTATCTTGACTTTAAGGAAGTAAAATATTTTATTTTGTGGGGTTTTTGGATATATTATTTAATCATCCTGCACAAACTATAATACAACTAGGAACTCTCAAATCAGAACTGAAAAAAAATACAACAGAAAGATAAAGCTGGAACCAATAAATATGTTTATGTTTTCTGAAGCTAGTACTGGATGAGCATCCCACTGAACAGTTTCTGAAGCAGTGAAATATGTATGTGCAGTGTGTGTGCACTCAGTCATGTCCGACTCTGCGACCCTGTGGACCATAGCCTGACAGGCTGCCCTGTCCATGGGATTTTCTAGGCAAGGATACTGAATAATGTTTCCAGTTCCTCCTCCAGGAGATCTTCCTGGCCCAGGGATTGAACCTGTGTTTCCCATGTCTACTGCATTGCAGGCAGATTCTTTACTGTTGAGCCATCAAGGAAACTATCCCAATAGAATGTACAAGAAGCAAGGGACAATGTCAAATTCAGCGCATTGATCTCCCAACTGTTCATTTAATTCCAGAGTTTCTAGATGCCCTGAAATTTTATTGAGAAATTCAGCTGTAAAATTTAAATGTTATTAGAAAAGAAGAAAATTAATTTCTATTAATACCATGTGCTGGACACTGTTAAACATGCTCAAAACTGTTGTTTCTTCTGACACTCATAGCAACTGTAGATTACAAGTGTGAATGCATCTTTTTAGAACAAGATGAACTTCAGAGAGGTTTGTGACTTCCCTCTATAGTTAATAATCTCAGAAGAGCATTTCTGCCCTCTTATCTTATTCCAAGTTACAATTTTTTTTCTTACACAAGCTGACTTTTCAGGAATTAAACAGAAGAAGTTGATAAGCTCTGGCATGATTTTACCTAAAAGGATCATAAAATGGTTGCATCACATATTAAGGACATTTCCTAAGCAGTAGAGTTTTAAATACTGTCTGGCAACAAAAGCTGTGGAGTCTCTTTTCTGACAATATTTATATGTTAAGTGAAATTTACTGCTCTTTATGTTTGTATTGTATAATAATAGTAAAATAGGAACTTTGAAGATTTTTAAAAAGTAATGCTAATATATTTTTCTACCCATATTCATAATCTTCTCCTTTGCTTATTACCACAAAAAGAATCTGAGGCAGCTGCTTGGTCTAGCTGTGCTGAGTATAATTATGCATTTATTTTTCCGTGTATAAAGCAGATGAAGAGAGATCATCTTTACAGTATTGATTTCACTAGAACCATACAGCACTTACCTGAGCCCAGAGGTATTCGTATTATCAGAAACTAAATTTTTATTTCATCCTGTTTAACATAATATATCTGCATTCTCATTTCAAAGTAATTGAAATCACAATTAGTTACTGTGAGTGCCATCAATTAATTTGATTCCTGTCTGTTTCTTAACAGAGACTCTTCAGATGGTAAGCTTTTCAACAGCACATGGAAATTAAGTGTCTCATGAGTTGCACAAGTTATTTATTTTCTGTTTTCTCACTCTAGGTACATGTAATTTATTGCTGTATTTGTTTTTATGCCTAAATTGTATCTTTCTATCTCACTTTTCACTTGCTCAGTTTAAACCAAGCCTTACAGCATTTGAAAACTATTTCTTGTATACTTATGCAATTAAATTTTAATAGAACACAGTAGTATCTCTCCAGATAAGACTATAATAAATTATCAATCATATATAATGACAATGTCCTTAGAAAAAGAGTGATGACTACAAACTCTCCATGTCAAAGTTAGCTATTGAACTTTATCTCTATAAGTGCTGTTCATTTCCACCTCAGCAGAAAAAGTATCTTTACAGCTAAAAGTGGCATTAAATCTAGAATTAAATCCATAGAAGGAAAAGGATTAATTTGGCAACAAAACTGATTACTCTCCATTTTAGGACAAAACATAGAGAACAAGCATTGCTGCATTATATTCACTATATTTTTCCTTACCTGAACTTTGAATTATGATTCCTCAAATGAAAAAAATTATACTATTAAAATAACCTTTAATTTAGAATATGATTAAGTTCAAATGTTTACTCTATTGATTTGAAAACTGAAAATTATTTGTCATTAGAAAACCTGGAGAGGATACCTAAAAGCTTAATTTTTATTAAAACTGGTGGTTTCTAGCCTCTTGTTCACATTTACCATGGGACTGGAAATTGACTTTTATTTAGGAATATGTCTACACATGTGTGAGGCTTCTCAGGTGGCTCCCAGTGGTAAAGAGCCTGCCTGCCAATGTAGGAGACACGGATTTTATCCCTGGGTAGGGAAGATCACCTGGAGAAGGGAATGGCTATCCACTCCAGTATTCTTATCTGGAGAATTTCAGGGACAGAGGAGCCTGGTGGGCTACAGTCCATAGGATCACAAAGAATTGTACATGACTGAATGACTTAGCATGCACACATGCTCTGCATGTGTCCAGTATTTGTGAACTTAGAGGTGGTTTTCTTATTATTTCCTATCATTATTCGAACTAATAAACAACTTACCTCAAAGTCTACTTAGTTTTCCGTTTTAAACCACAGGTAAAGGAATGGAGTTTCATTTGTGAAGTGTAATAAGTTTTAGGAAAAAAATTCACTGATACATCAATATACTCTGTCTTGTAATTTGGAAGTAAGTTTTAATAATGAATCCTTCTAAGATTTCTTTGAATCAGGTGGTTAAAAAGCAATGAGCAAAGATTTCAAATTTAGGAGTTATTCTTTTTTGTGTTTATTGGTTATGCATATCTAATCCATCTTCATTTGGGCAGGACATGCAAAGATTTAACTTTTATGTATACAATCTTCTCTAAATTACTCAGTATATTAGCACTTTGGTAAGTTGTACATTATCTGAAAACAATATTTACTGCCTTGTTTAAGTTTATTAAATATATATGGTTTCATCTATTTCTGAGTTGCTTAAATTTGGAACAAATAGATTCTTTTCACATTCATCCATTCATTCTAAAATTACTTACTTAAGACACATAGAATGATCTCATCAATTGGAAAATATTAATATACAAAGTATTATGAGAAAATGAAAAATAATACAGTTGAGAAAAGCTAAGATTGGTGTGATTTTAGATGAGATAATGAATGATTTAAGACAGTTTAAGGGGGAAAATTCAATTCAGTTCAGTTCAGTCACTCAGTGGTGTCTGATTCTTTGCAACCCCATGAAGCGCAGCATGCTAGGCCTCCCTGTCCACCAGCAACTCCTGAAGTTTACCCAAACTCATGTCCATTGAGTCAGTGATGACATCTAACCATCTCACCCTCTGTAGTCCCCTTCTCCTCCTGTCTTCAATCTTTCTGAACATCAGGTCCTTTTGAAATGAGTCAGCTATTCACATCAGGTGGCCAAAATATTGACGTTTCAGCTTCAACATCAATCTTTCCAATGAATGCCCAGGACTGATCTCCTTTAGGATGGACTGGTTGGATCTCCTTGCAGTCCAAGGGACTCTCAAGAGTCTTCTCCAACACCACAGTTCAAAAGCATCAATTCTTCAAGGCACAGCTTTCTTTATAATCAACAGTCACATCCATACAGGAGTACTGGAAGAACCATACCCTTGTCTAGAGAGAACTTTGTTGACAAAGTAATGTCTTTTTTTAAAAATATGCTGTTTAGGGTGATCATAATTTTCCTTCCAAGAAGTAAACATCTTTTAATTTCATGGCTGCAAATCACCAACTGCAGTGATTTTGGAGCCTCCCAAAATAAAATCTGTCACTGTTTCCACTGATTCCCCATCTATTTGCCATGAAGTGATGGGGCCAGATGTCATGATCTTCATTTACTGAATGTTGAGCTTTAAGCCAACTTTTTCACTCTCCTCTTTCACTTTCATCAACAGGCTCTTTAGGTCTTCTTCACTTTCTGCCATAAGGGTGGTGTCATCTGCATATCTGAGATTATTGGTATTTATCCTGGAAATCTTGATTCCCGCTTGTAGTTCCTCCAGCCCACCATTTCTCATGAGGTGCTCTCCATATAAGTTAAATAAGCAGGGCGACAATATACAGCCTTGATGTACTCTTTTTCCTATTTGGAACCAGTCTGTTGTTCCATGTCTAGTTCTGACTGTTACTTCCTGACCTGCATACAGGTTCCTCATAGGGCAGTTCAGGTGATCTGGTATTCCCATCTCTTTCAGAATTTTCCACAGTTTATTGTGATCCACACAGTCAAAAGCTTTGGCATAGTCAATAAAGCAGAAATAGATGTTTTCTGGAACTCTCTTGTTTTTTCGATGATCCAGCAGATGTTGGTAATTTGATCTTTGGTTCCTCTGCCTTTTCTAAAACCAGCTGAACATCTGGAAGTTCACGGTTCATGTACTGCTGAAGCCTGGCTTGGAGAATTTTGAGCATTACATTACTAGCATGTGAGATGAGTGCAATTGTGCGGTAGTTTGAACATTCTTTGGCATTGCCTTTCTTTGGGATTGGAATGAAAACTTACCTTTTCCAGTCCTGTGGCCACTGCTGAATTTTCAAATTTAATTAGCTGTGTGCAAATCTGGAGGAACAGCATTTTAAGAAGTAGGGAATGATTAGTATAAGACTCTAACAAGAGAGTGTGTCTGGTGTTGTCAAGAAACAGCAAGGAGTAGCTGATAGAGACTGAGAATGAGGAAGAAATGGGATCAACAAGAAATCAGTACAAGGTCACATGGAATCTTTTAGGTTATGGTTATTGCAATGAGTATTACTCAGTACATTTGAGGTAGACAAGCCTGATATGAATTATTGAGGAAAAAAAAAAAAACTTTTGTTGGAGTCAAAGACAAAAGAGAAATTAGAGATAAACTGATTAGGGAATGAGAAAGCCGATGTATCTACATTGTATTAGTAGGAAGGATCACAGTAATCTGGAACTAATTTTTATGGTTCTGTATATCTAGGGCTTCGCAGATGGCATGTTCAGTTCAGTTCAGTCACTCAGTTGTGTCCGACTCTTTGCGATCCCATGAATCACAGCACGCCAGGCCTCCCTGTCCATCACCAACTCCCGGAGTTCACTCAGATTCACGTCCATTGAGTCGGTGATGTCATCCAGCCATCTCATCCTCTGTCGTCCCCTTCTCTTCCTGCCCCCAATCCCTCCCAGCATCAGAGTCTTTTCCAAGGAGTCAATTCTTTGCATGAGGTGTCCAAAGTACTGGAGTTTCAGCTTTAGCATCATTCCTTCCAAAGAAATCCCAGGGCTGGTCTCCTTCAGAATGGACTGGTTGGATCTTCTTGCAGTCCAAGGGACTCTCAAAAGTCTTCTCCAACACCACAGTTCCAAAGCATCAATTCTTTGGTGCGCAGCCTTCTTCACAGTCCAACTCTCACATCCATACATGACCACTGGAAAAACCATATCCTTGACTAGACAGACCTTAGTCGGCAAAGTAATGTCTCTGCTTTCAAATGTGCTATCTAGGTTGGTCATAAATTTTCTTCCAAGGAGTAAGCGTTTTTTAATTTCATGACTGCAGTCACCATCTGCAGTGATTTTGGAGCCCCCAGAAATAAAGTCTGACACTATTTCCACTGTTCTCCCTTCTATTTCCCATGAAGTGATGAGACCAGATGCCATGAGTAGTAAAGAATTCCCTTGCCAATGCAGGAGATGTGAGAGACTCAGGTTTGATCTTGATCTCAGGAAGATCCCCTGGAGGATGGCATAGCAACACACTCCAGCATTCTTGCCTAGAGAATCCCATGGACAGAGGAGCCTGGTAGCAAAGAATAGCCCTGTTAATAACACCTCAAGTTTTTATTATATACATGTACATTTTTGTTTGTTTGTTTTCTTTCTTTGTCTTTTGTTCTCTTTCTAAGTATCCTCCTTCTTTTGGTGATCTCATTCATTCTCATAGCTTAGACGAATATTTCAATGCTGATGATTCTTTAATTTATGATTTCTATCTTTTATGTCTTTGCTTAACTCACTTCTTTCTGGAAGTGTTTGACTTCCAATATACTTTACCATGGGGCTTACCAGGTGGTGCAGTGGTAAAGAAATCCATCTGCCAATGCAGGAGATGCAAGAGAAGTGAGTGTGATTCCTGAATTTTGGGAGACACCCTGGAGGAGGACATGGCAACCCACTCCAGTGTTCTTGCCTGGAAAATTCCATGGACAGAGAAGCCTGGCTGGCTACAGTCTATGGGGTAGAAGAGTCGGATGCAAATGACAACTCTATTAAGTGTAACAACTCCAGCAAAGTGTGTTGGATACACACACACACACACAAACTTTACTATGACAGCCCTCCATGTATTTATAATTACCTGATAGTGTTGTCTTTTTCACAAACCTATGGGCTCCATGAAAGTAGGAACCACTCCTATTTCACTTTTCATTATATCACTAAATCCTTAGTAAATATATATATATAATTTTTATTTTACTTTATTTGCCTTTATAATACTGTATTGGTTTTGCCATACATTGACATGAATCAGCCACGGGTGTACAGAGTTTCCAATCCTGAACCCCCCTCCCACCTCCCACCCCATATCATCTCTCTGGATCATCCCCGTGCACCAGCCTCAAGCATCCTGTATCCTGTATCAAACATAGACTGGTGATTCGTTTCTTACCTGATAGTATACATGTTTCAATGCCATTCTCCCAAATCATCCCACCCTCTCCCTCTCGCTCAGAGTCCAAAAGTCCATGCTATACATCTGTGTCTGTTTGCTGTCTCGCATAGAGGGTTATCATTACCATCCTTCTAAATTCCATATATATGTGTTAGTATACTGTACTGGTGTTTTTCTTTCTGGCTTACTTCACTCTGTATAATAGGCTCCAGTTTCATACACCTCATTAAAACTGATTCAAATGTATTCCTTTTAATGGCTGAGTAATACTCCATTGTGTATATGTACCACAGCTTTCTTATCCATTCATCTGCTAAATTGACATCTAGGTTGTTTCCATGTCCTGGCTATTATAAACAATGCTGCGATGAACATTGGGATACATGTGTCTCTTTCAATTCTGATTTCCTTGGTGTGTATGCCCAGCAGGGGGATTGCTGGGTTATAAGGCAGTTCTATTTGCAATTTTTAAAGGAATCTCCACACTGTTCTCCATAGTGGCTGTACTAGTTTGCATTGCCATCAAGAGTGTAAGAGGGTTCCCTTTTCTCCACACCCTCTCAAGCATTTATTGCTTGTAGACTTTTGGATCGCTGCCATTCTGACTGGTGTGAAATGGTGCCTCATTGTAGTTTTGGTTTGCATTTCTCTGATAATGAGTAATGTTAAGCATCTTTTCACGTGTTTGTTAGCCATCTGTATGTCTTCTTTGGAGAAATGTCTATTTAGTTCTTTGGCCCATTTTTTGATTGGGTCATTTAATTTTCTGGAATTGAGCTGCAGGAGTTGCTTGATTATTTTTAAGATTAGTTGTTTGTCAATTGCTTCATTTGCTATTATTTTCTCCCATTCAGAAGGCTGCATTTCCACCTTGCTTATAGTTTCCTTTGTTGCGCAGAAGCTTTTTAATTTTAATTAGATCCCATTTGTTTATTTTTGCTTTTATTTCCGGTATTCTGGGAGGTGGATCACAGAGGATCCTGCTGTGATTTATGTTGGAGAGTGTTTTGCCTATGTTCTCCTCTAGGAGTTCTATAGTTTCTGGTTTACATTTAGATCATTAATCCATTTTGAGTTTATTTTTGTGTATGGTGTTAGAAAATGATCTAGTTTTATTCCTTTACAGGTGGCTTACCAGTTTTATCAGCACCACTTGTTAAAGAGATTGTCTTTGATCAACTTTATATTCTTGCCTCCTTTGTCAAAAATAAGGTGTCCATATGTGTGTGGATTTATCTCTGGGCTTTCTATTTTGTTGCATTGATCTATATGTCTGTCTTTGTGCCAGTACCATACTGTCTTGATGACTATGGCTTTGTAGTAGAGCCTGAAATCAGGCAGGTTGATTCCTCCAGTTCCATTCTTCTTTCTCAAGATTGCTTTGGCTATTCGAGGTTTTTTTGTATTTCCATACAAATTGTGATATTATTTGTTATAGCTCTGTGAAAAAAAATACCGCTGGTAGCTTGATAGGGATTGCATTGAATTTGTATATTGCTATGGTGACTGCAGCCATGAAATTTAAAGATGCTTACACCTTGGAAGAAAAGTTATGACCAACCTAGATAGCATATTCAAAAGCAGAGACATTACTTTGCTGACTAAGGTCCGTCTAGACAAGGCTGTGGTTTTTCCTGTGGTCATGGATGTGAGAGTTGGACTGTGAAGAAGGCAGAAGGCCGAAGAATTGGTGCTTTTGAACTGTGGTGTTGGAGAAGACTCTTGAGTCCCTTGGACTGCAAGGAGATCCAACCAGTCCATTCTGAACGAGATCAACCCTGGGATTTCTTTGGAAGGAATGATGCTAAAGCTGAAACTCCAGTACTTTGGCCACCTCATGCGAAGAGTTGACTCATTGGAAAAGACTCTGATGCTGGGAGGGATTGAGGGCAGGAGGAGAAGGGGACGACTGAGGATGAGATGGCTGGATGGCATCACTGACTCGAAGGACATTAGTCTGAGTGAACTCCGGGAGATGGTGATGAACAGGGAGGCCTGGCCTGCTGTGATTCATGGGGTCACAAACAGTCGGACACGACTGAGCGACTGAACTGAACTGAACTGAACTGAGTATACTCATTTTCACTGTATTGATTCTTCCGATCCATGAACATGGTATATTTGTCCATCTCTTAGTGTCCTCCTTGATTTCTTTCATCAGTGTTTTATAATTTTCTATATATAGGTCTTTAGTTTCTTTAGGTAGGTATATTCTTAAGTATTTTATTCTTTTCGTTGCAATGGTGAATGGAATTGTTTCCTTAATTTCTTTTTCTACTTTCTCATTATTAGTTTATAGGAATGTAAGGGATTTCTGTGTGTTGATTTTATATCCTGCAACTTTACTATATTCATTGATTAGCTCTAGTAATTTTTGGAGTCTTTCGGGTTTTCTATGTAGAGGATCATGTCACCTGCAAACAGTGAGAGTTTTACTTCTTTTCCAATTTAGATTCCTTTTATTTCTTTTTCTTCTCTGATTGCTGTGGCCAAAAATTCCAGAACTATGTTGAATAGTAGTGGTGAAAGTGGGCACCCTTGTCTTGTTCCTGACTTTAGGGGAAATGCTTTCAATTTTGCACCGTGTTTGCTGTGGGTTTGTTCTATATAGCTTTTATTATGTTGAGGTATGTTCCTTCTATTCCTGCTTTCTGGAGAGTTTTAATCATAAATCGATGTTGAATTTTGTCAAAGGCCTTCTTTGCATCTATTGAGATAACCATACGGCTTTTATTTTTCAATTTGTTAATGTGGTGTATTGCATTGATTGATTTGTGGATATTGAAGAATCCTTGCATCCTTGGGATAAAGCCCACTTGGTCATGGTGTATGATCTTTTTAATGTGTTGTTGGATTCTGATTGCTAGAATTTTGTTAAGGATTTTTGCATCTATGTTCATCAGTGATATTGGCCTGTAGTTTTCTTTTTTTCTGTGGCATCTTTGTCAGGTTTTGGTATTAGGTTAATGGTGGCCTCATAGAATGAGTGGAAGTACACCTTCCTCTGCAATTTTCTGGAAGAATTAGAGTAGGACAGGAGTTAGCTCTTCTCGAAATTTTTGGTAGAATTCAGCTGTGAAGCCGTCTGGACCTGGGCTTTTGTTTGCTGGGAAATTTCTGACTATAGTTTCAATGTCCATGCTTGTGATAGCTCTTTTAAGATATTCTATTTCTTCCTAGTTCAGTTTTGGAAAGTTGTACTTTTCTAAGAATTTGTCCGTTTCTTCCACGTTGTCCTTTTTATTGGCATATAATTGCTGATAGTAATCTCTTATGATCCTTTGTATTTCTGTGTTGTCTGTTGTGATCTCTCCATTTTCATTTCTAATTTTATTGATTTGATTTTTCTCCCTTTGTTTCTTGGTGAGTCTGGCTAATGGTTTGTCTATTTCATTTATCCTTTCAAAGAACCAGCTTTTGGCTTTGTTGATTATTGCTATGGTCTCTTTTGTTTCTTTTTGTTCTATTTCTGCCCTAATTTTTAAGATTTCTTTCCTTCTACTAACTCTAGGGTTCTCCATTTCTTCCTTTTCTAATTGCTTTAGGTGTAGAGTTAGGTTATTTATTTGACTTTTTAATTGTTTCTTGAGGTATCCCTGTATTGGTATGAACTTTCCCCTTAGCACTGCTTTTACAGTGTCCCACAGGTTTTGGGTTCTTGAGTTTTCATTTTCATTCATTTCTATGAATATTTTTATTTCTTTTTTGATTTCTTCTGTGATTTGTTGGTTATTCAGAAGCATGTTGTTCAGCCTCCATATGTTGGAATTTTAAATAGTTTTTCTCCTGTAATTGAGATCTAATCTTAATGCATTGTGGTCAGAAAAGATGCTTGGAAAGATTTCAGTTTTTTTGAATTTATCAAGGTTAGATTTATGGCCCAGGATGTGATCTATCCTGGAGAAGGTTCCGTGAGCACTTGAGAAATAGGTGAAATTCATTGTTTTTGGGTGAAATGTCCTATAGATACCAATTAGGTCTAACTGGTCTATTATATCATTTAAAGTTTGTGTTTCTTTGTTAATTTTCTGTTTAGTTGATCTGTCCATAGATGTGTGTGGGGTATTAAAGTCTCCCACTTTTATTGTGTTATTGTTAATTTCTCCTTTCATACTTGTTAGCATTTGTCTTACATATTGTGGTGCTCCTATGTCGGGTGCATATATATTTATAATTGTTATATCTTCTTCTTGGATTGATCCTTTGATCATTATGTAGTGGCCTTCTTTGTCTCTTTTCACAACCTTTATTTTAAAGTCTATTTTATTGGATATGAGTATTGCTACTCCTGCTTTCTTTTGGTCTCTATTTGCATGGAATATCTTTTTCCATCCCTTTAGTTTCAGTCTGTATGTGTCCCTTGTTTTGAGGTGGGTCTCTTGCAGGCAGCATATATAGGGATCTTGGTTTTGTATCCATTCAGCCAATTTTTGCCTTTTGGTTGGGGCATTCAACCCATTTAGGTTTAAGGCAATTATTGATAAGTATGATCCCATTGCCATTTACTTTATTATTTTGGGTTCGGGTTTATATGCCCTTTTTGTGTTTCCTGACTAGAGAATATCCTTTAGCATTTGTTGGAGAGCTGGTTTGTTGGTGCTGAATTCTCTCAGCTTTTGCTTGTCTGGAAAGCTTTTGATTTCTCCTTTGTATTTGAATAAGGTCCTTGCTGGGTACAGTAATCTGGGCTGTAGGTTATTTTCTTTCATCACTTTAAGTATGTCTTGCCATTCCCTCCTGGCCTGAAGCATTTCTATTGAAAGATCTACAGTTATCCTTATGGGAATCCCCTTGTGTGTATTTGTTGTTTATCCCCTGCTGCTTTTAATATTTGTTATTTGTGTTTGATCTTTTTTAGTTTGATTAATATGTGTGTTAGGGTGTTTCACCTTGGGTTTATTCTGTTTGGAACTCTCTGGGTTTCTTGGACTTGGGTGATTATTTCCTTCCCCATTTTAGGGAAGTTGTCAATTATAATCTCAAATATTTTCTCACGGTCTTTCTTATTTTCTTCTTCTGGGACTCCTATAATTCGAATGTTGGAGTGTTTCATATTGTCCTGGAGGTCTCTGAGACTGTCCTCATTTCTTTTAATTCATTTTTCTTTTTTCTTCTCTGATTCACTTATTTCTACCATTCTATCTTTTATTTCACTAATCCTATATCCTGCCTCTGATATTCTACTATTTGTTGCCTCCAGAGTGTTTCTGATCTCATTTATTGCATTATTCATCATATATTGACTCTTTTTTATTTGTTCTAGGTCCTTAAACATTTCTTGCATCTTCTCAATCCTTGTCTCCAGGCTGTTTATCTGTGATTCCATTTTGATTTCAAGATTTTGGATCATTTTCACTATCTATATTCGGAATTCTTTCTCAGGTAGATTCCCTATCTCTTCCTCCTTTGTTTGGTTTGGTGGGCATTTTTCCTGTTTCTTTACCTGCTGGGTATTCCTCTGTCTCTTCATCTAGGTTATATTGCTGCATTTGGGGTGGCCTTCCTGTATTCTGGAAATTTGTGGAGTTCTCTTATTATGGAGTGTCTTCACTGTGGGTGGGGTTGTATCAGTGGCTTGTCAAGGTTTCTTGGTTAGGGAGGCTTGTGTTGGAGTTCTGGTGGGTGGAGCTGGATTTCTTCTCTCTTGAGTGCAATGACGTGTCCAGTAATGAGTTATGAGACATCTATGGTTTTGGAGTAACTTGAGCTGCCTGTATATTGAAGCTCAGGGCTGTGTTCCTGTGTTGCTGGAGAATTTGCATGGTATGTCTTACTTTGGAACTTGTTGGCCCTTGAGTGATGCTTGGTTTCAGTGTAGGTATGGAGGCGTTTGATGAGCTCCTATTGATTAATGTTCTCTGGATTCAGGAGTTCTCTGATGTTCTCAGGATTTGGACTTAAGCCTCCTGCTTCTGGTTTTCAGTTTTATTTTTACAGTAGCCTCTAGACTTCTCCATCTATACAGCATCGATGATGAAACATCTAGGTTATAGATGAAAAGTTTCTCCACAGTGAGGGACACCCAGAGAGGTTCACTGAGTTACATGGAGAAAAGAAGAGGGAGGGGGTAGTTAGAAGTGACTGGAATGAGATGAGGTGGGATCAACAGAGGAGAGAGCAAGCTAGCCAGTAATCACTTTCTTATGTGCACTCCACAGTCTGGACCGCTTAGAGGTTTTCAAGGAGTTATACAGGCAAGAGGAGAGGGAGGAAATAGACAGAGGTGGCCAGGAGGATAAAAGATGGAAATGAAAAGGAGAGAAACAGATCCAGCCAGTAACCAGTTCCCAAAGTGTTCTCCATCATCTGGGACACACAGAGATTCACAGAGTTGGGTAGAGAAGAGAAGGGGGAGGGAGAAGACAGAGAAAACCTGGTGGAGAAAAAGGAGAGTCCAAAGGAGGAGAGAGTGGTCAAGCCAGTAATCTTGCTCTCAGGTAAAATTGGGTACTGAAGTTGGGTTTTTAAATGTACAAAATTGACAACAAATACCAAAAAGCAAAGATTAAAAATCTAGAGTAGAGGTTGGATTTTCAAAAATACAATATTAAAGAAAAGAAGAAGAACAACAAGAAAAAAAAAAGTCACAAGAATTATTAAAAAAAACAACCACAACCACAAAATATATATATATGGCATTTGTTTTAAAAATAGGGTCTTTTTTTTTTTTTAAAAAGTGAAAGTAGGTTATAAAAATTAAAATTAAAGAAGAAATAGAGGACTTAAAAATTTTAAAAGGTTAGAAAAAAGGAGAAGAAAAAGAAAAGAAGAAACAATCAAACAACAACATTAACAAAAAAAAGAGAGAGAGAGAATGGTCGTACAAATAGTGAAGATATATCTGAGACTTTCTCTCGTATTGTGGGCAGTGTGGGGTCACTTCCAAGGCGGTTCCCTCTGTTTAGCTTCTTCTGTTTGCTGGTCTCTTCAGTGTCTGATTTCTGCCCTGACACAAGGTGGGCGGTGGTGGACACTTTTTTTTTTTTTAGGCTTCCTTGTTCAGTCATGCTGTGGGGAGGGAGGGATGCTGCAAACAAATAACACTGGCATGTGCTCACAGTGTCTCAGCCATGCTGGGAATGCCCCTGCACATGGCACACACCACTCAGGCTCTACGTTGCTCTGCCGGGAACTGTCTGAGGCTGGCCCTAGGCTGCATGCACCTCCCTGGTCTAAACAGCTCAGGCTCGGCTCTCAGGTAGCCCTCAGAGGTGCAGATTCGCTTGGGCTTGAGTTTTGTGCCCTTCCCAGGACCAAGTAGCTCAGGTGTTTGGCGAGTGCGGTCGCTGCAACTTATTGCCTTTACCTGCTGCTCAGTTTTCTAGGTGTACCACTGGCGCCCCTTGTCAGGTGGATGGTGACTGCCCAGGACCCCAAGGAGTCTTAGCAAAGAAGCCTGCTTGCAGTTTGGTAGGTGAAGTCTCTCCGAGGCTGCAAGTGCCCCCTTCCAGCCCTTACAGCTCTGGCTGCCTGTCACCGGCAGGGGTGGTCTGCAGCAGGCTATTTCTGTTCCATCCTTTGTTCTGTGCGTGGTCCTGGTGGTGTCTTATGTTAGAGCTTTTCACATGGTAGCTATCCCACAGTCTGGTATGCTAGCCCATGTTAGTTCACTCTGGTTACATTCGGGGTATTCCGGCTCGATTCTTAAAAAGCACTGCAGCCCATGCCTCCCTGTCCAGCCCTCACTTGCTAGTGGTGGATGCAGGTGTCTGCGCTGCTTCTCCACTGGGGGAGTTACAGTTGGGCTCTTAATCTGTTGCTTTTAATTATTTATTTATTTTCCCTCCCTGTTATGTTGCCCTTTGTGCTTCCAAGGCTCACCACAGACTCGGCAGTGAGAGTGTTTCCTGCTGTTTGGAAACTTCTCCCTTTTTAAGACTCCCTTCCTGGGATGGGACTCCCTTCCTGGGTCAGAGCTCCCTCCCTACCTCCTTTGTCTCTTTTTTCGTCTTTTATATTTTTCCTACCTGTTTTTGAAGGCAATGATCTGCTTTTCTGTGTGCCTGATGTCCTCTGCCAGCATTCAGAAGTTGTTTTGTAGAATTTACTCAGCATTGAAATGTTCTTTTGATGAATTTGTGGGGGAGAAAGTGGTCTCCCCATCCTATTCCTCTGCCATCTTAGGACTGGATCTAGTAAATATATTTTTTGATAATTAGCAGTCCTAGTTTCCTATGGAGTTGATATTTTATACATTTTACCATTGAATAAATACTACTTCATTTTTGGTGTGTGTGTATATGTTCAGTCGGTCAGTCTCATCTGACTCTTTTTGACCCTATGGACTGTTGCCCACTAAACTCCTGTGTCTGTGGAATTTTCCCAGCAAGGATACTGGAGTGGATTGCCAATCCAGGGATTGAACCCACATTTCCAGTGTCTCCTGCATTGCAGGTGAATTCTTTACCACTGAATCACTTAGGGAGCCACCACAAAGGTCTTTTTAGGTAATATTAATTCAAAAACATGAAAACTAATGAAGGATGGCAAATTTTATTTAAATGTTTAGATAGGTCAATATAATACAATCTAAACTGTGTTTTCCTAACTGTGTTATACTAATAGTTGGCATATGCATAAGCCTGCCCTGGAAAAGTAACATCATTGCCAAGGAGAGTCATGAAGTGATCACAAAGTGGATTTAAATTAAAGCATGTCTTACTTTCACTTATTCTTTCTTCTCTATAAATGTATTAGGGTGGTCCTTCATGCTTAAAAATATTTCAAAAAGGAAGTACCCTTGAATATAATTTTTATGTTTAATCTCAGTTCTAATGGCTGACCTTCCAAAATAAAGGGGCAGATGAACTTGGGGATTTTTTCCCCTTACTTTATAGGGCAAGAGAAGTAGGTGAGGTAATATACATTATAGAAAATACATGGCATTGGTTCTGATTGTGAGCTCAGATTAAAAATAGCAGAAACCAACAAACAGAATAGTCAAATTTACCTTCCAGGTTTCAGTTCAATGGGAAAAAATGAAGGCTTAATCTTAGTGGTTTCCAGGTGTAATGAAATTGACAAGAAGGAGGGGTTAGAGGAAGGAAGATATTAGACTGTATTGCAATCTTGGGAGTTTACAAAGTCATGTCTATGTTGGCCATAAAGGAGTAGTGTTTTAGTCTATATGTGGGAGATTGAGAAATGAAGAGATGAAATATATAACGTGTGTGATGTCCAAGTTCTGTGTCACCAGTGTCTGATGCTAAAACAACAGAGTTCATCTTATGTGAAGCTGTTGCAGTGACAAGGAAAAGAGAGGAATGAGTTTTTTCTTTTCTTTCCTGAGGACAAAGATGATAACAGTGAGGGGACCTGATGACTCCTAGTTTTTCCTTTAACTGTTCGTAATCTGTAGCCAAGTTTGCTTTTCTGCTCCCTAACTCTGCATGAACTACATTTTTTTCACTTATTATCTGGAGGTGCTGGAGACACAAGTTCAATATCTGTGTCAGGAAGATCCCCTGGAGGAGGACAAGGAATCCCACCCCAGTATTCTTGTCTGGAGAATCCCATGGATAGAAGAGCCTGGCAGGCTATAGTCCATAGGATTGCAAAGAGTCAGACATTACTGAAGAGACTTAGGACACACAAACATCCTTTTACTCTATGCAAATTATATCCTGTTTCTGGTGCTCCTGTTCAGGGTTTCCCTCATAGCTCAGTCAGTAAAGAATCTGCCTGTAAAGCAGGAGACCTAGGCTCAATCCCTGGGTCAGGAAGATCCTCTGGAGAAGGGAATGGCAACTCACTCCAGTATTTTTGCCTGGAGAATCCCATGGACAGAGGAGTCTGGCAGTCTAGAGTTCATGGGGTCACAAGAGTCAGACACTACTGAGTGACTAAACCACCACTCTGGTGCTCATTTTTACAGCAATCTTTTCGCAGACCACCCCTCTAAGTTCTTCTCTTTTTGTGTTACAGAAAGAAGGCCATAGGGCTATTGGACTGCAGGACTCAACTACTGGGTTACCTGAGGAATAGCCTTAAAACAATGCAAGAGGAGGAAGAATGTAAGATCCTTACACTTTTTTCTCATCACCGGTCCCTGTGAGCCCTCGTCTTACATAAGCCCCTGGATTCCTCATGGAATTGGTTCGCTATCTTTTTTTTTTATATATATAAATTTATTTATTTTAATTGGAGGTTAATTACTTTACAATATTGTATTGGTTTTGCCATACATCAACATGAATCCACCGCAGGTATACACGTGTTCCGCATCCTGAACCTCCTTCCATCCTCTGTCCCCGTATCATCCCTCTGGATCGTCTCAGTGCACCAGCCCCAAGCATCCAGTACCATGGGTCGAACCTGGACTGGCGATTTATTTCATATATGATATTATACATGTTTCAATGCCATTCTCCCAAATCATCTCACCCTCTCCCTCGCCCACAGCCTATTATACAGAGTGAAGTAAGCCAGAAAGAAAAACACCAATACAGTATACTAGCGCATATATATGGAATTTAGAAAGATGGTAACAGCAACCGTATATGCGAGATAGCAAAAGAGACACAGATGTATAGAGCAGTCTTTTGGGTCGCTATTCTTGAGGCGTGATCCTACTGTGGTTCCCCCTCCACTGGCCAGAGATCAAAGTCACCTTTCCGTTTCCTCCAAACTCTACACCCCTGTTTTTTAAATTCAGCTTTGGTGGGCAGAGAGAGCCAAAATTTTGGTGGCAATCCAGAGTAGAATCTGTTATTTTTCAGTCATGCCTTTAATTTCCTCTGTTCTTCCTCTTCTGTAATTAGTGACCTACTGAGGAGCCATTAAGATAATTAGCAGGGACTCACTGCAGTTGTAGCTGAAGATAGTGTATTAGTTCAGTCGTGTTTGCTTGTCATAAGTATTAATACCACACTAAAACTGCTTCTGAAGATTGAAATTATGCTAGAAAGTTTAGTCTGTAAGTGTCATATTTTAGCCTATTACTCTCTGATTAAATAGTAGTTGTCTGTGTTATGACATAAAACATATAACATTTTTAGCAAAATTGCAAACATTGAATGGCTTGATATCATGATAATTACAGTTTGATGAGTTGAAGGTGATTAGTAGCTTAGATCTATTCAGATATTCAAATAACTTTTAAAATACGAAACACTTCTCTAGGAGATATAATACATATTATAATGGTTAAAATGTCATGGTTTGTAGGCTAAAAATCTAAGATATCTAGCCTGGAGTTAAGTGGTGTGCACTTGATATGACATATCATCTATTAATTAATACACTGATACCTTTCTCTTGCACCCCTGCCTAAAGGGAAATCTCATTATGTTCTCATTAGCTCCCATTCTGACTTGATGACGTATTTTGTGGAGCTAATAAAAACTTTATTAGCATAAAATGGCATTTTAATTAAAAAAATGTTGATCTTATTTGATGTGTGTAACAGATCCTGGAAACCTAAAAAAGGATATTCAGTAACATTAAAAAATTATCAAGCTCAGTTTACTCTCACTCCTATTATTTAATAAATTTTAAAATATTTGATACTGGAACAGTTCAGTTGCTCAGTCATGTCCAACTCTTTGCAACCCCCATGGACTGTAACATGCCAGGCCTCCCTGTCCATCATCAACTCCCGGAGCTTGCTCAAACTCATGTCCATCGAGACGGTGATGCCATCCAACCATCTCATCCTCTGTCGTCCCCTTCTCCTCTTGCCTTCAACCTTTCCCAGCATCAGGGTCTTTTCCAATAAGTCAGTTCTTTCCACCAAGTGGCAAAAGTACTGGAACTTTAGCTTCAGTGAATCCTTCCAATGAATATTCAGGACTGATTTCCTTTAGGATTGATTTGTTTGATCTCCTTGCAATCCAAGGGGCTCTCAAGAGTCTTCTCTTGAGAGAACACCACAGTTCAAAAGCATCGATTCTTTGGTGCTCTGCTTTCTTTATGTTCCAACTCTCACATTCATACATGACTACTGGGAAAACCATAGTTTTGGCTAGACAGACCTTTGTCGGCCAAGTAATGTCTCTACTTTTTAATATGCCACCTACTGGACAAGGTAATCTTAAGGAATTGCCCTGAGCTTGACTAAACTTTAGTCAGGTTTCTTTCTGACCTCCCTTTTTATTTGTTAGAAAACTTGAAATTCTAAATACCTTTTCTGCCTCTTTGAGATGTTATCTTCTACAACCCAGGAATGCCTTTCTCAAGGATCTAGGACCCAATCTTTGAAAATATAATCACCAAAATTTAAAAAAAAAAAAAAAAGGTGACTCTGTCTTCCATTCTTGATAGGATAGGAAGATAAGAACCT
This sequence comes from Capricornis sumatraensis, assembly GCF_032405125.1. Taxonomy (NCBI): domain Eukaryota; kingdom Metazoa; phylum Chordata; class Mammalia; order Artiodactyla; family Bovidae; genus Capricornis; species Capricornis sumatraensis. Next base: position 10,956,937 of record NC_091080.1, on the reverse strand, counting down.
AACTCAATGGGCACAAATCAGCAAATATGGCCTAATCACCTGTGATCCTTAATATTTTCTGGTCCTTAAAAACACTCATGCTTTTTTTTTTTTTTTTTCAGTAGAGTTTCTGCCATTGCAATTGTCACTTTCTCTACTGCAATAATTATGAACTAAGTCTTTTTTACTTTTACAACTTGTCTGGTGCAATTTTTCTTTTACAAGTCACTAATAAAGCACGTAGGAAGGATCAGGCATATTTCTGAGTGCCTTTGTAAGTTAACTAATTTAAAGTCATGGAAACCCTATGAGATAGGAATGTTATCAATATCCCCATTTAACCTCACCACACAGAGTTGAAGTTTCTCAGGAGACAGTGAAAATAAAGACATATTTCCTCACTTAATTTTAGCCCTCATACGCTGAATCCTAAAAATGCAGTCATTCTTTCCTTTTCAACTTATCCTAATCATCAAATTTTGAAGATTTTGTCATTCATTCACTTTTTTGTTATATATATTTTTGACTTTTATTGTATACTAGGGCTAGGGATAAAATATCAGATAAGACAGACATGACTGCTTATTTCATTGAACTTAGTCAACCAGGAGAAATCAACAGGCAGCTTTTTCCTTTCTTTCTTTCTTTCTTTTTTTTTTTTTTTTTACTCCCTAAGAGTTATTTTTTTAAGTGCTTTTTAAAATATGTATATATTTTTTAATTGGAACATAATTGCTTTAAAATGTTGTGCTGGTTTTTGCTATACAACAACATGAATCAGCTATAAGTATACAATATCCCCTCCCTATTTAACCTCCCTCTTACCCTACTCCCCATCCCAGCCCAGAGCATGAGGTTAAACTCCATGTGTTATATAGCAACTTCCCACTAGCTATCTGTTTTACACATGGCAATGTAAATGTTCCAATGATACTCTCTCAAGTCATTCCACCCTATCTTTCTCCAGCTCTGTCCTTAAGTTCTTTCTCAACAACTGTGTCTCTATTCCTGCCCTGCAAATAAGTTCATCAGTAATATTTTTCTAGATTACATATATATATATATATATATATATATATATATTCAATATTTTACTTTCTTTCTGACTTGCTTCTCTCTCTATAACAGGTTCTAGGTTCATCTACCTCACTCAGTTCAACTGATACAAATTAATTCCTTTTAATGCCTTTTGATAGAGGCAGTAAATCCTGTTCTACAGCATACATACTGGAGGTCAATGCAGACTTGGTGAGACTAAGAGAGCCTTCCAGGATAGCGACTCTTACAAGGAGGATTAAATCATAGAAGATGAGACAGCGGTGAATGTTCTAGGCTGAGAAAATATCATACTCAGAGAAAATATTACACTCAGTGCCTAGAAGCAAAGGAAAGCCAGGGGCATAAAGGGAATTCAAACAATAATGTATGACTAAAACAAAGACTACATGTGCAAATAACTCAGAATAAGGGTTAAGGAAGAGAGTAAGGATGTAGTAGTGAGTGAAGATATTTTTGTGACAGAAAATGTAAGATCATATGAGAGATTCTGGGCTTGATCACCAGAACAATAGGGAGCAATCTGAAGAATTTCATGCAAGGAAGTCAAGATCACATTTGTAATTGTTGAATATTCTCTTTATGAAAGTATAGAGAATACAATTTTAAATATATACATTTATACAATAAAATTTAGATACAGATTGCATAATGGATAATTTCTATATTTTATTTAAGAAAATAACTTTTATATAGAAAATGTTTATTTCAAATGAATCTTCTAAAATTTTATTTTACACATTGGCTGTACCTTTGCAAAGAAAATTAGGCTTAAGATATCTTATAAAGGCATTTTTATTAAATAATGTCTGGAAAAATGTGCATCTAGTTTTTGGCTCAAATCATTCCTATTATATACAGTTGCCTATTACCGTTTGTAATTCAGGTAGTTAATGCTGCAATGAGTTGAAAGCAGGTGTGTAAATTTTTACAGTACTCTTTCAAAACAAGATATTTTGGCAAACAAACCGTTCTGCTCATGTTAAAATGGGACATAATGTGAAACTGTACTGTTTAAATATTTTGAAATAATTTCTCATTTGCTTCTAATTAGCTTGCTATTAAATAATCACAATTCTTTTACAGTGTTTTTTCATAGATATGGTGTAGTTGCTTTGGATCTAGTTAATTTAAATAAACTGTATATCAAAAAATGTCTCAAAATATCTTTAATATTTTTAATGATTTCCTTTTGGCTACACTGCAACAATAACTGAAATAAGGGAAAAAAGGAGTTGAAGTTTTAATATCCGATTCTTTGTTTTATTAGATTGCAGTGTGCCTAAATCTTTTTATGGATTTCAATATTATCAATTAATTTTCAGGTAATAAAATTGACTGAGTAACACAGTACTGTGTGGAAGGATAGGGAATGAAAGCTCAGATGCCAAATCAAATATATTATTTTTAATCAGAGTTAATTGATATCAGCTGTGTTGTTTGTATACCTTTTTTTCTTTGTATGATGGATGAAGAAATGTGTGGTTACTATTACTTCAAATTAGAAACTGAAACTGATTGCTAGTTACTAAGAATCTGCAGATAGATGTGTGCTTAGTATTTATTATATAGAGAAAAGACTTCAGTGGTTCAAGTGGTAGAGTGTAATTTGGATTCTTAGTGTGAGATGTTTCAGTTCTTTCATAGTTGCTTAAAAGCAAATAACAGACCTGCTATCTAGTTTCCTATCTGGCTATAGGGGAATATTATAGGTCCCCTTGAAGCAGTCATGTATTAATGTATTGCAGCTATTGATCTAAACTGTTCTTAAACATCCAAGTACACCATTGATTTTTCTCTTGATCTACTTTCTGAAGATTAGCTGGTATTGTTATAATTAGACTTATTCCAATTTAAATTGGCATAACTCTGGACTGACCACAAAACTGTTTCTTAAAATCTGCTCTCTCTCTCTCTCTCTTTTACACACTATACGCATACTCAAAATACACTCATGTGTGGTGGTGATGGTAGTTTAGTTACTAAGTTGTGTCTGACTCATGACCCCTTGGACTGTAGCCCACCAGGCCCCGCTGTCCATGGGATTTCCCAGGCAAGAATACTGGAGTGGATTGCCATTTCCTTCTTCAGGGGATCTTTCCAACCTAGGGATTGAACCCAGATCTTCTGCATTGCAGGCAGATTCTTAACTATCTGAGCCACCAGGGAAGCCCTATGTGCAGGCACAATACACACATGCAATAGTCACATATACTTGATATGCATACATACACATACAGCACACACACTCACAGTCTGAATTAGTTAAAAATATTATAGTGGCTATGAAAGTTATTGGATTATAATATTGAAACAGACTTTCAATTGTTGGGTTTTATTTTTTTGCAGAGAAATAACAGTTCTAAATTTTCCATTGTCTTTAACATGGATTTATTCCTAATTGTCTTTGTTAATCTGTTTGTTGCTTGTTGAAGCAAAAAGAATGAGTCACACAGGTATATAACCATTATATTTGCATTTCACTGAGAACTACTTTTGTATAATAGCTCCATACATGAACTAATTTAGCATGTTGTCCAGTACAGACCAAATGTGTCAATTATGGATTCACCATTTAGTTGATGACAGAGTAACAGGAGGAAATAAAAAAAAAGTTGAATAACACTCATTCACAGGACAGAGCCAGGAAAACTGAGTAACTCACTGAAATGGTTGAATCACTTTAAACACTATGTTCAACTAAAGACAAAATTGTTGTTAAATGGAATATCAAAGGGGATAAGGCAATTCACATGAAGGTAGGAAAGCAAATGTTCAACCTGGGGGAGGGAAGGACGATAAGGGTCTGGGTTTTCCGTTCCTGCATTCCAAGACCCTCCTTGATTATCTGCTCTTTCATCCATGGGTCACCACAGAAAGAAATTTTAATAACCAGAATTTTCTAAGTTTCTTCCCATTTATAGACCTAGGTCATATTCTAGTTATCTATGGTGATAGCTCTTTGCCTAGAACAGGTCCTCTTTCTAAAGTCTTTCAGGCAGTTAGAAAGAAGTTTCTCCTTGAGTCTTTTAGGTCTTGACAGTCTTTATCTATAAATAAACCACATGCCAAGGAGACATACTTTGGGGTGGAAAATGTGGCTCCTCTGGAAAGCAAATCTAATCTTTATGTCATTCTGATTGCTAATATGTATATTTAATATTGAGCCCTAAATCTTTGGACTTATGGCAATTAAGTGTTGTTACTTTATTTATTTATTTATTTGGTTTAAATGGTGAAATATTTTATTTAATAATCAAAATAACCTGTCTGGTACAGCACAAAGAGTAAATCCTAATGTAAATCATGGGCTTAATTTAATAATAGTATATTAATATTGGCTCATTGATATATATAGAAAATGTACTGCACTAATGTAATAGGGGAAACCACGTGTGGAATTGGGAGAGAGTTGATACACAGGTACTTAACTATTTGATTTTATAAACCTTAAAACATTGTAAAAAAATAGCATATTAAGTTTTTAAAAAGTTAATTAGAAGTTCATAAAAATAAAAGGCAAGTTTTTTTTTTTTTTTCAATACAGTTTCTCCCCCCCCCCCCCCAATACCTGTAGGGTGCCTATTTATTTTCAGAAGAACTTAAATTCTAAAGAATTGATGCTTTCAAATTATGGTGCTAAAGAAGACTCTTGAGAGTCCCTTAGACTGCAAGATTAAACCAGTCAATCTTAAAAGATATTAAACTTGAACATTCACTGGAAGGACTGATGCTGAAGCTGAAGCTCTAATACTTGGCCATCTGATGTGAAAAGCTGACTCATTAAAAAAGACCCTGATGTTGGGAAAGGTTGAAGGCAAAAAAAGGGTACAGCAGAGGATGAGATGATTAGATACCATCACCAACTCAGTGGACATGAATTTGAGCAAACTTTGGGAGACAGTGAAGGACAAGAAGCATGGCATACTGTAGTCTATGTTGTCACAAACAATTGGACACAATTTAGTGACTGAATAACAACAACAACAGCAAAATCTAAAGATGCTTTGGGTTACAAACAATTGGCTTCAGAGTGCCTATTTAATGTACTCAAAGGCAGAATGACATTCTAAACATTTAACACATCTAAAAATTTCCTTTTAAGAATCATCTGATTATTTCATAAAAAGTTGACTATAGGAAAACGTCATATATAATTATTTTTGGCTGAAAAATGTTACAGCATTGTGACTTCTGTGATAGCTGGCCCTTCATTTCATATATTAAATTTTAAGATTCAAAGTAACATGAAATATAAGAATTTGTATACAGGATTTATGGGGAAATTTAAAAATTTTCCTCCTGTTCATAGGTAGAATGAATGAAATGTTAGTTACTAAGCCTATTTTTCCAAACTACCCAACTTATTTCTCTTTTCACTTTTCCAGGTAAAAGAGATTTCATTATTTTTCAAGCATCATTACATGTGGAAATCTTTAACATAAGGAAGATGAGAAATAATGTAACTCAAATTTCCAATGCAAATGTTTTGCTGTCAATTTACATTAAATTTTTTTTCAGTAATGTTCTGTGTGGTATAGATTTGCTTTTGAAAAACATTATGGGGTGATCTTTACACTCTGTTATTTCAAGTGAAATGTAAAATACTAAAACTGTTTGCTTCAAATGTTAAATCTTATAAAGAGATTCATTTCCATTTAACCATAAAGAGAGAGAGACATTGGAGGAAGAAAGAGAGAATGTAGAAACTGTTCATGGTTGCCCACTTATGTCATCTTTTAAAATAAACTAATAATTTTACTGAACCTTCTTTTCATGCATCATTGAATTACTCTTCATGCAGGCAGAAAAACAATGAGCTTAAGGCAAAAAAGGAAACAACAACAACAACAACAACAACAAACTCCTTCTATTTGATTAACTTCTTGACTCTTGCTAAAGATATAATTATTCTGTAAAAATGGTAAAGAAGAATATTCAGGACTACCACAGTAGTGGAGAAAGTTTGTGTTCCATTTTGAGTCCAGAAAAGAGCAAGGGAAAATTTGGATTGAAGGAATAGGTTAGGGATTTGATGGGTGGAGAAGTTCTAAGAAGATATAACAAAGGTAGGGTGGATTCTTGCTAAACTGACCTTACTGAATTCTTGCTGAAGGTAGCAAAGGGTAGAGGATTCTGTCTACACTGACTTAACAGGATTCTTGTTAAAGCTTGGCTATGCAAAGCTAGGAAGGAAGGCACAGGAAATATTATCAGTCTTCAGGTGTGATGACAGTGTTGATGATCAATTTAAAATACTCACTGAAAATATAAATAGTTTAATTTTCTCCACACTAAAGACAAACCACTATAGTAGAGTATCAGAACACCTTACCTGCGTCCTGAGAAAACTGTACACGGTCAAGAAGCAACATTTAGAACCGGACATGGACTGGTTCCAAATTGTAAAAGGAGTACGTCAAGGCTGTATACTGTCACCCTGCTTATTTAATTTATATGAAGAGTACATCATGTGAGATGCCGGGCTGGATGAAAATCAAGATGGAATCAAGATTGCTGGGAGAAATATCAATAACCTCAGATATGCAGATGACACCACCCTAATGGCAGAAAGGAAAGAGGAACTAAGGCACTAAAGAGCCTTTTGATAAAGGAGAGTGAAAAAGCTGGCTTAAAATTCAATATTCAAAAAGCTAAGATCATGGCATCCAATCCCATCATTTCATGGCAAATAGACAAGGAAGAAATGGAAACAATGACAGACCTTATTTTCTTGGGCTCCAAAATCATTGAGGACAGTGACTGCAACCAAGAAATTAAAAGATACTAAATAAATACATAAATTTTAAAGATGAATAAAAGATATTTGCTCCTTGGAATAAAAGCTGTGACAAACCTAGTCAGCATATTAAAAAGCAGAGACGTTACTTTGCTGACAAAGTCATCTAGTCAAAGCTATGGTTTTTCCAGTAGTCATGTATGGATGTGAGAGCTGGACCACAAAGAAGGTTGAGCACTGAATAATTGATGCTTTTGAACTGTGGTGCTGGAGAAGACTCTAGCGAGTCCCTTGGACAATAAGGAGATCAAACCAATCAATCCTAAGGGAAATTTTATATCAGATTTTTCTGCATTAGAACAGAATAGCTGATTGTTTATCTCTGTCAAATTTGAATTAATCATGTCAGCATTTCCACTTCGACTGCTGCAGAAATCATGCAAGTCAGATTGAGAATTGAATGTCCATGCTGGAATTCCAACCTGACCTAAGCCTAGTTTGAGACAGGAACACAGTCATTTATTGAGATTACATACCTGGCTTAGGACTTAATGAAGCTCAAGTTCTTCATGTCTCTTTCCAAAAATAATTCAGTGAAAGACAAAGTGATAGGTGAGAAGTGGACTTATTTAGAGAGAAACACACTCCAAAGATACAGTATAGTCCATCTCAGATTCTGAGTGTGGCCACAGGGTATGAGGTTGTCAGTTTTTAGAGAGGTAAGTAGTTTTACAGGTTAATAACTGTGAAGGGTATTCCAGCTATTTTGGGAAAGTGGTGGGGATTTCCAGGATTGGGCTCACCGAATTTTGACATTTCTGGTCGACCTGGAACAGTCATGGCACCTGTGGATGTGTCATTTTGCTTGCTGATGTGTTACAATGAGCATATACTGAGGCTCAAAGTCTAGTGGAAGTTGACTCATCTGCCATATTGAACCTATTCATTCTAATCTGTTTATGTCAAATCTTGGGCTATGACATTCTGTCCCCTTTCCTCCTGTTTCACTACCTCTACTGGAAATTAAAATGTTTAAGCTTATTGTTTACAAATTTTTTAATCCAAGTTAATTATTTAATATCCTCAAGTGAAACTTGAAGTATTAATCAAGCATAATGTGAATGAATATCTGATACAAGGTTATATGATATTTAAGATACATTTCAGTTCAGTTCAGTTCAGTTTAGTCACTCAGTCGTGTCCAACTCTTTGCGACCCCATGAATCGCAGCACGCCAGGCTTTCCTATTCATCATCATCTCCCGGAGTTAACTCACACTCACGTCCATTGAGTCATTGATGCCATCCTGCATTCTAATCCTCGGTTGTCCCCTTCTCCTCCTACCCCCAATCCCTCCCAGCATCAGAGTCTTTTCCAATGAGTCAACACTTCTCATGAGGTGGCCAAAGCACTGGAGTTTCAGCTTTAGCATCATTCCCTCCAAAGAAATCCCAGGATTGATCTCCTTCAGAATGCACTGGTTGGATCTCCTTGCAGTCCAAGGGACTCTCAAGAGTCTTCTACAACACCCACATTTCAAAAGCATCAATTTTTCAGTGCTCAGCCTTCTTCATAGTCCAACTCTCACATCCATACATGACCACAGGAAAAACCATAGCCTAGATGGACCTTAGTCGGCAAAGTAAAGTCTCTGCTTTTGAATATACTGTCTAGGTTGGTCATAACTTTTCTTCCAAGGAGTAAGCATTTTTCAATTTCATGGCTGCAATCACCATCTGCAGTGATTTTGAAGCCCCCCAAAATAAAGTCTGACACTGTTTCCTCTGTGTCCCATCTATTTCCCATGAAGTGATGGGACTGGATACCATGATCTTTGTTTTCCTAATGTTGAGCTTTAGGCCAACTTTTTCACTCTCCTCTTTGACTTTCATCAAGAGGCTTTTTAGTTCCTCTTCACTTTCTGCCATAAGGGTGGTGTCATCTGCATATCTGAGATTATGGATATTTCTCCTGGCAATCTTGATTCCAGCTTGTGTTGCTTCCAGTCCAGCGTTTCTCATGATGTACTCTGCATAGAAGTTAAATAAGCAGGGTGACAATATACAGCCTAGACATACTCCTTTTCCTATTTGGAACCAGTCTGTTGTTCCATGTCCAGTTCTAACTGTTGCTTCCTGACCTGCATACAGATTTCTCAAGAGGCAGGTCAGGTGGTCTGGTATTCCCATTTCTTTCAGAATTTTCCATAGTTTATTGTGATCCACACAGTCAAAGGCTTTGGCATAATCAATAAAGCAGAAATAGATGTTTTTCTGGAACTCTCTTGCTTTTTCCATGATCCAGCGGATGTTGGCAATTTGATCTCTGGTTCCTCTGCCTTTTCTAAAACCTGCTTGAATATCAGGGAGTTCACATTTCACGTATTGCTGGAGCCTGGCTTGGAGAATTTTGAGCATTACTTTACTAGCATGTGAGATGAGTGCAATTGTGCCGTAGTTTGAGCATTCTTTGGCATTGCCTTTCTTTGGGATTGGAATTAAAACTGACCTTTTCCAGTCCTGTGGCCACTGCTGAGTTTTCAGTATATATGAATATATATTATTTTGTTTCAATGGAAGGAAAAATAGCACAGTATTTAAAAAAAGGAGATTATTGACTCAAGAAATATATGTATTAGACAAATGAACCAAGGAGGAAATACTTTTCTTCATTTTTCTCAGTAATTACTTTTCTTGAGTCAGTGACTTCTACTTTTCTTTATTTAAATGGTGTGTTATATTATTTTCATTGAATCAGAAACCTGGAGCCAATTGGGAAATAGTTGTTTAAAGACCATGTATACATTTGCTAAGAAAATATTAAATTTATTTTAATTAATTATTATATAAGTATTTAATAATCATAATGCAAACTATTCATTTAAATAGATACTAAATATTGTAGAAAATGTTTTATAATCACTACATTTGTAATTCTATCAACCACTCTGTGGGTTAGGCACTGTAAGTTTTTGTTTTGTATATTTAACATAGAGTAAATAAATGACTTGCCCCAAAAGTCATTAAAGTGGCCCAGATAGTATTCATTGGTTCTTTCTCCATTAGTTAGAGTTTAATCATAGACATGAGGAGGGGCTCTTTTCCCTTGTGGGTAAATCCCAGGGCTGTTTTAAAAGATTGATTATCCAGGATAAGCTCCCTTACTCTCAATCAACAGACTAGCCTTTAATCGTATTTGCAAAATATCTTCACAGCAAGCATTTGATTATGCTTTTTTTGACTTAATGGTTACTGTAACCTAGTCATATTGACATCCTTAAAATCACCATCATATACTTATTCATTCTTTCATCAAGTCATTGAGTATCCACTATATACTAGGCACTATACTATATTCTGAAAATAGATGAACCAACAAATATCATCCCTGGTGTTTAAAAACCAATTAAAGGGCAATGCAATTAGAAACCAACTAAATGGGAATGCAAGCAATAAAAAATGCGTTTAAAACATAATTATTAAATTTATTAGCATTATGATAAGTTAATATTTCCATTAAAATATTACAGAAGTTCTTAATTTATATTGGGAGTCATCTCAGGGAAAGTAATTATTTTAAGGTGTAATTTGAAGGAAGAGTAACATTAGCAAGCAAAAAGTCAAATAAGAGAATTTTAGGTGGAAAAGCAATGAAAAAGCTTAAGGGAGGTTGATGAACTGAAAGAAGACCAGGCGGGGCAATTCGCACAGGGACTCCAGAACTGTGTTAAGTGTGATGGGTTTCTTCTCCCTGCCCGAAATCCTACCCCAGTACATTGTGAAATCATTGAAAAGTTCTATGTAGGGTGATATGATTTAATTTATGTTTTAAGTTGATAACTCTGCTGCTGTATGGCAGTGATCCCCAACATTTTTGGCACCAGGGACAAATTTCATGGAAGACATTTTTTCCAAGGAACTGGAATTGAAGAGGTAGTTTAAGAATGATTCAAGTGTATTATATTCATTGTACACTTTATATGTAATATAATACTGGTGCTGATTTGATGGGCGATACCTGTCCATGGCCCGAGGGTTAGGGAGCCTAATGTATGGGATATGGCTTGAAGGGAGAAATAATGGAAATGGGAAATCATCTGTAGGATCACCTGAGGATCTTTTCTGGTTAATTCACTATCAGATGCTTTGACATCTAGGAAAGGAAAGGAATCCCACCCCTTGAGATTTAATGCCATAGTGAGCCTATTTTTCTTGGAGTTTATTGGAATTTTCCCAGATACAGAGGAGCTGAAAAACATTTTTAGAAACTTGTGAACTAAATCATTCATATGACATAATGGCATCAGAGTTTGTGACAGAAGCCAGTGATCCTGTCATTGTGGGGGTACCAAAGGTACCAAAATATAGTGATATATAATTCTCATAAGTGGATGTGGTGACATTGAATTGAAAGCAACAGTATAATCAATATTTTCTATTGGTATCTTATAACTCACTTCCATAAAATCAGCTATGCCACTTGAGGAACATTTCCTAACCCTTTTAAAAAATTCCATTCTATCTGTTATAGACTCATGCAACATACACATTTATCAATGTACAACTGAGAAAAGCTGAGAATATTTAGAATATCATGTGCATGCTCAGTCACTAAGTCAAGTCCAACACTTTGCAACCCCATGGACTGTAGCCCCATCAAGGAGATCTGTTTACAGAATTTCCCAGGCAAGAATACTGAAATGGGTTGCCATTTCCTTCTTCAGGGGATCTTCCTGACCCAGGGATTGAACCAGTGTCTCCTGCATTGGTGAGCAACTTCTTGATCACTGAGCCAACTAGAAGGCCCTATTTAGAATGTTATCTCCATGCACATTATGTCCCTATGTACCTCTCATATTTATTGACTCAGCTCTCCCTCATGTACTGAAATGAGCCTTGTGTAGCTTTAGATATTTTGAAAAGTATTTGTTGTTCATTCGCTCAGTCATGTCTGACTCTTTGTAACCCCATGGACTTCAGCATGCCAGGCTTACCATCTCCTGGAGCTTGAACAAACTCATGTCCATTGAGTCAGTGATACCATCCAAGAATCTTGTCCTCTCTCATCCCTTTATTCTTCTGCCTTCAGCCTTTTCCAGCATCAAGGTCTTTCTAATGAGTCAGCTCTTCTCATCAGGATCAGGCTTTCTAATGAATATTCAGGATTGATTTCCTTTAGGATTGACTGGTTTGATCTTTCAGTCCAAGGGACTCTCACGAATCTTCTCCAACACCAGTCTTCTCCAGCTTGAAAGCATCAATTCTTCAGCACTCAGCCTTTTTTATGGTCCAATTCTCACACCCATATATGACTACTGGAGAAACAATAGCTTTGACTATATGGACCATTGTTGGCAAACTAATGTCTCTGCTTTTTAATATACCGTCTAGGTTTGTCATAAATTTTCTTCCAAGGAGCAAGCGTCTTTTAATTTTGTGGCTGCAGTGATTTTGGAGCCCAAGAAAATAAAGTCTGTCACTGTTTCCTTTGTTTCCCCATTTGCCATGAAGGGATGGGACCGGATGCCATGATCTTCATTTTCTGAATGTTGAGTTTTAAGCCAAGCATTTTCACTCTCCTTTTTCACCTTTATCAAGGGGTTCTTTAGTTCCTCTTCACTGTCTGCCAAAAGGGTTTTATCATCTGCATATCTGAGGTTATTGATATTTCTCCTGGAAACGTTGACTCCAGTTTGTGCTTCATTCAGCCCAGCATTTCACTTGATGTACTCTTCATATAAGTTAAAAAAGCAGGGTGACAATATACAGCCTTGATGTACTCCTTTCCCAATTTTGAATCAGTCCATGTTCCATGTCCAGTTCTTACTGTTACTTCTAGACCTGCATACAGGTTTCTTAGGAGGCAGATAAGGTGGTCTGGTATTCCCATGTCTTTAAGAATATTCCACAGTTTGTTGTGATCCACACAGTCAAAGGTTTTAGCATAGTCAATGAAAAGTATGTTTATTGTATAAGTCTATGACTCAAAAAGCATATAACCTATTATTATGAAATGTAAAACAAACAAAACAAAGTGACTTTACCTTATAACCAGAAAGTTCTCCGCTATGAAAATCCAAAATAGTATAGAATTTAATTTACATTATTGGTACTGGGCCCAGTAACAGCCATGAGTTCAGTTCAGTTCAGTAGCTCAGTTGTGTCCAACTCTTTGCGACCCCATGAATCACAGCAGGCCAGGCCTCCCTGTCCATCACCGTCTCCCTGAGTTCACTCAGACTCACATCCATCGAGTCAGTGATGCCATCCAGCCATCTCATCCTTGGTCGTCCCCTTCTCCTCCTGCCCCCAATCCCTCCCAGCATCAGAGTTTTTTCCAATGAGTCAATACTTCTAATGAGGTGGCCAAAGCACTGGAGTTTCAGCTTTAGCATCATTCCTTCCAAAGAAATCCCAGGGTTGATCTCCTTCAGAATGGACTGGTTGGATCTCCTTGCAGTCCAAGGGACTCTCAAGAGTCTTCTCCAACACCACAGTTCAAAAGCATCAATTCTTTGGTGCTCAGCCTTCTTCATAGTCCAACTCTCACGTCCATACATAACCACAGGAAAAAGCATAGCCTTGACTAGACGGACCTTAGTTGGCAAAGTAACGTCTCTGCTTTTGAATATGCTATCTAGGTTGGTCATAACTTTTCTTCCAAGGAGTAAGCATTTTTAATTTCATGGCTGCAGTCACCATCTGCAGTGATTCTGGAGCCCAAAAAAATAAAGTCTGACACTGTTTTCACTGTTTCCCCATTTATTCCCATGAAGTGATGGGACCAGATGCCATGATCTTCATTTTCCGAATGTTGAGCTTAAGGCCAACTTTTTCGCTCTCCTCTTTCACTTTCATCAAGAGACTTTTTAGCTCCTCTTCACTTTCTGCCATAAGGTGGTGTCATCTGCATATCTGAGGTTATTGATATTTCTCCTGGCAATCTTGATTCCAGCTTTATTCCTCAACTATTTTTAGAGTTATTCTGATACTTTTTAGAAATTATAGTGGGGAAAAGTCAACTCTGGAAATGCCTACTACACCATAGCTCTATCATATTATTTCATTATCATGGATGATGTTATAATGATTTCATATATTAAACCTTGGATTATTTACTGAGGCCCAACACTTTGCCATTACATTTTTCAGAACTTCTAGTTACCCAGATACTCAATCTAAAATCATTTATTCTGGCTTATTTATTATCATGACTAAAAATAAGCCCAGCTTATTTAATTTATATGTAAAGTACATTATGTGAAAAGCCAGGCTGGATGGATCACAAGCTAGAATCAAGCTTGGATTTCCAAGAGAAAACAATTGCCAGGAGAAATACCAACAATCTCAGATATGCAGATAATACCACTCTAATGCCCAAAAGTTAAGAGAAACAAAAAAGCCTCTGAATGAAGATGAAAGAGGAGAGTGAAAAAGCTAGCTCTAAATTCAACATTCAGAAAACTGAGATCATGGCTTCCAGTCCTTCACCATTTCATGGCAAATAGAAGGGGAATAATTGGAAGCTATGACAGATTTTCTTTTCTTGGGGTTCAAAATCACTCTGGACACTAAGTGCACTCATGAAATTAAACGATGCTTGCTCCATGGAAGGAAAGATATGACAAGACTAGATAATGTATTAAAAAGCAGAGACCCACTTTGTTGACTAAGGTCCAAATAATCAAAGCTATGATTTTTCCAGTAGTCATGTAGGTGTGTGAGAGTTGGCTCATAAAGAAGGCTACATGCCAAAGAATTGGTGCTTTCTAGTTGGGGTGTCTGAGAAGACTCTTGAGAGTTCCTTGGACTGCAAGGAGATCAAACCAGTCCATCCTAAAATAAATCAACTGTGAATATTCATTGAAAGGGCTGACGCTGAAGCTGAAACTCTAATACTTTGGCTGCCTGATGTGAAGAGTGACTCATTGGAAAAGACCTTGTTGTTGGGAAAGATTGAAGGCAAAAGGAGAAGGGGCAGCAGAGAATAAGATTGTTAGATAGCATCACGGTCTCAATGGACAGGAATTTGAGAAAACTCTGGGTAATAATGGAGGACAGAGGAGCCTGGCAGGCCTCAGTTCATGAGGTCACAAAGAGTCGGCCACGACTTAGTGTCAAACATTATAACTGGACTGTTTTCTTGTACTTGAAGGACAAAAGACCTGTTTGACATATCCTTCTATTATTTATACTAAATAAATGATACTTGGAGTCAAAAGAAAAAAAAAAAAACACAAACACAAACACACACAATAGCAACAATTACCCATGTTTTTTTTTTTTGTTGTTATTGTGTTTTAATTGTTCATTGCAACTAACATAATTATCTTAATTCCCTAAGTAGTTAATAACAGATGCAAATAACAGATATATTTGTATTCTATGGTAATATTTTCCACAGAAATGACCTGAGAAATTATTTTGTGGTTCTAAATCAGTCCTAACTTATGAGATCAGAAGCTTAGCCAATTCCCTTGCATGTCCTTCTATCTTTTCTTTTTGTTATTGTTTGCTTTTTATCTTGATCTACTGAATGTCATTACAGCCTTATTCATTCTGGATAGTCTCCCTCTTTTCTTTTGACAACCAAAGAATGGTAATCACTAGTTAAATCGTCTTGTAATGACTGTTGCACAGCAGGGCCATGTATTCTGAACCATTTATAAAGAACACATAGCACAATGTTCCAATCAATGTGTACATATCAGGTCAGGCTAATAGAGAATTTTATTAAAATGGCAGGATGCCAATTTAGTTCATCCTTTGTGAAATGCTGAATTATTTTCTTGCTACAAAGATCAAACCTTTTGAAGAATGTTGAAGGTTTTGAAGAATATTTCTTTCCATTATTTTATTTTCTTCCACACCTTTAGGAAAAATATTCTGGAAACTTAAAAAAAAAAAATTCTACCAGTTCAAGTAGTCCATGTATACTTTATTAGGGAAACTACCCTGAAACCAATGGAAGAACCATTGAAACTTAATTGTTTGTTAATCAAGATGATTAAATTACTAATAAATTTGGGTGAATATTTAACTAAAGCTTTAGGCAGTTTCTTGTGTACTGTAAGCACAGAAATGCAGTTACTCATCCAATGAAAAGTAATTGCAATTGATCTATAACAGAAATGGGAGTTTACTTTTCAATATTTCATTTAATAGATATATGAATTTAAGAAGTAATTTTTCAACAGAAAATCAAATAGTGTTTTAGATTAGAAACTGAACTATTACTTTTGCCTTGTAATCCAAGAATTATTCATAACACTTGTATTGAGCCTCAGGTATACCAAATAGAGCTTCCCGGGTAGATCAGTTGGTAAATGCAGGAGACCTGGGTTTGATCCTTGGATTGGGAAGATCCTCTGGAGAAGGGCATGGCAACTCACTCCAGTATTCTTGCCTGGAGATTCCCCATGGACAGAGGAGCCTGGCAGGCTACAGTCCATGGGATTGTAAGGAGTTGGACAGGACTGTGTGACTAAACACAGCACATACACAAAATAAAGAATGCTTGCTAGAAAACTACTGTATTCTGACACATTTTTCCCCAAAGTTAGAATAGGTACAAAGCATGATAAGATATTCTATGCAAATAAGCAATATAATTAGATATTGAAGGGAATGATAATTTGATTTACTAAATATTTAGAGTAAGAAAGGTATGAAAGTGAAAGTGTCAGTAGCTCAGTTGTGTCTGACTCTTTGCTACCCCACGTACTGTTGCCCATCAGGCTCTTTTGTCCATGGAGTTCTTCAGACAAGAATAGTGGAGTGAATAGCTATTGCTTTCTCCAGGAAATCTTCCTGACTCAGGAATCAAACCCAGATTTCCTGCACTGCAGGAAGATTCTTTACCAGGGAAGCCCAAGAAAGATATGACATGACACTTGTTCAATTTTAAAATCCAGTCTATTGGTATGATAGTTTCTGTACACTCTCCCTAGATTCTGATATATGACTGTTACTCATATTGTCGTGTGCTGTCAGATGTGGACTTTTTCATATGAGTCAAAATTGCTATTCAATGAAAATTTCATTGAGAATAGAAAACTTCAGGGGATAGTGGTGGTGTGAATTGGAGATAGTTTTGCACCATATATATATATACAAATATATATATATATACATATATATACAAACATACATTGAATAATGTATATTTCAGGGCAATTCTTCTGGTGTGTGTGTGTGTGTGTGTGTGTGTATGTGTGTTTGTGTGTGTTTCCCTGAAAAGCTAGATACACATATATTGAGTTTAAAAGCTGGAAAATTTTCAATGAAAATCATCTGACATAAATTTATAGATTTAAAATATATGAAAAATTACCTACTCAGTTCTTTGTTTAATTATGAGTTCTCACATCAGAGATAAATACTAATTAAAAGCTGTATAGAGTTTAAACTACTGATCTTGATATACTAGGTAATAAATGATGTCAGGAGGAGAATGTATTTACAATGTTGAATGTAATTCATTCAACACTAAGGAAAAAATGTTATGACTGGTTAGTTTTCAGAAATCCACTTCTCCCTATCCCCTGGGAAGGTGAAGCTTCTTTATAATGTTTAGTGATTGATTGGAGAAATATCAATAACCTCAGAAATGCAATGACACCACCTTTATGGCAGAAAGTGAAAAAGAACTAAAGATCCTCTTGATGAAAGTGAAAGAGGAGGGTGAAAAAGCTGCCTTAAAGCTCAACATTCAGAAAACTAAGATCATGGCATCTGATCCCATCATTTCATGGGAAATAGATGGGGAAACAGTGGAGACAGTAGCTGACTATTATTCTGGGCTCCAAAATCACTGCAGATAGTGAAAATGAAAAGACGCTTACTCCTTGGAAGGAAACTTATGACCAACCTAGATAGCATATTAAAAAGCAGAGACATTACTTTGCCAACAAAGGTCTGTCTAATCAAGGCTACGGTTTTTCCAGTAGTCATGTATGGATGTGAGAGTTGGACTATAAAGAAAGCTGAGCACTGAAAAATTGATGTTTTTGAATTGTGGTGTTGGAGAAGACTCTTAAGAGTCTCTTGGACTGAAAGGAGATCCAACTAGTCCATCCTAAACGAGATCAGTCCTGGGTGTTCATTGGAAGGACTGATGCTGAGGCCGAAACTCCAATACTTTGGCCACCTGATGTGAAGAACTGACTCATTGGAAAAGACCCTGATGCAGGGAGAGATTGAGGGCAGGAGAAGAAAGGGACGACAGAGGATGGGATGGTTGGATGGCATCATCGACTCAATGGACATGGGTTTGGGTGGACTCCGGGAGTTGGTGATGGACAGGGAGGCCTGGCGTGCTGTGGTTCTTGGAGTTGCAAAGAGTTGGACACGACTGAACTGACTGACAGGATATTTTGCAATTTTAAGGTGCTTCAGAGCAGCACAACTGTACAATTTACATTTTAGGAAATTGTCTTTTTCTTTTACTCTAAATATCAGTATCTGCAACATGTCTAACTTAACATGCTAGAGCAATGATTTTGAAGAATTTTTGGATCATCTAAACTTTAAAGTTTAAGAGTAGGTCTATCTGTAATGTGATAGGTCAATGTAATATCCTTAAAATACGAGCTTTTTTTTTTTTTAATAGCTACAATTTTACCTGGAAAATAACTGACTTTTTAGGTTACTTTAAATTTAGTATTTTCTTTCTATGCTCAGATAATAAAGCAAGGAGAATATACAATGTAATATTGAATTTTATACTTTGCCAAAGCAGTAGATGACAGTTATTCAAAAAGTATAAAAGAGACTAACATGCCTTTAAATCAATTATGTATAGATCATAGCTTTCCAAAATCCATGTAGATTTGTTATATAAAGATAATGCCTTTGGAATATAGTTACCTATAATGATAATATTTAGTGTATTAAAAAAAAACATTTAAAGAAATTAAAACATCATGAATATCTTAGTACTCGGTAGCTTTTCCTTATTTTTTCAACAGTGGTGTAGTGAATATTATAGAAATGTTTTCAGTCTATTTTCCTTTCCCCATGGCAGTGATGAGGACATTATCATGGAAGAATTAAGTTTTCTAGGAGATTAATAACCTTATACAAGTTCAGATGTTCTTTTCAATAAAGGAACTTGAAATTATAAATGTATAATTAAGTATGAAAATAAATATCTAATTAGAACGAGAAAGAAATCATAATGAGTACATTTGAAAAAAATGTTAAAACCATAAACATCGCAGAACTCCAGAAAATTAGCATGATGTATGGTCAGGAAGATCCCCTGAAGAAGAAAATGGCAACCCACTCCAGTACTCTTGTGTGGAAAATTCCATGGACGGAGGAGCCTTGTAGGCTACAGTCCATGGAACTGCAAAGAGTCAGACACAACTGAGTAACTTTACTTTCTTTCTTTCTTTCATGGTCAATTAACTGCATAACACCTTTTATACTTTTTTCCTCTACATTTTTGCCTGCATCTCTTTAACCAATTCCTCATATGACAGTGGTTTCCTTATATCTTTTTATATAACTAGAATGGAAAAATAATCATTTTTTCCATGTTTGATCAAAATGCATTTATTTTTGATGGCTCATAAGAGTTGTTTCAATATACTTTTGAAAATGTAATGTAATTCTTAGAATTGTTTTCAAATTCATAAAAGTCTCTGAGGGTTTTTTAAAACATAAGCAAGATTTGGAAAATTTTTATAAACTAGCTTCTGGTTCCAGATATTTTCCAAACACACTCTTATCTCAGCCTTATAGGTTGAGGTGCCATCAGGCCTGCCAGCATCACAATGTGACCTTAGATCAATAAGTGGAAGCATCTTAGGTCAATAAGTGGGAGAGTATATCTAGGGGTTATTCTTGCCCTGGAACAGGCAGCAATACTCTATTTGTGTACAGAAACGACTGTGAATAACATAAATATTTCCTACTAAACTCAAACTAAATGGATCTCCACCTTAAATTCTCCCTAGCTGTATCTCCAAATGCTCAACCTAACAAGAAGGGGAAATGAACAGCAAATGATATGTGGTCTTAATCAACCACAGTTAAATTATCTCACTTTCACAAAATTTGGAAAACTCATATGTGGCTAGATGAACACATTGCTGGACCATTTTAGGGGGTCATGGAAGGAACCAAACAATGGAACCGGATATATAAACTCCATTAGTTTAAAGGTGAATCTGTCTTTGAATACAAAGTTAAGATTATATCAGAAGTCAAACAAAAATCATTCTCACTGTAAATGTTTAAGAAATACAGATCACTTTAGAGATGGATTAGTGTGTGCATTTGACTTATTTGCTCTCTCTCTCTCTCTCTCTCCCTTTTTTTTTTTTTTTTTTTTTGAGTTCTTTACTTTTGAGGAGGAAGTGACTTTCTATCACTGGAAAAGTCTGAAAAAATATTGTTTCATACAACTGAAGTTTCCTCCTTAGTCAAATAATTTGACACTGTGCTTGCATACTGGTCTCACTTTTTGCACTCTTCCCTGGGTGACTTTGACTAAACCCTATTGCCTTTTTCATGTTGCTTTTTGTTCTTTGTATCTACCTTCTTCTGATGTCCAGATCTGAGAATCCTATTAGTTATCATTAGTAGGCCACTGATACTTTATTATTCCAAAGACTCATTCCATCAGATAATATGTCAAAGATAATTTATAACTTTATTTAATATTTGCAACCTTGTCATCAATGAATTGGATAAGGCAGTAACAACCCACTCCAGTACTCTTGCCTGGAAAATCCCATGGGCCGAGGAGCCTGGTAGGCTGCAGTACATGGGGTCCTGAAAACTCGGACACTACTGAGCGACTTCCCTTTCAATTTTCACTTTCATGCATTGGAGAAGGAAATGGCCACCCACTCCAGCGTTCTTGCCTGAGAATCCTAGGGACGGGGGAGCCTGGTGGGCTGCTGTCTATGGGGTTGCACAGAGTTGGACACGACTGAAGTGACTTAGGCAGGCAGCTGCGACCGGCACACTAAGTGCAGGTGGCTGTGAGGTCAGGGGCAGAAGCCAGGAGGACCCCATGCTGGAAGGGCAGTGGCCAAGAGGAGTTACCCCACATTCGAGGTCGGAGCAGAGTCCGAGAGTGCCAGGCTACGATGGCACAGGAATGGCCGAGAGGAGCCACCCGCGTCTGAGGCCAGGGGCAGTGGCTGGGAGGAGCCACGCCACTTCCGAGGCCAGGGGTGGCAGCGGGGAAGAGCAACCTGCACCCGAAGCCTGGGGCGGCAGGCAGAGGAGCCATCCCACGTCCAAGGAGTGGTGGCTGCATGGGTGCAGGAGGGCCTAGAGGAGCTATCCCACTTTGAAGGTCAGGAAGGGCAGCAGTGAGGAGATAACCCTCATCCAAGGTAAGGAGCAGTGACTGTGCTTTGCTGGAGAAGCTGTGAAGAGATACCCCCCACACAAGGTAAGAGAAACCCAAGTAAGATGGTAGGTGTTGCAAGAGGGCATCAGAGGGCAGACACACTGAAACCATACTCACAGAAAACTAGTCAATCTAATCACACTAGGACCACAGCCTTGTCTAACTCAATGAAACTAAGCCATGTCCATGAGGCCACCCAATGTGGGTGGGTCATTGTGGAGAGGTATGACAGAATGTGGTCCACTGGAGAAGGGAATTGCAAACCACTTCAGTATTCTTGCTTTGAGAATCCGATGAACAGTATGAAAAGGCAAAATGATAGGATACTGAAGAGGAACTCCCCAGGACAGTAGGTGTCCAATATGCTACTGGAGATCAGTGGAAAAATAATTCCAGGAAGAATGAAGGGATGGAGCCAAGCAAAAACAATACACAGCTGTGGATGTGACTTGTGAGAGTAGCAAGGTCTGATGCTATGAAAACCAATATTGCACAGGAATCTGATATGTCAGGTCCATGAATCAAGGCAAATTGGAAGTGGTCAAACAAGAGATGGCAAGAGTGAACGTCGACATTCTAGGAATCAGCGAACTAAATTGGACTGGAATGAGTGAATTTAACTCAGATGACCATTATATCTACTACTGTGGGCAGGAATCCCTCAGAAGAAATGTAGTAGCCATCATGGTCAACAAAAGAGTCTGAAATGCAGTACTTGGATGCAGTTTCATAAATGACAGAATGATCTCTGTTCATTTCCAAGGCAAACCATTCAATATCACAGTAATCCAAGTCTATGCCCCAACCAGAATCGCTGAAGAAGCTGAGGTTGAATGGTTCTATGAAGACCTACAAGACCTTTTAGAATTAACACCCAATAAAGATGTCCTTTTCATTATAGGGGACTGGAATGCAAAAGTAGGAAGTCAAGAAACACCTGGAGTAACAGGCAAATTTGGCCTTGGAATGTGGAATGAAGCAGGGCAAAGACTAATAGAGTTTTGCCAAGAAAATGCAGTGGTCATAGGAAACACCCTCTTCCAACAACACAAGAGAGGACTCTACACATGGACATCACCAGATGGTCAACACTGAAATCAGATTGATTATATTCTTTGCAGCCAAAGATGGAGAATCTCTATACAGTCAAAAAAGAAAACAAGACCAGGAGCTGACTGTGGCTCAGATCATGAACTCCTTACTACCATATTCAGACTTAAATTAAATAAAGTAGGGAAAACCGCTAGACCATTCAGGTATGACCTAAATCAAATCCCTTATGATTATACAGTGGAAGTGAGAAATAGACTTAAAGGCCTAGATCTGATAGATAGAGTGACTGATGAACTATGGAATGAGGTTCATGACATTGTACAGGAGACAGGGATAGAGACCATCCGCATGAAAAAGGAATGCAGAAAAGCAAAATGGCTGTTTGGAGAGGCCTTACAAATAGCTGTGAAAGGAAGAGAAGCAAAAAGCAAAGGAGAAAAGGAAAAATATAAGCATCTGAATGCAGAATTCCAAAGAATAGCAACGAGAGATAAAAAAGCCTTCTTCAGCCATAAATGCAAAGAAATAGAGGAAAAGAGCAGAATGGGAAAGACTAAAGATCGCTTTAAGAAAATTAGAGATACCAAGGGAATATTTCATGCAAAGATGGGCTTGATAAAGGACAGAAATGGTATGGACCTAACAGAAGCAGAAGATTTTAAGAATAGGTGGCAAGAATACACAGAAGAACTGTACAAAAAAGATCTTCACAACCCAGATAATCACTCACCTAGAGCCAGACATCCTGGAAAGTGCAGTCAAGTGGGCCTTAGAAAACATCACTACAAACAATGCTAGCGGAGGTCATGGAATTCCCATTTAGCTATTTCAAATCCTGAAAGATGATGCTGTGAAAGTGCTTCACTCAATATGCCAGCAAATTTGGAAAACTCAGCAGTGGCCACACGACTGGAAAAGGTCAGTTTTCATTCAAATCCTAAAGAAAGGCAATGCCAAAGAATGCTCAAACTACCGCACAGTTGCACTCATCTCACATGCTAGTAAAGTAATGCTCAAAATTCTCCAAGCCAGGCTTCAGCAATACGTGAACCGTGAACTTCCTGATGTTCAAGCTGGTTTTAGAAAAGGCAGAGGAACCAGAGATCAAATTGCCAACATCCACTGGATCATGGAAAAAGCAAGAAAGTTCCAGAAAAACATCTATTTCTGCTTTATTGACTATGCCAAAGCCTTTGACTGTGTGGATCACAATAAACTGTGGAAAATTCTGAGAGAGATGGGAATACCAGACCACCTGACCTGCCTCTTGAGAAATCTGTATGCAGGTCAGGAAGCAACAGTCAGAACTGGACATGGAACAACAGACTGGTTCTAAATAGGAAAAGGAGTGCGTCAAGGCTGTATATTGTCACCCTGCTTATTTAACTTCTACGCAGAGTACATTATTAGAAACGCTGAACTGGAAGAAATACAAGTTGGAATCAAGATTGCCGGGAGAAACATCAATAACCTCAGATATGCAGATGACACCACCCTTGTGGCAGAAAGTGAAGAAGAACTAAAAAGCCTCTTGATAAAAGTCAAAGAGGATAGTGAAAAATTTGGCTTAAAGCTCAACATTAGGAAAACAGAGATCATGGCATCTGGTCCCATCACTTCATGGGAATAGATGGGGAAACAGTGGAAACAGTGTCAGATTTTATTTTTTGGGGCTTCAAAATCACTGCACATGGTGACTGCAGCCATGAAATTAAATGACGCTTACTCTTTTGAAGAAAAGTTATGACCAACCTAGATTGCATATTCAAAAGCAGAGATATTACTTTGCCGACTAAGTTCCATCTAGTCAAGGCTATGATTTTTCCAGTAGTCATGTATGGATGTGAGAGTTGGACTGTGAAGAAGGCTGAGCACTGAAGAACTGATGCTTTTGAAATGTGGTATTGGAGAAGACTCTTGAGAGTCCCCTGGACTGCAAGGAGATCCAACCAGTCCATTCTGAAGGAGATCAACCCTGGGATTTCTTTGGAAGGAATGATGCTAAAGCTGAACCTCCAGTGCTTTGGCCACCTCATGGGAAAAGTTGACTCATTGGAAAAAACTCTGATGCTGGGAGGGATTGGGGGCAGGAGGAGAAGGGGACGACAGAGGATGAGATGGCTGGATGGCATCACTGACTCGATGTACGTGAATCTGAGTGAACTCTGGGAGTTGAGATGGACAGTGAGGCCTGGTGTGCTATGATTCATGGGGTTGCAAAGAGTTGGACACAACTGAGAGACTGAACTGAACTGAATTGAAGAAGTGACAGCAGCAGCAACAGCAGCATCAGTGAATCTCTGTGTATATTTATGTTAGTCATAGGACTCAGTCACCACTCCACATGCAGTCCTTTACTCCTGTTTCCTCATAACTCCATCCCTGTTAACAAAATTAATATGGAAGTAGTCTTGTCCAGGCTTCAGAGGTAGAAGAAGCCCTCTGACCAACCCATGACCCTGCCTGAACTGCATACCTGCTTGCACATATACCAATTGCTATCAGCAAGTAAATAATCACTTAGGATAAGAAAAGGAGTAGATCCTGGGATTTTTTGAGCCCTAGGGACCTGACAAGTCCCCCAGGGTCTGGAAAATCTTATGAAACACAAGGTGAAAAGAACAGCATTGTTAAAGAAAAATCAGAGGTGGATTTTTGGAGTTGATGATATCAGTTTGTGGCCTGACATTATAAAACAGAAGCTGTCAAAGCCACAATTTGAAGTCTCCCTCAGAGAAGGACACATAGCCCAGGACTTTTTCAATTTGGGACTCCAGATTGCTGTTGTCAAGAATTTCCAGCGCTGCTCAAATCTGAATGTAGGTGATGTATTTGTTGTTACATCTCTATATCATTTCTATTTATTTTCTAATAACTTTATATTGAAATTAAATTAATTTTCTATAAAAATTGAAAGTGTTTGATTGTGGTGAATGTCTCTTTTTCTTGACAAATCCTTCATGCCTAAAATGAAAGTAAGTAAAACTTAGGCAAAAGAATTCCTCATGCAACTACCCTACTTTGGGTCCACCTTCGTGTTCAAGTCATTGCAATAGTATATTCACTTGTTTCCTTAGCTAATATCTGAATCTCTTGTTAGAACACATACTTCAGATTGTTTCAAAATGCTGCTTAGATAAATAGAAAACTTGCTATAAAATTATTCTGTGGTTTTGACTTCAGGTTAATTTTCAAACTTCTTAGATTACTGCACAAATTCCTGACAATTGTACAGATTTATCTCCTGCTATTGTCCTTTATGGTGACCATCCTTGCATGAAATGTTCCCTTGACATTTCTAATTTTCTTGAAGAGATCTGTAGTCTTTTCCATTCTATTGTTTTCTTCTATTTCTTTGCATTGTTTGCTTAAGAAGGCCTACTTATATCTCATAATATTCTCTTGAACATAGCATTCAGTTGGTATATCTTACCTTTTCTCCTTTATCTTTTACTTCTCTTCTTTCCTCAGCTATTTTTAAAACCTCTTCAGAAAAGCATTTGCCTTTTTACATTTTTTTATCTTGGGGATGGTTTTGGTCATTGCCTCCTATTGGCTCAGATGGTAAAGAATCTGCCTGTAAAGTGAGAGATCTAGATTCTATTACTGGGTTAGGAAGAGCCCCTGGAGAATGGAATGGCAACCCATTTCAGTATTCTTGCCTGGGAAATCTCATAAACAGAGGAGACTGGTGGGGCTACAGTCCACGGGGTTGCAAAGTGTCAGACACCACTGTGTAAGTTACAGTGTTACAAATTCTGTACATTTTCCTATATAGTGTTACAAACCTCTGTCCACAGATATTCAGGAACTCTGTCTACCAGATCTAATCCCTTGAATCTATCCATCCCCTCCGCTGTATAATCATAATGTATTTGGTTTAGGTTATACCTGGATGGCCTAGTGGTTTTCCATACTTCCTTCAATTAAGCCTGAATTTTGCAATAAGAAGCTGATAGCCTGAGCCACAGTCAGCTCCAAGCTTTTTTCTTTTTTTTTTCCTGACTGTAAAGAGCTTCTCCATCTTTGGCTACAGAGAATTTAATCACTCTGATATGAGTATTGCCTATCTGATGATGTCCATGTGTAAAGTCCTCTACTGTGTTGTTGGAAAAGGGTGTTTGCTATGACCACCATGTTCTCTTGACAAAACTCTGTTAGCCTTTGCCCTGCTTCATTTTTTAATCCAAGGCCAAACTTAGCTGCTATTCTGGATATATTTTGACTTGCTACTTTTGAATTTCAGTCCCCTTGATGAAAAAGGAAAAATGCTGGATAATCAGTAGAAGGTCTGATGCTGAAACTGAAGCTTCAATGCTTTGGCAACATGATGTGTAGAACTGACTCTCTGAAGAAGTCCCTGGTGAGGGGAAAATTGTAGGCAGGAGAAGAAGGAGATAGCAGAGGATAAGATGGTTGGATGGCATCATCAACTCAATGGACATGAATTTGAGCAAACTCTGGGAGATAGTGAAAGATCAGGAAGCCTGCAGCCCAGGGAGTTAGAAAGAGTTGGACATCAATTAGCAATTGAACAAAGCAAACAAGAAAGGTGAAAAATACATCTTTTTTGGTGTTGGTCCTAGAAGACCTTATAGGTCTTCATAGAACTGGTCACCTTCAGCCTCTTTGACATTAGTGGTTGGGGCATAGACTTGGATTCTGTGATGGTTGAATGGTTTGCCTTGGAAAAGAACTGTGATCAGTCTGTTGTTTTTGAAACTGCACTCAAGTACTGCATTTCAGACTCTTCTGTTGACTACAGGGGCTACTTTATTTCTTCTAAGTGATTCTTGCCCACAGTTGTAAATATAATGGTCATCTGAATTAAATCCCCCAATTCCCATCAATTTTAGTTCACTGATTCCTAAAATGTCGACATTCAGTCTTGAATCTCCCACTTGATAACATTCAATTTACCTTGATTCATGGACCTAACATTCCAGGTTTGTATGTAGTATTGTTCTTTATAGTATCTGATTTTACTTTTACTGGCAGACACATCCAAAACGGATTGCTGTTTCCACTTTGGGCCAGTTACTTCATTCTTTCTGGAGCTATAAGTAATCACCTTCAGCTTTTCCCCAGCGGTATATTGAACACCTTCTGACCTGGAGTGGGGGGCAGAGTACTCATCTTCCAGTGTCATATCTTTTTGAATGTTTATCCTATTCATTATCCTCAAACTCATGTCCACTGAGTTGATGATGCAATTCAACCATCTTATCCTAGGCTATCTCCTTCTCCTGCCTTCAGTTTTCCCCTCACCCGGGATTTCTGCAGAGAGTCAGTTCTACACATCAGGTTGCCAAAGTATTAAAGCTTCAGTTTTAGCATCAGGATTTGTCCTCCTTCAAGGACAGTATCCTCAGTCCTTTGGGTGAGGATACTGGAGTGGGTTGCCATTTCATACTCCATGGGACCACAATTTGTCAGAATTTTTCCCTATGATCCATTTATTTTGGGGGCCTTGCATGGCATGGCTTCTAGTTTCATTGAGTTACACAAGCCCCTTTGCAGTTCAAGAAGGAAAGGACCATAAAATAGGCAAGACTTGAGATCTCCTTAGAAATATCAAGGCAATATGTCATGCAAAAATGGGCATGGAATAGGACAGACACAGTGAAGAAATAACAGAAGCAGAAGAGGTTAAGAAGAGGTGGCAAGAATACACAGAAGAACTATATCAGTAAGGTCTTAATAATCCAGATAATGACAATGTTGTGGTCACTCACGTAGAATCAGAAATCCTGAGTGTAAAGTCAAGCAGGCCTTAAGAAACATTGCTACAAACAAAGCTAATGGAGGTGACAGAACACCAGATGAGCTATTTAAAATGTTGAAAGATGATACTGTTAAAGTGGTGCATTCAATATGTCAGCAAATCTGGAAAACTCAGCAGTGGCCCCAGGACTAGAAAAGGTCACTTATCATTCAGATCCCAAAGAAGGACAGTGCCAAAAAATGTTCAAATTTCACATGCTAGCAAGGTTATGCTCAAAATCCTTCGAGCTAGGCTTCAGCAGTATGTGAATCAAAAACATCCAGATGTATTAACACAAACTGGAATTTGAAGAGGCATATGAATCAGAGAACACATTTCCAACATTCATTGGATAATGGAGAAAGCAACGGATTTCCAGAAAAATACTTACTTCTGCTTTATTAACTATTCTAAAGCCTCTGACTGTGTGGATTACAGAAAACTGGGAAAATTCTTAAAGAGATAGGAATACCAGACCATCTTACAGTCTCCTGAGAAACATGTATTCAGGTCAAGAATCAATAGTTAGAAGTGAACATGGAACAACTGACAGGTTCAAAACTGGGAAAGGAGTATGACACGGCTGTATATTTGTACCCTACTTATTTAACTTATATGCAGAATACATCATGCAAAATACCAGGCTGGATAAATCACAAGTTGTATTCAAGACTGCTGGGACAAATATCAACAGCCTCAGATATTCAGATGATATTACTCAAATGGCAGAAAGTAAAGAGGAACTAAACAGTGTCTTGATGAAGGTGAAAGAGAAGAGTGAAAAGCTGGCTTGAAACTCAACATTCAAAAATATAAGGTTATAGCATTCAGTACCATTACTTGATGGCAAATAGAAGGCGAACAGTGGAAGCAGTGAAAGATTTTATTCTGTGGGCTCCAAAATGACTGTGGATGGTGACTACAGCCCTGACATTGAAAGACACTTGCTCTTTGAGAGGAAAGCTATGGCAAACCTAGACAGGATATTTAAAAGCAGAGATATCACTTTGCCAACAAACGTCCATAAAATCAAAGTTATGTTTTTTCCATAGTCAGGTATGGAAGTGAGTTGCTGTTCAGTTGCTGAGTCATGTCCAACTCTTTGTGACCCCATACACTGAAGCATGCAAGGCTTCCCTGTCCTTCACTATCTCCTGGAGTTTGCCCAAACTCATGTCCATTGAGCTGATGATGCCATTCAACCATGTCATTCTCTGTCACCCTCTTCTTCTATTCTCAGTCTTTCCCATTACAAGGATCTTTTTCCAAAGAATCAGCTCTCTCGTCAGAATACTGGACTTCAGTTTAGCATCAGCCCTTCCAATGCATATTCAGTGTTGATTTCTCTTATAATTAACTGGTTGGATCTCCTGTCAGTCCAAGGGATTCTCAGGAGTCTTCTCCACCACCACAATTCCATATCAGAAATTCTTGGGCACTTAGCCTTCCTTATGGTCCAAATCTCACATCCATACACAACTACTGGAAGAACCATAGCTTTGACCATACGGACATCTGTTGGCAAAGTAATGTCTCTGCTTTTTAGTATGTTGTCTAGGTTTTTCACAGCTTCCCTTCCAAGAAGCAAGTGTCTTTTAATTTAATGACTTCAGTCTCCATCCACAGTAATTTTGGAGTCCAAGAAGATAAAATCTATCACTGCTTCCACTTTTCCTTTCTATTTTGCCTGAAGTTATGGGATCCAATGCCATGATCTTAGTTTTTTGAATGTTGAATTTTAAACCAGCTTTTTCACTTTCCTTTTTCACTTTTATCAAGAGGCTCTTTAGTTCCTCTTTTCTTTTTGCCATTAGAGTTGCATCATGTGCACATCTGAGGCTGTTGATATTCCTCCCAGCAATCTTGATTACAGCTTGTGATTTATCTAACCCAGTACTTCACGTGATGTACTCTGCATAGATGTTAAATAAGCAAGATGACAATATACAGTCCTGACATATTCCTTTCCCTAATTTGTAACCAGTCTGTTGTCCCATGTACAATTCTTACTGTTGCTTCTTGACCCTCATACAGGCTTCTCAGGAGACAGGCAAATTGACCTGGCATTCCCATCTCTTTAAGAATTTTCCACACAGTCAAAGGTTTTAGCATATTAGTGAAGCAGAAGTTGATGTTTTTCTGGAAATTCCTTGCTTTCTCTGTGATCCTAAAAAATGTTGGCAATGTGATCCCTGCTTCATCTGCCATTTCTCAAGCCAGTTTGTGCATCTGGAAGTTCTCGGTATATGGCCTGTTAAAGGAAGTCTACCTTGAAGGATTTTGAGCATAACCTTGTTAGCATGTGAAATGAGTGCAATTGTGTGATAATTTGAATATTCTTGGCATTGCCTTTCTTTGGGATTAGAATGAAAACAGACGTCTTCCAGTCCTCTGGCCACTGCTCAGTTTTCCAAATTTGTTGACTTACTGGGTGCAACACTTTAACAGCAACATCTTTTAGGATTTTAAAGAGCTCAGGGGGAATTCCATCATTCTTACTAGCTTTGTTTTCATTAATGTTTCCTAAGGCCCATTTTCTGAATGTTGAGCTTTAAGCCAACATTTTCACTCTCCACTTTCACTTTCATCAAGAGACTTTTTGGTTCCTCTTCACTTTCTGCCATAAGGGTGGTGTTGTCTGCATATCTGAGGTTATTGATATTTCTCCCGGCAATCTTGATTCCAGCTTGTGCTTCTTCCAGCCTCATTTCTCATGATGTACTCTGCATAGAAGTTAAATAAGCAGGGTGACAATATACAGCCTTGACGCACTCCTTTTCCTATTTGGAACCAGTCTGTGGTTCCATGTCCAGTTCTAACTGTTGCTTCCTGACCTGCATGCAGGTTTCTCAAGAGGCAGAGCAGGTAGTCTGGTATTCCCATCTCTCTCAGAATTTTCCAGTTTATTATGATCCACACAGTCAAAGGCTTTGGCATCATCAATAAAGCAGACATAGATGTTTTTCTGGAACTCTCTTGCTTTTTCCATGATCCAGCGGATGTTGGCAATTTGATATCTGGTTCTTCTGCCTTTTCTAAAACCAGCTTGAACATCAGGAAGTTCATGGTTCACATATTGCTGAAGCCTGACTTGGAGATTGGCACCCCACTCCAGTACTCTTGCCTGGAAAATCCCATGGACTGAGGAGTCTGGTAGGCTGCAGTCCATGGGGTCGCAAAGAGTCAGACACGACTGAGCAAATTCCCTTTCGCTTTTCACTTTCATGCATTGGAGAAGGAAATGGCAAGCCACTCCAGTATTCTTGCCTGGAGAATCCCAGGAATGGGGGAGCCAGGTGGCCTGCTGTCTCTGGGGTCACACAGAGTCGGACATGACTAAAGTGTCTTAGCAACAGCAGCAGCAGCGTGTGAGATGAGTGTAATTGTGTGGCAGTTTGAGGATTTTTTGGCATTGCCTCTCTTTGGGATTGGAATGAAAACTGACCTTTTCCAGTCCTGTGGACACTAATGAGTTTTCCAAATTCGCTGGCATATTGAGTGCAACACTTTCACAGCATCATCTTTCAGGATTTGAAAGAGCTCAACAGGAATTCCATCACCTCCACTAGCATTGTTCATAGTGATGTTTTCTAAGGCCCACTTGACTGCACATTCCAGGACGTCTGACTTTAGGTGAGTGATCACAGCATTGTGATTATCTGGGTCGTGAAAATATTTTTTATGTACAGTTCTTCTGTGTATTCTTGCCACCTCTTCTTAATAGCTTCTGCTTCTGTTAGGTCCATACCATTTCTGTCCTTTATTGAGCCCATCTTTGCATGAAACGTTCCCTTGGTATCTCTAATTTTCTTGAAGAGATCTCTAGTCTTTTCCATTCTGCTGTTTGCCTCTATTTATTTGCACTGATCGCTGAGGAAAGCTTTCTCATCTCTTCTTGCTATTCTTTGGAACTGTGCATTCAGATGCTTATATCTTTCCTTTTCTCCTTTGCTTTTTGCTTCTCCTTTTCACAGCTATTTCTAAGGCTTTCCCAGGAAGCCATTTTGTTTTTTTGCATTTCTTTTCCATGGGGATGGTCTTGATCCCTGTCTCCTGTACAATGTCATGAACCTCAATCCATAGTTTCATGGGAAATAGATGGGGAAACAGTGGAAACAGTGTCAGACTTTATTTTTTGGGGGCTCCGAAATCACTGCAGATGGTGATTGCAGCCATGAAATTAAAAGATGCTTACTCCTTGGAAGAAAAGTTATGAACAACCTAGATAGCATATTGAAAAGCAGAGACATTACTTTGCCAACAAAGGTCCATCTAGTCAAGGCTATGGTTTTTCCAGTGGTCATGTATGAATGTAAGAGTTGGACTGTGAAGAAAGCTGAGGGCTGAAGAATTGATGCTTTTGAACTGTGGTGTTGGAGAAGACTCTTGAGAATCTCTTGGATGGCAAGGCGATCCAACCAGTCCATTCTGAAAGAGATCAACCCTGGGATTTCTTTGGAAGGAATGATGCTAAAGCTGAAACTCCAGTGCTTTGGCCACCTCATGCGAAGAGTTGACTCACTGGAAAAGACTCTGATGCTGGGACGGATTGGAGGCAGGAGGAGAAGGGGAAGACAGAGGATGAGATAGCTGGATGGCATCACTGACTCGATGGACGTGAGTCTGAGTGAACTCTGGGAGTTGGTGATGGACAGGGAGGCCTGGCGTGCTGCGATTCATGGGGTCGCAAATAGTCGAACACGACTGAGCAACTGAACTGAACTGAACTGAAGGTCCATTCGGCTTCACACTCCAGGATATCTTGCTCTACATGAGTGACCACACCATTGTGTTAGTATGGATCATAAAAAATGCTGAGTATCCAAGAATTGGTGATCCTGAATTGTGATCCTGGAGAAAAGTTTTGAGAATTCCTTGGACAGCAAGGATGTCAACCACTCAATCCTAAAGGAAATCAACCTTGAATATCCATTGCAACATCTGATGCTGAAACTGAAGATGCAATACTTTAGCCACGTGCTATGAAGAGCCAACTTATTGGATCAGACCCTGATGCTGGGAAAGACTGAAGGCTACAGAAGAGAGAAGCAGAGGATGAAGTCGCAGACAGCATCACCAACTCAATGTATGTGAATTTGAGCAAATTCCAGGAGCTAATGAGGATAGAACAGCCTGGAGTGCTGCAGTCCATGAGGTTAGAAAGAATCAGACTCTAGTGACTGAACAACAACATCAACAATATCTTGCTATTTCTCCATATGGAATCTCACTTAAACCATTCTAATTAATATCCAGGTTTGGGACTCCTGATCCTGACATTATGGTGTGTATTCCTACATACTATTCTCCAGATGTGGAACATTCATACGACTTTTCTCTACTTGTGAATATTCTTCGTGAACTTCATCATTCATTTCAAGAGTAAGAAATCTCTTCTAAGAAAAGTCCCAATATCTGATGGATTAACTGAGAATTTTCTTCTTTGCTTTCATAGCATCTGGGCATACATTATGTGAGCAGTAACAAACCTCATTATAACCATTGATTCTTTTACATCTTTCCTCATAGATTATGAGTTCATAGAGATAAAAAAAATCTATGTTGCACATTTCTTCACTCTGATCGCATAGTATTTTTGGTACATAGGAGGTGATCTCAAGTAATTTTTGAATGAATCTTTAATTGAAGAGAAAGTTCTGAGGTGTAGATTAGTGATTTATCTACTAAAGATTGAGTGTATCAGTGGATGGGAAAATATTGGTATCATAATTTTGTGTTAATATGATTTAGTTAATAAGTTGAAGCTTAAATATTCTTTAGTCAGAAATTTTAACACATTTAAATTGCATTTTTTTCTCAATTATTTTTAAGTTAAATAAATTTTCTACATAAATTGATTAGTACAGGTGCCAAGGATTGGTTGGATATTATACCAAGATAATTTAATATTTAAATGTTTCAGTTAAAACTGATTGCATTCAAGTCACTTATTATGCAGCAGAAAGAAAGAGCTAATTTAAAGTTAATCAAGTTTTTTTTAAAAATAGTGAATGCATGAGAAAGTCAATATCTGGATATCTTAAAATTATGGTAAGTCCAGGTTCAATGCATGATACTGGATGCTTGGGGCTGTTGCACTGAGACGACCCAGAGGGATGGTACGGGAAGGGAGGAGGGAGAGGGGTTCAGGATAGGGGAACATATGTATACTTATGGCAGATTCACGTTGATGTCAATATTGTAAAGTAATTAACCTCCAATTAAAATAAATAAATTATGGTAAGTCAAGAAATGTCAATCAAATCTAAATATACTGCTAAGAGTATCTTTATCTCTACTTTGTTTTTTGATACCAAATTAGAATTTTAATTTTAAGATAGTAATTTGAAGATACTAATCAACCTAGGTTCATTCCAACTTTGCCAATAATAAGTTCTGTGAACACAGTCATTTCATTTCATTAGATTCCAGTTTATTTGTGAAAAATGGAGAACAGTAGCTACTTTCTAAGTTTTTCATGGAAACTAAATGAGATTATGAGTAAACTGTTCTCAGGATGATTTCTGTCATATAGTACTCAATGAAGAGTATAAAAATAAAATGATTTTAATACATTTACGTTTAAAAAGTACATAATAGTATAATCCACCACCTTCAATTTCAATTAAAATTACTAAACAAAGCACAATTTCATGATCTTTAACAGCATCTATTTAAAAAATATTGGTGGAAAGTTGAGTACTTATACTGGCTCATGTATGCATGTATTAAGTACTGAAAAAAAAAAAAAAACCATGCAGAATGTCTTGGCAGTCTATATCCTCAGGAATAGTAGGTTGTCTTGCCTACTAACATTTAAACTTGCATTTAATTTTATTGATCCATTTTATGAATTAATTTATGTTCTTCATTTTATTTACCCTAGTTCATTAACCCCCTTTGTAACAAATTTCTTATGTTTCTGGATACATTTAATTGTGGAGTTCTCTTTAAATTCTTATCGTTTAAATGTTGTCTTTACTCACTAATCTATCCTTGGCTCTCTTCTGATCTATCACTCTTCAGATGATTTCATCTACTTCAAGGGCTATTGAGCATTTTTATCTTCATTCCCATAGGCATTTTAAATTCATTATGCTCCAAGCTGTTGTCAGTATCATCTATCTGCAAACTGTTCTTTCACTTATAAATTTTATTGAAATTAAAATCATTATCATCATCTACTTGTGAAAACTGAAAATCTGTTTACTATCTTTGACTTGTCTCTTCATCTCAGTGCCCACAGCAATCAAACACCAAATTCTATCAAAATATCTTCATGCCCACTGTTGCCACCCAACACTAGATGACATCAACTCTTTCCAAGAATATTTCAACAGATTTTAAAATATCATGCTTTTTACCAGTCCTTCCATTTATCAGTACCTCCATTCCATTCTCTGCAACACTGACAGAATGATCTTTTAAAGCAGGAATATAATAATCTGGCCGTCTCAAAATTTGTGGAGTTCAGGCAAAAGTATAAATGGAGATACATGGCTCTTCCTCTTTTCTATCTTCATGCTTCAGCCATTACTGCTAGGGCACTTATTACATAAGTGCTATTTTTGTGCATTTATATGTAGACAGTCCTACCTGTATATTTGATTATTGTCCTTCTCAGCTTAACAACTGTCAAGGATCTCCCTTCAAGCCTAGAGATAAGCTGACAGGAGAGATAACACCCTTAGGGGAAAGACCTGGAGAAGAACCCACATAGGTGATAGAACTTGGCATGAAATTCTGTGTGAATGTATACACAGAAAACACTCTAGAAGAATGGGCATGAATGCCATGTGGGTTTATGTCCTTGGCCATTTAGACTCCTTGCCCTTTGGATGGACAGAGGAAACCGTAGATAAGAATTTGTTTTTCTGAATTCTGTAATACTGTGATATTATTACTCCCTTGTTTAAAATTCTTTAATGACTTATTTCTGAGGGTCAAGTCCAAACCCTTTAGTATAACTTACAGGGTCTTTAGTGGTCTAATTATTGTAGATTCCTGTTTTATTTCTCAACATATCATATATCCTATTCTAAAATCTGATAAATCAGGAGGCATTTTAGCTTGTTAAATATGGAAGTCTTCCACTAGGTCTTCTGCATAAAACATTTTATTTAATTTTTGCTTTCAGTACTCTCCATTTCTCTTCCACTTGGACATTCCCTTTATGTATTTTTGATCTCAGCTAGTTGATACTTTTTTCAAGGGGATTGCTCTTACCATTTATCCATGATCTGGAGAAGGAAATGGCAACCCACTCCAGCATTCTTGCCTGGAGAATCCCATGAACAGAGGAACTTCAAGGGAAAAGAGTCTGACATGACTGAGCAACTAACACTTATCCATGGTAGGCCTCTGCTTTTTCATTGCTAAAGGTTCATGCATCCCAGGTATAATGCACTTAATATTTTATTTTACATTAATGCTAAACATCATTCTATGAATCTGACTGGAGTCCCAAGAACTGACCACTGTGAATTTGACCTGGTTTTGGAACATGATTCATGCTCAATGCTATAATCCATGGGGCAGAGTTTTCTGCTATTTTTTGCCCTTAACTCTTGCTGTTTTGATTCTTCTCCCATCTTCTCTCCTTCTCCCTTGCTGCAAAATTTCAGGTGCTTCCTTGTTTCTCTCTCTCTTTTTTTTAAGACATTCCTAACAAGTTTGTAATATAATTTTGTTAAGAGTAATCTAGCTGAAGATTCCAAGAGCCATCAAGAAGAGTAAAAGTTGTATAGCATAACATTTAAACTGAGAACTCTTTAGACGGTTTTCCTTATGAAGTTTCTCCTTGTCTCTCTCTCCCAATGGAAGTCTTCCTTTTCTTACTCTTTTCTCACCAAGCCTCAAAGTTCAGCCTTTTTTTTTTTGTCTTAATTTCATTCAAAGAAACTTCAATAGCATTCCCTCTTCATTTTGCAGATTTTTTAACTCTGCCATAATCTCTATCGACAAAAATCTTATTGAAATATATTCGGAATGAAGCCAATATATTTCTCAAAAATATATTTTCAAATTAATTACCAAAAAGGAAAAAAATGGCCTGTGTTTACAGTATGGTCAGGATGTACTACGGGCTTCCCAGGTGGCTCAGTGGTAAGTAATCCGTCTGCCAATGTGGGCTTGATTTCTGGGTAGGGAAGATCCCTTGAAGGCAGAAGTGGCAACTCACTCTAGTATCCTTGCCAGGATAAACCCATGGACAAAGGAGCCTGGCGGACTACAGTCTATAACGTCTCACAAAGTCAGATTCAACTGCGGCTGAGCACGCACACAGGATGTACTACAGTTGGATCCGGTTTATTGCACGCTGCTTGAGATTACTTTGCCAAGAAAGGTCCATCTAGTCAAGGCTATGGTTTTTCCAGTGGTTATGTATGGATGTGAGAGTTGGACTGTAAAGAAAGCTGAGTGCAGAGGAATTGATGGTTTTGAACTGTGGTGTTGGCGAAGACTCTTGAGAGTCCCTTGAACTGCAAGGAGATCCAACCATCCATCTTAAAGGAGATCAGTCCTGGCTGTTAATTGGAAGGACTGATGCTAAATCTGACACTCCAATACTTTGGCCACCTCATGTAAAGTGTTGATTCATTGGAAAAAACCCTGATGCTGGGAGGGATTGGGGGCAGGCGGAGAAGGGGAGGACAGAGGATGAGATGGCTGGATGGCATCACCAACTCGAAGGACATGAGTTTGGGTAAACTTCAGGAGTTGGTGATGGACAGGGAGGCCTGGCGTGCTGCAATTCATGGAGTCACAAAGAGTCAGACATGACTGAGCAACTGAACTGAACTGAACTGAACTGAACTGAGATCTATTAGGAAGCTGAAGTAGAGCAATTATTGCAATGCTTACATCTGAATTGAGGAATTTCTAAGTACTATGTATCCATCTCTTCAAAGCAGCTTGCAGGTCAGTAACAACTAACAAAAAATAGAAATTAAGCTAATAAGATTTTGACTCATAAAAAGATGAATGAAAATTATGCATTAATGCATCTGATAATAGTTAGCAACATTCTTTTATAAAATAGACGTCTATCTGCTCTCTACAATGTTATATCTGTCTTTTGCCATCTCCAGAAATAAATCTTTGATTTATTATTGCCCCAGGCTAACTGAAGAAAATGTTAAGTCTCAGCTTTGTGATTCCTGAATATGGACTATGCAGTCAGTGAAGGAGAAGGAAACTAGAGACTTTGTGAAACAAGGGCCATCTGTGTTTTATTTTGGAGCTGATTAAATGTAGTGCAGTCTATGGCAAAATGACAACAGTTATGGATTTCAGTATGCAAGGATTAAAAATAATCATAGTTAAGTGTTTATAATTATCTAATAATTATTTTCCAAGTGTCATTATACCTTAATTTCCACACACATCTTTTGGTCATAGCCACAGTACTAGTGAAGGCAACATTTAAAGGAAAAGACACTATAATTTCTACTATGGAAAACCTTATACAAATTCTTACCTTTTATCTAAAAAATTATGTCTTCCCTTTTAAACACAAATTTACATTAATATAGTACAATAATGTATGTACAAAATCAAGTGTTATCTGTATTTATTATGTAGCATATTGTGCTCTTTATTAATGAACTAGCCTTACAATAGAAAATCTAATTTTTGGTATTATAAACTGCCAGTCCCCAATCTCTTTGGCATGGTTTCATGGAAGACAACTTTTCCACAGACTAGGGTGAGGGTAAGAATTGTTTCAGGATGATTCAAATGCATTACATTTATTGTGCCTTTCATTTCTATTTTTATTACATCAGCTCCCTGGTGGTTCAGATGGTAAAGAATCTGTCTACAATGCTGAAGACCTGTGTTTGATCCCTTGGTCAGGAAGATCCCCTGGAGAAGAGAATGTCCATCTACTCCACTGTTCTTGCCTGGAGAAATCCATGGGCAGAGAAACCTTGTGAGTTGCAGTAGTCCATGTGATCACAAAGAGTTGGACACAGCTGAATGACAAACACACATACAACACCACAGATCATCGGGCATTAGATTTTGGCAGTTGGGGACCCCTGCCAAATGACATGTCATAAATCTATTTGCTTAAAAGTTGAGATAAATTGATTAATTTGAGAAAACAGCTACAATGTGGCAAATAGTGCTAACATATTTTCCCTTGGTTCTATCATTGGTTCTATCTATCTCTTATGGAATGGAACTTTTAAAACTCACCACTTTCTTATATTTTTACAAAAAGGGACTATGATATTAAGAAGTTGACTCATTAGAATTCACCTTCAATCAACCAGCTATAGCACCAAAGATTCTGCATGCAGCCTCAAGGCATTTATGAGGATGTGGTTACTGAGAAATAACTGAAGAGACTAGTAAAGTGATTTCTATGAAATATTATTTACTTCCAAAAATTTAGGGCTAGGAAAGACCTTCAGTTCAGTTCAGTTCAGTTCAGTTCAGTCGCTCAGTCGTGTCAGACTCTTTGTGACCCCATGTATCGCCACACGCCAGGCCTCCCTGTCCATCACCAACTCCTGAAGTTTACCCAAACTCATGTCCATCGAGTCAGTGATACCATCCAGCCATCTCATCCTCTGTCATCCCATTCTCCTCCTGCCCCCAATCCCTCCCAGCATCAGGGTTTTTTCCAATGAGTCAACACTTTGCTTGAGGTGGCCGAAGTATTGGAGTGTCAGATTTAGCATCAGTCCTTCCAATTAACAGCCAGGACTGATCTCCTTTAGGATGGATGGTTGGATCTCCTTGCAATCCAAGGGACTTTCAAGAATATTCTTCAACACTACGGTTTGAAAGCATCTATATTCAAAGTCTCTCATTTTTCATGTACAGACTTGGAAATCCAGGGAAGTAAATAATGTCTTCAAGTTTATGTAGAGAATTAGTTACAGAGTTAGAATCCCTTCACATCCACTCTTTCTATCACACCAAATGGGCAAAATTCTAAGCACATCACATGCATTCATTTATTTAATTATCACAGTTGCACTATAATGTATTTACTATTATTATCTACTTTATTGATGGTCAAAGTGAAGTACAAGAAGATGAAGTGATTCATCTAAGACCACGTAGCAAGTAGCGAGAAACTGGTGTGCAAACCTGGCAACCTGGCTCCACAGCCTATGACCTTAACCATTACTTTATTGTGCCCATAACTTAGTATTTATTTATTATCTTTTGGCTCTGTGTATAGCTTGCAGGATCCTATTTCCCAGACTAGGGATCAAACCTCCACACCATGCATTGGCACCACAGATTTTAACCACTGAACCATCAGGAAAGTCTCATAGCTGATTATTTAAATCTACCATTCAGTAGTACAGCTTAGTTATTGCTTAAACAATTATTTTATTAAGTGATTTAACTAAGTCCTTGTGTATATATGGACTTCCCATGTGGCACTACTGGTAAAGAACCTGTTGGGCAATCCAGAAGAAGTAAAATACTTGGGTTTGATACCTGAGTTGGGAAGATCCCCTGGAGGAGGGTATTGCAAACAACACTAGTATTCCTGTCTGGAGAATCCCATGAACAGTGGAACCTAATGGGCTATAGTAGATAGAGTAAGAAAGAGTCAGGCATGATTGAAGCAACTTAATATGCACACACATGTGTATGTGTGTGAAAGTTGCTCAGTCATGTCTGATTTTTTGCAACCCCATAGTCTGAATCCTGCTAGGTTCCTTTGTCCATGGGGATTCTCCTGGCAAGAATAATGGAGTGGGTAGCTGTTTCCTTCTCCAGGGGATCTTCCTAACCCAGGGATTGAATCCAGATCTCCCACATTGCAGGCAGATTCTTTACCATCTGAGCCACCTGGGAAGCCCAAGAATACTAAAGTAGGTAGCCTATCACTTCTCCAGGGGATCTTCCTGACCTAGAAATCAAACAAGGATCTCCTGCATTGCAGGCAGATATTTTACCAGCTGAGCTACCAGGGAAGCCCTGTGTATATATAAATGAATATCATTTATACAATAAATGTGTTATGACATTATGTACAATTATTTGCAGCTTAAAAAAAATCTCTTAGCCTAGTAAACAGAAAATAATATACATTTCCTATTCATGTTCAAGAAGCTATCAAGTTGCAAAATTCTTAGTCAATGGTCCCAGATTTTTTTTTTTTATACAAATGAGAAAGCATGAGGTAATAATTAGAATGAGTATATATCATAATTGCTGTTTTCTTTCAAATTTGAACTGCTAATTGCTCACAGTAACCCTCTATCTTTAAATAATTCACATTTATCAAATTAGTATTATATAGGAGAAAACAGATTAACAAAGATAAGACCAAAAAAGACAAGAAAAATTGAACTACATGAATTTATATGATATATATATATATATATAATGGTTATTTGTTATCATTTTGGAAAGATATGGTTCATAACTTTGACATACATAGAATTCAAGAAAATTAACACAGGCTTTCAACTTATCCCTGAATCACTTTTCTATGAAGAATAATTTTGTGTGTGTGTGTGTGCACCATGCTATGCCTTTCAGATTTCATTGAAGTTATCTTTCACTCAGTGATTATTTTCACCAAGAAATACAGACTTTGCCACTTTATTATATTTTCTGCAATTATAATTATGAGGCAAGGACAAAGCCCACATTGAAATGCAGATGTCAGGCAGCTTGATAAATCCAACTGCTAGTTAAATAGCATATGTACTCAATCATCCTTGAAGTTATTCAAATTTGTGTCTTAGTAAATGTAAAAATTACTGCATGTATTGAGTCTTTAGTACCTTAAGAAAAAAAAAAAGCACAAATATTAAATCCATTAATGCTAAATAACTACATTTTATAAAAGGGAACTTAGGGTATATTTTACTTAAGATCAAGCTAAATTCATGTTCTATAAGATTTAAGATGTTTTTGTTGATGGAATACAATAGTTGGATACTTGAAAGACAGAATTATATGCAGCTTACAACTCCAAATAAGAGATAATTGCTAGTCAGGGTGACAGAGGGACTTGGGCTCTTTGTGACTTAACTAATTTGAATAATTTTGTGGGCTCTGGCGCAATGAATGCTCCTGACTGACTCCTACCTGGCCTTAGCATGGTTTCTTTACCATCTGAGGTATGGTATTGATGCTTAGTGGCCTTTTGTGTGAAAGCCAAATAAGGGAAGTGGTAGGAGTGTGGTTCTGACTTACTGTCAAAAGG
Organism: Capricornis sumatraensis; assembly: GCF_032405125.1. Classification (NCBI taxonomy): domain Eukaryota; kingdom Metazoa; phylum Chordata; class Mammalia; order Artiodactyla; family Bovidae; genus Capricornis; species Capricornis sumatraensis. The sequence goes on along the minus strand of NC_091080.1, from coordinate 10,914,784 downwards.
GACACTGACTGGCTGACTAGCACCTCAAAACTGGGTCAAGCTAGCATTAGAAAAACAAAAACCACATATTAAAATACAATTTGCTATCAAATGGGCCTCACAATATCAGACAACCCAACACAAGTTTATTTTGGGCTTATGTAATAATTCAGTCAATGCAGATGGTTCTGGTAGATGAACAGCCTTCTACATGAGATTCAGAAATTTATATTAATGCTTTGTCTATCGTGTGACTTGTTCAACATCTAGGACCTTGGAGTCCTGTTCTGGATTTTCTGCATTCTGTTGGCAGACCCGGGTAGGGCAGTGTGGAAAAAGTACACTTGATCTTAACTGAAGCATCTATTATGATCACATTCCATTGTCTTGAAGTATTCATCTCATCTCCCCTTTGGTGAGAAGAGTTAAGTGGCCAGTAAATGTAGTTGTTGACAGAGCAACCTCTTTGCAGCGACAGTTTTCACCATAGAAAAGGAGTAGGATATCTTCGTAGACTCACAGATATTTTTGCCATAGGAAGTTTTAAAAATATGTACCTTGCGTGCATTGGAGAAGGCAATGGCAACCCACTCCAGTACTCTTGCCTGGAAAATCCAATGGATGGAGGAGCCTGATAGGCTGCAGTCCATGGGGTCACTAAGAGTTGGGCATGACTGAGCGACTTCAGTTTCACTTTTTACTTTCATGCATTGGAGAAGGAAATAGCAACCCACTCCAGTATTCGTGCCTGGAGAATCCCAGGGACAGAGGAGCTTAGTGGGCTGCTGTCTATGGGGTTGCACAGAGTCGGACACGACTGAAGCGACTTAGCAGCAGCAGTAGCAACCTTGTGTGCATATAAGATACACTCTATATACACTGGGCTTCCCTGTGGCTCAGCTGGTAAAGAATCTATCTGAAATGTGGGAGGCCTGGGTTCAATCCCTGGGTTGGGAAGATCCCCTGGAGAAGGGAATGGCTACCCATTCCATTATTCTGGCCTGGAGAATTCCAAGACTATACGTTCCATGGTATTGCAAAGAGTTGGACATGACTGAGTGACTTTCACTTCACTTCACTTCGTATATACACTATAATGTACACACATAGTATACATGCATTTATGTCTATGTACATAGATTTTATATTTATTTTATATTATAGTAAAGATCATTAGGTAAATGTGATTTATCTTATTATAAAACCTTTCAACTTTGATATGTGTGTTGAGTCATAATAGCTCATTGAGATTCTTAGTTTCTTCTAGCAGAATTTTTTTCCATGGCCCGAAATGTTGTACATTTAGTCTAGAAGGATTTATTGTGAGTTTTATACAAATGGAATTTCACAAACATGATACTGAGTTGCTGCTAAGTCGCTTCAGTCGTGTCCGACTCTGTGTGACACCATAGAAGGCAGCCCACCAGGCTCCTCCATCCCTGGGATTCACCAGGCAAGAACACTGGAGTGGGTTGCCATTTCCTTCTCCAATGCATGAAAGTGAAAAGTGAAAGTGAAGTCACTGAGTCGTGTCCAACTCTCAGTGACCCCATGGACTGCAGCCTACCAGGCTCCTCCGTCCATGGGATTTTCCAGGCAAGAATACTGGAGTGGTGTGGCATTGCCTTCTCCATGATACTGAGTTGGCAAAGAAAAATTGTCCATATTGCAGGACACATTTATAGAAGGTTCATTTTCATTACTCTGTGGTATTCTACTGGATGAATATCCAGTTTATTCATCCGTTCTATTGTTGATGTGAATTTGAATAATCTTCAGTTTGGAGTTACAATTACTAATGTTATCAATAATATTTTAGAACATGTCTTTTGATGAACATGCAAACAAATTTATACAGGGTATATTTCTAGAAGTAAAATTTCTACCCTATATAAAGAGGAATATATAAAAATATGTTCAGTTTTTATATTCATAATTTCCAATCTTCTTTTAGTAGCTATTACAATTAATCACAATAACAGACTTTTTGTAAAATAATTTTGTTGAAAAATCTGTGTATAAACAAAAATCGTACAAAAATTTTAGCAAGAAATACCTGCTAATTCCATTAACTGACATATGAACTATTTTAGTTTTATTTCCATGTAGACCATATCATTAGTAACTAATTAAGTATAAGGTTTGTGTTAAGCTCATTTTCTTAACATTATTTAATGAATATTTATACATATTTTTACACTTTCCATAATTATGAAATTTTATGAGTACATTGATGGAGAAGGAGATGGCACCCCACTCCAGTACTCTTGCCTGGAAAATATCATGGATGGAGGAGCCTGGTAGGCTGCAGTCCTTGGGGTCGCAAAGAGTCGGACATGACTGAGCGATTTCCCTTTCACTTTTCACTTTCATGCACTGGAGAAGGAAATTGCAACCCCCTCCAGTGTTCTTGCCTGGAGAATCCCAGGGACGGGGGAGCCTGGTGGGCTGCCGTCTATGGGGTCACACAGAGTCGGACATGACTGAAGTGACTTAGCAGCAGCAGCAGTGTGAGTGCATTAAATTCATTTACCAGAAGTAGCAATTCCCTGTTATAAACAATTTTTAGTTTTCACTAATTGTTTTTGAAGCGGTTTATATTTCTAAACTGTATTGTAGCTTTGGTACACAATTTCTTGGGTTTGTTATATTCTTGGGAAAAGAAAGAAACACATGTTTTCTGTCTTTGACCTTTAGCAATCTTAGCAAAAAGTCAACTTTTTAAGACAGTAAGTCAACATACTTACCTTCACATTAATTTATATATACTCCACCTCAAGCCTGAGTGACATTACATTTCTTTCCAGAAAGTTAAATGCATAAAGTCTTGACAACCAAAGTCTTGGTTGAAAATTGGACTTTTGGATGTACCTTGATTTCGTATTTTGTTGTCATAAAACTCAACTTGTCTGATATAGAAGTAAGGGAAGACTTTTTCCTTTGTCCCTAAACTTTTCAGATTTTCCAGTGCATCTTAATGTTTGTCTTTTTCTACACCACCCCCTTCACTCATACTCATCCCTGGGTCTTTTATATTTCACAATCACTGTAACTAAATGACATATGTGATGACTAAAGTGAATCATAACTTCTTTAGTAGGAAAATATCACAAGCAAAAACACTTCCTTTATTCTGTACCTAATACTGTAACCAGAAATTTCCTCAATCCATTAGTCTTCAATTCCCAAATAATATATACTCAAGACAGTAAGACTCAAGCATCCTCATTGGTTATATAAGTTAAAAGTAAGGACTGTGTTTTTAGTGACATCTAATTGCAGAGTACAGATAGTTATGACTCCACTGAGCAACTCCAGTGAAGAGGTCAAAATAAAACAATGAAACATGAGGCACAAAAGTATAAAATTAATAAGGACTTAGAGTCAATTACATTTTGGCAATGTCACTAGTATTTAAAAAAAAAAAACTGATTTGCATTCAAGTGATCAAGAGGAAAAGTTACGAGGTAATTGGGATGTCATAATTTCATTAGTCATGCATTTTCCTTATTAATTTATTTAAAAATTGTCAAGAGGATATAATATTCAAAAATTCACAGAAAAGTTTGGAAATCTTAGCAGAATTAAAATCTCCTTTTCTAGAGAATGAATGACTTCTCATAGTCAATAAGTTATTGTTTATTTTTTAATTAAATATCTGCATGTAGACAAATATTTTGAGCTCAGTTCTTTCACACAGGAAATCTTCATTATGAAATCATATTATTTTTAACTATATAATTTTTTAGCAGGCTCCAGAAAATAAGTAAGTTTGAAAGTACAACACTATTCCTTAATAGCTTAGTGAAATTGTGGAATGAAGACCCTTAACAAGAATCTTTCACACATAAATTTTTAGCATTAAAAAAGATCACCTTATTGAAGTATGATTGAGATGCAAAAAAATGCATATTTAATGTATACAAGTTAATGAATTTAGAGAGAAATGTACTTTTTGAAGCTATCACCACAATCTGCAATAAACATATCCATCACCTCTGAGTTTCCTCTCACCATCTTTATCATTATTTTTTTTTAATGAACACTATTGTACAATTAACATTTGCTAAGAGAGTAGGTCTTATCTTAAGTATTCTTTTCACAAAAATAACTGCCGGGGTCCAGCCCTGGTGGATCCAGGGAATTCGAAGCGGGGACACAGTCAGCGAAGAGAGATTAATTAGAAATTTAAAGAGAGATTAGAAGAGAATAACGTAGTAGAGAAAATAGAGGAGAAAATAGACTGATATTTCTTGGTTTACATGGAAAGCAAATAAAGTCTCAAGACAAGAGACTTTCTCTATTCACTTAGGCCACTGGAGCCCACTTGAATAATGGAGAGTGCCCTGCCTTGGGCTCCCTCTCGTGAGGGTCTTAGAAGCCGAGACAGAAAAGTGAACGCAGAGAGCCTCTGTGTTCCAAGGGATCAGCCTGAAAAAGAGAGGGAGGGAGAGGGAGAAAGAGAGAGAGAGAGTCGGCACGGGGGAAGCCAGATTTCCAAGAAACTGGTTCATCCTTTATTTTCCAGGAAAGCTTTTATACTTTTTTTTGTACATAGAGATCAATGGGTAATACAAAGTCATGCAGGGTCAGCAGCCCTGACCCTTATCAAGACCAGGCTTTCTCTCTGCATGCCTAGCTGTATACACAGGTCTTAGGTGATTTACATTATCTTCTGGCCAGGAAGCCTATTAGCATTTTATGGCCCTTTTCTGATAAGGGTCCATCAACCAGAAAACTTATTTGCCCTAAAAGCATTGTTCTTACTAAAGTCTGGTGCCACTCTCAGAAAGCACTAATTAAGGTTACATTCTTACATAGCAAGGACACAACAATTTATAACAAAGAACGAGGAGTACAGTAACTTATAACAAAGGGAAAATTCATTAACTCAAAAGTCTAGTATTGCTGACATCAAAACTACTATATTCTTTTTCTACATCCCAATTATATTGATTAATATCCTCCAGGTGCCTAAAAGATAAAGGATATGGAGGCCTGGCGGCAGTCATTAACTCAACAATGAAAACCCTCCACCAATATAATTCTTAGCTCCTTAAAAAGGGCTCTATATTTTTAAGACGTTTTTTTAAGCTTCATGCCTCTCACAGTTGGAAGGCTGTAAACAATCACATGCGTAGTTGTAAAAATCTGGGTAAACCTGTCAGACAAGTTAGAGAGCCATCAAAGGGGTTTGAGCTGAGACAATCCTTTTATATGCAGGAGACTGTTAACTGGAGCTCTAAGTCAACATTTTCCAGAGAAAGGTAGTGGGGGATAGCCCCCCTGTAATGTCAGAAGAATAGGTGGAAAGCATAATGCAGTAAGGCAGGCAGACTCTACTTTTGGGGGTAGATGCTTGAGAAAGCCCAGGGGGACCGCTAAGGCCTGATCCCACCATTGTGTTTTGTCAAGCCCCTTTCCTCATGACCGTTGCCACGGGTGGGATTCCCCACACTGGCTCCCGGCAAAAAAACAAGTAAATATCAAACATTTTTATGCTTGCTCACAGGGTTTGAACTGTTTTATAGAATGACCAACTTAAGTTTAATTACCAAAATTAATAGGGCAAATAAATTTGTCAACATGATCATCTCTTCTTAAAATTTATCTCTGTGTGAAAGTAATAAAATATACATTGCTACTTTCCAAGTGTAAAAACATGATTTTTTTTCTAAGAGAGTTCTGATAAAACAGATATGTATCTACTTTTCTCAAGGATAATCAGTCAAACATATTTAATTGTTTGGCATGGAGGATAGTTCCCTTGGATATCACTACAGAAGGGATATGGAGTTAATTTTATAATGCAGCCAAAAGTTGCACATTAAATATATATTGGTATTCTGTGCTGAGATATATTATAAACAGTTTATAAAATAAATTATAAAAGTTTTTCCCTAATGCCTATATAGTTGGTTACTGATATAGACAATTCGTTGTACTTAACCAGCATGAAATTACAATAAAAACTGAAATGCAGATATGTCTAAAATGTCCTTGAAATGAAAAGAGAAAATGACTCAGACCACATTTCAAAAGTTAGTATATATTTCTTATCACAGGAAAAAATGAATTAACTTTGTATTCATTAGACAGCCTTTGAAATAATCTTCAATTAGACAGACAGTAGTTAGTCAAGCCTCCCAAAGATAAAGCCTTAGTCTTACACAGAATATTTTCTACCATTTACTTATTTGTCATGCTTTAATTTTTTTTCCCCACTTCTAAAGTTCATGCTGACAAATATTCTGGAAAAGGGAGAGGTAGTAAAATAGGTTTCTGAATTCCTCAATAAACTACCATAAGATTATTTCATATTAGCATTAGATATGTCAGGCTTCGTTAGTAAAGAAACAGAAAGATGGAAGAAAATCTCTTCTTTCAGAAGCATTCCTTAAACATAATTGAGTTATTTATTCTCAAATTAAGTTGGCAGATATAGCACATTAATTGCAATAACCTTAATTATTTATAGGTACCAAACTCTATAATAACCTTTTACATGGATTGTCTCATTTAAATTTTGGGTACCCTTTGATTTGGATATTATCACTGAGCCTTACTTTGCAGGTGAGGAAACTATTGATAAGAAGTTGTAAATTCCCAAACTCACAAAGCTATAAGGAGCAGAATCAGGATTTACACACAATTTTCCCAGCCTGCAAAGTGTACAATTTCTCTCTTACATGTTACATTGCACCAGCATCCAAAGTATTGCAATATCACTTCTCTGGTTCTATTGTTTCAGTAGCACTAAATTTAGGGATGATAGAGAATGCTAGGAGATGCACTTCTCTCAGTATTTTCAAGTTTGGAGCTATGTATTATTTGTGAGAGTTGCACATGGGAAACAAAAAAGTCTGATATATGTTTTACTTCCTATCATCCATGCATTTGCTTTTTCAAATATAATTGTGAGTGGATACCAGTGATTTCACCAGGATTGTATAGGATTATAACATTATGTAATTTATAATCTACACATCTTTTGGTACAGTGTCTTTATTTTTCTTCTTCTTTTTTTTTAAATCAATCTGTAGGATACTTTATTTAGAATGGACCATATTTTACCAGAACTTTCCGCCATGACCTGTGGAGATATTTTATTTAGAATGGTTTATTTTTATATATTTTAATTTATTTTTTATTGGGGGATAGTTGCCTTACAATATTGTGTAGGCCTCTGCCATATATGAGTTGTAACAGAAGTAAATGACAGTGTTTTATTCTTTTAACATAGCAGAGTTTGAGTATTTTAGCATACAATACATGTATGTGTTTTTTTTGTTTGTTTATTTTCTAAAGCATTGATAGAATTGATAATAAGTTGGAAAATGTGTGGATCCCATGTTCTGAGTTAGATATCTTTTCCTGAAATTTTATTCCCAAAATGAGTGATTATTTTTAAAATATAAAACCAATAATAGGCAGTCTTTTAAATCTAGTGTTAATAAAGTTGTAATCTTTTTAGCTGTTTAAACCAGAGAAATATGACAATCACTAGGGAGAGATGGGGCAGATGAGTAGAGGGAAGGAGATGTGGCTTCAGGAACCTCTCTGGACAGGAATTAGATCAAACAATGACACCTAGTAACAAATCTTTGTTCCTGTGACAAAGACAAGGGGACCAAGAGAGGTCTCCTATGAGTGAAGGAATTGAACAGAATGGCTGATGATATGAGATCTCTGACCCTAAGCTTTGCCTAATTAGTTAGGACAAATAAGCAGGTATTTCATTCAATATATATTTCTCCATCTCTTCTTTGTGCAAACCAGCAAGGAGAGTGTGGGAGATAAAAACATAGCTTCAAATACCCTGAGCCTTTATTTCACTAGAAGTTAAAAGTGAACATAATAACAATTATCATTATTATTATTTTTTTAATTTTACTTTACAATACTGTATTGGTTTTGCCATACATTGACATGAATCCGCTATGAGTGTACATGAGTTCCCAATCATAAAACCCCTTCCTACCTCCCTCCCCATATCATCTCTCTGGGTCATCCCAGTGCACCAGCCCCAAGCATCCTGTATCCTGTATCGAACCTAGACTGGAGATTCGTTTCTTACATGATAGTATACATGTTTCAATGCCATTCTCCCAAATCATCCCACCGTCGCCCTCTCCCACAGAGTCCAAAAGTCTGTTCTAACATCTGTGTCTCTTTTGCTGTCTCGCATACAGGGTTATTGTTACCATCTTTCTAAATTCCATATATATGTGTTAGTATACTGTATTGGTATTTTTCTTTCTGGCTGACTTCACTCTGCATAATAGGCTCCAGTTTCATCCACCTCACTAGAACTGATTCAAATGCATTCTTTTTAATGGCTGAGTAATACTCCATTGTGTATATGTACCACAGCTTTCTTATCCGTTCATCTGCTGATGGACATCGAGGTTGCTTCCATGTCCTGGCTATTATAAACAGTGCTGTGATGAACATTGGGGTATATGTGTCTCTTTCAATCCTGGTTTCCTCAGTGTGTATGCCCAGCAGTGGGATTGCTGGGTCATAAGGCAGTTAAATTTCCAGTTTTTTAAGGAATCTTCACACTGGTCTCCATAGTGGCTGTTCTAGTTTGCATTCACACCAACAGTGTAAGAGGGTTCCCTTTTCTCCACACCCTCTCCAGCATTTATTGTTTGTAGACTTTTGGATCGCAACCATTCTGACTGGTGTGAAATGGTACCTCATTGTGGTCTTGATTTGCATTTCTCTGATAATGAGCGATGTTGGGCATCTTTTCATGTGTTTGTTAGCCATCCATATGTCTTCTTTGGAGAAATGTCTAATAGCAATTTTAATGTAGTTTTAAATGTCTGTGTGGTAAAAACTATAATTGGGATTTGATTGCATAGCATACTCTTGAATTTTCAGACTGAGGAAGGGTCCAGTGAAGATCTGGATAGTTTTCTTTCTGCAAATGGGTTTGCAAACTCACAGTAAGAACCTAGTGGGAAATTCTTAAAGGGATGAGTATACCAGATTACCTGACCTGCCTCTTGAGAAACCTATATGCAGATCAGGAAGCAACAGTTAGAACTGGGCACGGAACAACACACTGGTTCCAAATAGGAAAAGGAGCACATCAAGACTGTATATTGTCACTCTGCTTATTTAACTTATATGTAGTGTACATCATAAAAAATGCTGGGCTGGATGAATCACAAGCTGGAATCAAGATTGCTGGGAGAAATATCAATAATCTCAGATATGCAGATGAAGCCACGCTTATGGCAGAAAGTGAAGAAGAACTAAACAGCCTCTTGATGAAAGTGAAAGTGGAGAGTGAAAAAGTTGGCTTAAAGCTCAACATTCAGAAAACGAAGATCATGGCATCTGATCCTATCACTTCATGGGAAATAGATGGGGAAGCAGTGAAAACAGTGACAGATTTTTTTTTTTTTTTTTGGCTCCAAAATCACTGCAGATGGTGACTGCAGCCATGAAATTAAAATATGCTTACTCCTTGGAAAAAAAATTATGACCAACCTAAACAGTGTATTAAAAAGCAGAGATGTTACTTTGCCAACAATGATCCATACAGTCACAGCTATGGTTTTTCCAGTAGTCATTCATGAATGTGAGAGTTGGACTATAAAGAAAGCTGAGTGCTGAAGAATTGATTGTTTTGAACTGTGGTGTTGGAAAAGACTCTTGAGAGTACCTTGGATGGGAAGGGAATCCAACCAGTCCATCCTAAAGAAAATCAGTCCTGAATATTCATTGGAAAGAGTGATGCTGACGCTGAAACTCTAATAATTTGGCCACTTGATGTGAAGAATTTACTTAGTTGAAAAGACGCTGCTGCTCGGAAAGATTGAAGGCAGGAGGAGAAGGGGAGAACAGAAGGTGAGGTGGTTGGATGGCATCACTGACTCCATGGACATGAGTTTCAGTCAACTCTGGGAGTTGGTGTGGAGAAAGAAATGGCAACCCACTCCAGTATTCTTGTCTGGAGAATTCCAGGGATGGAGGAGCCTGGTGGGTTGCTGTCTATGGGGTTGCATAGAGTCAGACACGACTGAGGCGACTTAGCAGCAGCAGCAGTTGGGAGTTGGTGATGGACAGGGAACCCTGGTATGCTGCAATCCATGGGGTTGCAAAGAGTTGGACACAACTGAGTGACTGAACTGAGCTGATGTGGGAATATATTGAGATTTTAATAAGATAGAACAAAGTACTGCTGAGCAAGTAGATTCAACTAGCATATGAAAACCTCAACCCCTTAAAGAATATGTTATTATATTAACTAACTGAAATAACTGTGTCCATAGGTGGAGTGGTGTAGTCCATGGGGTCGCAAAGAATTGTACACGAGTGGTGACTGAAATGACTGACTGACTGATAGCTGGCAGTAGAGATAGTACAAATAGAGTAGAAATAGGTATTATAACCACTCCTGACTAGTTGAGTTATGAGCATATGAATTATTTCCAGATCAAATAGTATTTGCATAATTCATTGGTGATCCTGTCATTTTGATTCAGAACATATGTGATGGTACAATTAACACTGTACTTTTTTACATACCATATTCTTGAGTCTATTCTAGAACTGATAGGTTTATTTATTAGAGTTATTAAATAAACTAAAGCCATATCATATACCTTTTTCATTTAATAATTTTAAATTCTGGGTCACTTCACATCATGTTATTTAACTCTATGAATCTCTACAAGAATGAGTTTTTCTCTGAACTGAAGATGATCTGACAATCCAAAGACATGATTTTATTTATCAGAGAAAGTAAGACAGTAGACCTTTTTAATGAGAAGTATTTTTTTTCTGAATGGCTGAATGATTTGAAACTATGAAAGATTCAGGAACTCAGTATTTTTGAACCAATATTTTTATATTCACTAAATGATATATATAATCTGTAGCTTGCATGAAATATTTTATGATTTATAAAAGTAAAATTTCAAGATATTCTCAAAGAAAGCCATATCAAGATATTACTGGATTAGGTTTTGGTTGTGTTCTCCCCAACACTTTCTCCAATCTCCCCATCTCCTTGCTCTCCATCCTCCTTGTGTAAAAATACATATCATATGATGTAGTGTGTCTCTCATAGCTATCTTTATATCTGGGTTTTATAACTGAATACATGTAAATTTGTGCTGGTTCAAGAAAAATATCTGCAATTATTGACTGATCATTTATTCTTCTCAAGAGAAAATAATCAATAGTTCTTAACTGCCTTTTGGAATTACTAATAAAATTTATGTTGGGAATACTGCATTAAATCATTTAATTAAATATTCTATTAATGTAAATAACATTGACATTCTTAGAAAAATGGCTTAGGAAAAGGTACTCAGGAGTTTTTTCTTTATATTTAACTGTATGTGTAAACTGCATAAAATTTTAAGTATTTATTTCTGTTTTACACATTTTCCTTTTAAAGATCTATAAACACATCAGTTCAGTTCAGTTCAGTTGCTCAGTAGTGTCCGACTCTCTGCAACCCCATGAATCACAGCACGCCAGTCCTCCCTGTCCATCACCAACTCCCAGAGTTCACTCAGATTCACGTCCATCGAGTCAGTGATGCCATCCACCCATCTCATCCTCTGTTGTCCCCTTCTCCTCCTGCCCTCAATCCCTCCCAGCATCAGAGTCTTTTCCAATGAGTCAACTTTTCGCATGAGGTGGTGAAAGTACTGGAGTTTCAGCTTTAGCATCAGTCCTTCCAAAGAAATCCCAGGGCTGATCTCCTTCAGAATGGACTGGTTGGATCTCCTTGCAGTCCAAGAGACTCTCAACAGTCTTCTCCAACACCACAGTTCAAACGCATCGATTCTTCAGCATTCAACCTTCTTCACAGTCCAACTCTCACATCCATACATGACCACAGGAAAAACAATAGCCTTGACTGGACGGACGTTGTCAGCAAAGTAATGTCTCTGCCTTTCAATATGCTATCTAGGTTGGTCATGACTTTTCTTCCAAGGAGTAAGAGTCTTTTAATTTCATGGCTGCAGTCACCACCTGCAGTGATTTTGGAGCCCCAAAAAATAAAGTCTGACACTGTTTCCACTGTTTCCCCGTTTATTTGCCATGAAGTGATGGGACCGGATGCCATGATCTTAGTTTTCTGAATATTGAGCTTTAAGCCAACTTTTTCGCTCTCCAGTTTCACTTTCATCAAGAGGCTTTTTAGTTCCTCTTCACTTTCTGCCATTAGGGTGGTTTCATCTGCATAACTGACGTTATTGATATTTCTCCCGGCAATCTTGATTCCAGCTTGTGCTTCTTCCAGTCCAGCATTTCTCATGATGTACTCTGCATAGAAGTTAAATAAGCAGGGTGACAATATACAGCATTGACACACTCCTTTTCCTATTTGGAACCAGTCTGTTGCTCCATGTCCAGTTCTAACTGTTGCTTCCTGACCTGCATACAGATTTCTCAAGAGGCAGGTCAGGTGGTCTGGTATTCCCATCTCTTTCAGAATTTTCCACAGTTGATTGTGATCCACATAGTCAAAGGCTTTGGCATAGTCAAGAAAGCAGAAATAGATATTTTTCTGGAACTCTCTTTCTTTTTCCATGATCCAGCAGATGTTGGCAATTTGATCTCTGGTTCCTCTGCCATTTCTAAAACCAGCTTGATTATTACTACTATGTTACTTTAAAAAAAATATATATGAGTTCATTCATTTAAGCAATTTACTATTATTTATTTATTCTTGATTAATTGTTGATGTTAAATTACTCCTATTGATTTCAGGGTGTTGAAGGCACATTATAGTGTCTTTGTTACTGTTTAAAATAAAAATGAAGTGCTAATTACTGTGTTTATCAGGAGATGAACTTTCATGAAGTCTATTCAGAAATGAAAGGGTACATGCCTTCATCCAACAGATAATCGTTATTTGAACATTTAGTGTGTTGTTTTGATTTCATTTAAGTATAATATTTATGAGTGTGTATCTTTCTCCTTCTCCATTTTCCACCCTTCATGTATCTTGATATGTCTCTATTATATCGCACTCTTCTGCATGTAGTAATTGAATTTGCACTTCATTGGTTATTGGGACTGTTTATGTCTAAATTTCTTTTCCGTGGGGATGGTCTTGTTCCCTGTCTCCTGTACAATGTCACAAACCTCATTCCCTAGTTTATCAGGCACTCTATCTATCTGATATAGGCCCTTAAATCTATTTCTCACTTCCACTGTATAATCATAAGGGATTTGATTTAGGTCATACCTGAATGGTCTAGCGGTTTTCTCTGCTTTCTTCAATTTGAGTCTGAATTTGGTAATAAGGAGTTCATGATCTGAGCCACAGTCAGCTCCTGGTCTTGTTTTTGTTGACTGCATATAGCTTCTCCATCTTTGGCTGCAAAGAATAGATCAATCTGATTTCAGTGTTGACCATCTGGTGATGTCCATGTGTAGCGTCTTCTCTTGTGTTGTTGGAAGAGGGTGTTTGCTATGACCAGTGCATTTTCTTGGCAAAACTCTATTAGTCTTTGCCCTGCTTCATTCCACATTCCAAGGCCAAACTTGCCTGTTATTTTGAAACTTTATAAAATTTATCTGGACTTTTGATTTCACAGTTTTTTCAGTAGAAGAAAGAACTGTGTTCATCATTTTGTTCTGATATTACAATGTCAGACATACTAGAACAAAAGCTTAATCTTGTTTAATTACTGCTATATCCCAACACTTGAAACAATGCTTTGAATGCAGAATAAATATTCGTCAAATTAACCAACAAATTCTAGTTACTCAAATTCAAATATCAGTTCTTGCTATAAAGATATCAAGTAATATGTCTAATGCATATGAATGGAGGTATGAGGAGTATACAGCACAAAACATCTTTAATCTCACCATACAGTATAAGCAAGACAACATGACCAGTTTGATAGAGTTAATACTTAGGTTTATAAGAAGTCTGGTGCACTTGAAGAAGAAAAAGGAGTCCAGGGTCCTCACAGAGGAGGTAGGCACACTTTTTTTCTTTTTCCATTTTCCCTATATTCTTTCATCATAGTAACGTAAGTTTTTTTTTTTTTTCTAAAACTCTGAGTTGTTATGACAACAATCTTTTAGGCTAACTTTCTTTTTCTAATATAAATTTATTTATTTTAATTACATGGTTGGTGGGAATGCAAACTAGTACAGCCACTATGGAGAACAGTGTGGAGATTCCTTAAAAAACTGGAAATTGAACTGCCTTATGACCCAGCAATCCCACTGCTGGGCATACACACTGAGGAAACCAGAATTGAAAGACACACATGTACCCCAATATTCATCAGAGCACTGTTTATAGTAGCCAGGACATGGAAACAACCTAGATGTCCATCAGCAGATGAATGGATAAGAAAGCTGTGGTACATATACACAATGGAGTATTACTCAGTCATTAAAAAGAATACATTTGAATCAGTTCTAATGAGGTGGATGAAACTGAAGCCTATTATGCAGAGTGAAGTAAGCCAGAAAGAAAGGCTAACTCTCTTTAAGCCCATAGCTAGTAACAAGAAAACAACTCATTTTGCTCAAGGGTATGCTCTTCCTTAAGTTCTATACTTAGGGTTATATAACAACAATGTAACTTGTTGGAGGACATTTTTCTGGTTCTTAAAAAGAACCTTCTGACTAATCCTGTTATCTTAACATATATATTGTGGGAGTGAGCCTGGTAAGACCTTTCTATTGTTAGTAACCAATTGAAAAAGTATATAAAGTCTTGATATGCGTAGGGACTGGGGCACTGTCTTCCTCCTTCTGATGTCTATGTCAGAAACATTCTCTATCCCTCAGTTCAGTTCAGTTGCTCAGTCGTGTCCGACTCTTTGCAACCCCATGGACTGCCACACGGCACGCTTCCCTCTCCATCCACTCCTGAGGCTTACTCAAACTCATGTCCATTGAGTCAGTGATGCCATCCAACGATTCATCCTATGCCATCCCCTTCTCCTCCTGCCTTCAATCTTTCCCAGCATTAGGGTCTTTTCAGGTGGCCAAAGTATTGGAGTTTCTGCCTCAGCATCAGTCCTTTCAATAAATATTCAGGACTGATTTCCTTTAGGATGGGCTGGTTGGATCTTCTTGCAGTCCAAGGGACTCTCAAGAGTCTTCTCTGACACTATAATTTAAAAGCATCAATTCTTTGGCACTCAGCTTTCTTTATAGTCCAGCTCTCACATCCATACATGACTACTGGAAAAGCCATAGCTTTGACTAGGCAGACATTTGTAGGCAAAGTAATGTCTCTGCCTTTTTTTTTTTTTTTTTTTTAACACTGTCTAGGTTGGTGGTCAGAGAAGGCAATGTCATCCCACTCCAGTACTCTTGCCTGGAAAATCCCATGGATGGAGGAGCCTGGTGGGCTGTATGTAGTACATGGGGTTGCACATAGTCAGACATGACTGAAGCAACTTAGTAGCAGCAGCAGGTTGGTAATAGCTTTTCTTCCAAGCAGCAAGCATCTTTTAATTTCATGGCTGCAGTCACCATCAGCAGTGATTTTGGAGCCCCAAAAGATAAAATCTGTCACTGTTTCCATTGTTCCCCCATCTATTTGTGCAAAGGGATTGGACAGGATGCCATGATCTTAGTTTTTTGAATGTTGAGTTTTAAGCTAGCATTTTCACTCTCCTCTTTCACTTTCATCAAGAAGCTCTTAAATTCCTCTTCAATTTCTGCCATGAAGGTGGTGTCATCTGCATATCTAAGGTTATTCATATTTCTCCTGGCAATCTTGATTCCAATTTGTGCTTCATCCAGCCTGGCATTTCGTGTGATGTACTCTGCATGTAAGTTAAATAAGCAGATGACAATATACAGCCTTGCCGTACTCCTTATCCTGTTTGGAATCAGTGTATTGTTCTATGTCTGGTTCTACATGTTGCTTCTTGACCTGCATACAGGTTTCTCAGGAGGCAGGTTAAGTTTGTCTGGTATTCCCATCTCTTTAAAAATTTTCCATAGTTTGTGGTGATTCACACAGTCAAAGGTTTTGGCGTAGTCAATAAAGCAGAAGTAGATATTTTTCTCGAACTCTCTTGGTTTTTTGATTATCCAACAGATGATGGCAATTTGATCTCTGGTTCCTTTGCCTTTTCTAAATCCACCTTGAACATTTGGAAGTTCATGGTTCATTGCTTGTTGAAGCCTGACTTGGAGAATTTTGAGCATTACTGCTAGTATGTGAGATGAGTGCAATTGTGCAGTAGTTTGAACATTTTTTGGCATTGCCTACATTTGGGATTGGAATGAAAACTGACCTTTTCCCATTCTTTGGTCATTGCTGAGTTTTCCAGATTTGCTGGCATACTGAGTGAAGCACTTTCACAGCATCATCTTTTAGGATTTGAATTAGCTCATCTGGAATTCTATCACCGCCACTATCCCTATTTCATGGTAATAAAACTTTTCCTGCATGAAGTTCTGAGTGCCTGAAGCTTCATCTCTGGTTCCAAAGATACATTCTCTTCTTCAGAGATCACAAATCCAACTCCGTTTAGCTCGTAAGCTATCAATTTTTTCAAGTACTCTTCTGTTTGTTTATTACTTATTTCAATATCTTCTGATTTCCACATGAATAAACTTTCTGTTTTATTTTGTAATCTCTTTTGTGCTTCTTTATTGTTTTACCACATATGATTGTTTTCTAAAATTTGTCACTTATTTTTATAGAATTTTAACTGTATATAAATACAATGATAATTTTGAAATTATTATTTTAAAATTTTTAAAAATTTGAAAGCTTCTTTCATCATATGACTTATGCTTAATATCACATTTGTAGTATTTATCTACATCGATGCTACATTTTATGCATTTTCACTATACTTTGAATTATCCATCTTGTTTTATTGCTCTGGTTCTCTGCTTTTGTACTTATAGACACTAACTTATTTATAATATCATTCTAACATAAAAATATTTATCAGCTCTTTATATTAGGTATGGTAAGTTTCTTCTTCTGTTCTTTTCCAGAATGTTTTGGTCCTTCTTAGACACTTCATCAAATCAATACAAAACACTTTAGATTTTGCTTACACATGTTCTAAAATTTCTCTGTGTTTTTATTGGTAAGCAATTGAATCTATAGATTATTTGGGAAGAATTAAATCATTATTGTATAAGTCTTTCTACCTATGGCATATGGTCTTTAATTCTTTTAAATTTTTAAATATTTTTATCTCTTTGTAATTCATGGCTACAATATTGATTGTTTTTACAAATCGATTTTTAATTTATCTAATCATCTCCTTAATTATGTCTAAGTTTCTCTTTGACTCATCCATGGAGTTATTTCATTATTAACAGTTGAATTTCTTTTAAAAATTTATTACTTAGAAAAACGACCCAATCAAAAAGTGGGCCAAAGAACTAAACAGATATTTCCCCAAAGAAGACATACAGATGGCTAACAAACACATGAAAAAAATGGTCAAAATCACTCATTATCAGAGAAATGCAAATCAAAACCACATTAGGTACCATTTCATGATAGTCAGAATGCCTGTGATCAAAAAGTATACAAGCAATAAATGTTGTAGAGGGTGTGGAGAAAAGTGAACCCTCTTACACCCAGGTGGGAATGCAAACTAGTACAGCCACTATGGAAAACAGTGTGGAGATTCCTTAAAAAAAACTAGAAATTGAACTGCCTTATGACCCAGCAATCCCACTGCTGGGCATACACATCGAGGAAACCAGGATTAAAAGAGACACATATACCCCAGTGTTCATCGCAGCACTGTTTATAATAGCCAGGACATGGAAGCAACCTAGATGTCCATCAGCAGACGAATGGATAAGAAAGCTGTGGTACATATACACAATGGAGTATTACTCAGCCATTAAAAAGAATGCATTTGAATCAGTTCTAATGAGGTGGATGAAACTGGAGCCGATTATACAGAGTGAAGTAAGCCAGAAAGAAAAACACCAGTACAGTATACTAACACATACATATGGAATTTAGGAAGATGGTATTGATAACCCTATATGGGAGACATCAAAAGAGATACAAATGTATAGAAAAATCTTATGGACTCTGAGGGAGAGGGCGAGGGTGGGATGATTTGGGAGAATGGCATTGAAACATGTATAATATCATATGTGAAATGAATCGCCAGTCCAGTTACGATGCATGATGCAGGGTTCTCAGGGCTGGTGCACGGGGGTGACTCAAAGGGATGGTATAGGGAGGGAGGTGGGAGGGGGATTCAGGATGGGGAACACATGTACACCTGTGGTGGATTCATGTTGATGTATTGCAAAACCAATATAATATTGCAAAGTAATTAGTGTCCAATTAAAATAAATAAATTTATATTTAAATAAAAACACACATACAAATAAATAAATAAATAAATAAATAAATAATTTCTTATAAACATTTGTTCCTTGACCATGTTTGCAATTTTCTCCTTTATTTTTTCAAATGTTAATATGCTTATTATGTATTTCATATAAAATCATTTCTAATTATATAATTTCTAAATATCTATATTTAAACTAACTAAACTTTATATATTTGAATTTTTTTCCCATTGTTTCTTTGGATATTAGTGTGCATTATTTGTGTGATGTTATATTTTGTTATTATTTATGTTCTTATATTTTTTTAGAGAGGATTTCTTGAAAATTCAGTTGACCAAAAAGGAATTATGTTTGCTTCAGCCAGGTAACTGGAAATACCAGTAAGCGATAGTTACTTTATAACTGAAGTTTTCCTTTCAGGATTTTAAAACATCCAAGTATTGTCATTTGGGGCCAGTTCATGGTTAAGAACTATGGGGAGTTAATTCATTTGTTCATAAACTAAAGAGGTGAAGAGAGGAAATTTCCCTTGCTGTCTTTTTCCTGCACAGCAGGCTTACTTATAGTTCACCCTTCCACTGAGTATGTCCTGCTTTAGGTTTTCAGCATTATCGAGTGGTGTCTTGTCAGACTCAATGACTTAGGAGTAGTTAAAATATTATACTATCTCTAGACATCATTAAAAAGAAATCTCGAAGTCACTAGGGTTCTACTTTGCCTTTTCTTTTTTTTTGTCATCAAGAGTTTCTAATTCTCTGATCAATGCAGTAATAGGTTTAACATGATGCCTTTCACATTTTATGCAGCATTTTGAACTGTTTTCAATTGTAGAGCTATTAAGGAAATATAGTGCTAAAAAGAAAGTCTGAAAATGAAAATATCTCATTTGCTTGTTTTTTAAGAAAAGTGTCAAAATGGGTATAAAAATAAAGATTTTAAACTAAATTGGTCATGGTGAGCTATAAGAGATGGGCAAGGATTAACGGAAGAGGTTATTTGACAAGAGATTTGAAAATTGAGTATACTTAGGCCAGGGAGGGCAGATCTTTTATAAGGGCATTACTCCCTTCTCCCTCAGCCATGGCAAACATCATCAACCAGTCATGCTCTCACTAAACCTGGAAGCATTAATAATAATAAGCATTATGTATGGCAAAACCAATACAATATTGTAAAGTAATTAACCTCCAATTAAAATAAATAAATTTATATTTAAAAAATAAGCATTTATAATTCCCAATAAAGTGTTTCAGAAAGACCTTACTTTTTTTGAAAAATGTTTATCATCTCTAATTTGTACAGAGATATTGAGGAAAGGGACTTTCAGGGCATTGGGTACAGCACATGCAAATGCTTAGTCTTGGAATTTATGTTCCATGAACAACAAAAAGTCAAGATTTATACTGAGTATTAGGAGAAGGGAGGTGAGGTAATTACAATGTGACTTAACTAGAAGAGCATACATGTCCAGTTTAGGATATTAATCTCACTTGGTTACCAATAACCAGTTGTATTTTTAAAGCTACTTTATTCAGGTATGTTTGACATACAAAACGTTGTTCATATTTAGTCTATACAACTTGGTGAGTTTGGAGATAAAATTGCACTTGTAAAACAACATTTATACTATAAACCTATTCATTACCTCCCAAAGTTTCCTCCTGCCCTCTTTTTTTTTTTTTTTGTAATTCGTTTTTTCTTTTGTATGTGATTAAAATATTTAAGATCTACCCTGTTAGCAAAATTTGAAGTATGTAGCATATTATTGTATACTGTAGGTTCAATACTATACAATAAATATTTATCTGGTGTATCTGAAATTTTGTTTAACCTTTGACTAATATTCTATTTCCTCTTCCTATCTCTGATAACCACTACTCTACTATCTGGTTCTGTGAGTTTGACTATTTTATATTTCTCTTGTAAGTGATATCATGTAGTATTTGCCCTTCTGTGTCTGGCTTATTTCACATAACATAATATTCTCCAGCTTCATCCATTTTGTTGCAATCAGTAGTTTTATTTATTTTTTTTTTTTAAAGCAAGGGTATTGGCAAGATAATAGAGCAAAATTAAGTTTTTACATAAGATCAATGGGAAAGGGATATTATGTGGGGTTTTGCCATTATTTAAGGCTCAGCATATGAAGCAATGACAACTCACTCCAGAACTCTTGCCTGGAAAATCTCATGGACAGAGGAGCCTGATAGGCTGCAGTCCATGGGGCTGCAAAGAGTCGGACACAACTGAACGACTTCACTTTCACTTTTCATGTTCATGTATTGGAGAAGGAAATGGCAACCCACCCCAGTGTTCTTGCCTGGAGAATCCCAGGGACCAGGGAGCCTGGTGGGTTGCTGTCTACGGAGTCGCACAGAGTTGGACACGACTGAAGCGTTTTAGCAGTAGCATATGAAACACTTGCCAATAATTTTGGAATTTTCCACCCTATGTGGTAGAGCTCACCTCTCACTATAGAATGCAAAAATAGTCACTGTCCTAGGCTTCTCTGCGACTAGGGAATGGGCCATCTTGAAGAAGTCATGTACACACGAGAGTCAGTCTGAGGATGGGTAGCAGTGAGTAATATCTGCAGCAGCATCAATAACAGAAGGAGCTACTTCCTGTTTCCAAAGAAAGCAGAGGCAGGAATATGCCAAAATCAGTCAGAGGAACTGGCAGGGCAAGATGTAGCATTGATGCCCTACAGAGGCAAGAAATAGCACTTCTTGCAACATTATGCTGTTCAATTCAGTTCAGTAGCTCAGTCGTGTCCTACTCTTTGCAACCCCATGGACTGCAGCATGCCAGGTCTCCCTGTCTTTTCTTGAAGAGACCTCCAGTCTTTCCCATTCTATTGTTTTCCTCTATTTCTTTGCATTGATCGCTGAAGAGGGCTTTCTTTTCTCTCCTTGCTATTCTTTCGAAATCTGCATTCAAATGGGTATATATATATATTTTCTCCTTTGCTTTTCACTTTTCATCTTTTCACAGCTATTTGTAAGGCCTCCACAGACAACAATTTTGCCTTTTTGCATTTCTTTTCCTTGGGGGTGGTCTTAATCCCTGCCTCTTGTACAATGTCACAAACCTCCATCCATACTTATTCAGGCACTGTATCAGATCTAGTCCCTTGAATCTATTTGTCACTTCCACTCTATAATCTTAAGGTAATTGATTTAGGACATATCTGAATGGTCTAGTGGTTTTCCCTACTTTCTTCAATTTAAGTCTGAATTTGGCAATAAGGAGTTCATGGTCTGAGCCACAGTCTTGTTTTTGCTGACTGTATAGACGTTCTCCACCTTTGGCTGCAGAGAATATAATCAATCTGATTTCAATATTGACCATCTGGTGATGTCCATGTGTGGAGTCTTCTCTTGTGTTGTTGGAAGAGGGTGTTTGCTATGACCAGTGTGTTCAATTGGCAAAACTCTATTAGCCTTTGCCCTCCTTTATTCTGTATTCCAAGGCCAAATTTGCCTGTTACTCCAGGTATTTCTTGACTCCCTTCTTTTGCATTCAAGTTTCCTATAATGAAAAGGACATTTTTTTTTTTTTTTGGGGGGGGAGGTTGTTAGTTCTAGAAAATCTTGTAGGTCTTCATAACACCATTCAGCTTCAGCTTCTTTAGCATTACTGGTTGGGGCATGGACTTGGATTACTTTGATATTGAATGGTTTGTCTTGGGAAAGAATAGAGATCATTCTGCCATCATTGAGATTGCATCCAAGTACTGTATTTTGGACTCTTTGGTTGACTATGATGGCTGCTCTATTCCTTCTAAGGGATTCTTGTCTACAGTAGTAGCTATAATGGTCATCTGAGTTAAATTCACCCATTCCAGTCCATTTTAGTTCACTGATTCCTAAAATGTCAATGTTCACTATTGTCATCTCCTGTTTGACCACTTCCAATTTGCCTTGATTCATGCACCTAACATTCCAGGTTCCTATGCAATATTGTTCTTTACAGCATCAGACCTTGCTTCCATCACCAGTCACATCCACAACCGGGTGTTGTTTTTGCTTTAGCTCCATCTCTTCATTCTTTCTGGAGTTCTTTCTCCATGGATCTCCAGTATCATACTGGGCATCTACTGACCTGGGGAATTCATCTTTCAGTATTTTTTATTGCGTATGTTGTGTAGGCATTTTTTATTGTGGTAAAGTCACATAACATAAAACATGCTATTTTAACTATATTTAATTGTACAGTTCAGTGGCACTAAGTACATTGACATTGCTGTGCAACTCTCATAAGCACAAGTCCTTAATCTTTCACTTTCCTAAACTGAAACTCTGTCCTCATTAAACAATAACTCCCCTTCTCCCCTCCCCCCTCTGTGCACCCAACTCTCAGACTCATGGCATCTAACAATGTACTTTAATTTTGACTATTTTAGGTACTTCATATAAATGGAATCAAACAGTATTTGTCTGCACCTATTCTAAAGGAGATCAATCCTGGGTGTTCATTGGAAGGACTGATGCTGAAGCTGAAACTCCAATACTTTGGCCACCTCATGAGAAGAGCTGACTCATTGGAAAAGACTTTGATGCTGGGAGGGATTGGGGGCAGGAGGAGAAAGGGATGACAGAGGATGAGATGGCTGGATGGCATCACTGACTCTATGAATGTGAGTCTGAGTGAACTCCGGGAGTTGGTGATGGACAGGGAGGCCTGGCGTGCTGCGATTCATGGGGTCACAAACAGTCAGACACAACTGAGCGTCTGAACTGAAATGAACTGAACTGTTACAGACATTGGAAGATTGGGGGGGTTGTTTTTGTTCATTCATTCAGTCATGTCCGACCCTTGGTGACCCCATGGACTGCAGCACACCAGGTTTCCCTGTCCTTCACTGTCTCCAAGAGCTTGTGCAGACTCATGTCCATTGAGTTGATGATGCCATCCAACCATCTCATCCTATGTCACCCCCTCCTCCTCCTGCCTTCAGTCTTTCCCAGCATCAGGTTCTTTTCCAATGAGTGGACTCTTCGTATCAGATGACCAAAGTGTTGGAGCTTCATCTTCAGTATCAATTCTTCCAGTGAGTATTCAGGATTGATTTCCTTTAGGATCGACTGGATTGATCTCCTTGCTCTCTAATGGACTCAAAGGGTGTTATCATTCTTGATTTAAAAGAGATGGCTCCTTGAGAAAAACTTTCCTGGATTATAAAACTGGCAAGAAGTTTTAAAAACAGTTTGCATCCTAAAGAGTCAGAGAAAGTTTTAAGATAGCAATCAGAGCAGAAAAAGAAATAAAAGGAATCTACATTGGAAAAGAAGAAGTAAAACTCTCACTGTTTGCAGATGACATGATCCTCTACATAGAAAACCCTAAAGACTCCACCAGAAAATTACTAGAGCTAATCAATGAATTAGTTGCAGGATATAAAATCAACACACAGAAATCCCTTGCATTCCTATACACTAATAATGAGAAAGTAGAAAAAGAAATTAAGGAAACAATTCCATTAACCATTGCACTGAAAAGAATAAAATACTTAGGAATATATCTACCTAAAGAAACTAAAGACCTATATATAGAAAACTATAAAACACTGGTGAAAGAATTCAAAGAGGACACTAACAGATGGAGAAATATACCATGTTCATGGATTGAAAGAATCAATCCATGAAAATGAGTATACTACCCAAAGCAATTTACAAATTCAATGCAATCCCTATCAAGCTACCAGCGATATTTTTCACAGAACTAGAACAAATAATATGAAGATTTGTATTGAAATACGAAAAACCTCAAATAGTCAAAGTAATCTTGAGAAAGAAGGATGGAACTGGAGGAATCAACTTGCCTGACTTCAGGCTCTACTACAAAGCCACAGTCATCAAGACAGTATGGTACTGGCACAAAGGCAGAAATATAGATCAATGGAACAGAATAGAAAGCCCAGAGATAAATCCACACACATATGGACACCTTATCTTTGACAAAGGAGGCCAGAATATACAGTGGAGTAAAGACAATCTCTTTAACAAGTGGTGTTGATAAAACTGGTCAACCACTTGTAAAAGAATGAAACTAGATCACTTTCTAACACCACACACAAAAATAAACTCAAAATGGATTAAAGATCTAAATATAAGACCAGAAACTATAAAACTCCAAGAGGAGAACATAGGCTAAACATTCTCCGACATATATCACAGCAGGATCCTCTGTGATCCACCTCCCAGAATTCTGGAAATAAAAGCAAAAGTAAACAAATGGGATCTAATTAAAATTAAAAGCTTCTGCACAACAAAGGAAACTATAAGCAAGGTGAAAAGACAGCCTTCAGAATGGGAGAAAATAATAGCAAATGAAGCAACTGACAAACAACTAATCTCAAAAATATACAAGCAACTCCTGCAGCTCAATTCCAGAAAAATAAATGACCCAATCAAAAAATGGGCCAAAGAACCAAATAGACATTTCTCCAAGGAAGACATACAGATGGCTAACAAACACATGAAAAGATGCTCAACATCACTCATTATTAGAGAAATGCAAATCAAAACCACAATGAGGTACCACTTCACACCAGTCAGAATGGCTGCAATCCAAAAATCTGCAAGCAATAAATGCTGGAGAGGGTGTGGAGAAAAGGGAACCCTCCTACACTGTTGGTGGGAGTGCAAATTAGTACAACCACTATGGAGAACAGTGTGGAGATTCCTTAAAAAATTGCAAATAGAACTGCCTTATGACCCAGCAATCCCACTTCTGGGCATACACACCAAGGAAACCATAATTGAAAGAGACACATGTACCTCAATGTTCATCACAGCACTGTTTATAATAGCCAGGACATGGAAACAATCTAGATGTCCATCAGCAGATGAATGGATAAGAAACCTGTGGTACATATACACAATGGAGTATTACTCAGCCATTAAAAAGAATACATTTGAATCAGTTCTGATGAGATGAATGAAACTGGGACCTATTATACAGAGTGAAGTAAGCCAGAAAGAAAAACACCAATACAGTATACTAACAAATATATATGGAATTTAGAAAGACGGCAATGATTACCCTGTATGCAAGACAGGAAAAAAGACACAGATGTGTATAGCGGACTTTTGGACTCAGAGGGAGAGGGAGAGGGTGGAATGATTTGGGAGAATGGCATTGAAACATGTATACTATCATGTAAGAATCGAATCACCAGTCTATGTCCGATGCAGGATACAGCATGCTTGGGGCTGGTGCACGGGGATGACCCAGAACAATGTTGTGGGGAGGGAGGTGGGAGGGGGGTTCATGTTTGGGAACGCATGTACACCCGTTGTGGATTCATGTCAATGTATGGGAAAACCAATACAGTATTATAAAGTAAAATAAAGTAAAAATAAAAAGTTAAAAAAAAAAGATTACAAAGTATCTATAGTAAATGCTCTAATAAAAGGGTGCCTAAAATTAGGAGGATGCTTAGCTAAAATTTAGTCAAGTTTAGGGTCACCACTAAATTCCTAATCAATTTTCTGGTGAATTCCAAGAGAAGGAAGTTAAAATGGGGGAAAAGTGAAATTACTTTTACTCCTCATTAGATTGATGGAATATATTCCCTGAGTCAGAAATATATCACAGGTGTTCTGGCTACTGCGATTCATTAATTCACCTTAAAGATTAATTATATTTTCCCATTTACATGCTCCTTAGAGAACAGTTCTCCCAAATTACAGAGTAACAAACTGCTGCTGCTGCTAAGTCACTTCAGTCATGTCCAACTCTGTGCGACCCCATAGACGGCAGCCCACCAGGTTCCCCTGTCCCTGGGATTTTCCAGGCAAGAACACTGGAATAGGTTGCCATTTCCTTCTCCAATGCAAGAAAGTGAAAAGTGAAAGTGAAGATGTTCTGTCATGTCCGACTCTCAGCAACCCCACGGACTGCAGCCTACCAGGCTCCTCCATCCATGGGGTTTTCCAGGCAAGAGTACTGGAGTGGGTTGCCATTGAGTAACAAACTAATAATCACTAATCACTAATATCAAAGTTTAACCAGCACTTATTTAAAAAAAAAGTCAAATTATCCACATGTGGTAAGACCAACAGAATACTCATTATATGCAGGAAAATCAGTAAAAAGAATGGTGACTGTAAGTTCAATAACCAACTTGAAGGAAGATAATAATTTAACAATTATGAACTTGTAAAAGAGAGAATGCAAATTCCACAGTTAAATATTATTAAATAATATGAATTTTAAATTGATGTGAATATATTGTATGATACAGGTAATGTTGGAATACAGAACTGTATATGTATAAAATTGAAACATGTATTTAACTATGTGAGAATTTATGTAACAAAAAAGGATTCCAGAAATCACAAAATGCCAGATGAGTGAAAGCATAACAATAAATCACAATAAAATTGCTCCTCAATCACACTTATTTTACATTTATGATTAATCCATAACATTCAGTTCAGTTCAGTCACTCAGTCGTGTCTGACTCTTTGCGACCCAATGAATCTCAGCACGCCAGGCCTCCCTGTCCATGACCACCTCCTGGAGTTCACTCAGAATCACATCCATCGAGTCAGGGATGCCATCCAGCTATCTCATCCTTGGTCGTCCCCTTCTCCTCCTGCCCCCAATACCTCCCAGCATCAGAGTCTTTTCCAATGAGTCAACCCTTCACATGAGGTGGCCAAAATACTGGAGTTTCAGCTTTAGTATCATTCCTTCCAAAGAAATCCCAGGGCTGATCT
The DNA here is from genome assembly GCF_032405125.1 of Capricornis sumatraensis. Lineage (NCBI taxonomy): Eukaryota > Metazoa > Chordata > Mammalia > Artiodactyla > Bovidae > Capricornis > Capricornis sumatraensis. The sequence continues at coordinate 10,887,764 of NC_091080.1, read as the reverse complement.
CCTTCAGAATGGACTGGTTGGATTTCCTTGCAGTCCAAGGGACTCTCAAGAGTCTTCTCCAACAACACAGTTCAAAAGTATCAATTCCTCGATGCGCAGCCTTCTTCACAGTCCAACTTTCAAATCCATACATGACCACAGAAAAAACCATAGCCTTGATTAGACGGACCTTTGTTGACAAAGTAATGTCTCTGCTTTTGAATATTAGTAGATCAAAAATATTAAGTTCATAAATTCATATTTTATTAGATTACTTTATCAGAAGTTGAGGCAATATACATTTTGAGGGTAAGGTTAAAGCAGCTCTTTGCTCCTTTTCCTGTTTGCCCATTTCTATTCCTTCCTAAACTTAAAAAAAAACTTAATTATAAGAAGTAGATCACTAAGCAGTTGAAACTCTTGACTTACACTCTCCTGAATGCACACCATGCCTAGTCTAAATTGTTGATTGTTTCCCTAGATAAAAAGAAGTAACAGTGAAGAATTAAGCAGTTAAAAACTCATTAGCTCTCTACCCATAACAGTCCCCTTTGCAACCCTGCAGGGAGATTATACAGGGAAGATAACATGTGAAGACAAAATCAGCCAGTTTCCATGCAATGGAAAATAATTCAGAACTCAACCTTCTTCCTTGATCACTGGTTCAGTTCAGTTCAGTCGCTCAGTCGTGTCTGACTCTTTGCGACCCCATGAATCACACCACGCCAGGCCTCCCTGTCCATCACAACCCCCCGGAGTTCACTCAGATTCACGTACATCGAGTCAGTGATGCCATCCAGCCATCTCATCCTATATCGTTCACTTTTCCTCCTGCCCCCAATCCCTCCCAGCATCAGAGTCTTTTCCAGTGAGTCAACTCTTCGCATGAGGTGGCCAAAGTACTGGAGTTTCAGCTTTAGCATCATTCCTTGCAAAGAAATCCCAGGGCTGATCTCCTTCAGAATGGACTGGTTGGATATACTTGCAATCCAAGGGACTCTCAAGAGTCTTCTACAACACCACAATTCAAAAGCATTTAGTTCTTCAGTGCTCAGCTTTCTTCATAGTCCAACTCTCACATCCATACATGACCACAGGTAAAACCATAGCCTTGACTAGATAGAACTTAGTCGGCAAAGTAATGTCTCTGCTTTTGAATATACTATCTAGGTTGGTCATAAATTTTCTTCCAAGGAGTAAGCAACTTTTAATTTCATGGCTGCAGTCACCATCTGCAGTGATTTTGGAGCCCCCAAAAATAAAGTCTGACACTGTTTCCACTCTTTCCCCATCTATTTCCCATGAAGTGATGGGACCAGATGCCATGATCTTCGTTTTCTGAATGTTGAGCTTTAGGCCAACTTTTTCGCTCTCCTCTTTCACTTTCATCAAGAGGCTTTTTAGCTCCTCTTCACTTTCCGTCATAAGGGTGGTGTCATCTGCATATCTGAGGTTATTGATATTTCTCCCCACAATCTTGATTTCAGGTTGTGTTTCTTCCAGTCCAGCGTTTCTCATGATGTATTCTGCATAGAAGTTAAATAAGCAGGGTGACATTATATAGCCTTGACGTACTCCTTTTCCTATTTGGAACCAGTCTGTTGTTCCATATCCAGTTCTGACTGTTGCTTCCTGACCTGCATACAGATTTCTCAAGAGCCAGGTCAGGTGGTCTGCTATTTCAATCTCTTTCAGAATTTTACAGTTTATTGTGATCCACACAGTCAAAGGATTTGGCATAGTCAAGAAAGCAGAAATAGATGTTTTTTCTTGAACTCTCTTGCTTTTTCCATGATCCAGTGGATGTTGGCAATTTGATCTCTGGTTCCTCTGCCTTTTCTAAAACCTGCTTGAACTCCAGGAAGTTCACAGTTCATGTATTGCTGAAGCCTGGCTTGGAGAATTTTGAGCATTACTTTACTAGCATGTGAGATGAGTGCAATTGTGTGGTAGTTTGAGAATTCTTTGGCATTGTCTTTCTTTGGAATTGGAATGAAAAACGACCTTTTCCAGTCCTGTGGCCACTAATGAGTTTTCCATATTTGCTTGCATATTGAGTGCAGCACTTTCACAGCATCATCTTTGTGGATTTGAAACAGCTCAACTGGAATTTCATCACCTTCACTAGCTTTGTTCGTAGCAATGCTTTCCAAGGCCCACTTGACTTCATATTTCAGGATGTCTGGCTCTAGATTAGTGATCACACCATCATGATTATCTTGTCCTGAAGCTCTTTTTTGTACAGTTCTTCTGTGAATTTTTGCCACCTCTTCTTAATATCTTCTGCTTCTGTTAGGTCCAGACAATTTCTGTCCTTTATCAAGCCCATCTGTGCATGAAATGTTCCCTTGGTATCTCTAATTTTCTTGAAGAGATCTCTAGTCTTTCCCATTCTGTTATTTCCCTCTATTTCTTTGCGTTGATCACTGAAGAAGGCTTTCTTATCTCTTCTTGCTATTCTCTGAAACTCTGCATTGAGATGCTTATATCTTTCTTTTTCTCCTTTTCTTTAGCCTCTCTTCTTTTCACAGCTATTTGTAAGGCCTCCCCAGACAGCCATTTTTTCATTTCTTTTCCATGGGGATGATCTTGATCCCTGTCTCCTGTACAATGTCATGAACCTCATACCATAGTTCATCAGGCACTCTATCTATCCGATTTAGGCCCTTAAATCTATTTCTCACTTCCACTGTATAATCATAAGGGATTTGATTTAGGTCATACCTGAATGGTCTAGTGGTTTACCCTACTTTCTTCAATTTGAGTCTGAATTTTGTAATAAGGAGTTCACGATCTGAGCCACAGTCAGCTCCTGGTCTTGTTTTTGTTGACTGTATAGAGCTTCTCCATTTTTGGCTGCAAAGAATGTAATCAATCTGATTTCGGTGTTGACCATCTGGTGATGTCCATGTGTAGAGTCTTCTCTTGTGTTGTTGGAAGAGAGTGTTCCTATGACCAGTGCATTTTCTTGGCAAAACTCTTATTCTTTGCCTTGTTTCATTCCACATTCCAAGGCCAAATTTGCCTGTTACTCCAGGTGTTTCTTGACGTCTTACTTTTGCATTCCTGTCCCCTATAATGAAAAGGACATCTCTTTTGCGTGTTAGTTCTAAAAGGTCTTGTAGGTCTTCATAGAACCATTCAACCTCAGCTTCTTCCGCGTTACTGGTTGGGACATAGACTTGGATAACAGTGATATTGAGTGGTTTGCCTTGGAGATGAACAGAGATCATTCTGTCGATTTTGAGATTGCATCCGAGTACTGCATTTCAGACTCTTTTGTTGACCGTGATGGCTACTCCATTCCTTTTGAGGGATTCCTGCCCACAGTAGTAGATATAATGGTCATCTGAGTGAAATTTACCCATTCCAGTCCATTTTAGTTTTCTGATTCCTAGAATGTCGACGTTCATTCTTGCCATCTCTTGTTTGACCACTTCCAATTTGCCTTGATTCATGGACCTGACATTCCAGGTTCCTATGCAATATTGCTCTTTACAGCATCAGACCTTGCTTCCATCCTCAGTCACATCCACATTCGGTATTGTTTTTGCTTTGGCTTCATCCCTTCATTCTTTCTGGAGTTATTTTTCCACTGATCTCCAGTAGCATATTGGGCACCTATTAACCTGGGGAGTTCCTCTTTCAGTATCCTATCATTTTGCCTTTTCATACTGTTCATGGCGTTCTCAAGGCAAGAATACTGACGTGTTTGCCATTCCCTTCTCCAGTGGACCACATGCTGTCAGAACTCTCCACCATGACCTGCCCATCTTGGGTTGCCCCATGGGCATGGCTTGGTTTCATTGAGTTAGACAAGGCTGTGGTGCTAGTGTGGTTAGAGTGACTAGTTTTCTATGAGTATGGTTTCAGTGTGTCTGCCCTCTGATGCCCTCTTGCAGCACCTCCCATCTTACTTGGGTTTCTGTTACTTTGGACATGGATTATCTCTTCACGGCTGTTCCAGCAAAGCACAGCTGCTGCTCCTTACCTTGGATGAAGGGTATCTCCTTACCGCCGTCCTTCCTGACCTTCAACGTGGGATAGCTCCTCTAGGCCCTCCTATGCCCGCGCAGCCACCGCTCCTCAGGTTGCTCCTCGGGTTCCTCCTCCTGGCTGCCTCCCCTGGCCTCGTGTGTGAGGTGGCATCTCCCCGCCTCTTCTGGCCTCAGACACGGGGTAGCTCCTCTAGGCTGCAGCCCCTGGCCTTGGGCACTGCCCCTGGCTTCCAGTGCAGGGTAGGTCCTCCCGGGCACTGCCCGTGGCCTTGGGTGTGGGGTGGCTCCTCAGGGCCACCGCCCCTGGCCTCGGGCGGGAGGTGGCTTCTCCAGGTTGCCCCTGACCTTGGACGTGGGGTGTCTCCTCCTGGCTGCCACTGACCTTGGACACGGGTAGCTCCTCTCAGCCACCACTGATAGAAAGATCCTTCTATCCAGGTTGAAGACAGTTCCTTAAATTATGTCTTCCTCCAATCTTCACTGAAGATCATGTGTGAGGCATCTGATCTTCATCCAAAGAGAGTTTTTGCTCCACTGAATCACAATTCTGTGATTGCACACAGTAGCTATATTGCCTGGCTCCCATGCTCCCCAGATGACTCATTGGCCTTGCCCAGCAGCTCATGAAGGCCCAGCTAAGGAGGTTACTGATTCACTGGTTAACACACACACAAAAACCCAAACCCTAGACCATATTTTCCCTTTAAAAACTGCTTTGACTGGGCAGAATCTTTGGATTTGGTCTCTGGACCTGAGTCCACTGTCTCCCCATATTGCCGGCTTTTTGATTAAAGCACCTTTCTTTTCTACTCATACTTTCTTCTTGAACTACTGGCATATGAGCAGAGAGCAGCCAAACATGAGTTTGGTTACAAAACTTCTGTTAAGTAACTGAAAGAAGGAAAAAAAAAATAAACAGATTAGATGTATTATATTATTCTGAAACTTGATTTCCATTACATATGATTTCTTTTATTCTAATTCTTTTTTATAAGTAAAGTCACTCAGCTGTGTCTGACTCTTTGTGACCCCGTGGACTGCAGCCCACCAGGCTCCTCAGTCCATGGGATTCTCCAGGCAAGAATACTGGAGTGGGTTGCCATTTCCTTCTCCAGGGGATTTTCATAACCCTGGGATCCAACCTGGGTCTTATGCTAGTCCTTTAATCTGAGTTTGTTTTCTTTTTCCTAATGGAAAAGTTTGTTAGTCTCTTAAAAAAAAAAAACAAAAAAAAAACTAAAGGTAATCTAATATGCTTAAATAACCTACAGATATTTAAAGCAAGGAAATTAAAGTATTCATGGAATATAGTCACTGAATTTTATTTTCAGTAGGCACACTTCTGTTTTTATATTTGATTTGAATATAGCCTATTGTCACTATCCTTTTTTTTTAACCCCTTTTATTGTATTATTCAATTATTGATGGGAAGAAATTACTTTTAAAAACCTTGTTTTTGCAATCCCACTGCTGGGCATACACACCAAGGAAACCAGAAATGAAAGAGACACATATACGCCAATGTTCATTGCAGCACTGTTTATAAGAGCCAGGACATGGAAATAACCTAGATGTCCATCAGCAGATGAATGGATAAGAAAGCTGTGGTACATATACACAATGGAGTATTACTCAGCCATTAAAAAGAATACATTTGAATCAGTTCTAATGAGATCGATGAAACTGGAGCTGATTATACAGAGTGAAGTAAACCAGAAAGAAAAACACCAATACAGTATATTAACACATATACATGGAATTTAGAAAGATGGTAATGATAACCCTGTATGTGAGGCAGCAAAAGAGACACAGAGGTATAGAACGGACTTTTGGACTCTGAGGGAGAGGGAGAGGGTGGGATAATTTGGGAGAATGGCACTGAAACATGTATACTATCATGTAAGAAACGAATCGCCAGTCTAGGTTCAATACAGCATACAGGATGCTTAGGGCTGGTGCACCGGGATGATCCAGAGAGACGATATGGGGTGGGAGGTGGGAGGGGGCTTCAGGATTGGGAACTCATGTACACCTGTGGCAGATCCATGTCAATGTATGGGAAAACCAATACAGTATTGTAAAGTAAAATAAAGTAAAAATAAAAATTAAAACAATATATAAAATAAAAAAAATAAAAAAAAAATTCAAACCTTGTTTTTTAATTTTTTTCTCTATGGTGAACCTGTACTCAAAAGGAGGGAAAAAATTTGTATTGATATCTTTTTATTCCAAGTGTCCTTTGTTAGGAAAGGACATTAATAAAGTGTATTTATATTCAAGTGTTGCATTATTTACACAGTGAATGGCTATTTAAGTTTATGTAAGCTGAATTTTTAGGACATCAAGCCATGTGTTAAATATGTGTGAAAGTGAAAGTGAAGTCTCTCAGTCGTGTGTGACTCTTTGTGACCCCATGGAGGTAACCTACCAGGCTCCAAGGTCCATGGGATTTTCCAGGCAAGAATACTGGAGTGGGCTGCCATTTCCTTCTCCAGGGGATCTTCCCAACCCAGGGATCAAATCCAGGTCTCCTGCATTGTAGACAGATGCTTTACCATCTGAGCCACTAGGGAAGCCCTAAATATATGAATTTCTTAGTAATATAGCTCTTGGAAGCAGGAGCAGGGAACTAACCTTTATTGAAGAAGAGAGGAAATGAGAGATTGGCGAGAGTAGGGAGGTTAAATAAGGGTGCATATTTTTATAATTCAATCTTGAGAAAAATAAAGGAAAAGTCAAGTTTTGGTATTTTGAGGTTCTTAGAATTGATTGCCCTTTTATTTTTTTCCTTTTGTTTTAATTATTATTATTATTTTTTTTTTTTAAGAGAGGATTGAATCCAAGAATAAGCTGACATTTTATTGTTTAAAATGTTTGCATGGAAGGACAGAAATGCCTTGGGTACCCATTGCCTTCTCTAGGGGATTTTCCCCACCCAGGGATTCAACCCAGGTATCCTGCATTGCAGGCGGTTAAATATGTGTAGGAATGGTTTTACAAATTGCTGTCCAGTCTGTAAGAAATACTTCTACCTTGGTTCTGCTCACTTCTCTCTTAGTCAAGAAGCAAATGTGCACATTTACTTGCAATATTAAATGAGTGCTTCATCTAATTATTTTTGTCTCTCTGCAGGGAAGTGATACAGTAACTAAAATTACAGATGAAGAAACCGAGGTTTACAAAACTCTGGAATTTGGCAAAGGCAGTGCAGATGAGATCTGATTTCTAAATCCATATATTTTACCATACAAAGATGTCTCCTATAACAACAGCTCATATTTATTAAGCACTAACCATGTACTGATTTCAGTGTTGACCATTTGGTGATGTCCATGTGTAGAGTCTTCTCTTGTGTTATTGGAAGAGGGTGTTTCCTATGACCAGTGCATTTTCTTGGCAAAACTCAATTACTCTTTGCCTTGCTTTATTCCACATTCCAAGCCCAAATTTGCCTGTTACTCCAGGTGTTTCTTGACTTCCTACTTTTGCATTCCAGTCCCCTATAATGCAAAGGACATCTTTTTGGGGTGTTAGTTGTAAAAGGTCTTGTAGGTCTTCATAGAACAGTTCAACTTCAGCTTCTTCAGCATTACTGGTTGGGGCATAGACTTGGATTACTGTGATATTGAAAGGTTGGTTTGTCTTGGAAACAGACAGAGATCATTCTGTCATTTTTGAGATTGCATCCAAGTACTGCATTTCAGACTCTTTTGTTGACCATAATGGCTACTCCATTTCTTCTGAGGGATTCCTGCCCGCAGTAGTAGATATAATGGTCATCTGAGTGAAATTCACCCATTCCAGTCCATTTTAGTTTGCTGATTCTTAGAATGTCAATGTTCACTCTTACCATCTCCTGTTTGATCACTTCCAATTTGCCTTGATTCATGGACCTGACATTCCAGGTTCCTATGCAATATTGCTCTTTAGAGCATCAGACATTTCTTCTATCACCAGTCACATCCACAACTAGGTATTGTTTTTGCTTTGGCTCCATCCCTCATTCTTTCTGGAGTTATTTCTCCACTGATCTCCAGACCACCTACAGACCTGGGGAGTTCCTCTTTCAGTATCCTATCATTTTGACTTTTCATACTGTTCATGGCATTCTCAAGACAAGAATACTGAAGTGGTTTGCCATTCCCTTCTCCAGTGGACCACATTGTATCAGACTTCTTCACCATGCCAGCCCGTCTTGGGTAGCCCCACAGGGCGTGGCTTAGTTTCATTGAATTAGATAAGGCTGTGGTCCTAGTGTGATTAGATTGACTAGTTTTCTGTGAGTATGGTTTCAGTGTGTTTCCCCTCTGATGCCCTCTTGCAACACCTACCGTCTTACTTGGGTTTCTCTTACTTTGGACATGGGGTATCTCTTCATGGCTGCTCCAGCAAAGCTCAGCCACTGCTCCTTACCTTGGACAAGGGATATCTCCTCACCACCCACCCTCCCGACCTTGAACATGGAATAGCTCCTCTAGGCCCTCTGGCGCCCATGCAGCCACTGCTCCTTGGATGTGGGGTTGCTCCTCCCGGCCGCCGCCCCTGGCCTCAGGCAGGGGTAGCTCCTCTCGGCTGCTCCTGTGCTGTCGCAGCCTGGTACTCTCAGCCGCCTCCCCTGACATTGGACACGGGGTAGCTCCTCCCGGCCTATACAATCAACAAAAACAAGACCAGGAGCTGACTGTGGCTCTGGTTGGGGCATAGACTTGGGGGATTACTGTGATATTGAATAGTTTGCCTTGGAAATGAACAGAGATCATTCTGTCGTTTTTGAGATTGCATCCAAGTACTGTATTTAAGACTCTTTTGTCAACCATGATGGCTACTCCATTTTTTCTAAGGGATTCCTGCCTGCTTTAGTAGATATAATGGTCATCTGTGTTATATATAGTAGTATGTATATGTCAATACCAGCCTCTTAATTTATCCCACACCCCCTTCTCCCTTGGTATCCATACCTTTGTTCTCTAAGTCTGTGTTTCTATTTCTGCTTTGCATATAACATCATCTATACCATTTTTCTAGATTTTACCTATATCTGTTAATAAACTTTTTTTTTTTTTTTTCTTTCTGGCTTACTTCACTTTAGTCTCTAGATCCATCCATGTCTCTGAAAATGACAGAATTTTGTTCCTTTTTATTGTTGAGTAAATTCCACTGTATGTATGTATCATATCTTCTTTGTCTATTCATGTTGATGAACATCTGGGTTGCTACCATTGTTTGCTATTGCAAATAGTGCTGTAATGAACTTTGGGGTGCATGTATCTTTTCAAATAATTTTTTTTTTCTGTATTTATGGCCAAGAGTGGAATTGCTGGATTGGATGGTAGCTGTATTTTTAGTTTTTAAAGGAACCTCCGTATGATTCTCCATAGTAGCTATAACAATTTACATTCTCACCAACAATGTGGGTGGATTCTTTTTTATTTTTTTCCATACCCTCTTCAGCATTTATTGTTTGTAGATTTTTTGATGATGGCCTTTCTGACCAGTGTGAGGTGATACCTCATTGTTGTTTTGACTTCCATTTCTTTAATAATGAATGATGTTAAGCATCTTTCCATATGCTAACTTCATGAAATTTTAAGATAAAACAAGAAAGATAATTTGAAAATTTGTATATGTGTCAGGAAATTTAGATTATATTATTTATCTTTACTAGTTAATTTTTTTCTTTCCTTTTCACTATCACTGATGATAATATGTTGCAAAGATTTAAAAAAATCTATGTTTCAGTTACTAGATTTCTTTATTTTTCTTCCCATGTCTTCATTATAAAATTTTTGGAATTATATATGTCAAAGTTTATTGTATCACCATTAGTTTTCCTTATATGATCAAGCTGTTATATACTAAGTTAGAGTTTGGGCAAGAAGTGTTGAAAGGATTACTCTACCAAGTATGACAAAGCAGCACCAGAGTTAAAGAAATATCTCATTACATTTATTAATTGAGAAGCTTGGTGATTTTGGAGGTATTAAAAGTTTTCCTAATTCTACATAGATATCTAGGCACTCTGTATATGTATATGTATGCAAAAATTTGGGGAAAAATAGCACTTATTTTTATGTTTACTATGTATTGGCATTCTTCTGAGAACTATATTCTTTTTTTTTTTTTTCATTTTGCACCAGAATATATAAAATTTGTCTTCTATTTTAATTGCCTTTATAACATTTCATTTATCATTAAATATTCATTTAAATTATTGTTTTAATTGTCATAGTAATTCATATATCAGAATATTTTAACAATTTTTGTCCTTTAATATTTACAGTGTAGCATCATGAACTGCCTATTTTTAACCTTGGTCAAAATGGGATATGTTAAGCCACAGTTTTGATGATAAAATAGGGAGGCAATCAGAACTTATTTGTCCTAAATCTCTAAACCAGTATTATATATAATCATCTTGCTTATGTAAACCAGATCAACAATTCGCTAGGCAATATAGGGTTTACTAAGTTCTGGATGGATATACAGGAGTTGCTGTGCCCCCATTTCAGAGGGTCAGAAGCATGTGAGTAGAGTCTCTTGAAGAAAAGGCGCTGCTACAGAAATGGTAAGGATGGAGTGAGAGAGAGAGAGAGAGATGTCAGAGTTATGTTGTTCAGATATTCTAAAAGGAAATAATGGAATATGCACTAACTAATATTAATTATGAAATTCCCATGTTAATAGATGGCACCGCACTCCAGTACTCTTGCCTGAAAAATCCCATGGATGGAGGAGCCTGGTGGGCTTGAAGGGTTACTGCAGCCACAATAGGGTAGCGCAGATGTGCCTGCAAACGGGACTCTCTGCCAGGCTGAACATGCTTGCAAACGAGGCGTTCAGCCAAGGAGTCTGGACACAGCCTTGAGTCTAATGGTCCCTTGCAAACGAGGGAACATCCCCTTCTTGTGATAAGGAGGAAGAAAGGGCTCTGGACAGACTCTGCAGTAAGCAGAAATTTCACTCCCTTTTGCTGTACCATAACATTTATGCACATGTGCTATACTGAGAAAGCTTAGTCATACAGTCTGGAATTCTGCCTAGGGGGACTATGTAAAAGTAAACTGCAAGCTTGCTTGCACAGTTTTTTCCCTCCGGCTGGAGTGGTGTATTGTGTGTCTCTTGTGTGTCTCATGTGTTTTGTCTTTGTGTCATTTCACTCTCAACATCTGGCCCCCAATGTGGGGCTCAAGTGAAACCAAAAGGGTGAGTAACCCTGGAGGGATTTTAAATCCATGGCAGGGGAACTTTCGGGAAAATCATGGGGAATTCCTCACCCTAGCAGGGGAACTTTTGGAAACTCATGGGGAAATCCTCATCATTATTACGGACACTCCATAGGCGTTAAGGTCTCGACTCGTCGATTGAGTGAGCTCTTTCACTGGGTGGAACAATATTGTCATTGGTTTCAATATCAAACTAAGTTACAGTTAAATTTGAAGGAGTGGAAAATAATTCAAAAAAAATTGAAAAAGCAACATCAAATGGGTAATGTGATCCTTTTGAAGTTATGGACTTTATGTAATGCTATAACACAGGCTTTGACTTTGCTATCTACTGATAATGAAACTAAATCTAATGCTTCAATGAAGGGAGAGGCAATTTATGAAGATGTGCCAAACATTGGTGGGGTTTCTGCATTGCCTAAAAGTAAGGATACAGGTGAGCCTCCTTCTGTAAATGGTAAAACATCTGATAGTTCAAAATCAGATTCAGAGGCTTCTTCAGTTTCATCAAAGGAGGGCAAAGAGATTAAAGAAATGACCCATCTATTCCAGGAGTGGTGGAAATCCCGTAAGGAGGAGAAGAAACCTACACCTTCTGCTCCTCCTTATGCTTCTCTTTTCCCCACTGCGGTTGATCAGCCCAATGTGAGCAGGGAACATTGTCAGTTCTCCTTTCCTTTGTCTATGCTTCATGATGATGACTTACCTGCTCCCCCTAGTGGTTTTATCGATCCTCCATAATTATTTCCCATCCAGAGACAACAAAATGACAATGTGATAAATGTTCAATACACTCCTTTAAAAATATAAAATTTTTAAAGATCTTAAAGTTGTAGTAGCACAATACGGTCCTCAGTCTCCCTTTGTTTTGGCTATGCTGAAATCATTGGGGAAAGGCAAATTAATCATTCGGTTAGATTGGGAATCCATTGCCCAAGCTGTCTTGGAGGGTTCTCAATGGTTGCAACTTCAGAGCTGGTGGAAAAAATAAGCTAAAAAGCAGGCTCAGATTAATGAAAGACAAAATCCCCCTGGTCTTCTCAAGGACAAGTTAATGGGAGAGGGCCGTAATCGGGCTTTAAGAGAACAGGCTCAATACTCTGACCAGGACTTACAACAAGTCCTCCAGGTCTTTTTACGAGCATGGCGCCGTGTGATGCCTACTGGCCACGCCCAGCCCTCCTTTGTTAAAAAAATGCAAGTCCCCAATGAGCCATATACTGATTTTCTAGCAAGATTGAGGGTAGCTGTAGAACGAGCTGAAGGGAGGGGTAAAATTTCAGAGATATTATTACAAACTTTAGCATTTGAAAATGCAAATCCTAAATGTAAGCGTATACTGGGACCATTAAAGGGACAGGGTGCATCTATAGCTAAATATATCAGAGCCTGCTCGGGAGTAGAAAGAACAGAGCATCAGGCTAATGTCTTGGCTACCGCCTTGGCCAAAGCTATGAGACCACAAAAGAGAGGTAACTGCTCCCATTGTGGAAAACCTGGTCATATGAAGAGAGAGTGTCAGAAATTAAAAGCTGATCAAGGTGCAATTCCTAAAGACAGATCTTTTGCTGGGAGGACTAAAACTCCTCCTGGACCTTGTCATCGATGTGGGAAGGGGCTTCATTGGACTAACGAGTGCAGATCTAAAATAGACAATATGGGCAACCCAATTCCAGAAAACAATCCTATGGGCCTAAGTCCTTGGGGCCCAAAAACAATACTGGGGACTTCTCCTCCCTTCCCTCCTGCCGTCCCACCTACCCCAACCCTGTTCCCACACAACAACAGTTACCAGTCAATGCCTCATTAAAAGGACCTCAAATGATGATTTCGGACTTACAGTCTGCTACTTCAGGGAGTGCTCCTGCTGATTTGTCACTAGCTAAAAATGTTCTTCTGTCACCAGGAGGAGGCATTTACAAATTAAAAACAAATGTATTTGGACCACTGCCTAAAGGCACTTTTGGCTTGATATTAGGCCATAGTAGTGCAGCTTTGAGAGGCCTAACCATAATTCCTGGGGTAATAGACCCTGACTATATTGGGGAAATTTTGATTATGGTTTCCACTTCTACCACGCTTTCATTGTTAGCTGGGGAACATATTGCTCAAATACTTCTCTGCCGTGGCCAGCACAAGCAAGAGTTGCACCTGCACAGGGAGAGAACGGAGCGTCCCCGCTAAGAAAAATAAGAGAGAGACAAAAGATGGGGTTGAGAGGATCAGATCACAAATGGCTGATGCCTTTCTTTATTAGGCTATAGTATTTATAGGATAATGTACGTGACTTAAGACATGTACAGGATTATTTTTCAACTTCAGGATACAATCACTAGACCCCTAGACCCTTACCATTGTGTACAGAGTATAATAAGTAATCTATCTTCTATGACATGTTGCAGGACACCCTGACCTTAAGGGCTGTAAAAACTCTTCAAGGGTGGCGGGACAGGGAGCTTAGGAACAATGCCTAAGGCTCTGCATACCTGCCGAGCAGCTCCCAAGACTTAACCCTTCACGGGCAGTCCCCCGCACTTCTCCTACCTTATCATCCCTTTTTGGCTCTTCCTAATAAACGAACAGGAAGATTTAAAAGTACTGGGTGACATATATTTTGAAAAATGCTTATCAAAGATTCTTGCCATGTTCTCTCCTTGATTATACAAGAAAACAACTTTGAGGGACTAGTAGACACAGGGGTGGATGTTTCAGTCATTTCTTCTCAACAATGGCCCCAAGATTGGAAAAAAAAAAAAAAAAAAAGCCCTCTAATGCTGACGGGACTGGGCTCCATTGCAGATGTCTAAAAGAGTACCCATCCCTTGCAAGGCCAATTCCATAATGGAAGATCTGTGTTTGTTACCTTTTATATTGTAGACATGCTTATTAATATATGGAGAAGAGATCTTCTCTCTCCTTTGGGGGCTTTTGTAACCATTCCACCAGAAAACTAGTAGCCACTGCTCAAATTCCTCAAGCACTCCCATTAAAATGGTTAACTAATACTCCAAAATGGGTTGAGCAGTGGCCATTACCACAAATGAAGCTCGAGGCGTTAAAACAGTTAATACAAAAACAACTCCAACTTGGTCATATAGAGCCCTCTACCTCCCCCTAAAATTCTCCTGGTTTTGTTATATATATAAAAAAAAAAATCTGGAAAATGGAGAATGTTAATCGATTTACGAGAAGTTAATAAATGTATTGAACCTATGGGAGCATTACAATTGGGACTCCCCTCTCCAGCTCTTATTCTTCAGAATTGGTCCTTAATGGTGCTAGATCTTAAAGATTGTTTTTTTTTTTTTTTAATTATTATTATTTTTTTTTTACCATTCCAGTACAATTGAAAGATAGAGATAAATTTGCTTTTACAGTTCCTGTTCTTAATCATGCTCAGCCTGTTAAGCTTTATCAGTGGACAGTCTTACCACAGGGAATGATAAATAGTCCTACCTTATGCCAAAAATTCATAGCTCGCTCTTTACAATCCCTCCGTCAAGAATTCCCCAATTATATTCTATATCATTATATGGATGATCACCTATTAGCAGCTCCTAATATTGCTGAACGTGATGAAGTCTTTTTAAAAATACAGGAGGCTTTAAGACTATACAATTTGCAAATACCCCCAGAAAAAAATCCAAAAGGACTTTTCTATTTCGTGTTTAGGGACAATATTGGAACAACATAAAATAAGGCCCCAAAAGTTGCAAATTAAAAGAGACCATCTCAAAACCTTAAATGATTTTCAAAAGTTATTGGGAGATATTAATTGGCTAAGCCCGGTACTTGGGATTCCTACTTATCAATTACGACATTTGTTTTCTACTTTAAAAGGAGATACAGCTCTGGATAGCCCCCGGACCTTAACCCCATTGGCCTTACAGAAACTTCAATTTGTTGAGCAACGACTAAATGGCGGCTTTTTGACTTACTTACATGCGTCTCAAATTATTTCATTTATAATATTTTATACCCCTTATTCTCCATCTGGTGTAATTGCTCAAGAAAAAGGATTAATAAAATGGGTTTTCTTACCTAACAGTTTTTCAAAAAAATTGACTACATATATGGATAAATTAGCCTTCCTTATACATAAAGGTCGCCATCGTATTTTACAACTGTCAGGATGTGAACCACACCAAATTGTTACTCAGTTAACAACTGCTCAAATATCTCGATGTTTACAATTTAATGAAAACTGGAAACTTTCTCTTGCCTCATATCCTAGTTCATTTTCTAATCATTATCCATCATCTAAATTGATTGATTTTATCCAGACTAACGCTATGATATCTCATTCCCCAATTTCAGATGTTCCAGTTAAGGGACTTACCATTTTTACAGATGCAAATAAAAATACTGCTGGATATTGGACCCTGGAAAGTTCCAAGGTTCTCCCCCACTCATTTTCTTCTGTACAGCCCGCTGAATTTGTGGGCTATCTATTTAGTTTTGCAAGATTTTCCCCAACTTCCTCTTAACATTGTTTCAGATTCTTGATATGCTGTTCTCTCTTACCTACAGCTTCCCCATGTCTCTCTTCCACTGACCCTTCAAACAGCTATTGATAAATTGTTTTATCAAGTATAACAATTACTCTTGCAGAGTTCAGAGTTAATTTTCTTTACTCACATCCGTACACATTCTGCCCTTCCTAGACCCTTATTATTTGAAAATGCTACAATTGATGCCTTACTTTATCCTATAGAAGCAGCAAAACAAAAACATCTCTTATAGCATACCAACTCCAAAAGGTTACAAAAATCTCATGATATTACTCAAAACCAAGCTCAAAATATTGTTCTTTCTTGTTCCATATATGCACCCTTTGCTTTATCGTTTACCCCACCAGGTGTCAACATGAGAAGACAACAAGCAAATCAGATATGACAAATGGATGTAATTTACATTTCTTCTTTCGGACAACAAAAATATGTGTATCATACTATAGATACTTGCACATATTTTCAATGGGCCACTGCATTACATTCTAAAAAGGCTGACACTGTTATTACTCATTTGTTATCTTGTTTTGCAGTTATGGGATTACCAATTAAATTAAAAACTGATAATGCACCTGCCTACCAATCCGAAAAATTAACTCACTTTTTATCTCAATCCCATATAACTCATACTTTTGGTATTCCTTATAATAGTCAAGGGCAAGCTATCATTAAAAAAGCTAATCGTACCTTGCATAAATATCTTAAAAAAATAAAAAAGGGGGAACAAGAGAGATTTATGAAACCTAAAGACATTCTGAATAAAACCTTACTTACCCTAAATTTTTTAAATGTTTGGAGCAAGGGAACTCTATCAACAGCAGAGTTGCATTTTCAAGGGAAAGAAGAGGATAAGAAGATCTTGAATATGCCTATTTGGTATAAAGATAAAAAGAAAGGTTGGATCCCAGCATCGTTAATATATTTGGGATGAGGGTATGCTTTCATTTCTGTTAATAATTACAGGTTTGGGACCCCAGCAAGATTGATCAAAATCAACAATGGCTGATCCCTTTGTTTAAAAATTCGAAGAGCTTACTATGCAGAGAAGCTTTACTTTCCATACAAGGGAAGCAACACCTTCTACGTGGGGTCAAATGAAGAGGTTGACCCAGGGAGCAGAGAAGACGTTAATGAAGGTGGGGAAACCTCTGAATCCTGCCAATCTTTTGCTTGTCATGATGGCAGTGGTGACATGTCAGATAATCAGTGTATCGGCAAGTAATTATACATATTGGGCATATATACTTAATCCCCCATTAATAAGAGCAGTTTGCTGGGGGGAACCAGAAGTGCACATATGTACTAATGAGACTGTCTTCTTTCTCCCGCCAGCTTGTAAGGGAATAGAACAACTATCTCATCATAAACAACAATATAACATTAGTAATTTGACCATTGCAGTGGAAGGTATTCCTTTGTGCATAGGAGGACACCCCTTTTGTCTGTCCACCAAAGAACATTCTCATCGTTACTATAATACATAGGGGGTAAAATACAATAATTATCATTTTGCTACTTTTACTGTGCTTGTTTCCACCAGGAGCTTTAACACCTCGACAAAACCGATAGACATTCATAATGGAAAACACATGTCGCTATGTCCTGTTAACTTTTTTGTTCCTTCTCTAAAATCTCTGGAGTGGGAACGTTGCTGAGGTCATCGACCCTTTAAAGTCATGAATTATTCTGGGTCTATCATTGTAGATTAGAGTCCAGATCATGGGCAATTCTTAGAAAAATGGTCGAATAAATCTCTTAGGTGGCATCGTGCAAATGGCACTTTGATGGGCAATGGTAATAAAACAATTAAATGGCAGCAATTTGCACTTGTCCCTCCTCAATTACAATTGCAAGGATATCCACACATTCAAGGAGATATTTGGAAACTATGGGCAGTTTCTGGTAATCTCACTATCTGGTCAGGAAACTATACTTTGAATAGCAGTGACTCTTTGGGTCCATTCCATGTTAATTTACATGTTAATAAATCTTATTCCACAATGGCATGTGTAAAATATCCTTTTGCATTTTGATATGGAAATTGGACCTGGAATGATACTGTGGGGTCTGTGTCATGTGATTATTGTAATCTAACTCAATGTGTAAATCAGTCTTGGGGGGAAGAATTTGAAAGACAAGCCTATAACTCCAATTTCTCGTTAGTAATTGTTAAGGCTCAGACAGAAGTATGGTTACCTATAAATCTGACTTGGCCGTGGTCAGATTCTTTTGCTGTTTCTCATCTAGTAACAGATGTACAGAATTTGCTTCACCGATCTTGACGTATGCTTGGTGTGGTCATTGCTTCGATTCCAGCAGTCACGTCAGTAACTGCAACAGTGGCGGTGGCAGGTCTTGCGTTACACCAAGAAATTCAAACACCTGATTTTGTTCAAGACTGGCATAAAGACTCTCATTTGTTATGGAAACAACAGCAAGATTTGGATGCACAACTTGCTACCGACATACTCAATCTTCAATACACCGTTTCCTGGCTTGGAGATCAATAAGCTGTTTTATCTACATGAAGTGTGTTGAAATGTGATTGGAATTCTTCTCAGTTTTGTTTAACACCTGTACCATATAACATGAGTGAAGGATGGGATAAAGTAAAACGATCCTTGACTGGGCATCAAAATCTCACTATGGAGATTGTGGACCTGGAACAACAAATTTTGTCTACTTTTAGCAAGACTTTACTTGACATTAAGGGGTCTGATTTGCTGAAAAGTCTTCAAGAAGAAATGAATAACTTAAATCCATTAGGACATGTATCCACACTAATTGGGACTACCTTTGGAAACACTGTGTTTATATTACTTTTATGTTGGGTTGCTTTTCTAGTCTTCCGGTGATGGCGGAAAGGAAAACAACTAAAGTGCGAAGCAAAAAAGATCCAGACCATGCTACAATTTATAAAAGCAAATAAAAAAGGGGGAGATGAAGGGTTAATGCAGCCACAATAGGGTAGTAGAGATGTGCCTGCAAACGGGACTCTCTGCCCAGGCTGAACGTGCTTGCAAACGAGGCGTTCTGCCAAGGAGTCTGGACACAGCCTTGAGTTTAATGGTCCCTTGCAAACGAGGGAACATTCCCTTCTTGTGATAAGGAGGAAGAAAGGGCTCTGGACAGACTGCAGTAAGCAGAAATTTCACTCCCTTTTGCTGTACCATAACATTTATGCACATGCGCTATACTGAGAAGGCTTAGTCATACAGTCTGGAATTCTGCCCAGGGGGACTATGTAAAAGTAAACTGCAAGCTTGCTTGCGCAGTTTTTTTCCTCCGGCTGGAGTGGTGTATTGTCTGTCTCTTGTGTGTCTCATGTGTTTTGTCTTTGTGTCATTTCGTTCGCAACAGGG
Source organism: Capricornis sumatraensis (assembly GCF_032405125.1). Classification (NCBI taxonomy): domain Eukaryota; kingdom Metazoa; phylum Chordata; class Mammalia; order Artiodactyla; family Bovidae; genus Capricornis; species Capricornis sumatraensis. Next base: position 10,868,691 of record NC_091080.1, on the reverse strand, counting down.
CTATAGTCCGTGGGGTCTCAAACAGTCAGACATGACTGAGCGACTTTACTTTCACTTTTCACTTTCATGCATTGGAGAAGGAAATGGCAACCCACTCCAGTGTTCTTCCCTGGAGAATCCCAGGGACAGGGGAGCCTGGTGGGGTGCTGTCTACGGGGTCACACGGAGTCAGACACGACTGCAGTGACTTAGCAGTAGCCGCATGCTAATAAAAGTAGGACTATAGTAATAGGTTGCATTGAGTCTATCAGAAGAACAGTTTATGGAAATGATGATGATAAAATGTCCTTCAAGAGAATGCCCCATGCCCTTGTCCTCTTGTCCCTTCAGGCTTTGTTGCTCATTGGAAAAAAGAAATGGCAAGAAGCCTAGATTCTGATTTTTTATTTCTTTACATCTATATGCACTTTGATAAGTCAATTAATCATCTTATAAAGTATTTCTTCCTTTAGTTAGTGGAAAATATATGATTTTTTGTTTTATAAATTCATCAACTGGAGAAAAGGAAATAAAGTATCTAAAAAGTGTCCTAAAAAAAGTAAAGTACTATTGTCATTGATTTATTATATTGTTATTTGGAGAGAACCTCTTGTTAAAATTTGACCAGTATTGCTAGATGATCAAATTAACATTGGAGTTCACGGTAAGTCCTATATGATTCAGTCTGAAAAGTTTAGCAGAATAGTAATTAGTGCTTATTGTTGACCTTGGCAGTTAATAGCATATTAAAATCTACTATTAACACTTCAAAAACTGAAAAAAAAGTATATATATATATATATATATATATATATATATATATATATATATACCTGGCAATATGTTTTGACAAGCTGGCATTCAGTTATTTTCAACTGGTTTAGCATGGCTAAAATTTCAAGTTATTATTCTTTTTCTGAAAGATTAAAAGCTTTTGGAACATTTTTAGCCAAAATCATAGATTTTTATTTCAATTAGTCTCATTAGCTAATGGGGCATGTTCTAGTGATAAGCTGAATGAGCAGAGAGCAAAGTAACAGGAAGGCAAAAATATATCTCCTAGCAGTTACTCCACTATATATTTTAGTCTTCATCATATATTTCCAGACATTCATGTCTAAATGACTATTTTATGTTGAAAATGGCTTCATTTTTATATATTTTAACATATTAACTATTTCTGAAAACAATTTGCATTATGTCTGGATGTCAGAGACAAGTATGTTAAGTGTTATTCTAATGTTACAGTTTCTACAAAATGTAACTTAATGTTATGCTCAAGTTTTTTATTTTTATATTTTTATTGACACATAATTACTTTACTGTGTCGTGTTAGTTTCTGCTGTACAATGAAGTGAATCAGCTATATATATGTATGTACATATATTCCCTCCCCTGTGGACCTCCCTCCCATCCCTGATCCCATCTATCTAGGTCATCACAGAGCGTTATGCTGAGCTTCCTGTGTTTTATAGCAAATTCCCACTAACTATTTATTTTACAAATGATAGTGTATGGACAAGACTTAGCAACTAAATAAGTGTGCAATAGCCAGGGCATGGAAACAACCTAAATATCCTACAACAGATGAATAGATAAAGAAGATGTGGTACATATGTACAAAGAAATATTACTCCTCCTCTAAAAGGAATGAAATAGGTTCATTTGTGGAGAAGTGAATGGACTTAGATTCTGTCATACAGAGTGAAGTAAGTCAGAAAGGGAAAAACAAATATTGCATATTAACGCATACATGAGGAATCTAGAAAAATGGTACAGATGAACCTATTTCCAGGGCAGGAATAGAGACACAGATGTAGAGAACATACATGTGGACAGAGAGGTGGAAGGAGAGGGTGAAACCAATTGGGACCTTAAGATGACCAAGTATTGAATTCGTATGTATAAAATAATTTGGAGAATAATTACATGAAGTTGGAAAAGTTTAATTCTTCAAGGATCTTGCTATTTATCATAAACATGTTAGCCAACTTCCTGCTTTAAGACCTATATAGCAGTATTAAATCATAGTAGAAACTTCTAACAGTGCTTATAGTGATAAACATGTAATAGTTTTACACATTATAATTTTCATTCTAATAATAAACATTATTGAATTTATTTATCCATGTGAAGTCCTCTGTTAAGATACAGTTTCAAATGTATTTTCATATAATCTCCAGTATGTTTAATTGTTAAATTGTTGTACTCTGATGATTCATTTTGAAATAATTTTAAACTTTTTTCCAAAAGTTAATTATACAGAAGTTAATTAATTCTGCAGAAGTTAATTAATTCTGTAATTAATATGATTACTTCTGCATGAAAGTAGCTAGGTCCTCTATAGAGCTGTCATAAGGGTCCTTCTATTATTTACAATAAATATCAAAATTATAGTCATTTTCTATTATACTTTTAATCAACGTTATCCATAATGCAAGAAAAGTAAGATGAAATTTTGCAGCTAAAATCCTCAATTTAGTTGGAAAACTGTGTCTTGTTATGAATTTAAATAGATGTAGAATTAATCAGTGAACATTAATTACTGGAAAGATGGAAATATTTTAATTTGAAATTTTCATATTCAGTCATTAAGCAAATATTTATCAAGTATAATCATGGCATTGGAAATAGAAAGTAAGACAGCAAATGTCCCTATGTCTGTGGACCTTTCAGTCTACTCAAAGGGAAAGAAAACCAATAGTGAATAGATAAATTAGATAATTTTAGTTAATGTCAAATTCTATGAAGAAAAGAACCCAAGACTATAGCGTGATTAATAAAGGGAGAATCATGCACATATTTTGTGCTCCAAGAAAAGAGTTGGGCTCCAAGCAAAGTGTTCAGTAAGAAGGCTTGGTATGCTAAAGAAGCAAGCAGAAAACTATTGTGACTGGAGTGAAAGTGAAAGTGTTAGTCACTGTATTATCTGACTCTTTGTGAACCCACAGACTGGGACCCACCAGGCTCCTCTGTCTGTGGAATTTTCCATGCAAGAATATTGGAGTGGGCTACCATTTCCTTCTCTAGGGAAATCTTCCCTACCAGGGATCTAACCTGGGTCTCCTGCATTGCAGACAGATTCTTTACTGTCTGAGCTATCAAGGAAGCAGAGAATTAAGCATTAAAAGGGGTTTCCCCAGTGACTCCGTGGTAAAAAATCTGTCTACAAAGCAGAAGATTTGGGTTGGATCCCTGTGTCAAAAACATTCCCTGGAGTAGAGCAATGGCAGCCCACCCCAATATTCTTGCCTGTAGAATCCTATGGACAGAGAAGCCTGGTGGGCTACAGTCCATGGAGTTGCAAAGAGTCAGACACGACTGTAGTGACTGTGCACACAGGCAGTCAAACATTAAAAGATGAGACCAGAACCCGTCTAGAGGCAGATACCCATGAACTTTTAAGTCTTGGGAAGGCAATGGCAACCCACTCCAGTGTTCTTGCCTGGAGAATCCCAGTGACAGGGAAGCCTGGTGGGCTACCATCTATGGGGTCGCACAGAGTCGGACACGACTGAAGCGACTTAGCAGCAGCAGCAGCAGCAGCAAGGGATTTGGAACATTTTCTAAATGTATAGAAAGCTCCTGGAGAGTTCAAGAACAGTGGTAACATTATTTGTTTTAATTTTAAAATAAGTTCATACTGCTGCTGTGGGAAGCATAGATTAGAGGTAGGCAAGAGCAGAAGCAGATACTATGAAACTATTTGTAACAGTATCAGTAATAATTGTATTTGAGTATTTACTATTGCAAAACATGGCATTATCTCATTTAACCTCAAAATAGCCCATATTTTAAGTACTGCTATTAGTCACAGTTTAGAAATGAAGCCATGAAGGCACAGAAGAATTAAACAAATTGTTCTGGATACCAGAGCTAGCATGTGGTGGAGCCCAAGCAGTCTGACACCACAGTCTTCCTCACCACTACACGGTGCTCACATCTCCAGAACGTACAGTCAGTAGATGCGGCTAAACCCAACGAGCAATATTAAAATCTTCCAAAATAATCTTCTTATCATGTGAAAACCAGTTTTGGCAGAAAATGCTGTAGATTAAAAAAAAAAAATGCTAAGAACATTTACAGCAATGTAAATAAGATGAGATAGTCAATAACCAAATATTAAAATCTGGGGGACAAGCTGTTCTCTTACAAAAGCTTTCCCTTGTCTATTTTTAAAAATAGCATTTATATATCTCACTTCTATTTTCCTTGCAATCGTTTCTTTTGAACCACATATGGATTCAGAATGCTATATTATTTGGAACATTTTTTGATATGGAAATTTCAGTGATCTCATTTTAAAAGCCTAGAGTTCAACATAGAAATTCTTCACATATAAATATTAAAATATATTCTTATTCCATAGACTCTTCAGCCAAGAATTTTCAATTTAAAGCACTTCTAAAAATAAAACAAAATTTGGATGAAGGTTACAAAGCATACTTGTTCTGATAATGACAAGTGGGAAAAGGGTGGTGAATGACTAACACAAGTTCATTAAAGATGACCCCATGAGGTTTAGTCAGCCCTGCTAGGAAATATGCCTTCAGACAAACTGAGACTAACCCACAAAGCTCTGAGTGCTTAGTAGTCTGATGATACATATCTGCAAGTTAACTAAGTGATAAGCTAACTAAATGAGCAAAAATTTTCCCATTCACTTTGGGCCTTCTAAACCTGATCATATGGGTCTCTGCACAAGTGATTTGGACACAATGAAGAGTAATAATTGTGGAGATATTTAAGTAAGATTGGTTCTAATCTTCCCGCCTTTGCCTGGGAAATAGATTCTAATGAATTTTTCTGAAATACTGTCTGAAGAGATTCACTAAGATTTTTTTTTTTTCTTCTTTTTGGAAATATAAAGAAATGAAGAAAATTTTAATATATATCCCAATCCCAAGATTGACAACAAGACCACTATCTTTTATAGCTATTTTGTGTTATTTACTTTTTGGTTAGTTCTTGCTCCAAAAGCATTTAACTTTTTTTTTTTTTTTTAATGAAGTAAAATAGAGTTAATTATAAACCAACATATATATGTACATAATAAATCAATATTTTAAATGTGCTTCAAAATTTCTTTTTGCATCAACTGCAGTGTTTTTTTTTTCTATTTTACTTTTTAATAAGTACATCTTTACCTTTTAATAAGGGAGTCTTTCACTCATATTCCCACCCCTCACCCCCACCTCCAGATATTCAAATTTTCAAAACAAATATACCCCAAGTTTGGATATAAAACCATATTTAATGTACAGAAAAACTAAAGCTTTATATAAGAGAATGAAATGGCAACCCATTTCAGTATTCTTGCTTGGAATATTCCATGTGCAGAAGAGTCTGGTGGGCTGTAGTCCATAGGGTCTCACACAGTCAAACATGACTGAAGAACTTTGCACACACACACACACACACACACACACACACACACACACACACCTTCTAAATAAGTATTCATTTAAAATGGTAGTAGGTAAAGAATTTCTGATAATATGAATCTCTTTTCTTATAAGCTTGAAGCAATGTATGATTTCATAGAACAGCTCAACCAATTTTATTGACCAAGTCCTAGACATTTATACAAGGTATTAACAAATAATCTAGGAATTCTTCATACCTTTTGACAGATAGTTATGGTGTCCCTCTGTTATGTCCCTACTCTAGAAGCCACAGGCAAATTGTAAAATGTCATTAAGACTGACGAACAAGATATATTATTTCACACTGTTTGAAAGGCCTACTACCCACACAACTTCAGAAATTTCTGTGCTTTTCAAATTGGCAAGGAAAGTTATGCTCAATTCTCTTTAAGGAAAGCAATAGATTCAGTAATTGACAGGAAAATTAAATGATAATTAATTAAATAATAATTAATAATGATGCTGAATTTTTAAAATGACACAAAATGTTAGTACTTTGAAACATACTTTAGTGAGTAAAGAAACAGAAAACAAATAAAAAAATACATAGAAGTAAAAGTTTACATAATATTTTAAAGGCATTATTTTCCTTATAAGCAGTACTTACAATTAAATTAAAAACAGTATTTTTCATTGTACCCTCTCATGGCACTAATATTTTTGGATTGGTTTTAAAGCAGAGAAAGTGAAATTGTCTTCATCCAAACTATGGTTGTAAAATTCTTTGGCCACACAGAGTTATTAAACCTAAAAAAAACTAGACTACATTAAAAAAAAAAAAAAAATCTCTCCAGTTGAGATAAGTTCAGTTGCTCTGTCATGTCCGACTCTTTGTGGCCCTCATGGACTGCAGCACACCAGGCCTTCCTCTCCATCACCAACTCCCAGAGCTTCCTCAAGCTCATGTCCATCGAGTTGGTGATGCCATCCAACTGTCTCATCCTCTGGTGTCCCCTTCTCCTCCTGCCTTCAATCTTTCCCAGCATCAAGGTCTTTTCAAATGATTCAGTTCTTTACTTCAAGTGGCCAAAGTATTAGAGCTTAAGCTTCATCATCAGTCCTTTCAGTGAATATTCAGGGCTTATATCCTTTAGGATTGACTGGTTGGATCTCCTTGCAGTCCAAGGGACTCACAAAAGTCTTCTCCAACATCACAGTTCAAAACCATTAATTCTTCAGTGCTCAACGTTATGGTCCAACTCTCATATCTCATATCTCATGTCTACTGGAAGAAATATAGCTTTGACTATATGGATCTTTGTTGGCAAAGTAATGCCTCTGTATTTCAATATGTTGTCTAGGTTGGTCACAGCTTTTATTCCAAGGAACAAGCATCCTTTAATTTCAATGCTGAAGTCACTATCTGCAGTGATTATGGAGCCCAAGAAAATAAAGTCTGTCACTGTTTCCATTGTTTCCCCATCTATTTGCCATGAAGTGATGAGACCAGAAGTCATGATCTTTGTTTTTTGAATATTGAGTTTTAAGCCAGCTCTTTCACTTTCATCAAGAGGCTTTTTAGTTTCTCTTAATTTCCTTCCATATGGGTAGTATCTGCGTATCTGATATTATTGATATTTCTCCCAGCCATATTGATTCCATCTTGGGATTCATTCAGCCTAGCATTGCACATGATGTACTCTATATATAAATTAAATAAGCAGGGTGACAATATACAGCTTGACATACTCCTTTCCCAATTTGGAACCAGTCCATTGTTCCACTGACCTGCATAAAGGTTTGTCAGGAGACAGGTCAGGTGGTCTGGTATTCCCATCTCTTTCGGAATTTTCCATAGTTTGTGGTGATCCACACAGTTAAAAGGCTTTGGCCTAGTCAATAAAGCAGAAATAGATGTTATTCTGGAACTCTCTTGCTCGTTTGGTGATCCAACAGATGTTGGCAATTTGATCTCTGTTTCCTCTACCTTGTCTAAATCCAGCTTGAACATCGCGAAGTTCTTGGTTCATGGATTGTTGAAGCCTGGCTTGGAGAATTTTGAGTGTTACCTTGCTAGTGTATGAGATGAGTACAAGTGTGCAGTAGTTTGAGCATTCTCTGGCATTGCCTTTCTTTGGGATTGGAATGAAAACTGACCTTTTCCAGTCCTGTGGCCACTGCTGAGTTTTCCAGACTTACTGTATTATTGAGTGCAGCACTTTCACAGCATCATCTTTTAGGGTTTGAAATAGCTCAGCTGGAATCCCATCACCTCCTCTAGCTTTGTTTGTAGTGATGCTTCCTAAGGCCCACTTGACTTTGCACTACAGGATGTCTGGCTGTGGTGAGTGATCACACCATCGTGATTATCTGGGTCACTGAATTTTTTTTTTTTTTTTAATAGTTCTTCTGTGTATTTTTGCCACCCCTTCTTAATACCTTCTGCTTCTGTTATGTCCATATCATTATGTCCTTTTTTTGTGCCCATCTCTGATGGCACCCCACTCCAGTACTGTTCCCTGGAAAATCTCATGGACAGAGGAACCTGATAGGCTACAGTCCATGGGATCGTGAAGAGTCAGACACGACTGAGCAACTTTACTTTCACTTTTCACTTTCGTGCATTGGAGAAGGAAATGGCAACCCACTTCAGTGTTCTTACCTGGAGAATCCCAGGGATAGGGGAGCCTGTTGGTCTGCCATCTATGGAGTCAGATACCACTGAAGTGACTTAGCAGCAGCAGCTGCATTGAATGTTCCCTTGGTAGCTCTAATTTTTTTGAAGAGATCTCTAGTTTTCTCATTCTGTTGTCTTCCTCGATTTCTTCACAAGGGCCATTGAGGAAGGCATCTTATCTCTTTTTGGTCTTCTTCGGAACTCTGCATTCAGGTGGATATATCTTCCCTTTTCTCCTTCGCCTTTTGCTTCTCCTCCTTTCTCAACTATTTGTAAGGCCTCCTCAGACAAGTATTTTGCCTTTTTGCATTTCTCTTTCTTAGGGATGATCTTGATCACTGCCTCCTATACAATATCATGAACCTCCAAACATTGTTATTCAGGTACTTTTTAAATCTGATTCCATGAATCTATTTCTCATTTCCACTCTATAATCATAAGGGATTTGATTTAGGTCATACCTGAATGGTCTAATGGTTGTCCCTACTTTCTCTAATTTAAGTCTGAATTTTGTAGTAAGGGGTTCATAATTTCGGTTGAGCTGTTTCAAATCCTGAAAGATGATGCTGTGACAGTGTTGCAGTCAATATGCCAGCAAATTTGGAAAACTCAGCAGTGGTCACAGGACTGGAAAAGGTCAGTTTTCATTCCAATCACAAAGAAAGGCAATGTCAAAGAATGCTCAAACTACCACACAATTGCACTCATCTCACATGCTAGTAAAGTAATGCTCAAAATTCTCCAAGCCAGGCTTCAGCAATACGTGAACTGTGAACTCCCTGATGTTCAAGCTGGTTTTAGAAACGACAGAGGAACCAGAGATCAAGTTGCCAACATCTGCTGGATCATCAAAAAAGCAAGAGAGTTCCAGAAAAACATCTATTTCTGGTTTATTGACTATGCCAAAGCTTTTGAATGTGTGGATCACAATAAACTGTGGAAAATTCTGAAAGAGATGGAAATATCAGAGCACTTGACCTGCCTCTTGAGAAATCTGTATGCAGATCAGGAAGCAACAGTTAGAACTGGACATGGAACAACAGACTGGTTCCAAATAGGAAAAGGAGTACATAAAGGCTGTATATTGTCACCCTGCTTACTTAACTTATATGCAGAGTACATTATGAGAAACACCGGGCTGGAAGAAACACAAGCTGGAATCAAGATTGCTAGGAGAAATATCAATAACCTCAGATATGCAGATAACACCACCCTTATGGCAGAAAGTGAAGAGGAACTAAAAAGCCTCTTGATGAAAGTGAAAGTGGAGAGTGAAAAAGTTGGCTTAAAGCTCAACATTCAGAAAACGAAGATCATGGCATCTGGTCCCATCACTTCATGGGAAATAGATGGGGAAACAGTGGAAACAGTGTCAGACTTTACTTTTTGGGGCTCCAAAATCACTGCAGATGGTGACTGCAGCCGTGAAATTAAAAGACGCTTACTCCTTGGAAGAAAAGTTATGACCAACCTAGATAGTATATTCAAAAGCAGAGACATTACTTTGCCGACTAAGGTCTGTCTAGTCAAGGCTCTGGTTTTTCCTGTGGTCATGTATGGATGTGAGAGTTGGACTGTGAAGAAAGCTGAGTGCTGAAGAATTGATGCTTTTGAACTGTGGTGTTGGAGAAGACTCTTAAGAGTCCCTTGGACTGCAAGGAGATCTAATCAGTCCATTCTAAAGGAGATCAGTCCTGGGTGTTCTTTGGAAGGAATGATGCTAAAGCTGAAACTCCAATACTTTAGCCACCTCATGCAAAGAGTTGACTTATTGGAAAAGACTCTGATTCTGAGAGGAAATGGGGGCAGGAGGAGAAGGGGACAACAGAGGATGAGATGGCTGGATGGAATCACTGACTCAATGGACATGAGTTTGGGTAAACTCCAGGAGTTGGTGATGGACAGGGAGGCCTGGTGTGCTGCAATTCATAGGGTCGTGTACAACCCCATGAAGAGTCGGACATGACTGAGTGACTGAACTGAACTGAAATGACTGAGCCAGAGAATAAATAGCACTCTAATCACACTCTCTTGGAAGGTGTAAACTGTGATAGACTCAGCTAGAAGTCCTATTTCCAAAAAGCTAACTCATTTTATGCTAATTATAATTTCATTTTACCCAATTGCAGGGGCCCTAATAACAATAGAGCAATGTTAAGCAAATAGGACACAGGAAAGTTAGCATAGTACCTAAGTGAAAGTCTCCAATCCCCTTTGCTTGGTCTCCTGAATATGTTGCTGTCCTTTTAGGTCCCAATTTTGTCATTAGTATCAGGGAAAACAAAGTTGTTTCTAAGTTAATTTATAACAAGAATAATGTGAAGGCACTACAGGACTCTAAAATTTTCAGTATATAATATGGAATATTTTCCAGGAAACAGATGGACAACGGTACCTGCATATTACCAGAATGTTAAGATAAAGAAAATGTCAACAATATCAACATGTCAACATGTCAATAATGTAATCACAGTAACTCTTAAGCCAGGTAGTTAGCAATCAAGCTATCACAAAACCTGCAAGGGGAGATATTGCTTTTTCTGTATTTGACTTTGCTGTTTGAAGTGTTAACTTGCACCTGTGAGTGGATAAATGGTTGAATATTTATCATCGCTGTCTACCTGGAAGATCTTCCTGTCTCTCTTGGCTGTGACTTGTACACTGGCTAGCTTCTTCTCTAGACTAGCAGATGCCTGTTACTCATGCATCCCTTTCCCTGCCTAAGGGAAAGTTTTACTTTCCCAAGTTTCATCTCTGACACTAAAATCAGTGATAGAAAAACCTGCCCACTAACGCCTTGTGTTTCCATACCATTCTTCAAGCTTTGGCCTGACATCCTGGGCTGATTTAATATAGTTTGTTATTCCCATTCTTGGTCTGAGTTACCCCAGGCAAAATCTAGCCAAAAGCTTAATAACACTTCCAGTTAGCTTCTCAGTGTTCTATTCTTTATTTTAAAATATTTTTTTATGATTGTCACTACCACATAATGTCTTACACATAGTAGCTGCTCAGAAGTGTTCTTTTCAGTGAATAAGAAAATTTAATATAATTTTCATTGTCATTTTTGTATAAATTAATACAAACCTTAAAAACAAATCTTTTTAAATTGTGTTTTGAGAAATGAAGTTTTTCAATAAAGAAGATTAGTTTCAAGTCTAGAAAATTATTAAGAAGATTCTTGTTTTTTCAATTGTATCTTAGGAACTGATGAAAAATTAGTGTTTCTTGATTTGATAATAGCCCCAAATGAAGTAGGACTTATAACATTTATCTGAATCATCATTTTTTTTAATCTGATCTCATTTTAAATTTTATTTTGCACTGTAATTTTTATTCAAAGAAATAAATTGAAACAAATCAAGTTATATGAAGAAATTGCATTTAGTTCAAAATCCATAGACACTCTTTAGAAATTTCTAAATTTAAACAATATTAATGAAATCAAATTTATTTTACCAAAATAAGATAATCACTTGGGAATATTTTAAAAATCTAGACAGCTAGCAACACAATAAAAAAAAAAAAAAAAGAGAGAGAGAGAGAGCTTGGAAGAGTAATTGTTCTTTATCACAAACTGTCAACAATAACAAAAAAATCAAACTTTTATCTCATTCCGTGATTAAAGAGAGTCACAAAATTGAAGTTAAGAAGAAATGTGTCCAGTCTATGTGAAAATAGCACACTTGGGGCATTAAATAGACCACAGGGGCAGTATGTGGTCTTTTCGCTAATATCCAAGAAAGGATATGAAAGTATATGCATGGTTAAGAATAATGTGATGAAGCAAAGGAACCCTTATGCACTATTGGTGGAAATTTAAATTGGTTCAACCACTATAGAAATCAGAATGGAGTTTCATCAAGAGAAAAATATAGAACAACCATATCATCCCACAATTTCACTTCTAGGTATATATCCAAAGGAAATGAAATCACCATCTTGAAGAGATATCTGCACTTCAATGTTTACTGTAGGATTATTCATAATAGTAAAGGCATGGAAACAATTTAAATGTCTGTCAATGAATGAATGGATTTATGAAACTGTAACACATATGTATAAAAAAGAATCTAAATGAAAATTGAATCTGAAAAAGAATAGCTGCATTATATGTATAACTGAATCATTTTGCTGCACACCTGAAATATAACAGTTAATCAACTATAGTATAAAAAATAAAGTGAATATATGACACATACATATAGATTTACATATGTATAACTGAATCACTTTATGGCACATTCACACATCTAAAGAAGCCAAATGCACAAAAACAGGAAGTAGATTCATTGTTGCTATGGAGTGGGAAATGGAGAAAATAAGAAGATATTGATCTAAGTGTACAGATTTTCAGTTAAGAGTTGAATAAACTCTGTGGGGTTTATGTACTGCATGACGACTATAGTTAACAGTACTATTACAGGTACTCCACAAGTATATTATATTGTTGATAGGAAACATGATATTGAAAATGATGAGAAAAATATTAACTATTTTTTTTAGACCACTGCAGGCATTCTTTAAAGTCAATTTGACTTTTTCTAGGCTAATTCTTCAGAAATATTGATTTATTTTTCCTCAGCTTTATTGATGTGTAATTGATTTGTAACACTGTGTAAATTAGTCACTCTCATATATATTTTATATATTTGAAAATTTCTAGGAAAGTAAATCTAAAATGTTCTCACCAGAAAATGAAGCAGTAACTATGTGATACATATGTTAGCTAATCATCTTTTGAAAATCATTTGCAATATCACTGGCTTCCCAGGTGGCAGAGTGATAAGGACTCTGCCTGCCAATGCAGTAGACTCAAGAGACAGGGTTCAATCCCTGAGTTGAGAAGATCTCCTGAAGGAGGAAATGGCAACATAATCCAATATTGTTTGCTTGGTAAATTCTATGAACTGAGGAGCCTGGGGGATCTAGTGCTTGGGGTCGCAAAGAGTGGGATGTGAGAGTGACTGAGTTACACAATGTTACAAATCAATTGCACATCAGTAAAGCTGAGGAAAAATAAGTCAATATTTCTGAAGAATTTGTCCAGAGAAAATAAAATTGACTTTAAAGAATGCCTGCAGTGGTCTAAAAAAAAAAAAAAAAGTTGATATTTTTCTCATCATTATCAATATCATGTTACCTACCAACTATAGAAAATACTTGTGGAGTACCTGTCATTTTAATGAAATAAAAATGTTAATTATATATTGAACTTATTATGAAAAAGAATATATGCATATAAAGACACATACACACATGCAACCACACTTAATTGATTACAGGAAAACATACACAGAGAATATAGTTAAATACCAAGGCAAAATATTTATTTAGATGATCTTTTATCTTACTAAAGTAGTCACTTTGAGTTCTAGGTGTTACTTGATGTAACATTTCACTAATATACCAACCAACTTGAAATACTTTTTCAGAGTTTTCTCTTTGAAGAAGTGCTTTGGCTCTGCTGATTCTAAAGTTCACTAGACTGGAATTGAAAGCAAATATAATGCTGACATTTTTAAATTAAAATCTCTTATTTTCAACCTATTGTGGTATCCAAATTAAGATTTCTTCATTTTCCAGAGTAGCAAATCAAGTTGTGCTTTGGAAGATATAGATATTGATTAGTGCAAATACTTCTATTTCAGATCTATCTATCAAACTGAATGTTTTTATTTTAACCAATAAAATGAGTACTGTATTAGTTTTCTATTGCTAATGTAGCAAATTACCACAAACTCAGTATTTTAAAAGCACCAAGTATATTTCCTTCTGGTTCTGGAGATCAGAGGTTCAAAATGTGTTGAGTGGGCTAAAACTAACGTGTAAATATAGCAGTGTTCCTTCTGAAGGTTCTTGTACCTTTGTAGAGGACAAATCTGGCAAATACAATGTTGACCATATTTATCCTCCTTAGTAATGAAACATATTCATCTATTTCACAATACAACATCAGGAGAACACTGTAACATCATTTTTATAGTATTCTTGCCAAATATGTGACCTTAATATGATCATGAGGAAACACAAATCAATCCAAAATTAAATAATATTTTTAAGGGACAGAATGGCCAGCAAATGCTCCTCAAATGTGTTAAGGTCATGAAAATTAAAGAAAAAGGAACTGCCACAAATTGGAATATACTGAGAAGCCATAATAGTCAAAATCGATGTAGAATCCTGGTTCAGAAAAAGAGCAATAGAAATTTCATGAGTAAATGTCTGCAGTTTAATAGTGTTGCATCAATATTAATTACCTGCAAAATATTCATAATTATATGAAATGCTAACATTAGGAAATACTAGGTGAAGTGAGAACTCTCTATAGTGTTTTCACAACTTTCTATAAGTCTAAAATTGTTTCAAAAATTTAAAAAAAAATGTTTTTTGAATAACTTTGTTGTTGCTATCATGTTTCCAAAACATCCCAAGGTTATCTACTGCTCCTGATCTCATTTTCCATGGATATTATGTGAATGCATACCTTGTCTTTTTTGGCAATTTTTCTATTACCATACTTTACTTAATGACCTACTATAAGGTTCACCTGTTAGGAACTATTTCATTTCTCCTGCATATTTTCCCCACCATTAAAGTAACATGTACAGTGAAAAGATGATTACTGCTTTGTGGTCTAAGTCAACAATTAACTCATAGATGTGGTCATGTATGGATGTGAGAGTTGGACTGTGAAGGAGGCTGAGTGCTGAAGAATTGATGCTTTTGAACTGTGGTGTTGGAGAAGACTCTTGAGGGTCCCTTGGACTGCAAGGAGATCCAACCAGTGCATTCTGAAGGAGATCAACCCTGGGATTTCTTTGGAAGGAATGATGCTAAAGCTGAAACTCCAGTTCTCTGGCCACCTCATGTGAAGAGTTGACTCATTGGAAAAGACTCTGATGCTGGGAGAGATTGGGGGCAAGAGGAGAAGGGGACGACAGAGGATGAGATGGCTGGATGGCATCACGGACTCAATGGATGTGAGTCTGAGTGAACTCCGGGAGATGGTGATGGACAGGGAGGCCAGGCATGCTGCGATTCATGGGGTCGCAAAGAGTCGGACATGACTCAGTGACTGAATTGAACTGAACTAGTACAATATATAGCAGATAAAAGTCTCTCAATCTCTCTGAAATGCTTAATAGGTTCTCCTGTTGCTGTTTTAAACTTTCTTTCCATTTTGAAGCATAAGCATGTAAAGTCAAATAGGCATACTTAGAATCAGTGTAGATATTTACTTACTGCCCCTTGCTTAACTCTAGAGCTTGGGTCAGAGCCACAAGCTCCGCTAACTGAGCACTGGTTCCCTGCGAGAGAGATTTTGCTTCTAAAACCTGTTTAGTATTCACCACAGCGTTACCTGCTTTGCGCTTCTCATCTCGAGCAAAAGAAGTGCCATCTGTAAATATTTCCATGTCAGGATTGTCTAATGGGGTATCATTAGATCTTCCCAAGCTGCATAGTTTAAAATTAGAAATTCCGAACAATCGTGATCAGGTGTTTTATTTTCCTTCTCAGGAAGGAAAGTGGCAGGATTTAAATTTCCACAAACTTTAAGCTTAGTTACTGGTCCTTTTAACAACAATGACTGATATTTAAGAAGCCTACTGTCTGTCATCCTAATATTAACCTTAGAATTTAAGGTTCCACTCACATCATGAAAAATCAGTACAGTAAGGTTTTGTCCATTAATTATTTTTAAAGTTTCAGGTGCTAATAAAGCCACTGCCCCATTTACTCTTAGGCGGCGTGGCCACCCATGTGAAATTACATCCAATATTCCACTTAGATAAGCAATATGTTGCTGGTGAGTTCCTCAGGGTTGTGTCAAAACTCCCAAGCCATATATTTTCTTTCAGTGACAAACAAATTAAATTCTGACCCTGTGGGCATGCTGAAAGTGAGAGCTTGCAGAAGAGCAGTCTGAAGAACCTTAAAAGCCTTTTGAGTATCTGGAGACCAAACTAGTTTGTCTGTTTGGGGCAGAGAGCTTCAGCTATAAGTTTAAAGTCCAGGCAAGTTCTCCATAACCCAGAATCCAAATGTGACAGTAGCCTATGATTCCCAAAAGTCCTCTCAGTTGTCTTAAATCCATGGGTAGGAGATGATTTAGTATAGGTTTAATTATTTCAGGGCCTATGGCCCTAGTCCCTTCTGATATAATTAGGCCCAGATATGTCAACTGTTGTTGACAAGGCTGAGCCTTTTCTCCTGATGCCTTGTAACCACAGCCTGGCAGAAAGTTTAAGAAATCTTCTGAGGCTCGTGAACAGGCTTCCTCTGTCTCAGTACAGAGCAAAATATAATCTACATACTGTAACACCAGTGCTTTAGAGCTGTTAAAGTTTTGTAGATCCCGTGACAAACTTTGACCAAATAAGTGAGAATTGTCATGAAATCCCTGGGGCAAACTGTCCAGGTTAACTGAGAAACTGGCTGCATAGGGTCTTCAAAGGCAAATAGAAATTGACTTTCCCCCACCAAAGGCACTGAATAGAAGACATCTTTCAAATCACTTACTGAGAAATATTTGGCTCCTTCGGAATTTCAGACAATAGAGTATAAGGATTAGGCACCATGGGGTGTAAAGGAACTACAGCCTCATTTATTACTCACAAATCTTGAACTAGTTTACATTTACCATTTGATTTCTTTATACCCAAAATAGGATTGTTGCATGGACTGTTACAAGGAACTAATAGTCCCTGCTCCTTTAAATTTTCAATGATGTGTTTTAACCCTTCCTTAACCTCAAGTTTCAGTGGATACTGCTTCTTATGTGGAAATAAGTGTGGGTCTTTGAACTTGACAACTGCAGGAATAGCATTTTGTGCTCAATCCACAGATTTTCCAACAGCCCATACTCTAGGATTTACATTTTGTTCAACTAAAGGAAAAAAAAAGGGAGGGCTCCATATTCATGAAAACAGAGACATGGACCTTGCTCAGTATATCCCTCCCCCAAAGGGATGAGGGGGATTCTGGCATGATCAGAATCTAGTGTGAAAATAGCACAGAGTCCAAGTCACAACTTACAGAAATAATATATTTTGGCTCGTCCAGACAGTCCATTACGGAAGCAGTTCAGGAAGAAAGTGGTCCAGGGGCTTCAATAAGCACGGAGTAAGTTGCCCCAGTGTCTGAAAGGAAATCTATGGATTGGCCCTCCACAGTTATTAATACCTGGGATTCCTCAGGTGTAATTAGGAAGAGAGCTTGTGTGGGGACCTCTGGGCATTTTCAGTCCTCATTGTCTTGAGAGTCTGACCCCTGAGACCTACACCTCTGGGGGCAATCTCTCTACCATTGTGGTCCTTTGCAGACCAGATATTTTGCCGGATGGCTTAGATGCCTGAGGGCAATCCAGCTTGAGGTGCCGCTCTTTTCCACAGTAATAGAAAGCCCATCCCTTTTCACCTGGGTCCCTCTGGACATTTTTTTCAGTCTGTTTAAGAATGGTTTTCATAGCCATTGAGAAGAGTTCCATCTGTTCCTTTGTATTTCTTTGCCTTTCATTCTTTTCCTCATATTCCCTACCATAATAGATTGCCTGAGCCAGTTGTAACAGATTATCTAAAGACTGATTTGATCCATACGCCCATTTTAATAGCTTATGGCAGATATCTGGAGCTGACTGAGTGAGAAATCTATCCTTTAAGATCACTTTTCCTTTGTTTTCTTCAGAACTGGTCTAATTATAAAACAGTATTATACTTAAGGGAGAAGGCAATGGCAACCCACTACACACTCTTGCCTGGAAAATCCCATGGATGGAGGAGCCTTGTAGGCTGCAGTGCATGGGGTCGCAAAGAGTCGGACACGACTGAGTAACTTCACTTTCACTTTCATACATTGGAGAAGGAAATGGCAACCCACTCCAGTGTTCTTGCCTGGAGAATCCTTGGGACGGCAGAGCCTGGTGGGCTGTCATCTATGGGGTCGCACAGAGTTGGACACGACTGAAGCGACTTAGCAGCAGCGTTATACTTAAGAGACCCTGCAACTGGCCACCATTCTCCATCCTCCAGTGGGTGCTGCAGCCATGCATTATCACATCATCACAGGTGTATCTTCTTTAAGCCCTGGGGATCAAATCTATCCCAGTTTTTCAGAAAACAGTTCAAAGGAGTGAGCCTGGAATTGTTAGCTCCCATTTGTAAGAGAGAAAATAAGTGACCAGTGCCATCTTTCTACATGAGGCGACCCTCCCTGCTTTAGATGAGGGTGTAGACAGACTTCACACCAAAGCTTTTCCTTCCTGGTCAGACTTAGTCTGTCCCTTACCGACACAGGCATCACACTCGTCCCTCCCGGTTTTACCACTGAGACGGGGTGGGGATGCACCAGGGGTAGACCTGATGGCAGCCCTGACTGACCTCCAGCTCTTCACAATAAAACCTTGCTTGCCTCTGATGCCACCTGGGGCACAATCAGAGTAACCTTTCGGAATGCCTCCCAGGCTAAATTGCTGGGAGAAGCATTCATCTCCTGAGTGTCTGTGCACGGCCCTGAGTATATTCCTGACCACAATAAGACCGATACATAAAACTGAGATGTTCCTTCCAAGGGCCACCACACCAGTATAAGAGCCTCCTCTGGTCCATTAAGAGCCAGCCTTACCAAAGGGGAAAAAAACAAAACAAACAAACAAACAAACAAAAAAAAACACTGCAGTCCCAATCTGAGTAACCTTTAACCTCAGAGATGCTCTGGAAGCTAGAGCTCCATCTAGCTTCTGAACTTTCGATTCCTAGCAAAGCTAGGCACTTCCTGACTACCAATTTGAGTTTGGGACCTAAGCCACAGTACACAGTAACAGCATAGATCACAAGTCCCTTGAAAGTCTATGATCTGATAGATTAGGTTAGTACTTCTAATTCCCAAGGAGTTATGAAATGGTCAAAGAGACTGAAAAGTTTGACTGAGAAAGGAGAGTTTCATCCACATGCTTTGCCCATTTCTGGTCTGTTCCCAATGGAGACGCTGGGTGTCCTTTGGCATTGGCAGGTCGCTATAAACCCCCAACAAGTTTCTGCCATAAGCCGTTATGAGGTCACCACAGAACCGCAGAGCAGAGACTGGCTCCTCACTTGCTTTGCTCAGGGCATTTCATTCATTCACACAAGCACACCATATAGTAAGTAAAGTACAGCAGAAAATGTGTCCAATAGGAGAACAAATAACTAGAGCTCCAGGCATCCTTACCTTGTCCTGAAGGAACCCAGACGAGCCCCCAAGATGAAAAGTTATTGCTGAATGAAAAGACACAGGGATTGCTGGCCTCTGGAGGAGAAGAATTCAATCCGGGGCTAGAGATGAGGCTTGAATGCTTAGAGCTTTTGTGTAATAAAGTTTTATTAAAGTATAAAGGAGATAGAGAAAGCTTCTGACATAGGCATCAGAAGAGGGCAGAAAGAGTACCCCCCATGCTAGTCTTCAGCTGGATGTTATATAGTCACTGCTGCTGCTGCTGCTAAGTCACTTCAGTTGTGTCCAACTCTGTGCGACCCCAGTCTGTTAATGAAAGAAAGGAATGTCTTAAAACTCAGAATGGCACCAGGCCCCTCATCCATAAGATGCATTTTGGGATAATCTTGTCACCAGATGATTCATCCCGGGCCATAAAATAATTTACTTAAATCTTGTAGAAGGGCAGATTACCATACAAATAGTTTTGTTTACACAGATTAGGGGAACAATATCTGAGTATAACATACTGGTTTGTCAAGTAGGTTCTGAGCCATTAGGTGAAACCGACTTGAAGACAGAGTCTGGAGTAAATGCACAGTACATTGGCATAGCTTAAGACAAACATTTCCATAAGAAAAATGCATTGGTTAACTCAAGGTTTGAGAATACTTAACTTCAGGTGAAACCAGGTGTCATTATGGCAACCTGTATTTTATGAGAAACCTTCTTTTTTAAATATGTATAGAGAAGGAAAAAATATCGCTATTTTGTTTCCTCCTGCTGCTTAAGAGAGATACAAATGTCTGACACTTGCAGCCTATTTCCTCCATTTGGGGATCCCTGGCCTTCCTGCCTGTTACCCTCTCACCATGAAGTGATGGGACTGGATGCCATGATCTTAGTTTTCTGAATGTTGAGGTTTAAATAAATATTACTCAGCCATAAAAAAGAATGAAATAATCCTACTTGCAGAAACATTATCATATTTAATGCAGTTTGTCAGAGAGAGAAAGATAAATATATCATTTATATGTAGAATCTAAAACAATTGTATCGATGAACATATATTACAAAGCAGAAATAGACCCACAGAGGAGCATAAAGATGGCAGAGGAATAGGATGGGAAGACCACTTTCTCCCTCACAAATTCCTCAAAAGAACATTTCAACGCTGAGCAAACTCCACAAAATAACTTCTGTAGGCTGGCAGAGGACATCAGGCAACCAGAAAAGCAGATCATTGTCTTCAAAAACAGGTAGGAAAAAATATAAAAGATGAAAAAGGAGACAAAGGAGGTGGGGAGGGAGCTCCGTCCCGGGAAGGGAAGCCGGTCCCGAGAAGGGAATTTTAAGAAGAGAGGTTTCCAAACACCAGGAAACACTCTCCCTGCCGAGTCTGTGGAGAGCCTTGGAAACACAGAGGGCAACATAACAGGAAGGAAAAATAAAGAAATAATTAAAACCAAGAGATTACAAGCCCAACAGTAACTCCCCCAGCGGAAAAGCAGCACAGACGCCTGCATCCGCCATTGGGAAGTGGGGGCAGGGCAGGGACGCGCGGGAGGCGCCGGCTGCAGTGCTTTGTAAGAATCGGGCAGGAACGCCCCAAGTACAACCAGAACGATCTAACTTGGGCTAGCAAACCAGACTGTGGGATAGCTACCACGCAAAAAACTCGAACATAAGACACCGCCAGGACCGAGCACAGAACAAAGGACGGAACGGAAAAAGCCGGCTGCAGACCATCCCCCACCGGGGACAGGCAGCCAGAGCCGTAAGGGCTGGAAAGGGGCAATTGCAGACCCGGAGAGACTTTACTTACCTAACTGCAAGCAGGCTTCTTTGCTAAGACTTCTGGGGGTGCTGGACAGTCACAATCTGCCCCACGGGGGACGCCAGCAGTCCACTCAGAAAGCTGAGCAGCAGCGGCAGAAAAGGTGACAAGCCGTGGCGATCGCGCTCGCCAAACTCCTGAGCTACTCGGACCTGGGAAGGGCACAAAGCACAGTCCCAGCCGAATCTGTGCCTCTGAGGGCTGCCTGAGTGCCAAACCTGAGTGGCTTGGACTGGGGAAGTGCACACAGCCTAGGGCCGGCCCCAGACGGTTCCCGGCTGAGCATCGTAGAGCCGGAGCGGTTTGTGCGCCGCGAGAAGGGACAGGTCAAGCGGGGCGGAGACACTGTGTGCACACGACAGTGCTATTTGTTTGCAGCATCCTCCCTCCCCCCTCCCCACAGCGCGACTGAACTAGTGAGCCTAAAAAACCAGCAAACGGAAGAAGTTAAACAGAGGGAACCACCTTGGAAGTGATCCCACACGGCCCAAAACATCAGAGCAGGGCCAGATATATTTTTACTATTTTTAAAATCATTCTTTTTTTTTTTCTTTTTTCTTTTTTTTTTTCTAACTTTTTTTTTTAATTGTTAAGTCATTTCTCCTCTAATTTTTATTACTATAACCTACTATTACTATTAAAAAAAAAGATTTTTTTTTTTTTTTTAAGGCAAACACAATATATAGCCTTTGGATGGTTGTTGGTTTTTTGTTTTTTTTTTGGTTTGTTTTTTTGTTTTGTTTTGTTTTTTTGTTTGTTTGTTTTTTAATAATTCTTGTTTTTTTTTTTTTTTCTTTCTTTCCTCCATTTTCCGTCTGCTTCTTTTCTTTAATATTGCATTTTTGAAAATCCAACCTCTACTCTAGATTTTTAATCTTTGCTCTTAGGGTTTTTGTTGTCAATTTTGTACTTTTAAAAACCCAAACTTCACTACCCAAGTTTACCTGAGAGCGAGATTACTGGCTTGACCACTTTATTCTCCTTTGGACTCTCCTTTTTCTCCACCAGGTGGCCTCTGTCTCTTTTCTCCCCCATCTCTTCTCTATCCAATTCTGTGAATCTCTGTGTGTTCCAGACGGTGGAGAACACCTAAGGAACTGGTTACTGGCAGGATTTGTCTCTCTCCTTCTCATTCCTCTCTCTTATCCTCCTGGTCACCTCTGTCTACTTCCTCCCTTTCCTCTTCCCCGTATAACTCCGTAAATACCTCTGAGTGGTCTAGACTATAGAGCGCACATTAGGAAGTGACTACTGGCTAGCTTGCTCTCTCCTCTTTTGATCTCACCGCATCTCATTCCAGTTACCTCTAGCTACCCCCTCCATCTTCTCTTCTCCTTGTAACTCAGTGAACCTCTTTGAGTGTCCCTCAATGCGGAGAAACTTTTCATCTTTAACCTAGATGTTTTATCATCGGTGCTGTATAGATGGAGAAGTCTAGAGGCTACTGTAAAAATAAAACTGAAAACCAGAAGCAGGAGGCTTAAATCCAAAGCCTGAAAACATTAGAGAACTCTTGAATTCAGGGAACATTAAGCAATAGGAGCTCATCAAATGCCTCCATACCTACACTGAAACCAAGCTCCACCCAAGGGCCAACAAGTTCCAAAACAAGACATACCACTCAAATTCTCCAGCAACACAGGAACACTCCCCTGAGCTTCAATATACAGGCAGCTCAAGATTATTCCAAAACCTTTGATATCTCATAACCCATTACTGGTCACTCCACTGCACTCCAGAGAGAAGAAACCCAGCTCCACCCACCAGAACTCCAACACAAGCCTCCCTAACCAGGAAACCTTGACAAGCCACTGATAGAATCTCACCCACAGTGAGGAAGCTCCATAATAAAGGGAACTCCACAAATTACCAGAATATAAAAAGGCCACCCCAAACACAGCAATAAAACCAAGATGAAGAGACAGAGGAATACTCAGCAGGTAAAGGAACAGGAGAGTTGCCCACCAAACCAAACAAAAGAGGAAGAAGTAGGGAATCTACCTGAGAAGGAATTCCGAATATTGATAGTCAAAATGATCCAAAATCTTGAAATCAAAATGGAATCACAGATAAATAGCCTAGAGACAAGGATTGAGAAGATGCAAGAATGGTTTAACAAGGACCTAGAAGAAATAAAAAAAGTCAAAATATAATGAATAACACAATAAATGAGATCAGAAACACTCTGGAGGCAACAAATAGAATAACGGAGGCAGAAGATAGGATTAGTGAAATAGAAGATAGAATGGTAGAAATAAATGAATCAGAGAGGAAACAAGAAAAACGAATTAAAAGAAATGAGGACAATCTCAGAGACCTCCAGGACAATATGAAACGCTCCAATATTCGAATTATAGGAGTCCCAGAAGAAGAAGACAGAAAGAAAGATCATGAGAAAATCCTTGAGGAGATAATAGTTGAAAACTTCCCTAAAATGGGGAAGGAAATAATCACCCAAGTCCAAGAAACACAGAGAGTTCCAAATAGGATAAACCCAAGGCGAAACACCCCAAGACACATATTAATCAAGTTAACAAAGATCAAACACAAAGAACAAATATTAAAAGCAGCAAGGGAAAAACAACAAATAACACACAAGGGGATTCCCATAAGGATAACAGCTGATCTTTCAATAGAAACTCTTCAGGCCAGGAGGGAATGGCAAGACATACTTAAAGTGATGAAAGACAATAACCTACAGCCCAGATTACTGTACCCAGCAAGGATCTCATTCAAATATGAAGGAGAAATCAAAAGCTTTACAGACAAGCAAAAGCTGAGAGAATTCAGCACCACCAAACCAGCTCTCCAACAAATTCTAAAGGATATTCTCTAGACAGGAAACATGAAAAGGGTGTATAAACCCGAACCCAAAACAATAAAGTAAATGGTAACTGGATCATACTTATCAATAATTACCTTAAACGTAAATGGGTTGAACGCCCCAACCAAAAGGCAAAGACTGGCCGAATGGATACAAAAACAAGACCCCTCTATATGCTGCTTACAAGAGACCCACCTCAAAACAAGGGACACATACAGACTGAAAGTGAAGGGCTGGAAAAAGATATTCCACGCAAATAGAGACCAAAAGAAAGCAGGAGTGGCAATACTCATATCCGATAAAATAGACTTTAAAACAAAGGCTGTGAAAAGAGACAAAGAAGGCCACTACATAATAATCAAAGGATCAATCCAAGAAGATATAACAATTATAAATATATATGCACCCAATATAGGAGCACCACAATATGTAAGACAAATGCTAACAAGTATGAAAGGGGAAATCAACAATAACACAATAATAGTGGGAGACTTTAATACCCCACTCACACCTATGGACAGATCAACTAAACAGAAAATTAACAAAGAAACACAAACTTTAAATGATACATTAGATCAGTTAGACCTAATTGATATCTATAGGACATTTCACCCCAAAACAATGAATTTCACCTTTTTTTCAAGTGCTCATGGAACCTTCTCCAGGATAGATCACATCCTGGGCCATAAATCTAAACTTGATAAATTCAAAAAAATCGAAATCACTCCAAGCATCTTTTCTGACCATAATGCATTAAGATTAGATCTCAATTACAGGAGAAAAACTACTAAAAATTCCAACATATGGAGGTTGAACAACACACTTCTGAATAACCAACAAATCACAGAAGAAATCAAAAAAGAAATCAAAATATGCATAGAAACTAATGAAAATGAAAACACAACAACCCAAAACCTGTGGGACACTATAAAAGCAATGCTAAGAGGAAAGTTCATAGCAAAACAGGCATACCTCAAGAAACAAGAAAAAAGTCAAATAAATAACCTAACTCTACAACTAAAGCAACTAGAAAAGGAAGAATTGGAGATCCGCAGAGTTAGTAGAAGGAAAGAAATCTTAAAAATTAGGGCAGAAATAAATGCTAAAGAAACAAAAGAGACCATAGCAAAAATCAACAAAGCCAAAAGCTGGTTCTTTGAAAGGATAAATAAAATTAACAGACCACTAGCCAGACTCATCAAGAAGCAAAGAGAGAAAAATCAAATCAATAAAATTAGAAATGAAAATGGAGAGATCACAAGAGACAACACAGAAATACAAAGGATCATAAGAGACTACTATCAGCAGTTGTATGCCAGTAAAATGGACAACGTGGAAGAAATGGACAAATTCTTAGAAAAGTACAATTTTCCAAAACTGAACCAGGAAGAAATAGAAAATCTTAGCAGACCCATCACAAGCACAGAAATTGAAACTGTAATCAGAAATCTTCCAGCAAACAAAAGCCCAGGTCCAGACGGCTTCACAGCTGAATTCTACCAAAAATTTCGAGAAGAGCTTACACCTATCCTACTCAAACTCTTCCAGAAAATTGCAGAGGAAGGCAAACTTCCAAACTCATTCTATGAGGCCACCATCACCCTAATACCAAAACCTGACAAAGATGTCACAAAAAAAGAAAACTACAGGCCAATATCACTGATGAACATAGATGCAAAAATCTTCAACAAAATTCTAGCAGTCAGAATCCAACAACACATTAAAAAGATCATACACCATGACCAACTGGGCTTTATCCCAGGGATGCAAGGATTCTTCAATATCCGCAAATCAATCAATGTAATTCACCACATTAACAAATTGAAAAATAAAAACCATATGATTATCTCAATAGATGCAGAGAAGGCCTTTGACAAAATTCAACATCCATTTATGATAAAAACTCTCCAGAAAGCAGGAATAGAAGGAACATAGCTCAACATAATAAAAGCTATATATGACAAACCCACAGCAAACATTATCCTCAATGGTGAAAAATTGAAAGCATTTCCCCTAAAGTCAGGAACAAGACAAGGGTGTCCACTTTCACCGCTACTATTCAACATAGTTCTGGAAGTTTTGGCCACAGCAATCAAAGCAGAAAAAGAAATAAAAGTAATCCAAATTGGAAAAGAAGAAGTAAAATTCTCACTGTTTGCAGACGACATGATCCTCTACATGGAAAACCCTAAAGACTCCACCAGAAAATTACTAGAGCTCATCAATGAATATAGTAAAGTTGCAGGATATAAAATCAACACACAGAAATCCCTTGCATTCCTATACACTAATAATGAGAAAGTAGAAAAAGAAATTAAGGAAACAATTCTATTCACCATTGCAATGAAAAGAATAAAATACTTAGGAATATATCTACCCAAAGAAACTAAAGACCTATATATAGAAAACTATAAAACACTGATGAAAGAAATCAAAGAGGACACTAATAGATGGAGAAATATACCATGTTCATGGATTGGAAGAATCAATAGAGTGAAAATGAGTATACTACCCAAAGCAATCTACAAATTCAATGCAATCCCTATCAAGCTACCAGCCATATTTTTCACAGAACTAGAACAAATAATTTCAAGATTTGTATGGAAATACAAAAAACCTCGAATTGCCAAAGCAATCTTGAGAAAGAAGAATGGAACTGGAGGAATCAACTTGCCTGCCTTCAGGCTCTACTACAAAGCCACAGTCATCAAAACAGTATGGTACTGGCACAAAGACAGACATATAGATCAATGGAACAAAATAGAAAGCCCAGAGATAAATCCACACACATATGGACATCTTATCTTTGACAAAGGAGGCAAGAATATACAATGGAGTAAAGACAATCTTTTTAACAAGTGGTGCTGGGAAAACTGGTCAACCACTTGTAAAAGAATGAAACTAGATCACTTTCTAACACCGCACACAAAAATAAACTCAAAATGGATTAAAGATCTAAATGTAAGACCAGAAACTATAAAACTCCTAGAGGAGAACATAGGCAAAACACTCTCAGACATAAATCACAGCAGGATCCTCTATGATCCACCTCCCAGAATTCTGGAAATAAAACCAAAAATAAACAAATGGGACCTAATTAAAATTAAAAGCTTCTGCACAACAAAGGAAACTATAAGCAAGGTGAAAAGACAGCCTTCTGAATGGGAGAAAATAATAGCAAATGAAGCAACTGACAAACAACTAATCTCAAAAATATACAAGCAACTTATGCAGCTCAATTCCAGAAAAATAAATGACCCAATCAAAAAATGGGCCAAAGAACTAAATAGACATTTCTCCAAAGAAGACGTACAGATGGCTAACAAACACATGAAAAGATACTCAACATCACTCATTATCAGAGAAATGCAAATCAAAACCACAATAAGGTACCACTTCACACCAGTCAGAATGGCTGCGATCCAAAAATCTGCAAGCAATAAATGCTGGAGAGGGTGTGGGGAAAAGGGAACCCTCCTACACTGTTGGTGGGAATGCAAACTAGTACAGCCACTATGGAGAACAGTGTGGAGATTCCTTAAAAAATTGCAAATAGAACTACCTTATGACCCAGCAATCCCACTGCTGGGTATACACACCGAGGAAACCAGAATTGAAAGGGACACATGTACCCCAATGTTCATCGCAGCACTGTTTATAATAGCCAGGACATGGAAACAACCTAGATGTCCATCAGCAGATGAATGGATAAGAAAGCTGTGGTACATATACACAATGGAGTATTACTCAGCTGTTAAAAAGAATTCATTTGAATCAGTTCTGATGAGATGGATGAAACTGGAGCCGATTGTACAGAGTGAAGTAAGCCATAAAGAAAAACACCAATACAGTATACTAACACATATATATGGAATTTAGAAAGATGGCAATGACGACCCTGTATGCAAGACAGGAAAAAAGACAGAGCTGTGTATAACGGATCTTTGGACTCAGAGGGAGAGGGAGAGGGTGGGATGATTTTGGAGAATGGCATTCTATCAGGTATACTATCATGTAAGAATTGAATCGCCAGTCCATGTCTGACGCAGGATACAGCTTGCTTGGGGTTGGTGCATGGGGATGACCAACTGAGATGTTATGGGGAGGGAGGGAAGGGGGGTTCATGTTTGGGAACACATGTAAGAATTAAAGATTTTAAAATTTTAAAAAAAAAAAAAAAGGAAAGAAATAGACCCACAGACCAAGAAATGGAAACTTATGGTAACCAGAGAGGAAGAAAGGGGGAGGGATTAATCTGGAATTAGGGGTTAACAGATATTGGTATATATATATATAAAATAGATAAACAACAAGGACTTACTGTGTAGCACAGGGAACTATATTCAATATCTTGTAATGACTTTTAATGGCAAATAATATGAAATATATGTGTGTAACCGAATCATTTTGCTGTACACTTGAAACGATATTTCAATAAAAATAGAAGTTAAAACAAATAGCCTGGAATAAAGGTCATGCCAAAGAAATATTTTGGGATGGCAAATTCTGCTCCCTTACACTGCTGTGACTAGTTGAAGGACACTTCTATTGGCATATTAGAGGTAGAGATGAGGGATGCTGCTAAAAACTCTTGAGTACACAATACAGATTTTTGTACCTGCCTAAAGTATCAATAGTGACAAGGTTGGAAAGGTTTCTACAGACAAAATCAAGCTGGAGCACATATGATACACTAGAAGAAAATTTCATTAGGACTTTTCCCCTCTCCAGATAAATGTAAAATAACTTTTTCATTTACTGGCTTTGTTAAGTATCTATTTTTACTTATTCTCATATTTCATAAAATAGTAGTGTATAAGAAATAAAAATGCTTGCTTTTAAAGTTAGAGTAGAAGCATAACCTAGAATATCCTTCTTTCAAGGACTTATTCTGAAAACATACTTTATTCCATTTCTCTATGATCTTACCAGAGAGACTGCTGGACAGACTCCTTATAGACTCATGCCTTGGAAGGACTAACAGTTTTTGTCCTTGGGAAAGGCGAATATTTTTATTTGAATGAACATAATAGCTTACTTTTAGCAAGCTATTGGAAATAATATATGTGTATTAATAAGAACAATACTTGTAAACTTACAAACTGCAGGAAATCTGTCACTACTTACACCTTTCCCTCTCTATTTGCCATGAAGCAATGGTGCTGGATACCATTATCTTATTATTATTATTATTTTAATATATAGTTCTAAGTCAGCTATTTTTACTCTCTTCCTTTATCACACTCATCAAGAGGATCTCAACCATCATCAAGAGCCTCTTTAGTTCCTCTTCACTTTCTGCCATTAGACTGGTGATATTCACAACATCTGAGGTTATTGATGTTTCCTCTGCCTATCTTGATTCCAACTTGTCACTCATCCAGCCTGGCATTTTTCATGATGTGCTCAGCATATAGATTAAATAAACAGGATGATAGCAGACAGCCCTGTTGTACTCATTTCTCAATCTTGAACAAATCAGTTGTTCCATACAGGGATTTAACTGTTGCTTCTTGACCAGCAGACAGGTTACTCAGGTGACAGGTAAGATAGTCTGATATCCCCATTTCTTTAGGTGCTTATCATGTTTTGTTATGATTCACACAGTCAAAGGGTTGCGCATAGTCGGTGAAATAGAGGTAGATGTTTTTCTGGAATTCCCTAGCTTTCTCTATAATCCTGCAAATGTTGGCAATTTGATCTCTGGTTCTTCTTCCTTTTCTCAACACAGCTTGGACATCTGGTAACTCCTGGTTTGCATAATGCTAAACCTGAGCATGCAAGATTTTAATAATGACCTTACTAACATGGGAGATGAGTGCAGTTGTCCGATGGTTACCACATTCTTTAATGCTACCCATCTTGGGAAGTGAGATGAGGATTGACTTTTTCTAGCCCGGTGGCCAGTGCTAGGTCTTCCAGATTTGCTGACATATTGAATGCAACACTATGATGGTATCATCCTTTAAGGTTTTGAATAGTTCTATTGGAATCCCATCACATTCACTTGCTGTATTAACAGCATTTTTAAGGCATACTTGACTTCGCACTCCAGAATGTCTGTCTCTGGGTGGCTATATATTGTGGATTTATAAATTTATTCAATTATGTGAGTTTAAGAAATGATTCAGTTCAGTTCAGTTTAGTCACTCAGTCATGTCCGACTCTTTGCTACCCCAAAAATCGCAGCTCCCGCAGTTCACTCACACGCACATCGACTGAGTTGGTGATGCCATCCAGCCATCTCATCCTCTGTCATCCACTTCTCCTCCTGCCCCCAATCCCTCCCAGCATCAGAGTCTTTTCCAATGAGTCAACTCTTCACACAAAGTGGCCAGAGAACTGGAGTTTCAGCTTTAGCATCATTCCTTCCAAAGAACACCCAGGGATGATCTCCTTTACAATGGACTGGTTGGATCTCCTTGCAGTCCAAGGGACTCTCAAGAGTCTTCTCCAACACCACAGTTCAAATGTATCAATTTTTCGGCGCTCAGCTTTCTTCACAGTCCAACTATCCCATTCATACTTGACTACTGGAAAAACCATAGCCTTGACTAGACGGACCTTTGTTGGCAAAGTAATGTCTCTGCTTTTCAATATGCTATCTAGGTTGGTCATAACTTTCCTTCCAAGAAGTAAGCATCTTTTAATTTCATGTGATTTTGGAGCCCCCCCGCCAAATTAAAGTCTGACACTGTTTCCACTGTTTTCCCATCTATTTCCCATGAAGTGATGGGACAAGATGCCATGATCTTCATTTTCTGAATGTTGAGTTTTAAGCCAACTTTTTCATTCTCCTCTTTAACTTTCATCAAGAGGCTTTTTATTTCCTCTTCATTTTCTGCCTTAAGGGTGGTGTCATCTGCATATCTGAGATTATTGTAATGCTGAAGAAGCTGAAGTTGAACGGTTCTATGAAGACCTACAGGACCTTTTAAAACTAACCCCTAAAAAAGATGTTCTTTTCATTATAAGGGACTGGAATGCAAGAGTAGGAAGTCAAGAAACACTTGGATTAACAGGCAAATTTGGCTTAGGATATGGAATGAAGCAGGGCAAAGGCTAATAATTTTGCCAGGAGAACACACTGGTCATAGTAAACACCCTCTTCCAACAACACAAGAGAAGATTCTACAATGGACATCACCAGATGGTGAACACAAAAATCAGATTGATTATATTCTTTGCATCCAAAGATGGAGAAGCTCTATAGAGTCAGCAAAAACAAGACTGGAAGCTGACTTTGCCTCAGATCATGAATTCCTTATTGCCAAATTCTGAGTGAAATTGAAGGGGAACACCACTAGACCATTCAGGTATGATCTACAGTAAATCCCTTATGATTATACAGTGGAAGTGAGAAATAGATTTAAGGGCCTAGATTTGATAGATGGAGTGCCTGATGAACTATGGAATGAGGTTCATGACATTGTACAGGAAACAGGAATCAAGACCATTCCCATGGAAAATAAATGCAAAAAAGCAAAATGGCTGTCTGAAGAGGCCTTACAGATAGCTGTGAAAAGAAGAAAAGTGAAAAGCAAAGGAGAAATGGAAAGCTATAAGCATCTGAATGCAGAGTTCCAAAGAAGAGCAAGGAGAAAAAGAAAGCCTTCCTTAGAGACCAATGCAAAGAAATAGAGGCAAACAACAGAATGGGAAAGACTAGAGATCTCTTCAAGAAAATTAGAGATATCAAGGGAACATTTCATGCAAAGATGGGCTTGATAAAGGACAGAAATGGTATGTACCCAACAGAAGCAAAATATATTAAGAAGAGGTGGCAATAATACACAGAAGAACTGTACAAAAAAGATCTTCATGACCAAGATAATCACGAAGGTATGATCACTCACCTAGAGCTAGATATCCTGGGATGTGAAGTCAAGTGAGCCTTAGAAATTATTTCTACGAACAAAGCTAGTGGAGGTGAAGGAATTTCATTTGAGCTATTTTAAATCCTGAAAGATGATGCTGAAAAAGTGCTGCAGTAAATATTTCAGCAAATTTGGAAAACTCAGCAGTGGCCACAGGACTGGAAGAGATCAGTTTTCATTCCAATCTCAAAGAAAGGCAATGCCAAAGAATGCTCAAACTACCACACAATTGCACTCATCTCACACACTAGTATTGCTCAAAATTCTCCAAGTCAGGCTTCAGCAATACGTGAACTGTGAATTTCCAGATGTTCAAGCTGGTTTTAGAAAGGGCAAAAGAACCAGAGATCTAATTGCCAACATTCGGTGGATCATCAAAAAAGCAAGAGAGTTCCAGAAAAACATCTATTTCTGCCTTATTGACTATGCCAGAGCCTTTGACTGTGTGGATCACAATCAACTTTGGAAAATTCTGAAAAAGATAGGAATACCAGACCACCTGATATGCCTCTTGTGAAACTTATATGCATGTCAGGAAGCAACAGTTAGAACTGGACATGGAACAACAGACTGGTTCCAAATGGGAAAAGGAGTACATCAAGGCTATATATTGTTACCCTGCTTATTTAACTTATGTGCAGAGTACATTATGAGAAAGGCTGGGCTGGAAGAGGCACAAGCTGGAATCAAGATTGCCAGGAGAAATATCGATAACCTCAAATATGCAGATGACACCACCCTTATGGCAGAAAATGAAGAGGAACTACAAAGCTTCTTGATGAAAGTGAAAGAGGAGAGTGAAAAAGTTGGCTTAAAGCTCAGCATTTATGAAACTAAGATCATGGCATCTTGTCCCATCACTTCATGGGAAATAGATGGGGGCACAGTGTAAGTCTTTATTTTTTATTCTGCAAAATCACTGCAGATGGTGACTGCAGCTATGAAATTAAAAGACGTTTACTCCTTGGAAGAATAGTTATGACCAACTTGAATAGCATATTCAAAAGCAGAGATATTACTTTTCCACCAAGATCTGTCTAGTCAAGACTATGGTATTTCCAGTGGTCATGTATGGATGTGAGAGTTGGCCTGTGAAAAAGAAGAATTGATGCTTTTGAACTGTGGTGTTGGAGAAGACTTCAAGGAGATCCAATCAGTCCATCCTAAAGGAAATCAGTCCTGGGTGTTGCTTGGAAGGACTAATGCTGAGACTGAAATGCCAATATTTTGGCTACCTCATGCGAAGAGTTGATTCATTGGAAAAGAATCAACTCCTGATGCTTGGAGTGATTGGAGGCAGGAGGAGAATGGGACAATAGATGAGATGGTTGGATGGCATCACTGACTCAATGGACATGAGTTTGAGTGAACTCCAGAAATTGGTGATGGACAGGGCGGCCTGGCATGCTATGATACATGGGGTTGCAAAGAGTCAGACATGGCTGAGCAACTGAACTGAACTTAACTGAATCAATGTATATAATAAAGATGCAGGATATAAAATTAATACCCAGAAATTCCTTGCATTCTTATACACTAAGAATTCAAAAACAGAAGGAATAATTAAGGAAACAATCCCCTGCACCATTACAATGAAAAGAATAAAATACTTAGGGATAAATTTACCTTAAGGAGCAAAATACCTACTTAAAGAAAATGATAGACAATGGTGACAGAAATAAAAAGTGACTCAAATAGACAGAAATATACTATGTTCATGGATTAAAATAATGAATATAGTAAAAATGAGTATATAACCAAAAACAATCTATAGATCCATTGCAATCCCTAACAATTACCATTATTTTTCACAGAACTAGAACAAACAATACCACAATTTGTATGGAAACACAAAAAACCTTAAATAGCCAAAGCGGTCTTGAGCAAGGAAAGTTGAACTGGAGGAATCAACCTTTCTGACTTCAGACTATATTAAAAAGCTACAGTTATCAATACAGTATGGTATTGATATAAACACATAAATATAGATGAATGGAACATGCTAGAACTCTTTGTAACCCCATACACAAAAATAAACTCAAAATGAATTAATAAGAAAATATAAAACTCCTTGAGGAAGACATAAATCATAGCAAGAACATTCTCAGACATAAATCATAGCAAGATCCTTTATGACCCACCTCCAAGAGTAATGGAAATAAAAATAAATAAATAAATAAATAAATAAATAAATGGGACTTATTTAAACTTAAAAGCTTTTTCTCAATGAAGGAAAGTATAAGCAAGATGAAAAGGCACCCTTTAGAATGTGAGAAAATAATATTAAAAAAAAAAATAACTGAGAAAGAATTACTTTCCCAAGTATACAAGCATCTCATGTAGCTCAATACCAGAAAAATAAACAACCCAATCAAAAAAATGGGCCAAAGTTCTAAACAGGCATTTCTCCAAGGAAGACATTAAGATGGATAATAAACACATGAATAGATGCTCAACATCACTCATTATCAAAGAAATGAAAAATCAAAACCACAATGAGGTACCATCTCATTCCAATCAGAATGGCAGCCATCAAAAAGTCTACAAATAATAAATGCTGGAGAGGATGTGGAGAAAGGGAACTCTCTTACACTATTTTTGGGAATACAAACTAGTACAGCCACTAGGGAGAACAGTGTGGAGATTCCTTAAAAAAACTGGAAATAGAACTTCCATAAGACCCAGCAATCCCACTGCTAGGCATATACACTAAGGAAACCAGAATTGAAAGAGACACATGCACTCCAATGTTCATTGCAGCACTGTTTACAGTAGCTAGGATATAGAAGCAATGTAGATATCCACTGGTACACAAAATAATAAGGAATTGTGTTATATATACACAATGGAATATTACTCAGCTATAAAAATGAATGCATTTGAATTAATTCTTGAGGTGGATGAAAATGGCTCCTATTATGCAAAGTAATCCAGAAAGATAAACATTAATGTATTATGTTGACACATATATATGGGATTTAGAAAGACCATATTTACAACTCTATATGTGACAGCAAAAGAGACACAGATGTAAAGAACAGATTTTGGACTCTGTGGGAGAAGGTGAGGGTGGGATGATTTGAGAGAATAGCATTGAGTCATGTGTATTACTATAGGTAAAATAGATGACCAGTTCAGTGCATGAAGTATTGCGCTCAAAGCTGGTGCTCTGAGACAACCCAGAGGGAATGAGGGGGAAAGGATGTGGTAGGAGTTTCAGGATGGGGGGAAACATGTACACTGTGGCTGATTTATGTCAATGTATGGCAAAAACCATCACAATATTGTAAAGTAATTAGCCTCAAATTAAAATAAATAAATTAATTATAAAAAAATAAGTTAAAGAGATTTGGGAATTTCTAGATTAACTTTCTATAAACATATGTATATTTCCTTATAATATTAATGATTCATATTTTAAATAATTATGTTTTACTAGTGACCACCTGACCTGCCTCTTGAGAAACCTATATGCAGGTCAGGAAGCAACAGTTAGAACTGGACATGGAACAACAGACTGGTTCCAAATAGGAAAAGGAGTACATCAAGGCTGTATATTGTCACCCTGCTTATTTAACTTCTATGCAGAGTACATCATGAGAAACCCTGAACTGGAAGAAGCACAAGCTGGAATCAAGATTGCCGGGAGAAATATCAATAACCTCAGATATGCAGATGACACCACCCTTATGGCAGAAAGTGAAG
This sequence comes from Capricornis sumatraensis, assembly GCF_032405125.1. Taxonomy (NCBI): domain Eukaryota; kingdom Metazoa; phylum Chordata; class Mammalia; order Artiodactyla; family Bovidae; genus Capricornis; species Capricornis sumatraensis. Next base: position 10,833,236 of record NC_091080.1, on the reverse strand, counting down.
AGGAACTAAAGAGCTTTTTAATGAAAGTGAAAGAGGAGAGTGAAAAAGTTGGCCTAAATCTCAACATTCAGAAAACGAAGATCATGGCATCTGGTCCCATCACTTCATGGGAAATAGATGGGGTAAGAGTGGAAACAGTGTCAGACTTTATTTTTTGGGGCTCCAAAATCACTGCAGATGGTGACTGCAGCCATGAAATTAAAAGAGGCTTACTCCTTGGAAGAAAAGTTATGACCAACCTAGATTTCATATTCAAAAGCAGAGACATTACTTTGCCAACAAATGTCCATCTAGTCAAGGCTATGGTTTTTCCAGTGGTCATGCATGGATGTAAGAGTTGGACTGTGAAGAAAGCTGAGCACGAAAGAATTGATGCATTTGAACTGTGGTGTTGGAGAAGACTAGAGAATCCCTTGGATTGCAAGGAGATCCAACCAGTCCATTCTGAAGGAGATCAGCCCTGGGATTTCTTTGGAAGGAATGATGCTAAAGCTGAAACTCCAGTATATTGGCCACCTCATAGGAAAAGTTGGCTCATTGGAAAAGACCCTGATGCTGGGAGGGACTGGGGGCAGGAGGAGAAGGGGACGACAGAGGATGAGCTGGCTGGATGGCATCACTGATTCTATGGACGTGAGTCTGAGTGAACTCTGGTAGTTGGTGATGGACAGGGAGGCCTGGCGTGCTGCGATTGATAGGGTCACAAAGAGTTGGACACAACTGAGCGACTGAACTGAGTTGAACTGAGTGAACTATAAAAATAATTTAGAGTCCACTTACAGAGATGTAATTCTGTATTTTGATTATGTATAAAATCACTCACTTTTCAAAGTGAGAGGAATCTTGGTATCATACAGATTTTAATCCAACCCCGGTGTCTATTTCGGAGAAGGCAATGGCAACCCACTCCGGTACTCTTGCCTGGAAAATCCCATGGATGGAGGAGCCCAGTAGGCTGCAGTGCATGGGGTCGCTAGGAGTCGGACACAACTGAGCGACTTCACTTTGACTTTTCACTTTCATGCATTGGAGAAGGAAATGGCAACCCACTGCAGTGTTCTTGCCTGGAGAATCCCAGGGATGGGGGAGCCTGGTGGGCTGCCATCTATGAGGTCTCACAGAGTCGGACACGACTGAGCGACTTCACTTTCACTCTTCACTTACATGCATTGGAGAAGGAAATGGCAACCCACTCCAGTGCTCTTGCCTGGAGAATCCCAGGGACGGGGGAGCCTGGTGTGCTGCCGTCTCTGGGGTCGCACAGAGTCAGACACGACTGAAGCAACTTAGCAGCAGCAGTGTCTATTTGAAATCTGATTCTAAATTGAGTGAGTCAGTATTATGAAATGTTTAAGGAAATTCAGTTATTTTTCCCCTCATTTTATTATATATTTGGAGTATATATCAAGTATATAAAGGATCCATATTTATTTCTCACCTTTTATCCCCTCTTTCCTTTCTTGGGATATTAATCTTTATGCTAGCTGCCCCATCAGGGAATTTTTCAGATGAAAGAAGAGGTAATGGAACTTAGAGAAGTCCAATTTTATTTGTTAATAAAAAGGAGGTTGAAAATAATGGTTAAAATTGGATTTTTAAACTAGCAGTGTATATAATTTATTCCATCATGCCAATTTCCCATTTGCCTTCTCTTTATTGCAGGTAATTGAGAATTAGCCATGTTTGTTATTTTTAGCACTCTGTTTTTTGTCAGAAATGGAAATGAAATTACAAAAGCAGGTAAAGAAAAACTATGAAAAATATTTAAAAACCCAACATTTCTGATTCAGGAAAACTTGGAAAATAATTGTTAAGATAGTATTTGTTTTATCATCAATGCTAGATTTTGAGGAACTAAATTTTTAAAGCTTAGGGATAGCACATTTTACTTATTTTTTTTTCTTCCTTAACCCTGAAATTCTGCCTATTAACACAAACTATGTTTTTTCAGAAAACAAAATATTCTAGATGCATTTAAAACTTTGATAATCAGTAAGTTAAGGTTAATCTGGGAAAAATGAGAAAAAAAGAGTTTTATATTTCAAAGTATGTTCAAAATGAACAGAGCTTCTAATGCTATTTATTTGTAATGGTTTAAATTCACATACAAGGTATTCATTTGAAGGACATTTGAAGTCTGAGTTATAATGCATTAGTCATCCTTGAAAACCCAGGCAATTAATATTCACAAATACAGAATTCCCTAAACATTATTTTTGTTCACATCTCATTTATATATGCTTGTGGGAATTATTTCTTGTTAAAACGCAGATTATAAAATTCTTGGCTAACAAAAGAAATCCCTTGTCATTTTATACTGAAAGATGTCAATGCAAAGTACTGTTTTGTTTCTTTCTTCTTTTTTTTTTTTTTCAAAATACCTGTTTGGCCTTTAATTTCAAATACTTAGTGATGCTAGGATTCATATTTCCATAATGAGAAGAAAAAAAGGTTCCATTTTAAGCTTCGCTATGCCAGTTAACTTCCCAGATGACCCTAGTGTTAAATAACCTGTCTGCCAATGCAGGAGATATAAGAATATTCTTGCCTGGAAATCCCAAGGACAGAGGAGCCTGGCAGGCTTCAGTTCATGAGGTCACAAACAGAGGAACACAACTGAAGTGACTTAGCATGCACCTAACAAGCATGCAAGCCAGTTTTATTTATTATCCACAAAATAAATATTTCCTATTTTAAATAGAGCTTCCAACATCCTAGGAAGTTTAACATGTCTATGAAGTGTAAGTTATTTACATATTACCATAGAAATCAGAATCCCATTTAAAAAATTATATGCTTATGTAAAGGGCTTCCCTGGTGGCTCAGTCAGTAAACATTCTGCCTGAAATGCAGGAGAACATGGGTAGGGAAGATTTCCTGGGGAAGAGAATGACAACCCACGCCAGTATTCTTGCCTGGGGAATTCCTGGACAGAGGAGACTGACAGGGCTACAGTCCATGGAAATGAAAGTTGCTTAGTCATGTCCAGCTCTTTGTAACCCCATGGACTATATAGTCCATGGAATTCTGCAGGCCAGAATACTGGAGTGGAGTAGCTGTTCCCTTCTCCATGGGATCTTTCCAACCCTGGGACTGAATCCAGGTCTTCCACATGGCAGGTGGATTCTTTACCAGCTGAGCCACCAGGGAAGCCCAAGAACACTGGAGTGGGTAGACTATCCCTTCTCCAGCAGATATTCCTGACCCAGGAATCGAATTGGTGTCTCCTGCATTTCAGATGGATTCTTACCAGCTGAGATATCGGGGAAGCCCATTAGACTGCAAAGAGTCTGACAGGCCTGAGTGACTAACACTTTTACTTTCATACTTAGAAAAAATAATGGCAAAGCTCTATGACCTAGTGCTGTTTGCTTTTAAATGAATTAACCATATAATAATCCTGTATAATTACTATTGAAAATAGGAAGAAAGAAATTCTGAATAAATAACTTTAAATAGCAATGTCTATTACTCACAGGCATCCACAAGAATTTAAAAATAATTTGACAATATATCTAGAGGCACTAAATACCAACGTTTTGTTCATTCTACTTTTGAAGTTTTATCTTAAAGCCAAAATTATTTTTTTAAACTTCCTATTTTTCTTTTATTCATACTTACTTAAATCCTTTAGAAGACATAGAAATTTGTAAAAATTCAACTGTAAAGTTATTCATCTAGGTAGGAAACATGGAAAATAATCTGATCATATCAATGATATTTAAATGTTCAAATTTATGATTGATGATTGTAAAAAGTTAATGTGTATTAATTTTATGAAGAAATTAACAGGAGTTATGGATGCCAAGGAATAAGATTTGGATGAGCTGAGTGGTATATATCACAAATGGATTATAATAGAGCAGAAGGAAGAAGTTTTAAATTCGGAGATACTTTACTTGCCTTTGAAGATATCAACAGAAATTCATCTCCCTTATTTAATTCATGACTTTTATATCTACCTAATTCTCAGCCTCAGCTTTCCTTAGCACTTCACTGTGTGACTCAATCATATTGCTTTAACAGTACAGAAATATTGGACATATTTAGAGAGTCATGTTCTCTTGAAGAGAAGGAGCTGATTATACCTTCCCTCCCTCAAATTTAAAATTAATTCCCACTCATGAATATTAGATTTTTTTTCTTTTTTCTAGAAAAAGTTTTACTAGGTTAAAATCAGGACAAATATTTTGACATTACTAGTTTATCTCTGGAGAAAACAGGATGGCACACTCAAAATGAGTATATTTTTAAACATTGCATGACAGTCACATCCCTCTGGATTTGGAATTATCTTTAATCCCTTTCCCCATAACTTCAGGACACCTACAAATGTTCTTTTTTTTTTTTTTTTTCTTGACTACATCTTTCCCTGATCTTAAAGTCCTTTTTGAACTTTCATTGGATATTTGATGACTGGGGTATTGTATTTTGGAATTTTGATGTTCCTTTTGCAGAAACTACCATTTCCTAATGGCTTCATGTATTCGATGGAGAACTCTTCAATTTTCATTTGTAAATTACAGAATTCATTTCTTCCTGAAGAATCAGCAAGAAGGAAGATCCTGAAAGTATTGTTTTTTCAGGATGCATGAAAAAATAATGGTGATTGTTGACAAGCCAGTAAGTAGATCCTGCCGTCTCTTCTGATTCAATTTTACTTTTCTTTCTTCCATGATTCGAAGGAGAAACAGTCTTCTAGAGCTCCAGCACTCTAGCTTACGCTCAAGAAGTGCTTAATTTTATAAAACATAGTAGTTATTTTGTTTCCCTGGAATCTCAAGGTTGTTGTTGTTGTTGTTGTTGTCATTCATGGCTTGGTTTAGAATCATTTTCTGGGAGCCTTCCCTAACCTTATGGTCTAATTAACACTCAGAGTCTGTCTTTCTGTCTTTATTGCTATTATTGCCTCATATTTTGTTACCCATTGTTCGTTAATTTCTTCGTTTCATTCCTCCACTACAACACAAGATCCATGATCAAGAAACCAAGTCTCTTCTGTTCAGTCTTGCAAAATAACAGTGCCTAGCATAAAGAAAATTCTAAGGAAATGATAGTTGAATGGCAGACTGAATATTGATAAATGAAGGTCTCTAAAATTACTGATGTTAGATATTTCTAAATGTATTAGTAAAACAATTTTTTTATTGAAAACGTAGAATTACATATACTTATACACCATTTTACTTACGTATTTTACATATACTTTTATTGTATATTTTATTTTACATAACATTTACTGTATAGTCCAAGGGGTTGCAAAAAGTCATACATGACTAAGTGACTTTCACTTTCACTACATCATTTTAGAAATAATGTTAAGTATTAAAATTTCCAACTCTAAAAATATTCCAAATGTAGCTAATTTGTTTAAAAATATTATTGCTTAGTTGATTTTGAATTTTTATTTCTAAGCATCATTGCTCTGCTTACAAGCTGGTAAAACTGAAAAATTTATTTGTTCTTTTAATTATATTTTAATTTAAAGGTACATATATTCTTAATGACCTTGGAAATAACTATCTCAATCATCTTAGCTATTCATTGTGCCCAAAAGTTTTATATTTCTTCCACTGCTACAAGAGTGTCATTATGTTTGCACTCTGCTTGAACTAATAATTTTTTTATTGTCCAGAAATCAGTCATAGCATGTGACTATTACAACATACATATTTTTTCCACCAAAACATTTGAGAGTAACTTGGATTTATTTATGAAAGCTTATCAGTATCCTAGACTTTTACCATAACTAACCTTAAGCCAAATACCAGGAACATGCACTAAGCTCTTATTTAAAATCTATTCATGGTACATTTTAAATATTCATCAAAGTCTTCTTAAACATGCAGTCTTAGTATACTGAAAATAGATTTCATAAAACATGGATATCAGATATAATATTGGGCATTCATATAAAGACAGATTTTGTTAACCTATCATAAAAAAGACCAATGATAATGATCATATGTATGTTTTTTATTTTTTATTTTTTTTACCCCCTCCCACCTCCCTCCCCATAACATCTCTGTGGGTGATCCCCATGCACCAGCCCCAAGCATGCTGTATCCTGCGTCAGACATAGACTGGCGATTCAATTCTTACATGATAGTATACATGATAGAATGCCATTCTCCCAAATCATCCCGCCCTCTCCCTCTCTCTCTGAGTCCAAAAGTCCGTTATACACAGCTGTGTCTTTTTTCCTGTCTTGCATACAGGGTCGTCATTGCCATCTTTCTAAATTCCATATATATGTGTTAGTATACTGTATTGGTGTTTTTCTTTCTGGCTTACTTCACTCCGTATAATCGGCTCCAGTTTCATCCATCTCATCAGAACTGATTCAAATGAATTCTTTTTAACGGCTGAGTAATACTCCATTGTATACATGTACCAAAGCTTCCTTATCCATTCATCTGCTGATGGACATCTAGGTTGTTTCCATGTCCTGGCTATTATAAACAGTGCTGCGATGAACATTGGGGTACATGTGTCTCTTTCAATTCTGGTTTCCTCGGTGTGTATACCCAGCAGTAGGATTGCTGGGTCATAAGGTAGTTCTATTTGCAATTTTTTAAGGAATCTCCACACTGTTCTCCATAGTGGCTGTACTAGTTTGCATTCCCACCAACAGTGTAGGAGGGTTCCCTTTTCTCCACACCCTCTCCAGCATTTGTTGCTTGCAGATTTTTGGATCGCAGCCATTCTGACTGGTGTGAAGTGGTACCTCATTGTGGTTTTGATTTGCATTTCTCTGATAATGAGTGATGTTGAGCATCTTTTCATGTGTTTGTTAGCCATCCGTATGTCTTCTTTGGAGAAATGTCTATTTAGTTCTTTGGCCCATTTTTTGATTGGGTCGTTTATTTTTCTGGAATTGAGCTGCATAAGTTGCTTGTATATTTTTGAGATTAGTTGTTTGTCAGTTGCTTCATTTGCTATTATTTTCTCCCATTCAGAAGGCTGTCTTTTCACCTTGCGTATATTTTCCTTTGTTGTGCAGAAGCTTTTAATTTTAATTAGATCCCATTTGTTTATTTTATTAGCCCAGGTTTTTTTTTTTTCCTAATGAAATTCCTATAGCCTAGCTCTTTAGTTTTATTACTTTGTTTTTATTTTTAAACATTTGAGTCATGTTTCTGATTGAATGAAGGTTGTTCATTAATAGAGAAAGTTCTGACATTTGTTTTATCTCTCCAATATATATATTTATATAAATGTATTAAAATATATTATGAAACTTCTGAAATTATAAATTTAAGAAACAAGTATCTGCCTGCCTTTGGGCATTGCTGCATCAGAATAGATTTATTTTGACATTTTTTGGTTCTGCACTAGTGGAATTTTGCCACCCAGAGACATTTGGAAATGTCTGGAGATGTTTTGGTTGCTGCAACTGGGTTGTGCTCATGGTATCTAGTTAGTAGAAGACAAAGGTGTACTAAATATCTTATAATGAACAGAACAATCTCTGAATCAAATAGTGTTGTGATCCAAAGTGGAAATGGTGCTGAAACTGAGAAAAACTAGTTTATAGAAATAAAGTTTTCAGAATTTACTTAATAGTAAACTTTTTAAAGTTTGCTTTTAATACTGTAGATAAAATTTATACTTATTTAGTGTATATAAAATTCTTCAAAAATACTACAGCATTGAAATATATCTTCTCATACAGATGGCCAATAAACACATTAAAAGATGATGACCATCACTCATTATTAGAGAAATGCAAATCAAAATTACAATGAGGTATCACCTCACAACAGTTAGAATGGTCATCATGAACAAACTACATATGAAAAATGCTGGAAGGCATGTGAAGAAAAGGAAACCTTCTTGCATTATTGGTGGGAATGCAAATTAATACAGCCATTATGGAGAACACTATGGAGAATTATTTAAAAACTGGGAATAAAAATATCATATGATACAACTATCCCATTACTTGGCATATACCCTGAGGAAATCATAATTCAAAAAGACACATGTACCACAAAATTCACTGCAGCACTACTTAGAGAAGAAAGACATGGAAGCAACCTAAATGTCCATTGACAAATGAATGTATAAAGAAGTTGTGGACATATATACAATGGACTATAACTCAGTCATAAAAAGTTATGAATTTGAGTCTGTTGAAATGAGATGGATGAACTTAGAGCTTGTACATAGTGAAGTAAGTCAGAAAGGGAAAAACAAATATCATCTATTAACACATATGTATGGAATCGAGAAAAATGGTACTGATGAACCTATTTGCAGGGCAGGAATAGAGATCCAGACATAGAGAACAGACTTGTGGACACAGTAGGGGAAGAACAGGATGGGACTGATTGAGAAAGTAACATTGAAATATATACATTACCATGTAAAATAGCTAGCTGTTGGGAATTTGCTGTATATTACAGGAAATTCAACCCAGTGCTCTGTGATGACCTAGAGGGGTGAGATTGGGTAGTGGGATGGAAGGAAATTTCAAGAGGGAGGGGACATATGTATACTTCTGGCTGATTCATGGCGTTATATGGCAGACACCAACACAATATTGTAAAGCAATTATTTTCCAATTTTTTTAATTAAAAAAAAAATTCTCCTTAGAAGAAAATTTGAATAGTAGGGAAAATAAAAACTGGAGCCCTAGCTAAGAGGAGAAGAGTTTGTGTAGGTTTTTCTAGGCCATTATATGAAATTTAATTTTTACTTTGCATGAAATAAGGAATATTATATGATTTAGAGCAGAGGAGAAGCATATTTACCTACTGGTTTAACAGAATAGTTTGGCTTCTATGATAGAATTCTAAAGATACTCTCCAAGTTTCCCTTCTCCTAGCTATTCAATTAAACACTAATTTAGGTTCTTCTATGTAGGAACTTAGAAAATGTAATTAAGATCATAGGCCGTAAGCTAGTAACATCACTATGGAATACTTGGAGAGGTGCAACGTAAACACTTGAAATCTTAAAGCAGAGAAATTTCTCTGTCTGGTGTTAGTCAGAGGGATGTGGCAGAAGAAGGATCCAGAGATGAATTCTAAGTGTGAGAAAGATGCCTCCCATCACTGGTAGCTTTGAAGATGGAAGAAGGGTACAACATGCCAAGGAATGTGGGCAACTCTAGAAGCCAAAAACAAACTCAACCAAAAGCCAGCAAGAAAACTGGAATCTTACACCTACACTAGATAGAACTGAATTCTGTCAACAAATTCAACCGTCTTGGAAGCTTTTCCCTTCAGTTCAGTTCAGTTCAGTCGCTCAGTCGTGTCCGACTCTTTGCCACCCCATGAATCGCAGCACGCCAGAGCCTCTAAAAATAACATAGCCCTGCTAACATCTTGATTTGGCATAAACAGAGAACCAACTGAGCCATACTGTACCTGAAATTCAGACCCATAGAAAATCTAACTGGTGCCAATTTAAGTCATTCATTTTGTGATAATTTGTTTCAACTGCAATAGCAAGCCATTACTGTGGTGAAAATTCTAGACTATAGAAAATGAAGGCTAGAAAGAGAAGGATTCGGGAAGTCCTTTCTATAACCTGGAGAGAAATCTGCAATAAGGCAGGAGGGATGGAAATGATGAATAGTGGTTGGATTCTGGACATATCTTGAAGAGATAATAGGATTTTCTAATGAACTGGATAGTTGGTATGAGGGGAAATAAAGAATATGAGGGTAATAGCAGAAGTGTTAACTATTCCCAACTAGATGTGAGGTTGTCATGAACTAAACTGGATGCAACTGAGCAGATTTTGAAGGAAAGATTCGAGAATTGGTTTTGAATGTGTGGATTCTTTACCAGCTGAGCCACCAGGGAAGCCCACTTTGAATGAGTTGAGTTTCTGATTTTTTTTTAATATAAATTTATTTATTTTATTTGAAGGTTAATTACTTTACAATATTGTATTGGTTTTGCCATACATCAACATGAATCTGCCACAGGTATACACGTGTTCCCAATCCTGAACACTCCTCCCTCCTCCATCCCCATACCATCCCTCTGGGTTGTCTCAGTGCACCATCCCCAAGCATCCAGTATCATGCATCGAACCTGGATGGGTGATTAATTTCATATATGATATTATACATGTTTCAATGCCATTATCCCAAATCATCCCACCCTCTCCCTCTCCCTCTCCCACAAAGTCCAAAAGACTGTTCTATACATCTGTGTCTCTTTTGCTGTCTCACATACAGGGTTATCGTTACCATCTTTCTAAATTCCATATATATGTGTTAGTATACTGTATTGGTGTTTTTCTTTCTGATTTACTTCACTCCATATAATAGGCTCCAGTTTCATCCACCTCATTAGAACTGATTCAAATGTATTCTTTTTAATGGCTGAGTAATACTCCACTGTGTATATGTACCACAGCTTTCTTATCTATTCATCTGCTGATGGACATCTAGGTTGTTTCCATGTCCTGGTTATTATAGATGGTGCTGCGATGACCATTGAGGTACACGTGTCTCTTTCAGTTCTGGTTTCCTCATTGTGTATGCCCAGCATGGGGATTGCTGGGTCATAAGGCAGTTCTATTTCCAGTTTTTTTAAGGAGTCTCCGCACTGTTCTCCATAGTGGCTGTACTAGTTTGCATTCCAAGCAACAGTGTAAGAGGATTCCCTCTTCTCCACAGCCTCTCCAGCATTTATTGCTTGTAGACTTTTGGATCACAGCCATTCAGTCTGGCGTGAAATGGTACCACATTGTGGTTTTGATTTGCATTTCTCTGATAATGAGTGATGTCGTATTAGTCATCCAATTGGAGATATAGAGTAGGTAGTTCAAATCTCAGGTTCAGGAGGTTGTTCTTGACTGAAGAGATATTACTGTCAATATATAGATGATATACAAAGCCATTAGTTAACCAAGGAAGTGAGTACTGTATAGAAAAAAGGAAAGGTCTAAAGAGTGAACCTTGGGGCTTGCCAACATTTAGAAGTCATGAAGATGAAGCCACCACTGTGCTGAGAGAAAAAAAAAAAAATAAAGCATGAGAGGAAGTCTCATAAAAACAGTGTTGTGATAATAATAATAATAAAACTTTCTTAATAATTTAACATTTTTCTAACAAGATGCATAATGCATAGATATTTGAAAAAAAAAATAGAGATACATACAGTAATACTCACTAAGAGTCATCTATTCCTACATAGAAAAATAAGCCACAATTACTTCTTTTAATTGAAGAAAATTCGCTTTCATGAATTTTTTCTCATTTCTATTCATTTGAAATTACAAACATTTGAAATATTGCTTAGGCCACTTGGGGCAGATTTTAAGTTTCATAGTTTAATGAGCTTCAGAAATTGTCTATTTTTTAATTTTAATAACCCAAGATGTTGAGTCCTGATTTGTCTCCATTAATGTGAAATCCTGATATCCTGCCAAGTCAGAACAAAGTTACTAGATATTATCAAAGGAAACTTGAAAATTTATAGCAAATGCTAGTCTTTTCGCTCAACAAAGCTGTGTTAAATCTAGCTCCTCCTGCCTGTTTCTGCTATCCATCCTTACCACATTAAGAGTGATTATTATTTCTCTTAATGAAGTTTAATATTTTATTTTTACTCTTTAGTATCAGGGATAGCACTTATTTGACACATGTACCTCCTCAACCTTTTCCACTATATTTGCTCATGTGTCATTTCACACTTCTCAGCTTATTCGGGGCATTACATCAGAATCCTTTTTAGCTCAGCATTCAAGGCAGCACTGTCAAAGGAGAGGTATGATGACTTGAGATTAAACCATTTGGCATGCCTATTGTTTCAGTGTCTCTTGAATAACACACCAAGGGTATAAAACATAAATAATTCTTCCCTATATATTGCCCAATAATTTGACATAATATTGTTTATCTCTAAACAGTAGAGGTCTTCTTCGGTGATTATGAACATCTTATTTCAAAATTACATACTTCATCCTCTCCCACACTTTACTACTGAGAATACATTTCTTTTCCTCTTTATTAAAATTATATATATATATATATATATATTAAGAGGCACCATGTACAGTTTCAGGGAACATTATTGGCTCTGCTTTTTAGTAGTCATATAGATGTATACATTTATCTTTTTTTACCTTGTGATCATGAAGAGGACTGTGTTTTAGACTTCATGGAGATGAGCACACATCTGGAGGAAATGCTGCATGGAAAATAGAGAGGAAAGTTCCATAAATTCAAATGGGTAATGACAGGTTCTTACAACTCCAAAACAGTCAATGATGGGTTAAAGGACCACTCACTGGAAATGCATCCCTAAGTTGAAGAGTGTAACAAAACTGATTTAGAAAGAAAATAAATAATGGAGCAAATACAGAGAATTTCATAAAATTAAGTGGGAAGGCATTTTGACATGGATCTGAGCCTCCAACTGTATATCCTTTCCCTTTTCACAAGACAACAAATTTTGCCATGTAAGCTCTGGAGACCTTAAATTCTGTTGGAAAAAAAAAAAAAAAAAAAGTAAGCACAAGGCCTAAATTGTGGTTCATCCCATTCATGAAATAGAGAACGGCAAAGAAAGAGAAAGAGCGCTCAGGCTACTGCAAGGAAAGCAGGTGACTGCAGCACCAGTGACACACAAAAGTGATTCCTTCATCAGAGAGGCCTCATCAGCTGGTCGAGAACTGCAGCACTGTCAGGACACCTACAGAACACACAAGGTTCCATAAGCCACCAAAAGGCAAGTCACATTTCCCCTTCAGAACATGGGCAATTTATTTTCATGTCGACAATCTGTTAAAAATTCACAGAATAACTGCCTTGTTTCTTTTGGGCAGTTCAACAAAAGATGCTTCCCCTAATTCCCCCCAAAGAGTTGAACAATCATGTGCTTATTACCAAAATAGCCATACAATTGAGAGTTAGTGAAATGAGATCAAGAGATAGCTTTGATAAGACATTAGCTTCTGAGATGTTCAATGAAGATGGCTTCTCCAGTCTTATTGATCAATTCATAGAAGTGCTTGGATTGGTGGCAATGTTGCTCTGGTTGGGGTAAGTAGCAAATGAAGCCTTACAGCCATGTCAGTCTGAACCTATCATTTCTTGTGGTTGGAAAACTCAATTCAGTCAGCTGTCTCCTGGATCCAATACTGCCTATTGCCTTTTACAGTTTCATATTACCCCACATATGCCACTCAGAATAAATATGCACTTGATATTAAATCAACGGATGATACATTGCAACTATGCAATGATGATCAATCCGTAGGCTTGCATTCTTGTTTGTCTACAAGACCAAGTGGGCATCATGCCTGGAACACCTGACTGTGACAACCACAGTATTCTATCAGTAGCAAATATTCACCTTCTCACAGTTCATTGGTACCAATGTTACCAATGTAAATTGGTATACTCGGACATATTAATGTAAATTCACATACTGGGGTATATTGATACACAAAATTCACGGGTTCACACACACATACACGACTACTTATGTCCTCCCACATGTGCCATTTGTTTTTTCCTCGGTATCTCCTTACTCTGGAAGCTCTTGAAATGTTTAATTTTCCATCCCATATGATCCAAATGACAAAAAGCCATATTCTGCCTTTATGGATGAGGTGGCTGTCAGGATCATTGGAGCCAGGCTGGTTATTCCTTGAAAGTGAAAGTCTGTTGGCAAGTTATGTCCAACGCTTTGAGACACCATGGACAGCAGCCTGCCAGACTCCTCTCTCCATGGAATTTCCCAGGCAGGAATACTGGAGTGGGTTGCCATTTCCTTTTCCAGGGTATCTTCTCCACCCAGGAATCAAGCCTGGATCTCCTACACTGCAAGTGAATTCTGAGCCACCAGGGAAGACCAGTTATTCCTTAGAAGAAATAATTGTCACAATCATTTTCTCAGAAAGCTGTAATTTCTCTTCTGTGCCATGTGTCTGAGCTTTCACTGCAGTCTGTTAATACTGTATGGACTTTTCAATTGTTTGTATTGTTTTGGCCATTTTGGCATCCAGAGAATGAGATCCTGAAGGTCAGTAAACATGGAACAATATCTATCTAATGATGCTTAATAAATACTCCTTAAATGGGTGAAGCTGTTAAATAAGCAACACCTTTTTATTAGAATAGGAAAATGGTAAAGAATCAAAGGCCCCCACTAATTTTCTCTTAACTGAAGCCTCAATCCGCTTTGGCACATTGTTTGATTTTTTGCTGAATCTGAGTCCAATAGACATATAATGAACCTTTAAGGTTGGTTTAGCTAATAATTTAGCTAATAAGAAAACTGGAAATTTTGAGAAATAAGATAAATCAAGGCTTTTATAGAAATTTATGAAATATATTTTTCAATAAAAGATTCTCTTTTTGTTTATTATTAAAGACCAAGAAATTCTCTATAAATCAAGCTAGGCAAAATCTTATTTAATTTGGTGCTCTTGGGAGTTAACCAACGTAATTTATAAGTGTCATTCATCCTTTTTGTTAATTCATTTCACTGACAAGCTTTGAAAAGAATGTAGAGACATTTCATAATCGGGTCACCTGTGGGCCATACTTAGCACTAATTGGAAAGATGGCTCAAAACTGCAAATGAAATATTAAAATATAGACAAGGGCCTCTTATTTCAAGATATTCTGATTTATTTCTCTTAGTTGTGCCTTGCTGATAGTACCAACATTTTGCCATTCAGTGCAGAAGTCAATGGCAGTCAAAATATCAATGGCACCCTCAGTTTCGTGTAGATTTCTCTTTTTATCATTTCAGAGGAAAGGAATGCAGATAACTACTGTGATGAGACTCAAAATGAGACAATTTATTATACAGGGAAAAGCCAAGTGCAGAAGTTGTGGACAACTTTATAATGGCTATTTTTCTAGTTTGAAGATAATGAAAGCTTTCCTTAACCAAGGGTTGAATAATTTTAGTCTACACACAACTTTAACACACTTCAATAGCAGATGTGGGATATATTGACCATTGAGTCTTCCAGTCATGATATACTTTGCTTGCTTATTTGGCTGAAAAAGAGATACGCCCTGAAATAATCCTCCTTAAGTGATGATGCTTTTTATAAAATATTGATCACTTTAATTAAAATAACTGTATATCTCCTGGATTTATTTACAAAAATTATTGCCTGAACATTCAAAACTGTCAGAACAATTGGGTTGATTCATTCATTCATACAAAAATATTTATTGCATGCCTACTATGTGCTTCTATTCTAAGGGCTATATAAGACTGAAAGAATTTCCCCTCTTGGAGTATGCATACATTGTAATCTGTAAATACAGAAAATCAGTGGAAAGAAATAAGTAAATTTTTGAAGTGCTAGATGGTAATAAATAGTATGGAGAAAAATCAAGCAAAAAATACACGGAGAGATTGATGAAGAATATATATATATTTAAATTTTTGTATGGCATTTTATTAGACTTCTTCTTTAAAATAATAGAACATAAAGATTATTCCTTTTTTCTTTTAAATTTATTTATTTGTAATTGAAAGATAATTCCTTTATAATATTGTGTTAGTTTCTGTCACATATCAACATGAATCAATGACAGGTATGCATATGTCATCTTCCTCTTAAGCCTCTCTCCCACCTCCCACCCCACACCTCTAAGTTGCCACAGACCACCAGATTTGAGCTCCCTGCATCATACAGAAAATTTTCACTGACTATCTAACTTTATATGACTATCTAACTGTCTATCTACCATATATGGCAATATATATGTTTCAATGCTGCTGTTTTAATTCATCCCACACCTCCCTTCCCCCGCAGAGTCCACAAGTCTGTTCTTGATGTTTGCCTCTCCATTGCTGCCCTTCAGATAGGTTTATCAGTACTATCTTTCTAAATTCCATATATATGCATTAATATATGATATTTATTTTTCTCTTTCTGACTTATTTCACTCTGTATAATAGACTCTAGATTCATCCACCTCATTAGAACTGAATCAAATGTGTTTCATTTTATGTCGTATAATATTTTAGTGTGTATGCATAACACAACTTCTTTATCCATTTACCTGTGGATGGACATCTAGGTTGCTTCCACAACCTAGCTATTGCAAATAGTACAACCTTGTTATTGCAATAGGTATATGAGTCTTTTCCAGTTATGGTTTCCTCAGGGTATATGCCCAGTAATGGGATTATTGAGTCATATGATAGTTTTATACCTATTTTTTAAGGAATCTCCATACTGCTCTCCATAGTGGCTGTATCAATTTGCATTCCCACTAAAAGTGCAAGAGGGTTTCCTTTTCTTCACTCTCTTTCCAGCATTTATTGTTTTTAGGTGACTCAGTGGTAAAGAATCTGCCTGCCAATGCAGGAGGATATGCTTTTTTAATAAGGAGGTCATGGAATGTTTCATTGAGAAGCTTTCATTTTAGTGAATTCCTTACAGTTGATAACTAAGTGGCATCTAAGTAAAGAGTACAGCACTGGCTGCAAAGGCTCTTATCTGGGATATGTATGATAGTTTGGATACTAGTAAGGAGCCTGGAAGGCTAGAGCAAAGTGAGCAGAATAAGGTAGAAAGAGTTGAACGAGAAAAGTTGAACGAGAAATGAAGATTCAAGCTTATTAGGCCTTGTAGACCATGGTTATTACCATAATTTACTCAGGGTTGTATGTGACATACTTGTGCTGTGCTGAACATACATGTAGTTGGTGGAGTAAGCAAAAGTCTTGTCTTCGATCCATATTTTACTTGTTTTTTCATGCAGCAAAAATACATTCACTATTTATAATGGTTCTATCAAGAACAAAGAAGACTCTTCTAGGACTCAGCTCACTTACAGAATGCAAGTTACTTCTGTAAAAGCACAGAATTCCTCTTTTATCAGAAATGAATTGAATTCCATGAGTCAATTGAGTCCCAGAAAAGATGTCCTTGTTTCTTGTAAGTGGAGAATTCCCTGTCTATCTTAAGTGCAATAAATTTGGTTCTGATAAGTCAGATTGACTGATCTGGAGAAAACAAAACTAACAAAAAACACCCTTAAACTTGTGCTTCATTGGTGATTTTATGAGAAAAAAAAATATTTTTGACAAGAAGAAACAGTAGAATTACTCATCACATATTACATTTTTATAAATATACTTAGAATAACACTGACAGGAAAGCTATTTATGAAAATTTTCTCAGTATTTTGGAAATACAGTCAGCAGGGCTATAATATCCCATCTCAAAGAAAAGACAATGAGTTTGTTCAGGAAGTAGCAAATAGATTCCCTGGGCAGGTTATTAGAAATTCCTCCAAGGGTACTAAGATGATTTTCAAGATGTATCATTAATGAAAAATTTGTTATTTTTCTCCTTTTTGAGGTGAAAGAGAATATAGTTGTTATCCATTTTGTAGACTGATTTCTGTTCAGTACTTTGTTTCATCTATTAAGACATTAAGACATCTTTCGATTATTCTGTTTTTACAATGTCCTTGTTTTAGCTCTTAAGATAATATTTTGCTTTGTTAGATAAACGTAATATGTAAAACTCTTGGGCTTCCCTTATGACACAGCTGGTAAAAAATCCACCTGTAGTACGGGAGACCTGGATTCGATCCCTGGGTTGGGAAGATCCTCTGGAAAAGGGAAAGGCTACCCACACCAGTATTCTGGCCTGGAGAATTCCATGGATTATATGGTCCATGGGGTCGCAAAGAGTCGGACATGACTGAGCGATTTTCACTTTCAGTTATAGAGGGTACTAAAGAGGGGTGAAATTCTTGGTGTATAATTTCTACCTTAGTTAATTTTTATTCCAAATGTCACATCACTTTGATTTGAAGATTATCTTTTATGAGATACTCTGTATTTTTGAAAACTTCTCAACGAATTTTGCTAGTGACTACAACCCTATATCTAACAGGCTGCTTTGCAAATATATAAAAGCATTATTAAAAGCACTATTGGAGCACTTTTCCAAAACCTTTAAGGCATACTATGCCAATACTCACTGGAAGGACTGATGCTGAAGCTGAAACTCCAATATTTTGGCCTCCTGATGTGAAGAACTGATTCATTAGAAAAGACACTGATGCTGGGAAAGATTAAAGGCAGGAGGAGAAGGGGATGACAGAGGATGAGATGGCATCACTGACTTGATGGACATGAGTTACATCAAGCTCCAGGTATTGGTGATTGACAGGGAAGCCTGGCGTGCTGCAGTCCATGAGGTTGCAAAGAGCTGGACATAACTGAACAATTGAACTGAACCTGTCAGACTTTATTTTTTTGGGCTCCAAAATCACTACAGATGGTGATTGCAGCCATGAAATTAAAAGATGCCTACTCCTTGGAAGAAAAGTTATGACCAATCTAGATAGCGTGTTGAAAAGCAGAGACAATATTTTGCCAACAAATGTCCGTCTAGTCAAGGCTATGTTTTTTCCAGTGGTCATGAGTGGATGTGAGAGTTGGTCTGTGAAGAAAGCCTGAGCATCGAAGAATTGATGCTTTTGAACTGTGGTGTTGGAGAAGACTCTTGAGAGTCCCTTGGACTGCAAAGAGATCCAACCAGTGCATTCTGAAGGAGATCAGCCCTGGAATTTCTTTGGAGGGAATGATGCTGAAGGTGAAGCTCCAGTACTCTGGCCACCTTATGCAAAGAATTGACTCATTGGAAAAGACTCTGATGCTGGGAGGGATTGGAGACAGGACGAGAAGGGGACGACAGAGGATGAGATGGCTGGATGGCATCACTGACTAGATGGATGTGAGTCTGAGTAAACTCCAGGAGTTGGTGATGAACAGGGAGGCCTGGCATGCTGCGATTCATGGGGTCGCAAAGAGTCGGACACGACTGAGTGACTGAACTGAACTGAGGGGTATAGTGGGTTTTGTTACTAGGTATTTTCTGAAGCTATATTTTATAATTACTATAATCAAAATTATTTTATTTTTCCCAAGTTCATATGGTATTTCATATATCAATAGGAAGTTTTGAAACCATGTTAAAATTCAGTTTACAAAATATGATAGTAATGAGGTGTATGTGATTGTAACTCTTTTGAGGAAAATGAGTTCTTGATTTCCACTGAGATGAATTTCCACAACAGCAATATTTTCCATATTTGTATTATTCTCATAAAACACAACAGAAAGGTGATTTATTTTGTGAACTATTTTTTCCTGATGCTATTTGAAATACCCATTGTTCACAGTGGTTAAATTCACTGTCAGTTTTTACAATATTTTTTCTTCTGCAAATACTAATTTCCACCTCAGTCTTTTCCGTTTAGAAAGTAGCATTGCCTTCATCCCAATGCTGTTCAAACTACTTATCCAAAGAATATGTAAACTATCACACAATTGCACTCATCTTACATGATAGTAAAGTAATGGTCAAAATTCTCCAAGCCGAGCTTCAACAGTACATGAACTTTGAAATTGTAGATGTACAAGCTGGATTTAGAAAAGTCAGAGGAACCCGAGATCAAATTGCCAACTTCTGTTGGATCATTGAAAAAGCAAGAGAGTTCCAGAAAAACATCTACTTCTGATTTATTGACTATGCCAAAGCCTTTGAATATGTGGATCACAAGAAACTGTGGAAAATTCTTAAAGAGATGGGTATACCAGACCACCTGACCTGCCTGCTGAGAAATCTGCATGCAGGTCAAGAAGCAACAGTTAGAACAAGACATGGAATAGACTGGTTCCAAATTTGGAAAGGAGTATGTCAAGGCTGTATATTGTTGCCCTGCTTATTTAACTTATTTGCAGAGTACATCATGCAAAAGTCCAGACTTTATGAAACACAAGCTAAAGTCAAGATGGCCGGAAGAAATAGCAATAACCTCAGATATGCAAATGACACCACCCTTATGGCAGAAAATGAAGAACTAATAGAGCCTCTTGCTGAAAGTGAAAGAGGAGAGTGAAAAAGTTGGCTTAAAATTCAACATTTAGAAAACTAAGATCATGGCATCTAGTCCCATCATTTCATGGCAAATAGATGGGGAAACAATGGACAGTCACAGACTTCATTTTTGGGGGCTCCAAAGCTACTGCTGATGGTGACTGCAGCCATGAAATTAAAAGACACTTGCCCCTTGGAAGAAAAGTTATGACCAACCTAGACAGCATATTCAAAAGCAGAGACATTACTTTGCCAACAAAGGTCTGTCTAATCAAAGCAATGTTTTTTCCAGTAGTCATGTAGGATATGAGAGTTTGACTATAAAGAAAGCTGAGCACCAAAGAATTGCTTTTGAACTGTGGTGTTGGAGAATACTCTTAAGAGTCCCTTGGACTGAAAGGAGATCCAACCAGTACATCCTACAGAAATCAGTCCTGAATATTCATTAGAAGCACTGATGCTGAAGCTGAAACTCCAATACTTTGGCCACCTGATGTGAAAAGCTGACTCATTAGAAAAGCCCCTGATGCTGGGAAAAATTGAAGGCAGGAGGAGAAAGGGATGACAGAGGATGATATAGCTGGATGGTATCACTGATTCAATGAGCATGTGTTTGAGTAAGTTCCAGGAGTAGGTGAAAGATGGGAAGGCCTGGCATGCCACAGTCCATGGGGTCACTAAGAGTTGAACATGACTGAACTACCGAACTGAACTGAACTCACTCCAATGTTCAAACAAGAAATGTGGAAGTCATCTTTATTTCCTCTACCTACTTTTATCTCCTTCAAATCAACCCATCAATATAGAGTTCAAATTTTATGTTGTAAATTCCATCCATTTTTGTACATTGTCAGTACAGGTAACCTTTTCTGAATTCTGCCCTCTCTTAGCTAGACTACATCATGAAAATGTTAGCTGTTACAGTCTAATTGTTTTTACTTCTTCTTCCACCTGCCCCTTAAACAAAACAAAACAAATGTACAACAACAAAGATTTTTTTTTTAATCTTTTTTTAAAAACCAATAATCTTTTCCTCTACATATCAGCATTGGAGCAGATGGTTTAATTCAAATAGTATAACTGTTTTCACTTGGTTAACACAATTTTGCACATTCCCATTTGAGACTTTTAGAAACTTTATTTAGACCATCTTTCCAATTGTTCTTAATATACCTGCTGCTGCTGCTGCTGCTGCTGCTGCGGCTAAATCACTTCAGTCGTGTCCGACTCTGTGCGACCCTATGGACGGCAGCCCACCAGGCTCCTCTGCTCCTGGGATTCTCCAGGCAAGAACAGTGGAATGGGTTACCATTTCCTTCTCCAATGCATGAAAGTGAAAAGTGAAAGTGAAGTCACTCAGTCGTGTCTGAATCTCAGTGACCCCATGGACTGAAGCCTGCCAGGCTCCTCAGTCTGGGATTTCCCAGGCAAGGGTTCTGGAGTGGGGTGCCATTGCCTTCTCCTTCTTAATATACACTTTCTCTATACGTACTCAGTCTCATGTATATTAAGTACCAACTATGCAGCATGAAATTAAGAGTCAAAGCAAAAAGCACCTCTGGTCAGTGTGAACTCTAGAAGAGAAAGTGCCCAGAAATCCCACAGATTTCTTGAATGAAGTTCCATTTTAATATTCAGAAGGGAATCCATTTGTTTCCATAACTTTATTTTATGTGACTATCTTTAGGCTCCTTCTTGCTACAGCATTTAATCATAAGGGACTTTACTAATGTTAATTAATTTCCTCAGTGATAAGCAGGTGTTGGCAGGAGAAAGTCAGCTGGAAAAATAATATACTGTGAGTAGGAGTGACAGTTAGCCTTGTGTATTTAGGAACTGCAAGTCATCCTGTGTGGCTGAGAAAATGGCTTGTTCAGGGATGGGAGTAACTGAGTGTTTCTGAGTCATACAGGGAGAGCTTTGTTGCTGTACTAAGGAGCTGGTATTTTATCTTGACAGCTGTAGGGAGGCATTGAAGAATTTCACTATGTCTACTGTTGATTTTCAAAGTCTGATGAGTTCGATTTTTCTTCAGAGTTTGGAAACAAAACTCTCCAGAACTCTGCTTGAAAATATAAATCAAATCCAATAGCTTTATATAAGAAGAAATGAAACATACTTTCAAACTTATCAAAATTGAATGAGGTTGGAGTTTGCTCAGAATAACACTTCTTCGAGTTACTTCTCCCACACCTTCAAAATAATCATGGAGGTTCAGAATGTGGTGAATGGAGACTAAAAATATTTATTGGTTTTCAAATTAAAGGTTAGGGAAAAAGCAGTATTCTCGGATGGATACCTGACTTGTCAATTTAAATTTTTGATCAGCAATGGCCTGGTTTATAAACAGAATATCATGTGGAAAATAAGGACAAGGAAGTATTTTCACATCCTTATGCTACAAAGCTCTAAATTATATTTCGTGTCACTTTCTATATATATATATATATATATATATATATATTAAATAAAGGCATTCAGTTTAGTTCAGTTCAGTTGCTCAGTCGTGCCCGACTCTTTGCGACAACATGAATCACAGCACGCCAGGCCTCCCTGACCATCGCCAAGTCTCGGAGTTCAAACAGATTCACGTCCATCGAGTCAGTGATGCCATCCAGCCATCTCACCCTCGGTCGTCCCTTTCTCCTCCTGCTCACAAGCCCTCCCAGCATCAAAGTCTTTTCCAATGAGTCAACTGTTCGCATGAGGTGGCCAGAGTAGTGGAGTTTCAGCTTTAGCATCATTCTTTCCAAAGAAATCTCAGGGTTGATCTCCTTCAGAATGGACTCGTTGGATCTCCTTGCAGTCCAAGGGACTCTTAAGAGTCTTCTCCAACACCACACTTTGAAAGCATCAGTTCTTTGGCGCTCAGCCTTCTTCACAGTCTAACTCTCATATCCATACACAACTAATGGAAAACCATAGCCTTGACTAGATGTACTTTAGTCAGGAAAGTAATGTCTCTGCTTTTAAATATGCCATCTAGGTTGGTCATAACTTTTCTTCCAAGGAGTAAGTGTCTTTTAATTTCATGGCTGCAGTCACCATTTGTAGTGATTTTGGAGCCCAAAAAGATAAAGTCTGACACTGTTTCCACTGTTTCTCCATCTATTTCCATGAAATGATGGGACCAGATACCATGATCTTCATTTTCTGAAGGTTGAGCTTTAAGCCAACTTTTACGGTCTCCACTTTCACTTTCATCAAGAGGCTTTTTAGTACCTCTTCACTTTCTGCCATAAGGGTGGTGTCATCTGCATATCTGAGGTTATTGATATTTCTCCCGGCATTCTTGATTCCAGCTTGTGTTTCTTCCAGTCCAGCATTTCTCATGATGTACTCTGCATAGAAGTTAAGTAAGCAGGGTGACAATATACAGCCTTGATGTACTCCTTTTCCTATTTGAAAACAGTCTGTGATTCCATGTCCAGTTCTAACTGTTGCTTCCTGATCTGCATACAGGTTTCTCAAGAGTCAGGTCAGGTGGTCTGGTATTCCCATCTCTCTCAGCTTTTCCACAGTTGATTGTGATCCACACAGTCAAAGGCTCTGGCATCATCAATAAAGCAGACATAGATGTTTTTCTGGAACTCTCTTCCTTTTTCCATGATGCAGCAAGTGTTGGCAATTTGATCTCTTGTTCCTCTTTCTTTTCTAAAACCAGCTGAACATCAGGAAGTTCATGGTTCAAATATTGCTGAAGCCTGGCTTGGAGAATTTTGAGCATTATTTTACCAGCACATGAGATGAGTGTCATTGTGTGGTAGTTTGAGCATTCTTTGGCATTGCCTTTCTTTAGGATTGGAATGAAAACTGACCTTTTCCAGTCCTGTGGCCACAGCTGAATTTTCCAAATTTGCTGGCTTATTGAGTACATCACTTTCAAAGCATCATCTTTCAGAATTTGAAATAGCTCAACTGGAATGCCATCATCTCCACTAGCTTTGTTCGTAGTGATGCTTTCTAAGGCCCACTTGACTTCACATTCCAGGATGTCTGGCTCTAGATGAGTTATCACACCTTTGTGATTATCCAGGTCGTGAGGATCTTTTTTGTTCAGTTCTTCTGTGTATTCTTGCCACATCTTCTTAATAGCTTCTGCTTCTGTTAGGTCCATACCATTTCTGTCTTTTATCGAGCCCATCTTTGCATGAAATGTTCCCTTGGTATCTCTAATTTTCTTGAAGAGATCTCTAGTCTTTCCCATTCTGTTGTTTTCCTCTATTTCTTTGCATTGATCGCTGAAGAAGGCTTTCTTATCTCTTGCTATTCTTTGGAATTCTGCATTCAGATGCTTATATCTTTTCTTATCTCCTTTGCTTTTCACCTCTCTTCTTTTGACAGCTATTTGTAAGGCTACTCCAGACAGCCATTTTGCTTTTTTGCATTTCTTTCCCATGAAGATGGTCTTGATCCCTGTCTCCTGTATGATGTCATGAACCTCATTCCATAGTACATCAGGCACTCTATCTATCAGATCTAGTCATTTAAATCTACTTCTCACTTCCACTGTATAATCATAAGGGATTTGATTTAGGTCATTCCTGAATGGTCTAGAGGTTTTCCCTACTTTCTTCATTTTAAGTCTGAATTTAGTAATAAGGAGTTCATGATCTGAGCCACAGTCAGCTCCTGGTCTTTTTGTTGTTGTTGTTGACTGTCTAGAGCTTCTCCATCTTTGGCTACAAAGAATATAATCAATCTGATTTTGGTGTTGACCATCTGGTGATGTCCATGTGTAGAGTCTTCTCTTGTGTTGTTGGAAGAGGATGTTTGCTATGACCAGTGCATTTTCTTGGCAAAACTCTATTAGTCTTTTTCCTGCTTCATTCCTCATTCCAAGTCCAAATTTGTCTTTACTCCAGGTGTTTCTTGACTTCCTACTTTTGCATTCCAGTCCCCTATTGCCGGGGTCCAGCCCTGGTGGATCCAGGGTAATTCGAAGGGGAGACAGCGTGGTGAGGAAAAAGTTATGTATTTAGAAATATAAAAGAGATTAGGAAGAAATAGTATGGTAGGAAATTTAGTGGAGAAAAGAGGCTGAATAACTTGGTTTACGTGGAAAACCAATAAAGTTCCAGACAGGGAACATGCACCATGTACGTTATGCCACCGGCGTCCTCTTGAATAGCGGGGGGTGCCCCACCTTGGGCTCCCTCTCACGTGGATCTTAAAAGCCAGGGCATATAAGTAGACATGGTGAGTCTCCACCTGCCAGATGGGAATTCAGCCAGAAAATAGAGTAAGAAAAGACATGGGGGAAACTAGTCCAGTGACTGACCCATCCTCTGTTGTCCAGAAAGGCCTTATATGCTCTTGATTTTACAGAGATCAATGGATAATACAAAATTATGCAGTGTCAACAGCCCTGACTCTTATCAAGACCAGGCTTTCTCTCTGCATACCTAGTTGTATACAAAAGTCTTAGGTGATTTACATCATCTTCTGGTCGGAGGGCCAATCAACATTTTACAGCCCTTTTCTGATAATGGTAATAGTGTTGTTCTTCCCAAAGTCTGGTGCCACTCTCAGAAACCACTAAATAGAGTTACATTCTTACATATCAAGAATACAACAATTTATAACAATGAAAAGGAGTACAGTGATTTATAACAAAGAGAAAGGTAATTAACTCAAAGTCTAGTATTGCTAACATCAAAACTGATATATTCTTATTTTTGCATCCCGATTACATTGATTAATATCTTCCCAGGTGCCTAAAAGATAAAGGATATGGGGGCCTGGTGGCAAACATTAACTCAACAATGGAAGCCTTCACCAAACTAATTCTTAGCTCTAAAAGGCTCAATATCTTTAAGATGTTTTGAGCTTTGTGCCTCTCAAGGTTGGGGGCTGTAAACAATCCACAAGTTGTAAAGTCCGGTCAGATAAGTAAGAAAGCCATCAAAGGGGTTTAAGCCAAGACATTCTTTTTATATGCAGGAGACTGTTGGAGCTCTTAATTAACTCTTTCCAGAGAAAAGGTGGTAACGTCAGAAGAGTATAGTATAGCAGACAGTAAACAGACAGAGTTTGGTTTCAGGGTAGATGCTCAGACAGAGGACCCCTTGAGACCTGACTCACCTTGCCCATCACGCCTCTCCACATGACCTTGTCATGGGTGGGATCTCCTGTGCTGGCTCCCAGCATCCTATAATGAAAAGGACATCTTTTTTAGGTGTTTGTTCTAAAAGGTCTTGTAGGTCTTCATAAAACCATTCAACTTCAGCTTCTTCAGCATTACTGGTTGGGGCATAGACTTGGATTACCGTGATATTGAATGGTTTGCCTTGGAGACGAACAGAGATCATTCTGTCATTTTTTAGATTGCATCCAAGTACTGCATTTCACACTCTTTTGTTGACCATGATGGCTACTCCATTTCTTCCGAGGGATTCCTGCCTGCAGTAGTAGATATAATGGTCATCTGAGTTAAATTCACCCATTCCAGTCCATTTTAGTTCGCTGATTCCTAGAATGTTGACGTTTGCTCTTGCTATCTCTTGTTTGACCACTTACAATGTGCCTTGATTCATGGACCTGACATTCCAGGTTCCTATGCAATATTGCTTTTTACATCATCAGACCCTGCTTCTATCACCAGTCACTTCCACAGCTGGGCATTGTTTTTGCTTTGGCTCCATCCCTTCTTTCTTTCTAGAGTTATTTCTCCACTGATCTCCAGTAACATATTGGTCACCTAATGACCTGGGGAGTTTCTCTTTCAGTATCCAATTATTTTGCCTTTTCATACTGTTCATGGGGTTCTCAAGGCAAGAATACTGAAGTGGTTTGCCATTCCCTTCTCCAGTGGACCACATGCTGTCAGGCCTCTCCACCTTGACCCGCTCATCTTGAGTGGCCCCACAGGCATGGCTTGGTTTCATTGAGTTAGACAAGGCTGTGGTCCTAGTGTGATTAGATTGACTAGTTTTCTGCGAGTATGGATTCAGTGTGTCTGCCCTCTGATGCCCTCTTGCAACACCTACCATCTTACTTGGGTTTCCCTTACCTTGGGCATGGAGTATCTCTTCACAGCTGCTCCAGCAAAGTGCAGCCACTGCTCCTTACCTTGGATGAGGGTTATCTCCTCAACCACCGCCCTTCCTGACCTTCAACGTGGGATGTCTCCTTTAGGCCCTCCTGCGCCCACGCAGCCACTGTTCCTTGAATGTGGGGTTGCTCCTCCCGGCCGCTGCCCCTGGCCTCGGATGCAGGGTGGCTCCTCTCAGCCGTCACCCCTGGCTTCAGACGTGGGGGTAACTCCTCCTGGCCGTCACCCCTGACCTCAGACGTGGGGTAGCTTCTCTCAGCCATTCCTAGGCCATTGCAGCCTGGCACTCTAGGCCATTGCCCCTGACCTCGGATGTGGGGTAGCTCCTCTCGGCCAAACTTAGTGCGCCGGCCGCAGCTGCCTGCACTTAGTAAAGAAATTGATGAAATTAAATATATTTTAAATTAAACATTATTTAAAAATGTAACTAATGGATTTTCAATTAGAGCTATCTATTATATTTACTAAATTTCACTCATATCTCAAGAACTTCAATGTAAAAAATATAATCACAAAACATATTGAATGACAGAAGCATATGGAGTGAAAAATTAGAAAATATTCATCAAACTCCTCTCTCAGATAATATATTTCTCAACTTTAAAGAAGAATTCCAGAGGGTTTCTTTCTTTCTTCCTTTCTTTCTTTTTTTAAAACTGAAACAAGAAAATTGAAAAAGTGATAGTAATCTGTGAATGCTCTTGGAATATGTCCTAACCTTTTGAAAGGTATTTTGAAAAAAATGTATCAAGAAACAAAATGGAAAAATAGCTTTGAATATTGGAAATGATTGCACTGAAATATGCTGAATTTAGCAAAGCAAAGACTATTAGAATACTGAAGGGCCACATGGGTTTGAATAACCCAGAGGTTATGAGAAACAGCTAAACCCAACTCCTCTTCCCCTGGTAGCACATATACCACTGTAGGTCTCTTTTGCTCTGTGTGTGAAACAGGCTAAATAGCTATCATAGCCAAGCGATTTTCTCAAATATAAGAAATAATACAATTACAACTTTTCATGATCAAGGATTTTGAGCCAAGAAGGAATGGAGAAAAAAGATATGATATTTGACCTGTGGGAGACGTTGAAAGAAGTATCTGAACTGCTCCAAGACTCACAGAATAACAACATACTCAATTTGTTCTGCACCTACCAAGGTTCTATACTAACAAGATACATTATTCACTTGATCTCTTTACAGGTAACCTGCAAGGAGGCATTAATATCTTAATTTTACAGATAAACGTAGAAAACAAGCAATGAACCAATGTAAAACAATTAAAAAGATGAGTCAGGATTCAAATTAAAGTTTTTTGGATTTGACTCACTTGGCAAACTTCACATCCAATAATTGGCATATTTTTCTTTATCAATAATGAAAATGGTTCCTCTATTTTCATATGCAGTATTTTAGCATGTTCCAATACTATTTTATTTATTGTATGAGTCTTATTTAATGGCTTAACATGCCCTTTATTTCCCATATTCCTGGGACATCTCGGAAAGTGGAGTAGCTGGGAGTTCAAAATTATATGTATACGTAAGTCACTTAAAACTATAATATGTATCTTACTTAACACTAAGTATCTTACTTAGGCAAGGGGAAATGCACTAACTTATTGTATTAGTTATAGTACTATAGCAGTTAAGAAACATGCAAGTCTGTACAAAGTTGAATGGAAAACAAAATATGAATAATATATCATAAAAGACCATTTTACTTAAAATGTAGAAGACTAAGTCTTCAATCCTCTGTCAGTTGGCCGTATAAAAGAGAAACCACATAACTTATGTGAGTTTCAGAATTTTCTCTGAACTGTGAGAACAGTGTAGATGAGTAATTGATGCTCTTTTTTAGTATATATACGTTTCATTTTTTGCTTTTATTTTGTTTTTATTTTTGTGCCATCTAATTTCTGGATTTGTAAATCTCTTTTAATGTAAAACACTCTTGTTCAAAAGTACTTTTAATTTTAAAATTTGTATTTACCAAAGTTTGTATACTTTTTTATAATTAAGTATTACTGCATATATATAACGCATATATGCATACAATAGAAAAGGTCAGTTTTACTTCTAACCCCAAAGAAAGGCAATGCCAAAGAAGGTTCAAACTACCACACAATTGCACCAATCTCACACACTAGCAAAGTAACGCTCCCAATTCTCCAAGCTAGGCTTTAATAATATTTCCAGATGTTCAAACTGGATAATAAAAAAAAAAACCTAGAGAATTCCAAAAACACATGTAACTCTCATTCATTGATTATGCTTAAAGCCTTTGACTGTATGGATCACAGCAAACTATGGAAAATTCTTAAAGAGACGGTGAAACCAGACTACCTTTCCTGCCTCCTGAGAAATCTGTATGCAGGTCAAGAAGAAACAGTTAGAAAGGTCAAGAAGAAACAGTTAGAAACAGACCTGCAACAATGATCTGATTCCAAATTGGGAAAAGAGTACCTCAAAGCTGTATATTTGACACTCTGGGTTTTAACTTACATGCAGAGTACATCATGCAAAATGTGGGCTGGATGAAGCATAAGATAGAATCAGATAGGTGGGTAAAATATCAATAACCTCAGATATGCAAATGACACGGCCCTATGGCAGAAAGTGAAGAAGAAGTAAAGAACCTCTTGATGAAAGTGAAAGATGAGAGTGAAAAAAACTGGTTTAAAACTCAACATTCAGAAAACTAGGATCAGTGCATCTGGTCCATCAATTCATGCCAAATAGATGGAAACAATAGAAAGAGTGACAGACTTTATTTTTTTTAGGCTCTAAAATAACTGCAGATGATGACTGCAGCCATGAAATTAAAGATGTTGGCTCCCTGGAAGAAAAGCTATTACCAAACTTTTGGTCAACATATTAAAAGGCAAAAAAATATTACTTTGCCTACAAAGGTCCATATAATCAAAGCTATGGTTTCTCTGGTAGTCATGTATGGATGTGAAAGTTGTACTATAAAGAAAGTTCAACCCCAAAGAACCAATACTTTTGAACTGTGATGTTGGAGAAGACTCTTGATAGTTCCTTGGACTGCAAGGAGATCAAACCAGTCAATCCTAGAGGAAACCAATCCTGAATATTCATTAGAGGGACTGATGCTGAAGCTCCAATACTTTGGCTATGTGATACAAAGTGCTTGCTCATTGGCAAAGATTGATGGCAGGAGGAGAAGGGGAGGACAAAGAATTAGATGGTTGGATGTCATCACCGACTCAAAGAACATGAATTTCAGCAAGCTCCAGGAGATAGTGAAGGACAAGGAAACCTGTTGTGCTGCAGTCCACGGGGTCTCACAGAGTCGGACACAAAAGAGTGACTGAACAACAACAATAACTAGAAAAACAATAAAGAAAAAAAATTTTCTAGTAAAGACAAATATATGCTAAAAGTAAGTGGTTGTACTTATAAAGCTAGTTTGCTGGTTAAAGATAAAAGCAGTAAAATCATCTATATCTAAGATAAATATCAGCTGTACTTCCCTGGTGATTTAGTTGTTGGGGCATCTGTCTGCCAGTGTGTGAGACACAGTTTTAGTCTTTGTCTCAGAAGGATTACACATACCACAGGGCAACTGAGCTTGTTCGTGTTCTGCAACTTTTCTCTAGAGCCCAGGAGACACAGCTGCTGAAGCCTATACACTCTAGAGCTAGTGTGTCACAACTATTGAAGCCAAGGTGCCTTAGAGCTCTTTCTCTGCAAGAAGAGAAGCCACTGCAAGAAGCCCATTCAAACCTTTAGCTGGTTAAGAATGCCATATCTGCAAAATATAACAGGATGTAATGCAATAAAATGATATATGCCTGTATATAGAAAATTCTAAAGACTCCATTAAAATTTATTATGGCTAATAAATGAATTCTGTCAAGTTACAGTGGATAAGATTAATGGACAGAAATATGTTGCACTCATACATATTAATGAAGATCTATCAAAAGGATGCATTAAAAATAATTCCATTTTCAATTGCATCAGAAAGAATGGTTACTATCAAAAAAAGACAGGAAATAAAAAGTGTTGGACAGAACGTGGAAGAGAACCCTCATGCACTGTTAGTGAGAATGTAAATTGGTGCAGCCTCTGTGGAAAACTGTATGAAGTTTTGTTACAAAATTAAAAATAGAACTACCCTGTGATTCAGCAATTCCACTCCTGGGTGAAACATATATGCATTCCTTTCTCACTTCAGAATTACTTAAATACAGAAAACTAACTGATGGTCACTAGCAGACAGGGTGAAGGGATTAATAGTACAAGCTTCCAGTTATAATATAAATATCACAGGATATATTAAAATACACAGTGTAGAACTACCGTATGACCCAGCAATCCCACTGCTGGGCATATACATCGAAGAAACCAGAATTGAAAGAGACACATGTACCCCAATGTTCATCGCAGCACTGTTTATAATAACCAGGACATGGAAACAACCTAGATGTCCATCAGCAGATGAATGGATAAGAAAGCTGTGGCACATATACACAATGGAGTATTACTCAGCTGTTAAAAAGAATTCATTTGAATCAGTTCTGATGAGATGGATGAAACTGGAGCCGATTATACAGAGTGAAGTAAGCCAGAAAGAAAAACACCAATACAGTATACTAACACATATATATGGAATTTAGAAAGATGGCAATGACGACCCTGTATGCAAGACAGGAAAAAAGACACAGATGTGTATAAAGGACTTTTGGACTCAGAGGGAGAGGGAGAGGGTGGGTTGATTTGGGAGAATGGCATTCTAACATGTATACTATCATGTAAGAATTGAATCACCAGTCTATGTCTGACGCAGGATACAGCATGCTTGAGGCTGGTGCATGGGGATGACCCACAGAGATGTTATGGGGAGGGAGGTGGGAGGGGGTGGTTCATGTTTGGGAATGCATGTAAGAATTAAAGATTTTAAAATTTAAAAATAAATAAATAAATAAATTTAAAAAAAATACACAGTGTAAGCAATATGGTCAATTATACTGTCATAACTTTGTATGATATGTAATTTCTAGACTTGTAGTCAATTTGTGATGTGTATAAATATTGTTACCAGTTGTAAATTTGAAATTAATATATTGTATGTCAACTATACTTCAATTTAAAAAAAGTAGCTACAGTGATGTCTGACTTTTAAATTTTATGTAATAAATTAACATTTTCCTTTCCACAGTACTTTACATAGCAAATACAATTTATATAATTAGTCCTGACACATCCACCAAAAGTAAAATAATTATATGCTTTTCTAAGATTTTTAATATATCAAAGTATCAATATATAACACTTTTTCCCAAAACAAAATAAATGAATGAGAAACGACCCTGTTGAAAAGTTGATTTAAGGAATAAGAAGCTTAACTGGCCAAAAATGGAATGATATTCACAATTTTCTCATTGGAATATCTACCACCAGATAGCACTGATTTCTTATTTTATATTTCTAGTGGCAAACATGGTCAATTTGGGTCATTATTTTTATCATTTAAAAACTTTCATACACTTTAGGGCTACATTGGGTGAAAATTTGTAATGCTTAATAGAGAGATGTATATTTATTTCCTCCAGTTCAACAATTTCATTAAGAGGTATACACCTAGAGTTTCTCTATTAAATGTGCAAAATAAGACTGTACAAAGATGAAATAAAAAAATAATATATGGGTAAAACATTCAATTTTATCTCAGCAGAGGGATGTATAGACAAGCTTTGAGTATTTCTTAAATTGAATACTGAAAAGCAAGAAGTTTAAAAAATAAATTATATTAATACAAATCCAAATGAAAAGTCTCAAGAGCATAATGCTGTCTAAGAATTGTTACAAAATTATATATTTATCATAATATATAAATTTATATATAATTTTCCAAAGCAATTTCCAAAGCAATTAAACATATTTTAAATTATATTGCTATATTCTTAAACTGTGAAAGCATAGTGAGAAATACTTATACCTACCTGAGAATCGTGGATACTTCCAGGGAGACAGTCAGAGAAATAAGATGTTGCAGTCTTACAATGGAATCAATTATACACACACACACACACACACACACACACACATGTACATATATATGCATATGTATGTGTGTAAATGGTATATGTGTGTGTAAATTAAGTTATAAAATTATATATGTGTGTGTGTGTTAATCACTCAATCATGTCTGACTCTGTGACCCCACAGATTGGGACCCTTCAGGCTCTTCCGTCCATGGAATTTCCCAGGCAAGAATACTGGAGTGGTTTGCCATTCCCTTCTCCAGGGGATCTTCCTGGCTCAGGGATCAAACCCTGGTCTTCCTCATTGGAGGCAATCTCTTTACCATCTGAGCCACTAGAGAAGACATATATATATATATATATATATATATATATATATATATATATATATATATATATATAGTTACAAAATTATATATAGTATATAACAGTTTTTTTTTTTAATAGCCTAAGTGCTACTTATTCAAAAGAGAAAATAAGTTAGAGTTCAGGCCTTCAGAGGATAGGATAGACCAAATCAAGCTGTTCACATCTGCCTTCTGCTCAGCATATACTCTTCTAGCTCCACTGATCTATCTTGTTGATGATGGTCATATTGAATAAGCAGTCAGACTGCATGTAGGCAGTTATTTTCTCCAAAGTCTCACAAAAGTACATGAAAGCTTTCAGATTTGGAAATTCATCCAGTCATCTGAACTCAAACATAAGGTTCTGATTTAAGACATTACAGGGGAGGAAATCTACAAAGATAAGCTTTTCCCTTGCAAAACATGATAATTTCCCCAGGAATAGGGAGAATGGTTTCAGTTGTCCAGGTAGATTCTCTAAGGACTTTCAAGCTTTTCTAAGACTTCAGGTGATCATGGTCAGGGTTGTAAGAGAGTCATATAAACTACATGTACAAACTCATTATCTGGATCTCCAGTGTTCACACAAATCTTTTTTCAGTCTAACTATATAGTTGTGTTGGGGAAAACATATTTATTCTGCTTGTACTGTATTATTAGTGTTTACTACAATTCATCCTGTGACTGCCAAATTATTCTGATTTACTTGGCTTAAATAAACCCAATAGTCTTGGTATGGTATTTTTGTTATTAACTAATGAACAACCAGGTTCATGAAACTTAGTGGACACAGCTTTCAGAAACACTGATTTATAATGAAATTCAGAAAAATTACAAGCTATGATTTTTTTTCTTGTGTAATGTTTAAAATATCTTATTTTACCCAGATAAAATTATATTAGGTTTTGAGATGTTTTTCTTGTGAATTCTGCTGAATTACTTCTTACTCAAGTTTTTCCTATATTATTAATAAGAAGTGAGAAAGAGAATTTTAAGAGACTAGATTTGATAGACAGAGTGCCTGATGAACTATGGATGGACGTTCGTGACATTGTACAGGAGACAGGAATCAAAACCATCCACAAGAAAAAGAAACGCAAAAATGCAAAATGGCTGTCTGAGGAGGCGTTACAAACAGCCGTGAAAAACAAAAAAGGATGCAAAAACAAAGGAGAAAAGGAAAGATAAACCCATTTGAATACAGAGTTCCAAAGAATAGCAAGGAGAGGTAAGAAAGCCTTCCTCAGTGATCAATGCAAAGAAATAGAGGAAAACAATAGAATGGGAAAGACTAGAGATTTCTTCAAGATAATCAGAGATCACAAGGGAACATTTCATGCAAAGATGGGCTCAATAATGGACAGAAATGGTAGGGACCCAATAGAAGCAGAAGATATTTAGAAGAGGTGGCAAGAATACACAGAAGAACTGTACAAAAAATATCTTCATGACCCAGATAATCAAGATGGTGAGATAACTCACCTAGAGCCAGACATCCTGGAACGTGAAGTCAAGTGGGCCTTAGGAAGCATCACTATGAACAAACCTAGTGGAGGTGATGGAATTCCAGTTAAGATATTGCAAATCTGAAAGGTGATGCTGTGAAAGTGCTGCACTCAATATGCCAGCAAATTTGGAAACCTCAACAGTGGCCACAGGACTGGAAAAGTTCAATTTTCATTCCAATTCCAAAGAAAGGTAATGCCAAAAAATGTGCAAACTACCGCACACTTACACTCGTCTTATACACTAGTAAAGTGATTCCTAAAATTCTCCAAGCCAGGCTTCATCAATACGTGAACCATGAACTTCCAGATGTTCAAGCTGGATTTAGAAAAGGCAGAAGAACCAGAGATCAAATTGCCAACATCTGCTGGATCATCGAAAAAGTAAGAGAGTTTCAGAAACAAAGAAACAAACAAACATCTATTTCTGCTTTATTGGCTATGCCAAAGCCTTTGACTGTGTGGATCACAATAAACTGTGGAAATTCTGAAAGAGATGGGAATACCAGACCACCTGACCTGCCTCTTGAGAAACCTGCATGCAGGGCAGGAAGCAACAGTTAGAACTGGACATGGAACAACAGACTGGTTCCAAATAGGAAAAGGAGTAAGTCAAGGCTATATATAGTCACCCTGCTTATTTAATTTATATGCAGAGTGCATCAGGATAAATGCTGGGCTGGAAGAAGCACAAACTGGAGTCAAGATTGTGGGGAGAAATATCAATACCCACAGATATGCAGATTACATCACCTTTAGGGCAGAAAGAACTAAAGAACCTTTTGATGAAAGTGAAAGAGGAGAGTGAAAAAGTTGGCTTAAAGCTCAATATTCAGAAAACTAAGATCATGGCATCTGGTCCCATCTCTTCATGGGAAATAGATGGGGAAACAGTGGAAACAATGGCTGACTTTATTTTTCTGGGCTCCAAAATCACTGCAGATGGTGATTGCAGCCATAAAATTAAGACACATTGTTTGGAAGGAAAGTTATGACCAAACTAGACAGCATATTAAAAAGCAGAGACATTACCTTGTCAACAAGGATCCATCTAGTCAAGGCTCTGATTTTTCCGGTGGTCATGTATGAATGTGAGAGTTGGACTGTGAAGAAAGTTGAGTGTAAAGAATTGATGCTTTTGAACTGTAGTGTTTGAGAAGACTCTTGAGAGTCTCTTGGATTGCAAGGAGATCCAACCAATCCATCCTAAAGGAGATCAGTCCTGGTAGTTCATTGGAAGGACTGATGCTGAAGCTGAAACTCCAATACTTTGCCCACCTGATGCGAACAGCTGACTCATTTGAAAAGACCATGATGTTGGGAAAGATTGAGGGCTGGAGGAGAAAGGGACGACAGAGGATAAGATGATTGGATGGCATCACTGACTCAATGGACATGGGTTTAGATGGACTCTGGGAGTTGGTGATGGACAGGCAGGCCTGGCATGCTATGGTTCATGGGGTTGCAAAGAGTTGAATATGAGTGAATGACTTAACTGAACTGAATAAGAGTGTTAGTTCCTATTTATATGTTCCACACACTTCACTTCATAAGAAATAGATGGGGAAACAGTGGAAACAGTGTCAGACTTTATTTTGGGGGGCTCTAAAATCACTGCAGATGATGACTGCAGCCATGAAATTAAAAGACGCTTCCTCCTTGGAAGAAAATTTATGACCAACCTAGATAGCGTATTCAAAAGCAGAGACATTACTTTTCTGACTAAGGTCCATCTAGTCAAGGCTACGGTTTTTCCTGTGGTCATGTATGGATGTGAGATTTGAACTGTGAAGAAGGCTGAGGGCTGAAGAATTGATGCTTTTGAATTGTGGTGTTGGAGAAGACTCTTGAGACTGCAAGGCGATCCAGCCAGTCCATTCTGAAGGAGATCAGCCCTGGGATTTCTTTGGAAGGAATGATGCTAAAGCTCAAACTCCAGTACTTTGGCCACTTCATGTGAAAAGCTGACTCATTGGAAAAGACTTTGATCCTGGGAGGGATTGAGGGCAGGAGGAGAAGGGGACGACAGAGGATGAGATGGCTGGATGGCATCACTGACTCGATTGATGTGAGTCTGAGCGAACTCCGAGAGTTGGTGATGGACAGGGAGGCCTGGTGCGCTGCAATTCATGGGGTTGCAAAGAGTCGGACACGACTGAGTGACTGAACTGAACTGAACTGAACTGAACACACATCTGGAGTGAAATCTCTATTCCAACTCTTAGGATCTATTTAACCTGAAACAATTTTTATTTCATCATATTTAAATGACATGAATATCTTACTGATCTCAGAAGATGTGAGAATTCAATAAAGTTATGTAAAACAATAGGACTGGGCTTGGGAGGTAATAAAAATGCTCTACCTTATTGCCGACAATATAATCAATATTATCATTATTGCTATCAAGTCATTAAACAATTGAGAAGTTGTCATATTTTGTCATTAGCTTTTTAAAAATTTATTTATTTTTAATTGAATGATAATTGCTTTACAGAAATTTGTAGTTTTCTGTCAAACCTCAAAATTAATCATGCATATTTATGACCCTCCCTCTTGAGCCTCACTCCCATCTCCCTTCCCATTCCACCCCTCTAGGTTGATACAAAGCCCATGTTTGAGTTTCCTGAGACATACAGCAGTTTATCCGAAATGCAGTACTTGGGTACAATCTCGAAAATGACAGCATGATCTCTGTTTTTTTCCAATGCACACCATTCAATATCATGGTAATCCAAGTCTATTTAACAATCAAAACTGCTGAAGAAGCAGAAGCGGAAGAACTCTATGAAGACCTTTTAGAACTAATACCCTTTTCATCATAGGAGACTGGAATGCAAAAGTAAGAAGTCGAGATACTTGGAGTAACAGACAAATTTGGCCTTGTAGTACAAAATGAAGTAGGGCAAAGGCTAACAGCGTTGTGCCAAGAGAAAGCACTGGTCAGAGCAAACACCCTCTTCCAACAACACAAGAGAAAACTCTACACATGGACATCACCAGATGGTCAACAATGAAATCAGATTGATTATATTCTTTGCAGCAGAAGCTCCATACAGTCAGCAAAAACAAGATTGGGAGCTGATTGTGGCTCAGATCATGAACTCCTCAATACAAAATTAAGTCCTAAATTGAAGAAAGTAGGGAAAACCACTAGACTCTTCAGGTATGACCGTAAACAAATCCCTTATGATTATACAGTGGAAGTGACAAATAGATTCAGGGGTTAGATCTGATAGACAGAGTGCCTGAAGAACTATGGACAGAGGTTCAAGACACTGTACAGGAGGAGTGATCAAGATCATCCACAAGAAAATAAAATGCAAAAAGGAAAAATGGTTGTCTGAGGAGGCCTTACAAATAGCTGAGAAAAGAAGAGAAGCTAAAGGCAAAGGAAATAAAGAAAGATATACACAGTTGAATGCAGAGTTACAAAGAATAGCCAGGAGACATTAAAAAAAAAAAAAGCCTTCCTCAGTGATCAATGCAAAGAAACAGAAGAAAACAATAAAATGGGAAAGACTAGAGACCACTTCAAGAAAATCAGAGATACCAAGTCAAGTGGGCCCTAGGAAGCATCACTATGAACAAAGCTAGTGGAGGTGATGGAATTCCATTTGAGCTATTTCAAATCCTAAAGGATGATGCTGTGAAAGTGCTGCACTCAATATGCCAGCAAATTTGGAAAATTCAACAGTGGCCACGGGACTGGAAAAGGTCAGCTTTCATTCCAATCCCAAAGAAAAGCAACACCAAAGTGTGCTCAAACTACAGCACAATTGCACTCATCTCACAAGTTAGTAAAGTACTGCTCAAAATTCTCCAAGCAGGCTTCAAAAACATGTAAACTGTGAACTTCCAGATTTTCAAGTTCTGCTTTAATGACTATGCTAAAGGCTTTGACTGTGTGGATCACAATAAACTGTGGAAAATTCTTAAAGAGATGGAAATACCAGACCACCTGACCTGCCTCTTGATAAATCTGTCTGCAGGTCAGGAAGCAACAGTTAGAACAACAGATTGGTTCCAAATAGGAAAAGAAGTACGTTCAAGGCTATAAATTTCCACCATTCTTATTTAACTTGTATGCAGAATACATCATGAGAAATGCTGGGCTGGAGGAAGCAGAGCTTGAATGAAGATTGCCAGGAGAAATATCAACAACCTTAGATATATGGATGACACCACCCTTATGGCAGAAAGTGAAAAAGCCTCTTGATGAAAGTGAAAGAGGAGACTGAAAAAGTTGGCCTAAAGCTCAACATTTAGAAAACATAGATCATGACATCCCACTTCATGGGAAATAGATGGGGAAACAGTGGAAACAGTGGCAGACTTTAATTTTGTGTCCTCCAAAATCACTGAAGATGGTGATTGCAGCCATGGAATTAAAGGATGTTTACTCATTGGAAGAAAAGTTACACCCAACCTAGATAGCATATTAAAAAGCAGAGACATTACTATGCCCAACAAAGGTCCACCTAGTCAAGGCTATGGTTTTTCCAGTAATCATGTATGGCTGTGAGATTTGGAGTATAAAGAAAGCTGAACGCTGAAGAATTGACGCTTTTTAACTGTGGTGTTGGAGAAGACTCTTGAGAGTCCCTTGAACTGCCAAGAAATCCAACCAGTCCATCCTAAAGTGAATCAGTCCTGAGTATTCAATGGAAGGCCTGATGTTGAAGCTGAAATTCCAATACTTTGGCAACCTGATGCAAAGAGCTGACTCATTGGAAAAGACCCTGATGCTGGGAACGATTGAGGGTGAGAGGAGAAGGGGACGACAGAGGGTGAGATAGTTGGATGGCATCACCAAGTCAATGGACATGAGTTTGAGTAGATTCTGGGATTTAGTTTGGACAGGGAAGCCTCGTGTGCTGCAGTCCATGGGGTGGCAAGAGTCGGACACGACTGAGCAACTGAACTGAAGGAAACTTTTCATGCATGCAATGATGGGCACAGTAAAGGACATAAATTGTATGGACCTTGGGCTTCCCTTGTGGCTCAGACAGTAAAGCATCTGCCTACAATGTGGGAGACCTGGGCTCGATTCCTGGATCTGGAAGATTCCCTGGAGAAGGAAATGGCAATCCACTCCAGCACTCTTGCCTGGAAAATCCCATGGACAGAGGAGCCTGATAGGCTACAGTCCATGGGGTCACAAAGAGTCGGACACGACTGAGCTACTTCACTTGCTCAACAGAAGTAAATGATATTAATTAGAGGTGGTAAGAATATATAGAAGAACTGTACCCCCCCCCCAAAAAAAAAGAAGAAGAAGAAGATCTTCATGACCCAGATAACCATGATGGCTTGAACACTCACCTAGATATAGACATCCTGGAATGCAAAGTCAAGTTGTCTTTAGTAAGTATCACTATGAACAAAGCTAGTGGAGGTGATGGAATTCCAGTTGGGCTATTTCAAATCCAAATGATGATTCTGTGAAAATGCTGCACTCAATATGCCAACAAATTTCGAAAACTCAGCAGTGGCCACAGGACTGGAATAGGTCAGTTTTTATTTCAATCTCAAAGAAAAACAATGCCAAGGAATATTCAAACTCCTGCACAATTGCACTAATCTCACACACTAGGAAAGTAATGTTAAAATTTTCCAAGCAAGGCTTCAACAGTACATAAAAATGCATTTTCAGATGTTCAAGCTGGATTTAGAAAAGGAAATGGAACCAGAGATCAAATTGCCAACATCCATTGGATCATTGAAAAAGTGAGAGTGTTCCAGAAAACATAACCTGCTTTACTGAGTATGACAAATCCTTTAAGTATGTGGATCAAAAGAAACTGTGAAAATTTCTTAAAGAGATGGGATTACCAGACAAGCTTACCTGTCTCCTGAGTAATCTGTATGCAGGTCAGGAAAAAACAGTTAGAACCAGACATGGAACAGCAGAGTGGTTCCAAATTGGGAAAAGAGTATATCAAGGTTGTATACTGTAACCTTGTTTACTTAACTTATATGCAGAGTACATCATGTGAAATGTCAGGGTTGAAGAAGCCCAAGCTATAATTAAGATGGCTGGGAGAAACATCGATAACCTCAGATGTGCAGATGGCACCACCTTTATGGCAGGAAGCAAAGAAGAACTAACAGAGTCTCTTTGAGAAAGTGAAAGAGGAGAGTGAAAAAGTTGGTTTAAAATCCAACTTTTAGAAAACTAAGATCATGGCATCTTGTCCCCCCACTTCATGGCAAATAGATGGGGAAACAATGGAAACAGTGAGAGACTTTATATTCTTGGGCTCCAAAATGACTGTTTATGGTGTCTGCAGCCATAGAATTAAAACACTCTTGCTCCTTGGAAGAAAAGCTATGACCAACCTAGGCAGCATATTAAAAAGGAGAGACATTACTTTGTTGACAAAGGTCTATCTTTTCAAAGCTATTGTTTTCCAGTAGTCATGTATAGATGTGAGAGTTTGACTATAAAGAAAGCTGAGTGCCAAAGAATTGATGCTTTTGGATCATGCTGAAGAAGACTTTTGAGAGTCCCTTGGATTGCAAGGAGATCCAAACAGTCCATCCCAAAGGAGTACTATATATTGGAAGGACTGATCCTAA
The DNA here is from genome assembly GCF_032405125.1 of Capricornis sumatraensis. Lineage (NCBI taxonomy): Eukaryota > Metazoa > Chordata > Mammalia > Artiodactyla > Bovidae > Capricornis > Capricornis sumatraensis. The sequence continues at coordinate 10,791,888 of NC_091080.1, read as the reverse complement.
AGCTGAAGCTCCAATAATTTGGCTACCTGATGTGAAGAAATGACTCATTGGGAAAGACCCTGATGCTGGGAAAGATTGAAGGCAGGAGGAGAATACAACAGAGGATGATGTGGTTGGATGGCATCAGCGAGTCTAAGGACATAAGTTTGAGTGAGCTCTGGGTGTTGGTGATGGACAGGGAAGCTTGGCGTGCTTCAGTTCAAGGTGTCACAACGAGTTATACACAACTGAGCGACTGAACTGAACTGAGATATACAGCAATTCCCTTTGACCATCCATTTTAGATATGGTAATATAAGTTTCCAGGTTACTGACTCCATACCTCCCACCTTCTCCTCCACTCTCCCTGTGTCCATGAGTCTGTTCTCTATGTTTGTTTCTCCATTGCTGCCCTTCAAATAAAGTCTTCAGTACCATCTTTCCAGATTTCATATATGTGCGTTCGTATACAATATTTGTCTTTCTCTTTCTTGCCTACTTCACTGTTTATAATAGGCTCTAAGTTCATCCACATTGTTTGAACTCACTCAAATGTGTACCTTTTTTATGGTGGACTGATTATACCACAACTTCTTATACATTCATCTGTCAATGGACATCTAGGTTTCTTCTATGTTCTAGCTACTGTAAATAATGCTACAATGAACACTGGGGTATATCTGTCTTTTTCAATTTTTGTTTTCTCAGGTATATGCCTAGAAGTGGGATTGCTGGGTCATATGGTGGTTTTAGTCTTAGTTTATTAAGTAATCTGCATGCCATCTTCCATAGTGGCTGTATCAATTTATATTCCCACCAACAGTACAAGAGGGTTCCCTTTTTTTCCCACACCCTCTCCACCATTTATTGTTTGTAAACTTTTTGATGATGGCCATTCTGATCATCCAGTCAAAGCTATGGTTTTTCTAATAGTCATGTATGGATGTGAGAGGTGGATTATAAGGAAAACTGAGCACTGAAGAATTGATGCTTTTGAACTGTGATGTTGGAAAAGACTCTTGAGAGTCCCTTGGACTGCAAGGAGATTGATCCAGTCATTCCTAAAGAAAATCATGCCTGAATACTCATTAGAAAGACTGATGTTGAAGCTGAAACTCCAATACTTTAGTCACCTGGTGCAAAGAACTGACTCATTGGAAAAGACCCTGATTCTGGGAAAGACTAAAGACAGGAGGAGATGATGACAGAGGATGAGGTGTTTAGATGGGCATGAGTTTGAACAGGCTCCTGGAGTTGATGCTGGACAGGGAATCCTGGTGTGCTGCAGTTCCTGGTTTTGCAAAGAGGCAGACACGACTGAGTGATTGAAGTGAACTGAAGTGAACTGAACTGATTCTGACTGATGTGATGTCTCATTGTAGTTTTGATTTGCATTTCTCTAATAATAAGCAATATTGAGAATCTTTTCATGTGTTTGTTAGCCATCTGTATGTTGTTTTGGAGAAATGTTTAAGTTTTTTCCCCACTTTTTTTTTTTTTTGTATGAGTTACATGAACTACTTGTATTTTTTTGGAAATCAATCCTTTGTCATTTGTTTCACTTGCGTTTTTTTTCTCCTGTCCTGAGGGTTTTCTTTTCACCTTGCTTATAGTTTTCTTTTGCTGCACAAAAGCTTTTAAGTTTACTCAGGATCACTTTTAATTTTGTTTTTATTTCTATCATTCTAGGAGGTGGGTCATAGAGGATCTTGCTTTGATTTATGTCATTGACTGTTCCGCCTGTTTTCTTCTAAGAGTTTTATAGCCTCTGTCTTAAATTTAGGTCTTTAATCCATTTTGTGTTTGTCTTTGTATATAGTATTAGGAAGTGTTCTAATTCCATTCCTTTACCTGCAGCTCTCCAGTTTTTCCAGCACCACTTATTGAAGAGGCTGTCTTTGGCCCATTGTATATTCTAGCCTCCTTTGTCAAAAATAAGGTACCCATAGGTGCATGAGTTTATTTCTGGGCTTTCTATCTTGTTCCTTTGGTCTATATTTCTGTTTTTGTGCCAGTACCATACTTTCCTGATGACTGTATCTTTGTAGTATAATCTGAAGTCAGAAAGACTGATTCCTCCAGCTCCATTCTTTTTCAAAACTGCTTTGACTACATAGGTCTTTTGTGCTTCTATATGAATTGTTAAAATTTTTGTTCTAGTTCTGTGAAAAATGCCCATGGTAATTTGATAGGGATCACATTGAATCTGTAGATTGTATTTGGTAGTATAGTCATTTTCACAATATTGATTCTTCCTATCCAAGAACGTGAAATATTTTTTCCATATGCTTGTGTTGTCTTTGATTTTTTTCATCAGTGTCATATAATTTTCTGTGTACAATTCGTTTCTCTCCTTAGGTAGATTTATTCCTAGATATTTTATTCTTTTTGTTGCAATGGTGAATGCGGATTCATTCCTTAATTTCTCTTTCTGATTTTTCATTGTTAGTATATAGAAATGCAAGTGATTTCTGTGTATTGATTTTGTATCCTGTGACTTCGCTAAATTCACTGATTAGGTCTAATAAATTTTTGATAGTATCTTTAGGGTTTTCTATGTATAATATCATGTCATCTGTGTACAGTGGGAGCTTTACTTCTTTTCCAGTCTGGATTCTTTTATTTTTCTTCTCTTACTGCTGTAGCTAAGAAGCCTTCCAAAACTATTTTGAAAATAATAGAGTGAACATCCTTGTCTTCTTCCTGATCTTAGGGGGGTAGTTTTCCATTTTTCAGCATTGAGAATAATGTTTACTGTGGGATTATCATACATGGCCTTTACTATGTTGAGGTAGGTTTCTTCTATGCCCATTTTTTTGGAAGAATTTTAATCATAAATGGGTGCTGAATTTTGTCAAAGGGTTTTTCTGCATCTATTGAAATTATCATATGGTTTTTATCTCTTAGTTTTAATATGGTGTATCACGTTGATTGATTTGCATTTATGGAAGAACAGTTGCATCCTTGGAACAAACCCAACTTTACCATGGTGTATAAGCTTTTAAGGGCTTCCCAGGTGGCTCAGTGGATAAGGACCCCTCTGCCAATGCAAGATAAGCCTGTTCAATCCCTGGGTCGGGAAGATCCCCTGGAGGAAGAAATGCCATCTCACTCCAGTATTCTTGCCTGGGAAATCCCATGGACAGAGTGGCCTGGCAGGCTATAGCCCATGGAGTCAGAAAATAATTGGACATGACTTAGTGATAATGTAAGCTTTTTAATGTGTTGCTGAATTCTATTTGCTAAAATTTTGTTGATTTTTGCATCTATGTTCATCAAAGATATTGGCCTGTAATTTTCTTTTCTTGTGTTGTCTTTGTCTGGTTTTGGTATCAGGGTGATGGTGGTCTCATAGAATGAGTTTGGAAGTGTTCCTTCCTCTGAAATTTTTTGAAACAGTTTTAGAGGATCAGCATTAGCTCTTCTCTAAATGTTTTATAGAATTTGCCTGAGAAGCTTTCTGGTCCTGGGCTTTTGCGTTTTGGGAGATTTTTGGTCACAGTTTCAATTTCAGCACTTCCAGTTGGGTTGTTCATAATTTTTTTATTTCTTCCTGGTTCAGTCTTGGAAGACTGAACTTTTCTAAGAATCTGTCCATTTCTTCCAGGCTATCCATTTTATTGCCATATAGTGGTTTATAATAGTCTCCTATATTCCTTTGTATTTCTGCATTGTCTGTTGTAACCTCTCCTTTTTCTTTTCTTTTTTTTTTTTTGGAACCTCTCTTTTTCATTTCTAATTTTGTTGATTTGATTCTTTTCTGTTTTTTCTTGATGAATCTGGCTTAAGGTTCATGAATTTTGTTTATCTTCTCAAAGAACCAGCTTTTAGTTTGTTGTTTCTTTTATTTCTTTTTCATTTATCTATACCCTGATCTTTGATTTCTTTCTTTCTGCTAATTTTGGTGTCTTTTTGTACTTCTTTCTCGAGTTGTTTTAAGTGTAAAGTTAGATTATCTATTCAATGTTTTTCTTGTTTCTTGAAGTAGGATTGTATTGCTATAAACTTCCCTCTAAGAATGGTTTTTGCTGCACCCCATAGGTTTTGACCTGTCATATTTTTTCATTTGTTTCTATGAATTTTTTAATTTCCCTTTTGATTTTTTCAGTAACCTGTTCATTATTTAGAAATGTATTGGTTAATCTCCATGTGTTTGTACTTTTTACAGTTTTCTTTTCTTTTTTTCCCTTGTAATTGATATCTAGTCTCATAGCATTGTGGTTAGGAAAGATACTTAACACAATTTCAATTTTCTTAAATATACTGAGATTTGATTTGTGACCCAAGATGTGGTGTATCCTGGAGAATGCTCCATGTGCACTTAAGAAGAAGGTGTATTCTTTTGCATTTGGATAGATTATCCTGAAGATATCAGTGAGATTCATTTCATCTAATGTATCATTTAAGACTTGTATTTCCTTACTAATTTTCAGTTTTGATGATCTTTCCATTGTTGGAAGTGAGGTGTTAAAGTCTCCTATTATTATTGCGTTACTGTAAATTTCTCCTTTTATGTCTGTTAGTGTTCTTCTTATTTATTGAGGTGTTCCTATGTTGGGTGCATAGATGTTTACAATTATTATGTCTTCCTCTTAGATTGATCCCTTGATCATTATGTATCTTATCTCTTATAATATTCTTTATTTTAAGGTCTACTTTGTCTGATATGAGGATTGGTACTCCAGCTTTCTTTTGCTTTTCATTTGCAGGGAATATATTTTCCATCCTCTCACTTTCGGTCTATATGTATCTTTAGGTCTGAAGTGGGTTTCTTGTGGACAGCATATAAATTAGTCTTGTTTTTGTATCCATTCACCTGTTTTGTATCCATTCACCCTGCTCCAACCTTTGGTTGGAGCATTTAATCCATTTACAGTCAAAGTAATTATATGTGTGTGTGTGTGTGTGTATATATATATGTATATATATGTTTCTATTGCCATCTTTTAAAATTTTTTTTAAGATCTTTTTCTTCTCTTGTACTTCCTGACTGTACAAGTTCCTTTTCTTTTGTTGTAAAGTTGGCTTGGTGGTACTGAATTCTCTTAACTATTACTTGTCTGAAAAGCTTTTGATTTCTCCACCAATTTTGAATGAGATATTTGCTGAGTACAGTAACCTTAGCTGTAGATTTTTCCCTTTTGGTACTTTAAATATATCCTGCCATTCCCTTCTGGCCTACAAAGTTTCTGCTGAAAGATCAGCTGTTAAACGTAAGGAGTTTCCCTTGTATGTTACTTGTTGCTTTTCCCTTGATGCTTTTAATAGTCTTTCTTTGTGCTTAGTGTTTTTAGTTTGATTAGTATGTGTCTTGGTTTATTTCTCCTTGGGTTTATCCTTAATGGGACTGTTTGTGCCTCTTGGACTTGATTGACTATTTCCTTTTCCATGTGGGAAAATTTTCAATGATAATCTTTTCAAAATGTTTTTCATATTCTTTCTTTTTCTCTTCTTCTGGGGCCCCTGTAATTCAAATATTGGTGCATTTAATATTTCTCCAGATGTCTCTGAGACGAGCATCAGTTCTTTTAACATTTATTCTTCAGCAGTTATTTCCACAATTTTATCTTCCAGTTCATTGGTCTGTTCTTTGCTTCAGATATTCTGCTATTGATTCCTTTTAGAGTATTTTTAATTTCAGTAATTGTGTTGTTGGTCTCTGTATGTTTGTTCTTTAATTCTTCTAGGACTTTGTTAATTTATTCTTGTATTTTTCTTCATTCTGTTTTCAAGGTTTTTGATCATCTTTATTATCATTATTCTGAATTCTTTTTCAGGTAGTTTGCCTATGTCATCTTCATTTATTTGGACTTTTCTTTTTCAAGTTTGTTCCTTCATTTGCAGTATTTCTCTGTTTGTTTGTTTGTTTGTTTTTAACTTATTGTGTTTTAGGTCTCCTTTACCCATGCTTCAAGGTTGAATTATTTCTTTCTTTTGATTTCTGCCCTCCCAGGTTTGGTCCAGGGATTAGTGTAAAATCCATATAGCATGGGATTTGTGTTGAGTTGTTGTTGTTGTTGTTGTTGTTGTTGTTTTTTCCTCTGATGGGCAAGGTTGAGTGAGGTGGTAATCCTATCTACTAATGATTTGGTTTGTATTTTTGTCTTTGTTGTTTAGATGAGGTGCCCTACACAGAATGCTACTGGTAGTTGGGTGATGCTGAGTCTTCAAGTGGTTTCCTTTCTGGGAGTTCTCACTATTTGATACTCCCTAGGGTTAGACCAACCTAGAGAGCATTTTGAAAAGCAGAGACATTACTTTGCCAGCAAAGGTCCGTCTAGTCAAGGCTATGGTTTTTCCTGTGATCATGTATGGATGTGAGAGTTAGACAGTGAAGAAAGCTGAGAGCAGAAGAATTGATGCTTTTGAACTGTGGTGTTGGAGAAGAATCTTGAGAGTCCCTTGGATGGCAAGGAGATGCAATCAGTCCATTCTGAAGATCAGCCCTGGGATTTCTTTGGAAGGAATGATGCTAAAGCTGAAACTCCAGTACTTTGGCAACCTCATGCGAAGAGTTGACTCATTGGAAAAGACTCTGATGCTGGGAGGGATTGGGGGCAGGAGGAGAAGGGGACGACAGAGGAGGAGATTGCTGGTTGGCATCACTGACTTGATGGACGTGAGTCTGAGTGAAATCTGGGAGTTGGTGATGGACAGGGAGGCCTGGCGTGCTGTGATTCATGGGATTGCAAAGAGTCAGACACGACTGAGTGACTGAACTGAACTGAACTGAGGGTTAGGCATTCTCTGGTAGTGTAAGATCTTGGAATCAGTGCTCCCACTCGAAAGGCTCAGGGCTTCTTGACCTTTGGCCATGAACAGAAATTCCACAGGTGGTTTGTTTTGGCACTAAGTGAGATTAAAACAAATACCCAAAAATGAGAAATCAAAGATGAACTCCATATAAATGGCAATTACAAAATCAAGCAAATGATAATAAAAATAATGGAATATATACATGTACATATACACCCATAAGCAAAATCAAATCAGTTCAACAAAAATAAAGTAGAATAGATTGACCCAGCAAACAAAGGAAACCAAAAATGATATCCACCAGTTAAGAACAAAACTAACTAAGGGACAAACTGGAAAAAAACAACAAGAGCAATAACAGCGGAAAAAAAAAAAATACTAAAGCAAGGTGAGAACTGTGGAATAAAGCAATGAATGAAAACAAAACCATCAAATAAGGTGAGAAAAAGAAATTAAAGAAAGAAAGATTAGGTATGCAAAGTTAAACAGAGATAGATAAAGAAGATTTGTATATATTAAATAATAACTGAAAGAGGAAAAGAACACTAGGGAAAGCAAAGGAATACATGTGTAGAATATGGGAACACATGTAAGAATTAAAGATTTTGAAATTAAAAAAATTAAAAAAAAAAAAAATAAAATGGATAGTGGACAAAGACCTAAAAAAAAAAATAAAAATAAAAATTAAAATTAAAAAAGGGAAAAAAGGAGAAGGCAAAAAAGAAAAGGAAAACTCCACAGAGCTGCAAAAGGCCAGTGTAGAGGCAGAGGTTTATAAATATAAAAAAAAAAAAAAAAAAAAAAAAACAGGGAGTGACAAGAAAATAAAAGAAAGTAAACTCAAAGGCTTAATTAGATTCCATAGTGCTAATAAAATCAACAACTACAACAGATGGGTGAAAAAAGTGAGAAAAAAAGAAAAAGAAAGAAGTCCAAAAGAACCTACAGAGCAAGTCAAAATAAAAGAATAATAAATAATAAATATTTTTCTTAAGTCACTGCTATCAGGGTCCTTTCCCTCCCTGGGAGTCACAGTCCACCTTGCCTCCCTGGGATGCTCTCTAACACGGCACTAGTCTCTGAACCTGCTGTGGGGGCAACTCAGACTCTGGTCCTGTTCCTGTATATTCCTGCCTCCAGTGTCCACAGCTATCAGAACTAGTGTTTTCTTTTGTGTGAGCTCTCCATGTCCTTTTATATATTCCATTGACACAGAGTCTGTCTAGATGATTGTATGGGTTTGTTATGCAACTTGTACAGCTGGTCTGATGGTTTTGGGTCTTCTTTCTTAGCCTCACTGTCCCTGGGTTTCAGCTGTGGTTTTATTTCCACCTCTGCATGTGGGTCATCCACTGTGGTTTGCTCCTGTGGCTGCCCTGGAGGACTTGGGTCTGCTCCAGTGAAGTTCAGGTGTGGGGGTGTTAGCTACTTGGCTTGCAGGGGTTCTGGCAGTACCAGGAACTCAGGGAAGTTGGCAACTAGAGCAGCAGGAAATATAGTGCTCTCGAAGAGTAAGGCAAACACTATTAGCCAATACACTCCAGTATTCTTGCCTGAAGAATCCCACTGACAGAGAAGCCTGGCAGGCCACAGTCCACAGGATTGGAAAGTATTGGGCATGACTGAAGTTTCTCCATGTGAATAGACACAAGGCTTTTTGCCTATTGCAGTTCTGCCCCAGTGAGGGTTGGGCATGAAGCTGGTGCAGCTGCTTGAGTTGTGGGGCCCCTGAAAGTGTCAAGTGTGCAGGGACACAGACTGCCTCCAGCCTAGGAGATTTGGCCCTATCAGAGTCTTTTATCAAGCTTCTGATAGCCAATGATCAGAAGGCCTTTTTGGCTAGTCTTTCTCTGTAGCTCTGCCCATTCAGGTACCTAGAGGGCTCCCTTGCCTGGGGCCCTTCTCTGTTGTTCAGTGCATCAGACACGTAGAGGGTACCCCCTGGACAGGTCCTGCTTTGTAGATTGGCCCGTCAGGCACTTAAGGAGGTACCCTGGGTGGGTCCTACTCTGTAGTTCAGTGAGTCAGGCACTTGATGGGCCAGTCTTTCTATTGTTCAGCTGCTGATGCTGCCAATGCTGGAGTGTAGGGAGAGAGAGGCTACAATGATGGCTTCACCTCCTACGCATGACTCAGCAGTTTCACCTTGCTTCCATGAATGCCTGCCTTTCCTCCACAGGCATTTCCCATCTCCTCCCTTATGTCCCCTTGGTTCATCTTTCTGCAGTCAGCAGAAGCTCTCACTTTGGGATTGTTCCACAATCCCTATGCTTCAGCTCCCAGCCACTGTGCCTTCTAGAGGACCTTCCTCCCTGTCCAGCTTACATATGGCTGCAGCAAAGACTGTCTGATTCTCATTATATTTAGGCTGCCACAGATCAGCTGCTTCACTTTCAGCCTTAAATGTTTCTCCTCCGACCCAGACAATTGCCCCAATGTGGGGATCAGACTCCTGCTTCAGTTTCCCCACCCATCAAGGGCTGGTCCAGTCTCATTAACGATCCTGTTTCCATGCTCCCCCCCCACGACCTCCCCCCGCCGTTCCCTCATCCTGTCAAGTTTTGCATGGTTCTACATATTGTTTTCTGATGGTCAGCTACTCCTGTCCACTCTCAGTTGGTGTTTTGCAAACATTTTTGTGTCTGGAGATGTATTCCTCATGTATCCATGGAGAGAGATGTACTCTATATCCAACTATTCCTCTGCCATCTTGTTTTCTGTCATTAGCTTTTTAAGTCAATATTTTTTCTCATAGTTTTGAAAGTCTTTCATAATTTCACTTCACATGTCACTGTACTTTAAGTCAATCTTGTTTCTATCTGAATTACTGCTTTTGATCTTTCATTATCTTCACCTAAAATGTTCTTTTCTTTTCTTTTGTCTATTCCAATCCTATCCATCTTCCAACGTTTGCTTCAAATTTCATCTAGTCTACACTTACACTGAATTGATTTAAACATTTTCAGTCAATATTTATATTGTCTAGATCAGATAATTCAGTGGTTGATTTTTTATATATTATATTCTTCTCTGACATTTCATACTCATGTTGTCACCATAAGGTAAACTGTTTGAAATTATTTTTTTCATCATTCTCATAGAGCTCTGTAGAATCATGAGTAACTAGGAGATATTAATACATTTTCACTGTAATGAAAAATGACCCACTCTATTTTTCCTAGCATCTGATTGTGGCTATCACTCTGATTGTGATCACCATAAGTAAAATCTCTTTGCTATAAACCATGTTTTTTTTTAAAAAAATGTAATTCACCTCATTTAATTCCAGTTGCACTTGGTACCAGCTTACCATTTTGTAAGGTAAACAACCCTAGAAAAAAATATTTAAGAACTTTTAAATTTTATTATAAACATCTTTTGAATTTTTATAAATAATAATTATAAACATAAGTAAGTTTGGTCTAGTGGGATAGTAGAAAAAGAATAATTATTCCTTAAATTGTGGAAAAGGTGGGAGCTTCAGTAAAACAGAATTGCTATTGTTCATGTTCTATTTGCTTTAATTTGGCCAACTTATCCTAGACATAACGGAAGACTATTAAAGAGAAACAGAAGAGTGGAATATTTCTTCTGACAAAAGGTTAAGTTAAAATAAAGTACAGCAAAGGGTCACAGTAGTGTCCTTTTTTTTTTTTTTTCCTTTAAACAGGGACAGTGGCACTTCACATTGTAGTGCTAAAATTGCATTGAGCTCCTGTGGGAATTAGATATCCTATAAGACAGCTTCAATGCTATATAAGAGTGTTCTAGTCAAAGCCTCCATCTTGCATAGGCTAAGGATCTAGTGTAGAGAAAAAAAAAATCGTATCAGCTTATATTTTATAACACCACTTAAACTATAAAGTTCAATAGCTATTTTAAGTTCAAAGCATGTTTTAATAATTATCCTATGACCTTCTATGAGACATCAACTATTACTAAACTTTTCATCTCATTGAGGTTATAGAAAATCATAGTTCAGCTTATTGTAAAGTAAAAAAAAAAAATCTGAAAAAATTAAAATACAATTTTTATCAATGCTTAGTAGCAAAACTACAATTCTAAAAATATATTCAATTCATAATAGTTTTATATATTTCTCAATCTCCTTTATAGATGCAAATATTTTTAGTCTTTTCTAAATTTTATCAGTAACATCACTAAAGCATTTCCAGGAAGGTGATTCAGAATATTGACAGCACTTTATTTTATTGCACTGTTGGAAACTTAGTGCTGAAGTTGTGAACTATGCATTCAAAGAATTGCTTTTTGGCCCATAGACTAGAGGTAAGGGACAAGTGAAACCTTTTAAGGTGTTTCCAAATAATATATAACATCACATAATGGAAATCTGTTTCTCAACTGATATGTCAATTTATCACTTCTGATTCATCAATCGATGAAATCAGATAAGTAAACACAAAATGATTAAGATGCAACTTGTGTCTTCAACAGGTCCATATTAGTGTATATGTGCATGTGTGTGTGTGTGTGTGTGTGTGTGTGTGTGTGTGTGTATGTCTGAGAGAGAGGGAAACATTACGCATACAAGTATTATTACAGCAGCACTCAATTTATGTTTTGAATCTATTTTATCAGAAAGGAAGAGTGTGATCTTGGTTATTTTTATGCTGTTTTCCTTCTTTTCCTTGGAATTGTGACAAAATCCTAAGAGTATATGTAGATCCAGGGCTATCAGTGTGTTTAGGCAGGGAAAATCTGCCCCGTTAGGTAATTATTGACACATGTAAGCTGTAAATGAGCACACACTACAGAACCAGTCACTCACTCAAGTGTCCCTTTCACAAATATTGCCTCCCTGGATCTCTAACCCTACATATAAAGACACCTTTCTTCTCAGATTGCACATCTCTGACGTGTCTCCAAGCATACAACCAGGAAAGCATGGCATTGCATCCTACAAATCCCATTTAATACTCTGTTCTCATTACTACTCTTCTTATTCATCATGATTTTTCCTCAGATACAATTTCTCTGCCCCAGTGTTATTTGGCCTTAAATAATTTACATGTTATTTACATGTAAAGGTATAAATTTTGGAAATGTACACGCAGAAATCAACAAATGGTTTCCATTATTCTGCTTTCATACTCCTCTCTCTTTAAAAGAAGAAACTCCAAACTTCTAACTTCTCTTTGGAAGATGAGGTAGGGTTGGACTGTGATTAGAAATAAGGAAATGATTTTTAAATATTATGATACCACAGTTAATATCTGCAGAAGAAAAAATGGTGGTGACTATATACAATGCTAAAGAGATAATAAGACATTTGAAGTAAAAGTATGTATACTCCCTGATGAGATGGGAGATAACTTTGTTCAAACAAAATGTTGATGCAGCTCACAAAGAACTTCAATAACTCACTTCCCCGAAATAAGAGAAGACTGGATGCAAGAACAATGGTACAAAATAAAACTCTGAAATACTGATTATATGGGAAGAGGAAGAAGAGATAGAAAAGGAAGCAGTGTCCAGGAAACAGTTATATACTCAAAAGGACACGAACAAGGCCAACATGGGATACAAAATATAAGATGACCTTATGGGTATAATTTAGGAATTCTTACATGAAAGGTAGCATTCAGTAGGATGAAGTAACAGTTTGGCAAGCCATACATCAAATGATTAGAGCCTGTGATTTCTAGAGCACCAGGAATTCTGGAACTCATAATCTAAGGATGCTTTGCTTACTTCATGCAACATCAAAGAGTCTAAGAAATGCATGAAGTTATAAGCCAGTAGGATCCAGCCATTTCATAAACCAAACAGGATTTTCTGTAAAACAAAAAAGGTAAAATACACCCAAAAATGGTGATAGAAAATTAAGCTGCCTGGTACCACTGCTGCTTTATTCCGAGTTTCATCACCTTTGACCATCCTCAATTCAGTTCAGTTCAGTTTAGTCGCTCACTCGTGTCCAACTCAGCAATCCCATGAATCGCAGCACACCAGGCCTCTCTGTCCATCACCAACACACAGAGTTCACTCAAACTCATGTTCATCAAGTCGGTGATGCCATCCAGCCATCTCATTCTTTGTCATCCCCTTCTCCTCCTGCCCCCAATCCCTCCCAGCATCAGGGTCTTTCCCAATGAGTCAACTCTTCACATGAGGTGGCTAAGGTATTGGAGCTTCCGCTTTAGCATCAGTTCTTCCAATAAACACCCAGGACTGATCTTTAGAATAGACTGGTTGGATCTCCTTGCAGTCCAAGGGACTCTCAAGATTCTTCTCCAACACCACAGTTCAAACGCATCAACTTTTCAGCACTCAGCCTTCTTCACAGTCCAACTCTTACATCCATACATGACCACTGGAGAAACCATATCCTTGACTAGATAGACCTTTGTTGGCAAAGCAGTGTCTCTGCTTTTTAATATGCTACCCAGGTTGGTCATAGCTTTCCTTCCAAGGAGTAAGCGTCTTTTAATTTCATGGCTGCAATCACCATCTGCAGTGATTATGGAGCCGCCAAAAATAAAGTCTGACACTATTTCCACTGTTTCCCCATCTATTTGCCATGAAGTGATGGGACCAGATGCCATGATCTTCGTTTTCTGAATGTTGAGCTCTAAGCCAACTTTTTCACTCTCCTCTTTCACTTTCATCAAGAGGCCTTTTAATTCCTCTTCACTTTCTGCCATAAGAATGGTGTCATCTGCATATCTGAGGTTCTTGATATTTCTCCCAATGATCTTGATTCCAGCTTGTGCTTCTTCCAGCCCAGTGTTTTCATAATGTACTCTGCATAGCAGTTAATAAGCAGGGTGACAATATACAGCCTTGATGTAGTCCTTTTCCTATTTGGAACCAGTCTGTTGTTCCATGTCCAGTTCTAACTGTTGCTTCCTGACCTGCATATAGGTTTCTCAAGAGGCAGATCAGGTTGTCTGGTATTACCATCTCTTTCAGAATTTTCCACACAACAATTTTCATCTCCCTTTCCCTTTCTTTGCTCTGAAATCTAGAATTTTCCTATTATTATATTTTCTATTAAACAAAAATTTCAAGGTTTTAGATTTTCAGAATTGATAATGTAAATTCTATTCAGCTCTCATAAGATCAAGAGTTGAAAGATAAAATTTCCTATCAAATTCCAATAAATTCATGGGGAAAACACATTTGTATATTAATTCCTTAATTAATGAGTGTTAAAAGAGATGCACAGGGGATTAATAATTTATTGTTAATCCTGCCAGTTTTATACTATTAACTCAAGTACATATTAGTAATAAATGATGACTCAAAAGGTAAACACTTTGTAAAATATAAAATAAGTTGACTTCCTTGCATTCTATCTAGTCTACTAGTCTAAGATTTACACTCTGAATTTTGCGCTGTTAAAATAAGACGTTTTTCTGACTGATTTTCTTGTCCAATTTTTCTTACCATGTAACAACTTTCAAAATGTTTTATTTTATAGCTCACCATTTATTAAGTGGGATAATGATTACATATTTGATACGTCATTGAATTAGTAAACTTTATTGCTCAATAGTGCATGTATATACTGTCTATGGTATTGTACCTCTTCAGTGTAAGAATACTGAAATGCAATTTTTGTGATCACTAATAGGTGAAAACAAGACTGCCCAATTAACGTACAAACACCACAGTGAAAGAGGGCATTTGTTCTTTGTTGGGCATTATTGAAGGAAACTTGACTCTCCCTCTTCTCAGTTTTGTCCCAGATGTCTTAGTGCATCTGAAGTCTCAGTTTCTGCATATTTGAAAATTCAATGATACAATGAAAGTAAAAGCCTTTCTTAGTATCTGGCATATAGTAGAAGGATGCTATATTTACAATGCCATATGTAAAATAGTTAGCCAATGGGAATTTCCTGTATGACTCAGGTAACTCAAACAGGGGCTCTGTAACACACTGAAGGGTGGGATGGGGAGAGATGTGGGAAGGAGGGAATATGGGTGTACCTATGGCTGATTTTTTTTTAAATTTATTTTAATTAGAAGCTAATTACTTTGCAATATTGTAATGGCTTTTGCCATACATTCACATGAATCAGCCATAGGTGTACATGTATTCCCCATCCTGAACCCCCCTCCCACTTCCTTCCCCATCCCATCCCTCAAGGTCATCCCAGTGCACCAGCCCTGAGCACCCTGTCTCATGCATCAAACCTATACTGGTGACCTATTTCACATGTGCTAATATACATGTTTCAATGCTATTCTCTCAAATCATCCCACCCTTGCCTTCTCTCACAGAGTCCAAAAGTCTGTTCTTTGCATCTCTGTCTCTTTTGCTGTCTCGCATATGGGGTCATCATTACCATCTTTCTAAATTTCATATATATGCGTTAATATACTGTATTGGTGTTTCTCTTTCTGACTTACCTCGCTCTGTATAATAGGCTCCAGTATCATCCACCTCATTAGAACTGATTCAGATGCATTCTTTTTAATAGCTGAGTAATATTTCATTATGTATATGTACCACAGCTTTCTTATCCATTCGTCTGCTGATGGACATCTAGGTTGCTTCCATGTCCTGGCTATTATAAACAGTGCTGCAATGAACATTGGGGTACATATGTCTCTTTCAATTCTGGTTTCCTCGGTGTGTATGCCCAGCAGTGGGATTGCTGGGTCATATGGCAGTTCTATTTCCAGTTTTTTAAGGAATCTCCATCCTGTTCTCCATAGTGGCTCTACTAGTTTGCATTGCCACTAACAGTGCAAGAGGGTTCCTTTTTCTCTGCACCCTCTCCACTATTTACTGTTTGTAGACTTTTTGGATAGCAGCCATTCTGACCAGCGTGAGGTGGTACCTCATTGTAATTTTGATTTGCATTTCTTTGATAATGAATGACGTTAAACATCTTTTCATGTGTTTGTTAGCCATCTGTGTGACTTCTTTGGAGAAATGTCTGTTTAGTTCTCTGGCTTATTTTTTGATTGGGTCATATATTTTTCTGGAATTGAGCTGCAGGAGTAGCTTGCATATTTTTGAAATTAATTATTTGTCAGTTGCTTCATTTGATATTATTTTCTCCCATTCTGAAGGCTGTCTTTTCACTTTGCTTATAGTTTCCTTCGTTGTGCAAAAGTTTTTATGTTTAATTAGATCCTATTTGTTTATTTTTGCTTTTATTTCCATTAGTCTGGGAAGTGGATCATAGAGGATCCTGCTATGATTTATGTCAGAGAGTGTTTTGTGTATGTTTTCCTCTAGGAGTTTTATAGTTTCTGGCCTTACATTTAGATCTTTAATCCATTTTGAGTTTATTGTTGTGTATAGTGTTAGAAAGTGTTCTAGTTTCATTTTTTTACAAGTGGTTGACCAGTTTTCCCAGCACCATTTGTTAAAGAGATTGTCTTTTCTCCTTTGTATATTCTTGTATGGATGATTCTTGTTGATGTATGAGACAAAACCACAAAATTCTGTAAAGCATTTATCCTTCAATAAAAAATGTAAAAAAATCTGATTCAGAAGATCAGTATTTTAAATGTTTTACAAATGAGAATAGTTAACTTTCAAGTCCAGTGAAACTTTCTTGTTTTTGCTTATTTCTATATGTGTGTGTGTTTTCTTCCTTATAAGCTTCATAAGCTTTGGTGATGAGACACCAAAGGCATAATATATATGTAGGGTATTAGGTGATTGCTTTGTAAAAGGCAATATTAGTTTCTTCACTCTTCTTCCAAGCATAAATTTATTTCTTATTTATTTTCTTGCTGGTATCATTTGATGTTGGTAAGTTTAGACTAATATGTCCTATAGAAGCAGAAATATTTATGCATTAGTTATATTCAACTGCATCCAAACACACTTCTAAAAAGCAATTAGAGCTTTACATTTATTGCAAAAAGTCTCTGGTACCACAATTCTGTCATATAAATTAATTTGGGGTCATTTATATCAGAGAAATATATAACAAAATAACAAGGTATAGTAATTTCAACTCTAAGACACCACTCAGCCATCAGAATTGATATATGTGTCATCATAGTTTACTGTCTCACAGTAGTGAATTCATAGTTTGTAAAACTTATATCCTTTTATTATACATCTATGTTCTTAGATAGGATAGAATAAGCAGATGCAATTTGCACAATTCAATCTTCATATCAATCTAAAATCAGGTGTTCCAATCTGCATACACATGCATGCTTAGTCATGCAGTCATGTCTGATTTCGTGTGGCCCTGTGGACTATATCCCACCAGGTACCACTGTCCATGGAACTTTTCAGGCAAAAATATTGGAGTGGGTTGCCTTTTCCTCCTCCAGGGGATCTTCCTTACCCAAGGGTCAGATCCGCATCTCCTGTATCTTCTACATTGCACATGGATTATTTACCACTGAGCCATGGGGGTAGCCCCCTAACCCCATATAACAGGCCAAAAAGCAGTTTGAGAGGCACGATGAACTGGTCAGTGTCACAAGGCAGGCACACTCCACAGTCAGAATTCTTAGAATCAAAATATAGTAAAGTATGTTTGTTAAATACAAATTGAAAACCACGTAAGATAATTTACATTAGATTTGGCAGTGCTTTGGCTCCTCCTGAGTGAGTGAAGTCGCTCAGTCATGTCCAACTCTTTGCGACCCCACCAACTGTAGTTTAACCAGGTTCCTCCGTCCATGGGATTTTCCAGGCAAGAATACTAGAGTGGGTTGCCATTTCCTTCCCTAGGAGATCTTCCTGACCCAGGGACTGAACCCAGGTCTCCCACACTGTAGGCAGGCGCTCTACCCTCTGAACTACCAAGGAAGATCCTCAGTTCAGTTCAGTCAATCAGTCGTATCTGACTCTTTGCGACCCCATGAATCACAGCACGCCAGGCCTCCCTGTCCATCACCATCTCCCAGAGGTCACTCAGACTCACGTCCATCGAGTCTGTGATGCCATCCAGCCATCTCATCCTCGGTCGTCCCCTTCTCCTCCTGCCTCCAATCCCTTCCAGCATCAGAATCTTTTCCAATGTGTCAGCTCTTCGCAAGAGGTGTCCAAAGTACTGGAGCTTCCGCTTTAGCATCATTCCTTCCAAAGAAATCCCGGGGCTGATCTCCTTTAGAATGGACTAGTTGGATCTCCTTGCAGTCCAAGGGATTCTCAAGAGTCTTCTCCAATACCACAATTCAAAAGCATTAATTCTTCGGTGCTCAGCCTTCTTCATAGTCCAACTCTCACATCCATACATGACCACAGGTAAAACCATAGCCTTGACTAGACAGACCTTAGCTGGCAAAGTAATGTCTCTGCTTTTGAATATACTATCTAGGTTAGTCATAACTTTTCTTCCAAGGAGTAAGCATCTTTTAATTTCATGGCTGCAGTCACCATCTGCAGTGATTTATTTCCATCCAAATCTGTGTCACACTTGGGGTATTTCAGACCAGCAATTGCCAGGAAAATCCCATAGCCTTGATTACTTTCTTTAGTAAATGTGCTTTCTTATGTGAGTTTCAAACTCTGGATGGAACTCTAAGGGAGTAATCATGATAATAAATAATGAACTTGGAGGACAGAGGAAGACAAAGAAAAAGGGCATCTGGTGAGCTGGAGTAGAGAAATAAGGCAATTTAAGTATCTTTATTAACTATGTAAGATTGTGGAGAGAAATATCAATAACTTCAGATATGCAGATGGCACTGCCCTTATGGCAGAAAGTGAAGGGGAACTAAAAAGCCTCTTGATAAAAGTGAAAGAGGAGAGTGAAAAAGTTGGCTTAAAGCTCAACGTTCAGAAAACGAAGGTCATGGCTTCTGGTCCCATCACTTCATGGGAAATAGATGGGGAAACAGTGGAAACAGTGTCAGACTTTATTTTGGGGGGCTCCAAAATCACTGCAGATGGTGACTGCAGCCATGAAATTAAAAGATGCTTACTCCTTGGAAGAAAAGTTATGACCAACCTAGATAGCATATTCAAAAGCAGAGACATTATTTTGCCAACAAAGTTCCGTCTAGTCCAGGCTATGGTTTTTCCAGTGGTCATGTATGGATGTGAGAGTTTGACTGTGAAGAAAGCTGAGTGCCTAATAATTGATGCTTTTGAACTGTGGTGTTAGAGAAGAATCTTGAGGATCCCTTGGACTGCAAGGAGATCCAACCAGTCCATTCTAAAGGAGATCAGCCCCGGGATTTCTTTGGAGGGAATGAAGCTAAAGCTGAAACTCCAGTATTTTGGCCACCTCATGTGAAGAGTTGACACATTGGAAAAGACTCTGATGCTGGGAGGGATTGGAGGCAGGAGGAGAAGGGGATGACAGAAGATGAGATGGCTGGATGACATCACGGACTCGATGGACGTGAGTTTGAGTGACCTCTGGGAGATGGTGATGGACAGGGAGGCCTGGCGTGCTGCGATTCATGGGGTCACAAAGTTGGACATGACTGAGCCACTGAACTGAACTGAACTGAATTGTTTTAATAATGATACTTGAATTCTGACTCTAAATTATCTAAGTATTCAACATACATTGGAATAATATCTCATTTTGAATAATACCATCTTCTAAAATAAAAGAACCATTTGATAACTTATGAATTTTTTTTCATGAACTTGCTAGGGGTCAAGGAAGTGCAAATCTGTTGTTTTTGACATATCATTTCATTCATTTTCATTTAACTTAATAATTATTACCTCTCATTTCTTCCCCATTTATTCATGTAATGACCTTCTAAAAACAATAACTAATGATAATTTGATTAGAAAAATAATTTAGTTGCTAGATTTTGATTCCTTGATATCAAAATGTACTCTGAGCAGTTTTATGTATCTAGAAATATGATTACCCACTATAAAATTTTATAATGACAGCATTTTAGACATTGGAAATTATATTGTGTGATTCATTAAATTTTCAAAAAATCTGAGTGATTTTCAAACAAACCAGCTACTTCATATCCTTAGTCCTTCTTAGAAAATAAATGGAAGAAATATACTGACTTATTTTTATATTAATACTTCTATACAGAGCCTTTTAATTATATGCTCCAGTCATTTTCTTTCTTTAATTGAATTTAATTATTTCCTAGTTCCATCAGAATTGCAATTTGGTAAAATGTAACCAAAATGACTTTTTTTTTTTTTTTCCAGAAGGAGCATTAATGATTCAAATTGTAGAGCAACTCACAGAGAGATTCACTGACATAAAATAATTTATATTAACAAAATGTGTGCTGATAATGATGTATTTATAGAATCTGTAAGGAGCAGCTAAAGAAAACCCACATGTGCTACTTATTGAAATGCAATATTGTGTAGGGCTGATTATCTGTCTTTGTCCACTTTCATTCTGCCTATAAATACTTAAATTATTCAGGTATAAAGAAATTGAATCAGTCATGTACTCTTTCAAGGAATATTCAGCCTCTGCAGAAATACAGCAAATAAAATATCTATGAAAGAACAGAGACTATCTTTTTGTGTGTGTGTGTAAAGAGTGAAGTTTTAGGTAAAAGTTATCATATTGACCTATATATCATGAAGAACTGACCTCTGCTCAGAATTGGAATTTCAGTTTGTTACCTGCATGAGAGAGGATTATCCTGGGAGATCTTTAGTAAGAGAATTGCTTTGCTGTTTTCATCTCAACTCAAAATGTCCTTTAATATGACAGGCTATATTAACATCAGCTTTGATATAGCAAAGATTCAGAGTAGGGGACTTGTCTACTTATTTCTTTGGATTTTAGGTAACCACAAACAGCATGATGATCCCAAGAAATAGAGTTTTTGAAACAGTTTCAATAAGAAAAAAATGAAAAGCTCTAAAGTAGGTTTATCACTTTAGATATGTATAAAAGACAGTATCTTTGAAATTACCTCATTTTCTATAAAATAGTATGCAAATGTAGGTGTTAAAGTTTTTTAAATTTATTTGGAATGTCTGTAGATTTTGATATAAATAACTCTCCCCACCCTCAACTACTTTCTTTGTATAAGTGCTTATGAATTAAATGATAGTCGTTTGAAGGCAAATTTTCAAACCTTTGGTCATTTACATATGTTTCTTATACCAGTTTCAGATTTGAGAGTTTGGGATATAAAACTTGATGCTATGAACTGAATTGTGTTCTCCCTTCGAATTTCATATGTTAAAGCTCTAACTTTCAAAGTGGTGGTGTTTGGAGGTCGGGCCTTTAGAAGGTAATTGGGTTTAGATAAAGCAGTATGGTGGGGGCCTCAAGATGGTATTAGTGCCCTTATAATAAGAGAAAGAGACACCTGAGCTGTGTCTCTTCCTTGCAAGGACACAGTGAGGTTACAGTATCTATAAGCCAGAAAGAGAGCTTCCAACAGAACTTGATCATGCTGGATCTCACACATTTTCAGACTTTAGAACTGTGAGGAAATTAATCTCTGATGTTTAAACTACCCAAAATTTTATAGAATTTTGTTGTGATATCTTGAACTGACTAAATATTCCTATAATTTATTTAGTAAGAATGAAATTCCCATATACCTTAATTTTAGTGGTTTAAAAGCAATGGAAATGAGCCTGTTCCTTTAAAAACTTTATTTACAACTAAGAAATTAAAATATTTCAAATTATACACAATAAATGTGTAAAAACTCAGGGAAACATGCAGTTTGTCAGTGCGTGAAATTTTATTATTTTCATTATATAATATAGAACATATTATATATAACTTTAAAAAAGACGGTAATTTTATAGTCAAGTAGTATATTTGGAGAAGGGTTTGAGCAGTACTTCATCTATTTGGTAAAATATCTTCCCTAAAGCAAAGGAAATTAAAAGAAAAATGATATTCTATATAAAGAATTCTACAGACCAAATGATGAAATATAACCTTTAAAAAAGAAGTATGCAACTACTATAGATATTAACTTCTATTTTACACTTCTTCATATTAAGACAATGAAGCAAATATCCAAAAACCAAATAAAAGACTCATTAAAGAGTGTAGGAGAAAACTATTATAAGTGAAATGATGTAGTTGAAATATCAAATGCAGTTATTATATGTTAAAAAAAAAAAAACAACTTTGGAAAAAGGATGACACCTTGAGCTTTAGATAACAATGATGTGATGATAAAGTGAAGTTGTTCAGTTGTGTCTGACTCTTTGCGACCCCATTGACTATAACCTACCAGGCTCCTCTGTCCATGGGATTTTCCAGGCAATAGTACTGGAGTGGATTGCCATTTCCTTCTCCAGGAGTTCTTCCTGACCCAGGGATCGAACCCAGGTCTCCCTCATTGTAAACAGACGCTTTATCGTCTGAGCCACCATAGGCAATTATAAAGTTAAATACCAGCTTTGCTTCATATTGATGAAAGATGTGATTAGTTGAAGTTGATCTATGTATATGTTAAGCACACTTACATACAACAACTAAAGATTAGTTGCCACTGGCCATAGCTCATTTTGTACATGGCATAATAAAGTCCAGTATTATAAAGCTGGCTATTACTGAAACAAACTATTTGGTACCCTTGCAAATAACAAAAGACATAGTTATTAGTTATTCTAATCATTATTTTTCTGCTTCTGTCAGTGTGTTTGTATCTCTCTTTTGTTTAAAACATCTCTGGTCATCATTCTTGTTACATGTAGGAACTCTCTGCAAATAATCCATTTTGTTTTAAATTGTGTCAATACATTTTTTTGGTACTGTTTTTGTACTGTTAAGACTGATTGGAAGATTTTTTAAACTGCATTGGTTTTGATTATAAAGTATAGTCATTCATGCTCAAACTAACTGTGCATGAAAATGTTATCTTTCTCTAATGTCGTGCATATATTTCCAGCTTAGTGAAATTATGGCATTTTGACTTGTTATTTTAATTACAAGATGAGCACACAACTTTCACAAGTTTATCTAGTCTTTCTGTTTTCTTATAATGGGTTTCATGTTAATTATAGTTAATTAGCTCATGTTTGTCATATATACTATTGGAAATAAGACATATTTTTAAACAGCACAAGAAAATCCCATTTTTAAAGCCTACAGTTGAAAGAAAAGTGGAGTGGACTAAGTTATAAAATATGAACCCAAATGCTATCATATCAAATTGAAATTACATACTAGTCCAAGTGTTTTTCTCATACTACTTAAGCTCAGAAAATATAAACCTCAGCAATGTGCATATTTTAAGAGTTTTATGAGAATAATTTACAGTTTAAGAGTTTACCCAAAATGCTTGAGTAAATTTTTTAAATTACATTTAAAGTATTAATTAACCAATACAATATTGTAAAGTAAAATAAAGTAAAAATAAAAATCTAAAAAAAAAAAAATGAACTGTTGATTTGTTTCGAGAAGGAATGTGGCTATGCTCAATTAACATTCTGCTATTCCAAAAAATTAGACAATGTTGGATCAGAGATTGTTTAATTATATCCACTGGAAAATGATATTTAAACATATTTCTAGGAATTTCACTTTATGTTTGTCAGTATTTTACCAATGCCAGAACGTTGCCAAAATGTTTCTTACTTTTTATCTTAATTAGGTATCATGTCAGTATTTATTAATATACTGACAAGGAAATAATGATCTTTACGGGTTGAAAATTAGTAATACTGATAAACAAAAGTGGATAATTCTGATTTGACTACTTCTGTTATATTTCTGTATTACCATGTCCCTGGGCTATAGTTTGTAAGTGTTGTAACATACTACATCACCATTAATGAAGTATCTCCATGGATATAACTCCTATCTAACTTCATATTGTAAATTATAAAGCAATAATTATACATACAGCTATAACATCATATAGCCATTTGAATGTAAAAAAAATATAACTTTAATTATGTTTGTAGTAAGATATTAACCATTAAAATAAATTTGCCAAGTTTCATTTTGTCACTTATCATATATATATAGTTTCTTATTATTTTTTCCTCTTATTTTGCTATTTAATTTATCACTAGGGAGAATGTAATGAAATTAAGTTTCTAATTTGCACTGGGAAAAATTTTTAAAGTCACAAACAGGTTAAATACAGAAAACAATATTTAGACCTTTGAATTTTTATCTCATCATTATATTTTCCTCCTTTATATTGTTCTTCTTTTATTTCCATTCTTTTTTTTTTTTTTTTAATCCTTTGGGCACATTAACTTGTACATCTTTAAACCAAGTCTACTTGAATCTTAATCCAGTCATCTTCTCTTACTAAGTTCTAAGGTCTTGGAAAAATTTGTTAATCTCTCAAGTTAGTCCCCAAATATGTGTTAATAAAAGTAGGGAAATTGGACTTTGTTAGTACTATAAAAATATAGTACCCTTCATTTTTTTCTTACTTTATCACATACTACAGGTAAAAATAACCATTATCTTTGCTATAATCCCATTCTTACCGTAGATCACATATGTAAATTTATGAACAAATATAAAATGTTAATAACTTTGCATTGACTATTTAAACTTATGTTTGATAGAAACATTTTATATATAAGTTACATTTTATAAACATAAATATTATATTATTACATATTTTATAAATAAGCTACTGAGAGATAAATGATTGCTTTAATGCTTAAACATTTTAATGAAGGCAAATTAAAGTATTGTTGAGGATTGTTGGGGAGATAATGATTGCATGTTGAATTTTCCTGGAAACTTGAGAGTAAATAACAGTCTTTTGGTTTTCTAGTAACCTACATTGTACCAGAACATATTACTTTCTTACTACATTTTGATGGATTTATTCCTTAAAATACTCATTTAATGATTAAACAACATGAGTGAAAGTCACTCAGTCGCATTGGACTCTGTGTAATATTAAGAAAAGGTGGCAAAATACACAGAACTATACACAAAAGATGTTTATGACCCAGGTAACTATGACGATGTGATTCTAAAGCCAGATATCCTGGAGTGCAAAGGCAAGTGGGCCTTAGGAAGTATCACTATGAGCAAAACTAGTGGAGGTGATGGAATTCCAACCGAGCTATTTCAAATCCTAAAAGATGATGCTGTGAAAGTGCTGTACTCAATATGCCAGCAAATTTGGAAAACTCATTAGTGGCCACAGGACTGGAAAAGATCAGTTTTCATTCCAATCCCAAAGAAAGGTAATAGCAGTGAATGCTCAAACTACCACACAATTGCATTCATCTCACATACTAGTAAAATAGTGCTCAAAATTTTCCAAGCCAGGCCTCAACAGTGCATGAACCATGAACTTGCACATTTTCAAGCTGGATTTAGAAAAGTAACAGAGATCAAATTGCCAACATCAATTGGATCATAGAAAAAGCAAAAGAGTTCAAGTAAAACATCTACTTCTGCTTTATTAACTACAATAAATCCTTTGGCTGTATGGATCACAAGAAACTGTGGAAAACTCTCAAAGAGATGGTGATACCAGACCACTTTGCCTGCCTCCTGTGAAATCTGTATGCAGGACAAGAAGAAACAGAACTGCACATGGAACAACAACTGATTCCAAATAGTGAAATGAGGACATCAACGATGTATATTATCACCTGCTTATTTACCTTATATTCAGAGTTCATTATGTGAAATGCCAGGCTGTATGAAGGACAAATTTGAATCAAGATTGTCAGGAGAAATATAAATAACCTCAGATATACAGATGACACCACCCTTATGGCAGAAAGTGAAGAAGAACTAAAGACCCTCTTGATGAAAGTGAAAGAGTTGGCTTACCGTTAAAAAAGTTGGCTTAAAATTCAACCTTCAAAAAACTAAGATCATGGTAACCAGTTCCATCACTTCATGGCAAATAGATGGAGAAACAATGGAAACAGTGACACACTTTCTATTTTTGGGCTCCAAAATCACTGCAGGTGGTGACTGCAGCCGTGAAATTAAAGGACACTTGTTCCCTAGAAGAAAAGCTATGATCCACCTAGACAGCATATAAAAAAGCAGAGACATTACTTTGCCAACAAAAATCTGTCTAGTCAAAGCTATGGTTTTCCCTGTAGTCATGTACAGATGTAAGAGTTTGATTATAAAGAAAGCTGTGCCTTGAAGAATTGATACATTTGAACTGTGGTGTTGGAGAAAAATCTTGAGTCCCTTGGATAGCAAGGAGATCAAACCAGTCAACCCTAAAGCAAATCAGTCCTGAATAGTTATTAAAAGGACTGATGCTAAAGCTGAAGCTCCAATACTTTGGCCACTTGATGCAAAAAAACTGATTCATTTGAAAAGACCATGATGCTGGGAAAGATTGAAGGCAGTAGGAGAAGGGGATGGCAGAGGATGAGATGGTTGGATGGCATAACCAACTCAGTGGACTTGAGTTTGAGCAAGCTCCAGGAGTTGGTGATGGACGGGGAAGCCTGGTGTGCTGCAGTCCATGGGGTGGCAAAGATTCAGATATGATTGAGCAACTTAACTGAATTGATTGATTAAGCACGTAGATAGTTGAAGCCTGATATAGCTTGGAAAGTGAAATTTGCTCAGTTGTGTCCGACTTTTTGCCTCCCCATGGAAAATAAATTCCATGGGATTCTCCAGGCCAGAATACTGGAGTGGGTAGCCTTTCCCTTCTCCAGGGGATCTTCCCAACCCAGGGATCGAACCCAGGTCTCCCACACTGCAAGCAGATTCTTTACCAGCTGAGGCACAAGGGAAGCTCAATAATACTGGAGTGGGTAGCCTATCCCTTTTCCAGCGGATCTTCTCGACCCAGAAATTGAACCAAGGTCTCCTGCATTTCAGACGAATTCTTTACCAACTGAGCTATGAAGGAAGGCCGATATAGATTTGACAAGGTACTTAATATTCTATTTATAGCACCAAATAATATGAAGTTGCTACCTCCAGGAAATTTAGTATCTAGTAACTGGGAACTTCCTTTGTTCAAGCTGAATTTAGAAAAGGTCATGGTGGTTTAGTCGCTAAGTGTCCTACTCTTGCAACCCCAGGGACTGTAGACTGCCAGACTCCTCTGTCCTTGGGATTCTCCAGGCAAGAATACTGGAATAGGTTGCCGTTTCCTTCTCCACGGGAACTTCCCGACCCAGGAATCGAATCTGGGTCTCCTGCATTGCAGGTAGATTCTTTACCTACTGAAGCCCTTTAGAAGGAACTAAAGGGAAGCCCTTTAGAAAAGGAACAAAGATCATATTGCCAACATCCCAACTAAACCACCACACCACCATTGATGGGATCACAGAAAAAGTAAGAGAGTTTCTGGAAAGCACCTACTCCTGGTTTATTAACTACTCCAAAGCCTGTAACTGTGTGATTATAACAAACTGTGGAAAATTCTTAGAGATGGGAGTATCAGACCACCTTTCATGCCTGCTGCAAAACCTGTATGCAGGTCAAGAAGCAAAGTTTGAGTTAGACATGGAACAATATACTAGTTCCAAATTGGGACAGAAGCACATCAAGATTATATACTGTAACCCTGTTTATTTAACTTACATGCAGAGTGCATCATGGAAATCCTGGGCTGCATGAAGCACAACCTGGGACCAAGATTGGGACCAAGATTGCTGGGAGAAATATCAGTAACCTCAGATATGCAGATGCCACCACCCTAAGGGCAGAAACCAGTTTATTAACCGCCAGCTTCTTCTCTCTATCTGTGAGTCTGCTTCTTATTGCTTTATTCACTGTTTTACTATATTTTTATATGTTATCTATATATAATGAAATTTTAAATATATATACAATATATAAAAATATATATCATTTTATATGTATTCTACATATAAGTGATATTGAAAATGACTATATATATATATATATATATATATATATATTTTTTTTTTGGCTGAGTAGTATTTCATTGTGTGCATGTGTATATATACCACATCTTCTTTATTCATTCATCTGTTGATGGACACTTTGGTTGCTTCCATAGTTTGGCAATTGTAAATAATGCTGCTATGAATATTGGGCAAGTATTTTTTGTTTGTTTGTTTCTTTCTTTTTTTGAAGGTTTATCCAGGTGTGCAATTGCTGGGTCATATTGTACTACTCAGATATGATATGATACTACTCATCTATTCAGATGACACCACCCTTATTGCAGAAAGCAAAGAGGAGTTAACGAGCTCATTGATGAAGTTGAAAGAGAGGAGTGAAATATTTGGGTTAAAACTCAATGTCCAAAAATCTAAGATCATGTCATCTGGTCCCATCACTTCATAGCAAATAGATGAGGAAAGGATGGAAACAGTGAAAGACTTTATTCTCTGGGCTCCAAAATCACTGCAGATGGTGCCTGCAGCCGTGAAATTAAAAGACACTTGCTCCTTCGAAGAAAAACTATGACAATCCTAGACAGCACATTACAAAGTAATCACTTTGCAAAAAAAAAAAAAAAAAAAAAAAGTCTGTCTAGTCAAAGCTATGTTTTTTCCAGTAATCATGTATAGATGTGAGTTTTGGACTATAAAAAAAGCTGAGCGCCAAAGAATTGATGCTTTTGAACTGTGGTGTCAGAGAAGACTCTTGAGAGTTCTTGGAACTTCAAGGAGATCAAACAAGTCAAACCTAAAGGAACTAAACCCTGAATATTCATTGGAAGGATTGATGATGAAGCTCAAGCTCCAATACTTTGGCCTCTTGATGTGAATGACTGATTCACTGAAAAAGACCCTGATTGAAGGCGGGAGGTGACGGGGATGACAAAGGATGAAATAGCTGGATGGTATCACCGGCTCAATGGACATGAGTTTGAGAAAGCTGGGATGATGACGTTTGTTTTGTTCTCTTAGGTATTGTCATACATAACACATGGTAGAACTAATTATATAATCAGGACTCTTTGTGATCCCATGGACTGCAGCACGCCAGGCCTCTCTGTCCAAAACAACTCCCAGAATCTACTCAAGCTCATTTCCATCTGCATATCTGAGGTTATTGACATTTCTCCTGACAATCTTGATTCAAGCTTGTATTTCATCCAGTCTGGCATATCTTATGATGTACTCAGCATATAAGTTAATAAGAAGGGTGATAATATACAGCCTCGACATATTCCTTTCCTGATTTGGAAGCAGTCTGTTCTTCCATGTCTGGTTCTAACTGTTGCTTCTTGACCTGTATACAGATTTCTCAGAAGGCAGGTCAGGTGGTCTGATGTTCCTATCTCTTTAAGCATTTCCTACAGTTTACTGCGATCCACACAGTCAAAGGCTTTGGAATAGTCAATAAAGCAGAAATAGATGTTTTTCTGGAACTTTCTTGCTTTTTCAATGATCCAATGGATGTTGGCAATTTGATCTCTGGTTATTCTGCCTTTTCTAAATCCAGTTTGAATATCTGGAAGTTCACGGTTCACATAGTATTAAAGCCTGTCTTGGGGAATTTTGAGCATTACTTTGCAACCCTATGAGATGAGTGCAATTGTGTGGTAGTTTGAACGTTCTTTGGTACTGCCTTACTTTGGGATTGGAATGTAAACTAACATTTTCCAGTCCTGGGACCACCACTGAGTTTTCCAAATTTGCTGGTATATTGAGCACAGCACTTCTACAGCATTAGCTCTTAGGATTTGAAATAGCTCAACTGGAATTCCTTCATCTCCACTAGCTTTGTTCGTAGTGATGCTTCCTAAGGCCCATTTGACTTCACATTCCAGGATGTCTGGCTCTAGTTAAATGACCACATCATCGTGATTATCTGGGTCGTGAAGCTCTTTTTTGTATAGTTCTTCTGTGTATTCTTGCCACCTCTTCTTAGTATCTTCTGCTTCTTTAGGTCCATACCATTTCTCTCCTTTATTGTACCCATCTTTGCATGAAATGCTCCCTTGATTTCTTTAATTTTCTTGATGGTGAGCACAGTAGCTGTGACTTATCACCTTTCCTGTCTCTGCTGCTCAGATTTCTGGGTGTATCACTGGTGTCCCTTCTTGGTGGCTGATGACTGTCCAGAATCCCCAGAAGTCTTATTTAGCAAAGAAGCCTGCTTGCATTTTGGTAGGTAATGTCTCTCTTGGGCTGCGATTGCCCCTTTCCAGCCCTTACGGCTCTGGCTGCCTGTCACCGGAGGGGGATGGTCTGCAGCCAGCTATTTCTGTTCCATCCTTTGTTCTGTGCGCCATCCTGGCAGTGTCTTACGTTCGAGTTTTTGCGTGGTAGCTATCCCACAGTCTGGTTTGCTAGCCCAAGTTAGTTCACTTTGGTTACGCGCGGGGCATTCCACCCGAATCTTACAAAGCACTGCAGCCCGCACCTCCCTGCCCAGCCGCCACTTGCTAGTGGTGGATGCAGGCATCTGTGCTGCTTCTCCACTGGGGGAGTTACTGTTGGGCTCGTAATCTGTTTATTTTAATTATTTATTTTTCCTTCCTGTTATGTTGCCCTCTGTGCTTCCAAGGCTCGCCACAGACTCGGCAGTGAGTGTTTCCTGGTGTTTGGAAACCTCTCTTCTTAAGATTCCCTTCCTGGAATGGAACTCCCTCCCTACCTCCTTTGTCTCCTTTTTCATCTGTCATATTTTTTCCTGCCTGTTTTTGAAGACAATGATCTGCTTTTCTGGGTGCCTAATGTCCTCTGCCAGCATTCAGAAGCTGTTTTGTGGAATTTACTCAGCGTTGAAATGTTCTTTTGATGAATTTGTGAGGGAGAAAGTGGTCTCCCCATCCTATTCCTCCGCCATCTTAAGACCACCCTCCAACACATGTTTTCTTAGACCCAATTTTATAACTTCGGAAGACATTTCTTTGGAAGGTATTTGCGTGTGTGTACATCCTTAATGTTAAAAAAAAAAAAATGTAAACTAATTTTCACAGCTTAGTGCAATTTCATGAAGGAGTCTAATGTAGCAGAAAATATGCAGACTTTGTAGTCAGGGATAGTTAAGCTCAAATTCTACATTTATTAGATGTGTGATCTTGGGGGGGGGAAGATATTTAATTTTGTTCATCTGCAGCTTTACTGTTCTTAGAGTGGTGTTAATTATACCTACTTTGCAAAACTGATGAAAAGGCTTTTAGATGATCTGCTTTAAATATTTGGCATTTAGCTATTATTCAATATATTTAAGCAGTTTTATTCATAAATTCTTACTATCAAATATTATAAATATATTCTTTAAAGGTCTTGAGATGTCATATATCAGTACCTCTTGGCAGGCATGTGTCTAAGGCAGGAGGAAGTGCTAAAGAGAGGCTCGCTGGCACCTCAGTTTTCTTTCTTTATTAATCCAAAGTCCTGATGTATGGTGTATGATTGGTGTATGGTGTATATGCTGGTGTATGATTGTGCTTATCTCTGAGGTACTGAAGCTTTTCTCTGAAAAGAATGATGTTTACATCATTTAGATGAATGCCTTGAGGTTCCTTAAATTGATAAAATTTTCCCTTTTGTGTTCTCTTTACTAACAATATTAGACAGTTTTCCACTTGACAATGATTTATGCATCTCAGTGTTTCAGATTTCCTGATGCTGGTGATTATACACCCCAAGGCACTTATACATAGTTTACTCCAGTGTCAGAATATACATAGTGAAAAGGAGGTGTAGGAAATGGAAATAGGCTAAGACCAGTGGGGGTAATTTTTTTTCTTTCTTCCAGACACTTTGAAGTGCTACAATTGTATGTTATCTAGTAAGAAATTATAGAGAAACTAAGTGATCCTCCTCTGAGCTATTTGAAGCTTCTCTATTGGTGTAAGAAGTCATACTTCGTTTGCAATAGCTTAGCTATAATGCTTTCTTCAGTGTATTTTTAATATCTGGACTTGCTAGCATTCGGAGATGTGATATGATGTGTTTAACATTTTCTTCTGATTTCTGCATGGTTAAACATTGACTATATTGAAGTTAATAATAAATAATGCATTGACAGTCATGTATCTATTTAAATTATTTTTGTTCCCCTTATTTCTCACCTGCTGTTTGAATTGTCCATCATCATTGATTCTCATTCTTCAGTCTCACATGCAGTTCAGTGTCACAGATGTCACCATTTGCTTGATTTCTAAAGTTCTTTCATTACAAAATACTATAAATTATTTATGTTTTAAGAGACAAATGATATGATATTGCCCCCAAAATGAAAATGACTCTAATTGTTATTTTTAAATCTATGGATCTACCTTTAATTTTAGTGAATTTGATTTGTTATCACTTTATTTTATATTTAAAAAATAAAATAAATTGGAAAAAAATATTGACATATTATAAAGTTTATAAAATATGTTTAAGGCACAGATAATAGATGCAGATTAAGAAACAGTAGAATGTAAATATTAGCCTTGAAGTCTCCTGCAAATACCACCCAGTTTTCTTCCCTCTATTCAATAGCACAGACTTAGACTCTCCATTCTTTATTTCTCTATCTGTATAATGGAAACAAAATAGTACTCAAGTCTTTGGGCCACTATGAGGATTAAATGAGATAATATATAAAGTATTTAATATTATAAATGTCATTAAGTATTGATAATCATGATGATATTTTCTGGATCATATATACAAGAAGATAAATCTTTTAAAGTGGAATTTCTCTTTGTGATATATAAGGTTTATATTTGAAGTAGAATCTCTAGTTATGATATATAATATATATATATAATATACTATTGTGAGTAGTCTTCTATTATATATTTTACCTTCTACTCCCAAGGCTGTCATTTCATAGATCTTTCCAAGTGTTTAAAATCTATGATGTGCCTAAATTCTTACTCTGAAATACAAAGATAATCAATACTTCTGAAGTAGCAAATAATGGATAAGCTTCTTGTCCTTAAAAGATTGATATATTCCTCTTTTTATATATCCCTCTTTTCCATTTATGGGAAATAATTAAAATTAGAGCAAGCACATTGGAGCTACAGATGAAAGCCACACACTGAAGGTGTTAGAATAGCTTTAGTATCTCTGCTCCAACATTTGAGAAAAACACACTTTCTCCTTATTTCAGGCACTACTTTGGGGGCTCTTATTTTTTCAGCATCTCATTCTGTAGCATGGTAAATCAAAATGAAGTTGAAAAAAGGGGAAAATAATCAAGCCTTGTTTTCAGATGTTTAAGTAGGATTTGATGGCACAGTCAGGAGCAGCATTACAGTCCTGTCTGGACTGGCTATGTGATACAGCAGATAATAAAATCCTGCTAAGTTGGTAGATTTTCTGGTAGTTCAGTTCAGTTCAGTCACTCTGTCATGTCCGACTCTCTGTGACCTCATGAACCTCAACACGCCAGGCCTCCCTGTCCATCACCAAATCCCAGGGTCCACACAAACTCATGTACATCGAGTCAGTGATGCTATCCAGCCATCTCATTCTCTGTCGTTCCCTTCTTCTCCTGCCCCCAATCCTTCCCAGCATCAGAGTCTTTCCCAGTGAGTCAACTCTTCGCATGAGGTGGCCAAAGTATTGGAATTTCAACTTCAACATCAGTCCTTCAAATGAACACCCAGGACTGATGTCCTTTAGGATGGACTGGTTGGATCTCCTTGCAGTCCAAGGGACCCTTAAGAGTCTCCTCCAACATCACAGTTCAAATGCATCAGTTCTTCGGCATTCAGCTTTCTTCACAGCCTAGCTCTCACATCCACACATGACTACTGGAAAAACCATATTCTTGACTAGATGGACCTTTTTTGGCAAAGAAATGTCTCTGCTTTTAATATGCTATCTAGGTTGATCATAACTGTCCTTCCAAGGAGGAAGCGTCTTTTAATTTCATGGCTGCAATAACCATCTGCAGTGATTTTGGAGCCCCCCCAAATAAAGTCTGACACTGTTTCCCCATCTATTTCCTATGAAATGATGAGATCAGATGCCATGATCTTAGTTTTCTGAATGTTGAGCTTTAAGCCAACTTTTTCACTCTCCTCTTTCACTTTCATCAAGAGGCTTTTTAGTTTCTCTTCACTTTCTGCCATAAGGGTGGTGTCATTTGCATATCTATGGTTATTAATATTTCTCCCTGCAATCTTGATTCCAGCTTGTGCCTCTTCCCCAGCATTCCTCATGATGTACTCTGCATGTAAGTTAAATAAACAGGGTGAAAATATACAGCCTTGACGTACTCCTTTTCCTATTTGGAACCAGTCTGTTGTTCCATGCCCAGTTCTAACTGTTGCTTCCTGACCTGCATAGAGGTTTCTCAAGAGGCATGTCAGGTACTCTGGTATTGCCATCTCTTTCAGAATTTTCCACAGTTTATTGTGATCCATACAGTCAAAGGCTTTGGCATAGTCAATAAAGCAGAAATAGATGTTTTTTCTGGAATTTTCTTGCTTTTTCCATGATCCAGCAGATGTTGGCAATTTGATCTCTGGTTCTTCTGCCTTTTCTAAATCCAGCTTGTACATCTGGAAGTTCACAGTTCACGGATTGCTGAAACCTGGTTTGGAGAATTTTGAGCATTACTTTACTAGTGTGTGAGATGAGTGCAATTGTGCAGTAGTTTAAGCATTCCTTGGCATTGCCTTTCTTTGGGATTGGAATGAAAACTGACTTTTTCCAGTCCTGTGGCCACTGCTGAGTTTTCCAAATTTGCTGTCATATTGACTGCAACACTTTACAGTGTCATTTCCCAAGATCAGAAATAGCTCAACTGGAATTCCATTACCTCCACTAACTTTATTGTAGTGATGCTTTCTAAGGCCCACTTTGACTTCACATTCCAGGATGTCTGGCTCTAAGTGAGTGATCACACCATCGTGATTATCTGGGTCATGAAGAGCTTTTTTCGCAGTTATTCTGTGCATTCTTGTCACCTCTTAATATCTTCTGCTTCTATTAGGTCTAAACCATTTCTGTCCTTTATTGAGCCCATCTTTGCCTGAAATGTTCCCTTGGTATCTCAAATTTTCTTGAAGAGATCTCTAGTGTTTCCCATTTTGTTGTTTTCCTCTATTTTTTTGCATTGATCACTGAGGAAGGCTTTCTTATCTCTCCTTGCTATTCTTTGGAACTCTGTATTCAAATGGGAATATCTTTTCTTTTCTCCTTTGCTTTTCACTTCTCTTCTTTTCACAGCTATTTGTAAGGCCTCCTCAGACAGCCATTTTGCTTTTTTGCATTTTTTTTCCATGGGGATGATCTTCATCCCTGTCTCCTGTACACGCCTAAGGTTAGGGGTGGGGACTGAGAGCGCCAGGCTACGATGGTGCAGGAGCAGCCAAGAGGAGCTATCCCACAACCAAAGTCAGGAGAAAAGTATAAAGATGCCTAAAATTTAAAAATAGAATTGCCAGATGACACAGTACTTTATGCTACTGTGGAAGAGAAGAGGGCAATAACTACTAACTCTAGAAATAATGAAGCCTCAGGGCCAAAGTATAAATGACTCTCAGTTTTGGATATGTCTGATGTTGAAAGTAAATCTGATGCTGTAAAGAACTATACTGCATAGAAGCCTGGAATGTTCTATCCATGTATCAAGGGATATTGGATGTAGTCAAGCAGGAGATGGCAAGAGTTAACAACATCTTAAGTATCAGTGAACTAAAATGGACGGGAATGAGCAAATTTAATTATGATGACCACTCTATCTACTACTATGGGCAAGAATCCCATAGAAGAAATGGAGTAGCCCTCATAATCAACAAAAGAGTCTGAAATGCAATATTTGAAATTGGAGTATAGTCTGCAGTACAGTCTTGGAAATGGCAGAATGATCTTGATTTGTTTCCAAGACGAACCATTCAACATCACAGTAATCCAAGCCTGTATCATAACTACTAATGATGAAGAAGCTGAAGTTGATTGGTTTAATGAACACCTTCAAGACCTAGAATTAACACACACACAAAAAAATAATAATAAAAAAATAAAGAAAGATAGAAATAATTTCTCTTCATATAGAGGATAAGAATGCAAAATAAGAAGTCAAAAATACCTGGATTAACAGGTAGGTTTGGCTTCGGAGTACAAAATGAAGGAGGGCAAAGGATAACAGTTTTATCAATAGAACTCTCTGGTAATAGAAAACATCCTTTTCTCACAACCCAAGATATGACTCTACACATGGACATCACCAATTGGTCAATACCAAAATCAGTTTGATTATATTCTTTGCAGCTGAAAATGGAGAATCTCTATACAGTCAGCAAAAGTAAGACCTGGAGATTACTGTGGCTCAGATGATGAACCTCTTATTGCACAATTCAGGTTTAAATTGAAGAAAGCAATGAAACCACTCGGCCATTCAAGTATGACACAAGCTAAATCACTTATGATTATATAGTGGATGAGATGAATAGTTTCAAGGGATTAGATATGATAGACTGCCTGAAGAACTGTGGACAGAGGTCCATAACATCATACAGGAGTCAGTGACGAACACCATCTCAAAGAAAAAGAAATGCAAGAAGTGATGTGTTGTCTGAGGAGGTTTTACAAATAGGTGCAGAAAGAAGAGAAGTGAAACACAAGAAGAAAATGAAACATATACCCATCTGAATGCAGAGTCCAAACAATAGCAAGGAAAGATAAGAAGGCATTCTTAAATGAACAGTGCAAAGAAATAGAAAAAAAAAAAAAAGTAATTGGAAAGACTAGAGATCTCTTCAAGAAAATTGGAGATATCAAGGGAAAATTTCATCCAAGGATGAGCAGAAATGGGCAGAAATGATAAAGACCTAACAGAAGCAGACGAAATTAAGAAGAGGTGGCAAGAATACATTAAAGAACTATGTAAGAAAGATCTTTATGGTCTGGATAACTATGATGATGTGGCCATTCACCTACAACCAGATATACTGGAGTGTGAAGTCAAGTGGGCTTTCAGTTCAGTTCAGTTCAGTTCAGTTGCTCAGTCGTGTTCGACTCTTTGTGACCCCATGAATCACAGCACGCCAGGCCTCCCTGTCCATCACCAACTCCCAGAGTCCTCCCAAACCCATATCCATTGAGTCGGTGATGTCATCCAACCATCTCATCCTCTGTCGTCCCCTTTTCCTCCTGCGCCCAATCCCTCCCAGCATCAGAGTCTTTTCCAATGAGTCAACATTTCACATGAGGTGGCCAAAGTACTGGAGGTTCAGCTTTAGCATCATTCCTTCCAAAAAATACCCAGGACTAATCTCCTTCAGATCAGGTTGGATCTCCTTGCAGTCCAAGGGACTCTAAAGAGTCTTCTCCAACACCATAGTTCAAAAGCATCAATTCTTCAGTGCTCAGCTTTCTTCACAATCCAACTCTCACATCCATACATGACCACTGGTGAAACCATAGGCTTGACTAGACGGAGCTTTGTTGGCAAAATAATGTCTCTGCTTTTATTTTATTTTTTTTGAAAAGATAATTATTTTAATTAGGATTCAAATAAAATACTGTACTGGTGATAAAGTAGTGAATTAAAATATATACATGCCCTAATCTTGAAAGATTCATTATAGTTTCCCTCTATATGTTTATTTTTTTAATTTTTATTTATTTATTTTTTAAATTTTTATTTTTACTTTATTTTACTTTAAAATAATGTATTGGTTTTGCCATACATTGACATGAATACACCATGGGTGTGCTATTAAATATACTATCTATGTTGGTCATAACTTTCCTTCTGAGAAGTAAGTGTCTTTTAATTTCAAGGCTGCAGTCACCATCTGCAATGATTTTGGAGCCCAGAAAAATAAAGTCTGACACTGTTTCCATTGTTTACCCATCTATTTGCCATGAAGTGATGGGACCAGATGCCATGATCTTTGTTTTCTGAATGTTGAGCTTTAAGCCAACTTTTTACTCTCCTTTTTCACTTTGATCAAGAGGCTTTTTAGTTCCTCTTCACTTTCTGCCATAAGGGTGGTGTCATCTGCATATCTGAGGTTATTGATATTTCTCCCAGCAATCTTGATTCCAGCTTGTGTTTCTTCCAGCCCAGCGTTTCTCATGATGTATTCTGCATATAAGTTAAATAAGCAGGGTGAAAATATACAGCCTTGATGTACTCCTTTTCCTATTTGGAACCAGTCTGTTGTTCCATGTCCAGTTCTAAGTGGGCCTTAGGAAAATTAACATGAACAAAGCTAGTAGAGTTGATGGAATTCCAGTTAAACTATTTCAAATACTTAAAGATAATTCTGTGAAAGTCCTGCACTCAATATGTCAGCAAATTCAGAAAACTCAGCAGTAATCACCGGACTATAAAAGGTCAGTTTTCATTCCAATCCCAAAGAAGGGAAATTCTAAAGAATATTCAAACTACCATACAACTGTGCCCATTTCACATGCTATTAAGTTTATGCTCAATATCCCTCAAGCTAGGCTTCAGCAGTACATGAAGTGAGAATTCCAGATGTAGAAGCTGGGTTTAGGAAAAGCAGAGGAGTTAGAGATCAATTGCCAACATTTGTTGGGTCATAGATTTATCAAAGGAATTTCAGAAAAACATCTACTTCTTCATTGACTGTGCTAAAGCCTTTGACTATGTGGATCACAACAAACTGCGTAAAATTCTGAAACAGTTGGTGTACCAGACCATCTTATGTCTCCTGACAAACCTGTGTGTGGGTCAAGAAGAAATATTTAGAACCTTACATGTAACAACTGACTGGTTCAAAATTAGGAAAGGAGTATGACAAGTCTGCATATTGTCACTCTGTTTATTTAACTTATACACTGAGTGTATCTTACAAAATGCTGGGCTGGATGAAACTCAAGCTGGAATCAAGATTACAGGGAGAAATATCAACAATCTCAGATATTCAGATGACAACATCCTTATGTTAGAAAGTGAAGAAGAACTAAAGAGCCTCTTGATGAAAGTGAAAGAGGAGACTGAAAAAGCCGGCTTAAAACTCACCGTTCAAAGAACTAAGATCATGGCATCTGGTCTCATCATTTCATTGCTAATAGAAGGTGAAAAAGTGGAAGCAGAGACTGTTTATTTTCTAGAGTTCCAAAATCACTATGGATGGTGACTGCAGCTATGAAATTAAAAGAGATTTGTCCCTTGGAAGGAAAGCTGTGACACACTTAGCATATTAAAAAGTAGAGATACCACTTTGCCAATACAGCTCCATATAGTCAAAGCTATGGTTTTTTCAGTAGTTATGTATGAATGTGATATTTGAACCATAATGAAGACTGAGGACCAAAGAATTTATGCTTTTGAACTGTGGTGCTGGAGAAGATTCCTGAGAGTCCCTTGGGCTGCAAGGAGATCAAACCAATTAATCCCAAAGGAAATCAACCCTGAATATTTATTGGAAGGACTGATGTTGAAGTGGAACCTCCAATACTTTGGCCACCTAATGCAAAGAGCTGACTCATTGGAAATGACTGATGTCGGGAAAGATTGAAAGCAAAAGGAGAAGGGGACAGTAGAGGATGAGTTGTTTGGACAGCGTCATTGACTCAGTGGACATGAGTTTGAGCAAACGTTTGGAGATAATGAAGGACAAGGAAGCCTGAAGTGCTACAGTCCATGGGGTTGCAAAGAAGTAGACACAACATAGAGAATAAACCACAACAATAACATACCCAGAAAAATCCCACTCCTGGGTACTGAGAGAAAAACCAATTCAGAAAGATCCATGCACCCCAATGTTTATTGCAACATTATTTACATGTCACGACATGGAAGCAACCATTATGTCCATCAGCAGAGGAATAGATAAAGAAGATGCTGCACATACATAAAATGGAATATTACTCGGCCATAAAAGGAAGGAAATTGTGGCATATGTAGAGACTGTCATACTGAGTGAAGTAACTCAGAAAAAGTACAACAAATATTGTATATTTTCCCATATGTGGAATATAGAAAAATAATATAGATTCTCTTATTTGCCAACTGAGCTATGAGGGAAGCCCTAGGAAGCCTAATTTCACATCCTATTTCTAGCTAAATGTGACCTTAACCATTTCACCATTTTAGACTTGCGTTTTATCATTTGTATGTTACAGAAAATAATATTTGCCTTATCTTCCCTAAAGAACAGGTACTAGGATCATGGAATAAAAATGAATGTTTGATAAACATCACTCTGAGAGGTCTCTAAGGCTTTCCAAGAATTTCCAGTTGAACTAAGCAACTTGCTTCATCTGCACACATGTAGAATCTAAAAAAGCCCTGACTTATACAAGAATAGCAATCGAATCAATTTGAGCAAGCTCTCTTCCAACTGTTTTGACTGTATACAGAACTAATCTGAAATTCATGATCAGGAAGAACAACCATACTCTCACATGGCTG
This sequence comes from Capricornis sumatraensis, assembly GCF_032405125.1. Taxonomy (NCBI): domain Eukaryota; kingdom Metazoa; phylum Chordata; class Mammalia; order Artiodactyla; family Bovidae; genus Capricornis; species Capricornis sumatraensis. Next base: position 10,752,091 of record NC_091080.1, on the reverse strand, counting down.
TTCTATATGATTAGATAGTTCTTGAAACTAGATTTATATTTACTAATCTTGGCTGAATAAATATACTTTGCAAAGAAAGTTCCATATAGTCAAAGCTATGGCTTTTCCAGTAGTCATGTATGAGTGTGAGACTTGAACTGTAAAGAAGGCTGAGTGCTGAACAATTGATGATTTCAAACTGTGGCATTGGAGAAGACTCTTGAAAGTCCCTTGACAGCAAGGAGATCCAACCAGTCCATCCTAAAGGAGATCAATCTTGGGTGTTCATTGGTAGGACTGATGCTGAAGCCGAAGCTCCAATACGTTGGCCACCTGATGTAAAGAGCTGACTCATTAGAAACGACCTTGATGCTGGGAAAGGTTGAGGGCAGGAGGAGAAGGGGATGACAGAGGATGAAATGGTTGAATGGCATCACCAACTCAATGGACATGAATTTGAGTAAGCCCTGGAAGATGGTGAAGGACAAGGAAGCCTGGCATGGTGCAGTCCATGGGGCCACAAAGAACACGACTGAGTGACAGAAAAACAATAAGCTGAGCTTCAGCCATAATAAATAAGTAAACCCTTGAAATAAGTTTGTTTCCTAATGCTCATAGAAGTTTACTTTCTCTGAACACATGTTAACTGTTCAGGTTTTCATTTTCTGCACATCTAGCTGTAGACACTGCTTCATATTTATTTGGCTTTGTTACACCTATTGATAAGGTGATTGTGCTCAAGACATCATAAAATCTATCCTAAACTCTCTCTCCTGAACCTCTTGCCTTATCAAGATATTTGCCAACTCATTTTAATTTGTAAAATGCCCAATAAATATAAACACTTATCTAGCAATACTTTCTAGAAGAAGAAATCACAGCTTTGATATGAAGAAATCTAAAAGAAATATCAATTGTTACATAAACAACTCACTATATATATAGTTAACAGGGTAGTGTAAAATTTGGGAAAGTAATTGAAGTTTCCTGATTATATATTACTATTATATTTAATCCTAAATCAAATATCATAAAGGAAAAAAAAAATCACAGTTGACATTTTCATTCCTGTTATCTGTTACTAGTTATTGTATACATACATACAGACACATATCCATATATATGTATGTATGTGTTTGCTAATCATACTATATATTTCTAAATCAACAGTATATACAATGTTTCAATGTTCTTTGAACTGACCAGAACACTTGCTAGTAATTTCAAGAATCTTCTCATGGAACATTCTTAACTGAAAGAATATTCATCTGATTATACTGAAAAATATGTTTTTAGTAGAAATTTACTTGCAATCAACTTACACCAGTATCAGCAGTCCTGTCAGTCTCTCTGCTTGTTCTAAGCTTCTCTGCATGGCCAAGCAGTTAGGTAGACCATTTGTCACAGAACATAAAGGAACAATTCACCACTTTTGAACTGGGGATTCCAAATCCACCAGCCTGTCAGTAATTCTTGCTATAATTCCATCTTTGCATAATCAAGGAGGTTAGCTGCCAACAGTGTGCTCATGTGCAAAAATACAGCAACATCTTGGAGTTAGTTTTCCATGTCAGCTCATAAATTTTTATGAGGGGTATATGTTTTGATCAGCAAAACACATTTTAAAAATTATATATTCCTCTTTAAAATGAGCATTTTATTCTTTAGTGAAAACACAGTTATAGCAAGAGACCATTTATTTGGAAGGACATCTTTTCTGTGAAAAGTTTTGTTCCAATTCAAGGCCACATTCTGGATTTTAAAAGAGCTGGCACCATCAGATCCCAATGCAGATGTACTACTGAGTTTGACCTCCTACTCAACCAAGCTAAAAAAGTAAAAATAAATAAAATAAAAGCAGGAGTTTACTGTCTTTAACACTTGATATTAGCATATTTACTTTAAGATAGCTTTTTTTTTTCCTCTAACATATGTTTTAATTGGAAGATAACAAAATTAAGGAAAGTCCTTGGAGAAGTCTGAAATAAATAACAGTACGACATTATAAATTTCTTAGAAATAACATATAACCTATGATTACTTTTTAAACCTCAGTGTCAAATACCACAAATAACTTCTCAGCTGAAAAGCAGTTCATAGAAATCAATCACATCAATCAAATGAAAAATAGATTCAACACACAAAACTGATTGGAATTGCTTATAATAAAGGCATCATTTTTTTAAAAAATACATTTTTCAAATAATCCACATTCTTAGTTTGACTGATGTTACTTACAGTGGAGACTTAATAAAGAAATTTCCCATGAACTCAAGTTCTCCAATATATATATATTTAATCAAAAACTAAAAGTGAGAATGGCATTGAAACATGTATACTATCATGTAAGAAACGAATCGCCAGTCTATGTCCGTTGCAGGATAGAGGATGCTTGGGGCTGGTGCACGGGGATGATCCAGAGAGATGATATGGGGTGGAAGGTGGGAGGGGGGGTTCATGTTTGGGAACTCATGTACACCCTTTGCGGATTCATGTCAATGTATGGCAAAACCAATACAGTATTGTAATATAAAATAAAGTAAAAATAAAAATTAAAAAAAAATGCAGCAAAATGTTATTCTAAAGTGAAAATGAAGAGAATGATAGTTATCACTTTTTAATTTTTATTCCTCCTCAAATAAACTTATCTCTACTTTGAAAGTTTTGTTTGTTTGTTTTATTTTTATGACCCCTAATATTAATGACTATGCAGACAAATGAAGCCAACTTTGCTATTGTGTTGACATAACAATGGCTCCACTCCTATCTTCATATACATGTAGAGACTTTGTAAAACCTAACAAAGAATGAGCATTTCAGAGACATTTCCAAGAGAACAGCTTCCATAAATCTATAATAAAGAGTCTGCCATTTGTTGTACCTAATTGGAAACCCCCATTTTCTTCCCCTCCTGCTCTGACTTGTCTTGTCAGTATCCTATTGCTACAGACTGATTACTAGAACATTGTATTTGCCACTGTTAACAATGATCCACAATAAGTTTTGTCAGAGGTGTCATCTTATACTGTCTCCAAACTCATCTTCCCTGAGCAAGAACTGTACTGGATACTGTGCTGGGCTGGAAGAAGAGCCCTCATATTTGCTCATGCTTGTCCCCGGAGTTTCACAGACTTCTATTAAAAAAAAAAAAAAAAAAAAAGACTCCCATTATCTTCTGGAAATGCTCCTAGTTCAGACTCTGACAATGACTTATGAAAAAAAAATATATATATATGTATATATATATATATATATACATATGCTATCAGATTTTGACATTGATCCCTCTAGCTATACAGAGGTTAGATCCAGAACAAAAAAATCAAGGTTTGAACACAGCCTACATAAAATATGGACATCTCCCAGACACCCCTTCCATCACCTTCTCATTTCTCAAGTGGCTGCTCCCGGCAATAAATGTGAATACATAATAACATATGCAAACAATATGAAGAAAGTCAACCTACATGCATAGTATGTAGCAATGGTGTAAATAGAGAAATTAACATGGTATACACACACTCACACACACACACACACGCACACGTACAACTTCTTAGTATAATTAACCAAAATATTAGCAGTTGAGCAAAGCAGGCTACTCTTTTATAGAAACAGTAATCTTGATCAAATGTGTGATTGGTACACACAATGTAAAGAATTATATCACCATATTTTATTGCTATATAGCAACAAATAATTGTCTATAATAATTTTTCCTTACTTTGTTTATTGTACTTAAGTATCAAGGATTTCTCATGACTATCTCATTATAAATAAGAATGATATATTACTTCTAACTTACAAGACGGTTTTCTTATACCATTCATACCACAAATCCAGTTGATATCATAATTATAGATTTGTAAGATCAGTGAGTCAATCATATCTGAAAACACATTTTATGGCAGGGGGTTTGGTAAAGAGTGTCAATTTTCTCTTACTTGAGATGGAAAAACGAAGCTGAGAAGGTAGTGGCATGCCAAACTGAAATGTAGCTGTGGAAAACCAGAACATGAGGCTCAGGAACAGAAGAGAAAGACAGGAGCTGGGAGCAGTGGCAAGCACTCCCACAACAACAGAGAGCATTAGGGTTCTTCTCTTTGGTCCAGTTATATCTAAAGCATCAGAGAAAGGGGAAACCCTCTCATTTCAGCCTCAGTGTGGAATCACACGAGGTTTTCTTGCCTCCACTCGTGAATCACACTCACGTATGTATTATGTCATTTTAAGGAGGTTCCAATGATATTAATTTTAATCTTCTATACTTCAATGAATTGTTGAAAAATTAGTCTAGTATTTCCTCAGACTTTTTGAGACTTTGTACCTTCAACTGAATTGAAGTTGCAGGTCATCAGGATGCAAAACTAAAGTTAAGGTACTTAGTAAGCATTTGAACATTCAAATAAAATTAAACTTTCCTGATATTTCTGAGGTTTCATGTGGATGCTAAAGATTTGTTTACTCTTTCAAAAATTTGAACTATAATCTTATAAATCCTAAACTCAAGCCTTTCAAACACGCACATAATTGCTGGGCTCATCTCACTGTTATCTCAATTTGTCCTCTTGAACATTGTCTTTCAGTTCAGTTCAGTTCAGTCACTCAGTCATGTCCAACGTTTTGAGACTCCATGAACCTCAGCACGCCAGGCCTCCCTGTCCATCAACAGCTCCCAGAGTCCACCCAAACCCATGTCCATCGAGTCAGTGAAGCCATCCAATGATCTCAACCTCTATCATCCCTTTCTCCTCCTGTCCTCAATCTTTCCCAGCATTGGGGTCTTTTCAAATGAGTCAGTTCTTCCCATCAGGTTGCCAAAGTAATGGAGTTTCAACTTCAAGATCAGTCCTTCCAATGAACAATCAGGACTGATCTCCTTTAGGATGGACTGATTGGATTTTCTTGCAGTCCAAGATACTGTCAAGAGTCTTCTCCAACACCACAGTTTAAAAGCATCAATTCTTCAGCGCTCAGTTTTCTTTATAGTCCAATTCTCATATGCATACATGACCACTGGAAAAACCATACCCTTGACTAGAGGGTTGGCAAAGTAATGTCTGTGCTTTTATATATGCTGTCTAGGTTGGTGATAACTTTCTTTCCAAGCAGTAAATGTCTTTTAATTTCATGGCTACAATCACCATCTGCAGTGATTTTGGAGCACATAAAAAATAAAATCTGACAGTGTTTCCACTGTTTCCCCATCTATTTGCCATGAAGTGATGGGACTGGATGCCATGATATTCGTTTTCTGAATGTTGAGCTTTAAGAGTTCTTCTTCACTTTTGCCATAAGGATGGTGACGTGTATATCTGAGGTTATTGATACTTCTCCCAGAAATCTTGATTCCAGCCTGTGCTTCCTCGAACCCAGCGTTTCTCATGATGTGCTCTGCATATAAGTTAAATAGGCATGGTGACAACGTACAGCCTTGACGTCTTCCTTTTCCTATTTGGAATCAGTCTGTTGTCCCATGTCCAATTCTAACTGTTGCTTCCTGACCTGCACACAGGTTTCTCAAGAGGCAGGTCAGGTGGTATGGTGTGCCCATCTCTTTCAGAATTTTCCACAGTTTATTGTGACCCACACAGTCAAATACTTTGGCATAGTCAATAAAAACTTTGACTTTGCTTTGCTTCAAAACCCTTTAACTTTGCCTCCTACTTTTAATCCTAATACTGCTCTTTCAGCACGACTGCAAATTCTGGACCCAAAGGTGGACCATCGTAAATGAAGTTTAAATTTCTCAAGTTAGCTGATATACTATGAAAGACGGTGTTCAAATTTTCAGTAGAGATTAGACTGATACAGTGGATTTCTCATGTAAGACCTGGTTTAGTTAAGTTCAGTTCAGTTGCTCAGTCGTATCCGACTCTGCGACCCCATAAATTGCAGCAGGCCAGGCCTCCCTTGTCCATCACCAACTTCAAGAGCCTACTCAAACTCATGCCCATCGAGTCGGTGATGCCACCCAGCCATCTCATCTTCTGTTGTCCCCTTCTCCACCCACCCCCAGTCCCTCCCAACATCAAGGTCTTTTCCAAAGAGTCAACTCTTCTTAAGAGGTGGTCAAAGTATTGGAGTTTCAGCTTTAGCCACAGTGCTTCCAATAAACACCCAGTATTGATCTCCTTTAGAATGGACTGGTTGGATATCCTTGCAGTCCAAGGGACTCTCAAGAGTCTTCTCCAACACCAGAGTTCAAAAGCAGCAATTATTCAGTACTCAGCTTTCTTCATAGTCCAACTGTCACATTCATACATGATCACTGGAAAAACCATAGCCTTGACTAGACAGACCTTTGTTGGCAAAATAGTTTCTCTGCTTTTTAATAGGCTGTCTAGATTGGTCATAACTTTCCTTTCAAGCAGTAAGCATCTTTTATTTATTTATTTACTTCTAAGGTTTATTGTTACTTTTTTTTGGCAATCCTTTATTTTTTTAATATAATTTTATTTATTTTAATTAGAGATTAACTACTTTACAATATTGTATTGATTTTGCCATACGTCAACATGAATCCACCACAGGTAATTGTATGGCTGCAATTACTGTCTGCAGTGATTTTGGAGCCCCCAAAAATAAAGTTTGACACTGTTTCCATTTTTTCCCCATCATTTGCCATGGAGTGATGGGATCACATGCCGTGACCTTCGTTTTCTGAATGTTGAGCTTTAAGCCAACTCTTTCACTCTCCTCTTGGACTTTCATCAAGAGGATTTTTCAGTTCCGTTCCATTCAGTTCAGTTCAGTCGCTCAGTCATGTACGACTCTTTGCGACCCCATGAATCGCAGCACGTGAAGCCTCCGTGTCCATCACCAACTCCCAGACTTCACTCAGACTCGCGTTCATTGAGTCAGTGATGCCATCCAGCCATCTCATCCTCTGTCGTCCCCTTCTTCTCCTGCCCCCAATCCTTCCCAGCATCAAAGTCTTTCCCAATGAGTCAACTCTTCACATGAGGTGGCCAAAATACTGAAGTTTCAGCTTTAGCATCATTCCTTCCAAAGAAATCCCAGGGTTGATCTCCTTCAGAATAGACTGATTGGATCTCCTTGGAGTGCAAGGGACTCTCAAGAGTCTTCTCCAACACCACAGTTCAAAAGCACCAATTCTTCCACGCTCAGCTTTTTTCACAGTCCAACTCTCACATCCACACATGACTACTGGAAAAACCATAGCCTTGACTAGATGGACCTTAGTCGGCAAAGTAATGTCTCTGCTTTTGAATATGCTATCTAGGTTGGTCATGACTTTTCTTCCAAGGAGTAAGCATCTTTTAATTTCATGGCTGCAATCACCACCTGCAGTGATTTTGGAGCCCCCAAAAATAAAGTCTGAAAATGTTTCCACTGTTTCTCCATCTATGTCCCATGAAGTGTTGGGACCAGATGCCATGATCTTCATTTTCTGAATGTTGAACTTTAAGCCAACTTTTTCACTCTCCTCTTTCACTTTCATCAAGAGGCTTTTTACTTCCACTTCACTTTCTGTCATAAGGGTGGTGTCATCTGCATATCTGAGGTTATTGATATTTCTTCCAGCAATCTTGATTCCAGCTTGTGTTTCTTCCAGTCCAGAGTTTCTCATGATGTACTCTGCATATAAGTTTAATAAGCAGGGTGACAATATACAGCCTTGACGTATTCCTTTTCCTATTTGGAACCAGTCTGTTGTTCCATGTCCAGTTCTAACTGTTGCTTCCTGGCCTGCATATAGGTGTCTCAAGAGGCAGGTCAAATGGTCTGCTATTCCCGTTCCCATTTGAATGCAGAGTTCCAATGAATCACAAGGAGAAATAAGAAAGCCTTCTGCAGTGATCAATATAAAGAAATAGAGGAAAACAACAGAATGTGAAAAACTAGAGATCTCTTCAAGAAAATTAGAGATATCAAGGGAACATTTCATGCAAAGATGGGCTTGATAAAGGAAAGAAGTGGTATGGACCTAAGAGAAGCAAAAGATATTAAGAAGAGTTGGCAAGAATACATACAAAAACTGTACAAAAAGATCTTCATGTCCAAGATAATCACAATGGTGTGGTCACTCACCTAGAGCCAGACATCCTGGAATGTGAAGTCAAGTGGTCCTTAGAAAACATCACTACGAACAAAGCTAGTGGAGGCGATGGAATTCCAGTTGAGCTATTTCAAATCCTGAAAGATGATACTTTGAAAGTGCGCACTCAATAAGCCAGCAAATTTGGAAAGCTCAGCAGTGGCCACAGGCCTGAAAAAGGTCAATTTTCATTCCAATCCTAAAGAAAGGCAATGCCAAAGAATGCTCAAACTACCGCACAATTGCATCCATCTCACACGCTAGTAATGTTCAAAATTCTCCAAGCCAGGCTTCAGCAATACGTGAACCATGAACTTCCAGATGTTTAAGCTGGTTTTAGAAAAGGCAGAGGAACCAGAGATCAAATTGCCAATATCTGCTGGATCATCAAAAAGGCAAGAGAGTTCCAGAAAAACATCTATTTCTGCTTTTTTGATTATTTAAAATACCTGGTTGGGAAACTCCAAACTCTGTTCAAAAGATGGTCCAGGGGATACTCCCCTTACTGAGGAGGTGAGCAATATATTTAGGATGCAGCCCTGGCTTTATAAAAGCTCTGGGGTGGATATCTTTTGTAGGCCATCAGTGAAAATAGAATTCTGCCACTGAACTAGACTCCAAAATCATAACAAACTGTGAAGGTTATCTGACCTATAAAACCATACAAAATTCAATAGTATGCACAGCAGTGTCCTATCATCAAAGTTTATAAAATATCAGGTTCACATAAGTACTGAAAGCATAAAAACCTTGCATGGGTATTTGACTTAGATATCTATGTCTCCTATTTCTGTTGTATTTCCTCCTCAGTATGCCACCTTGTCCTTATAAGGAGTTATCTTAAAAAAAACAAAAAAAGAAAAGAAAAGAAAAAATGCTTCTGGTTGACAGGTGGTTCTATATAATAATGTCAGAACTACCTGAAAATAAATGAGTACAAAAATACAGTCCCACTCCATGGTGTCCTTCAAGGATAGTGGTGAATATAAATTCTTTTGGTGGGAAAAACATTAAATAATGCATCCTGCTTTTTTTTTGGTCTGGAATGAGAGATATTCAGAATTATGAATCTACTCTCATTTTTATTTAGTGAATAATGGTAATGCTGAATGATTTGAGACTTTCATTTCTTGGAAACTGGTGGAATAAGATCTGGGATAAAGATATATGAGCGGACATTTCTAAATAGGTAGAGAAGCATCTTTGTACCCCTCAGGAATGCTTACCAAAATGTAACATTCATCTAGGGGTATTCTTATAATTTTGTGAAATAAGGTAACCATTTAGGCAGCTTCTGTCCTCACAAACTAAGAGGTCATGTTGGCAAGAGTATTATTCATAGGATCAGCAAAATGAATTTATACTCCCAATATCTGACAATAGCCACTGATGAGTGGCCAATCTACTCTGAAATAGTATCATTCCTTGAGAATCAATCTATCACCTTATGGTAAGTTGATTACACTGAAACATGCCCATCACAGAAGAGAGAATGTTGTATAATAACTATGTGGGGAAATTAACAAGATGGCATAAATCAGGCTCTCTTGCCCCACACTCTCATACCTTCTTGCCCCATGTTCTATAAACAATAATTCTGCACAGTTACATAACAGCTGAGACCACTTATGGCACTGCAAATGTGCATCATGAGGTACCCACCTGGTCATGGGGTACTTTGTGCTGTTCGTCTGTATGAGTTTCACCATGAAAGCCCTGGCTGCTGCTGCACTGGGGATACACTGGAGTGACATCATGATTATGTTATATAAGGTTATGTTGTGGCTACATTATTGCTACATTATGGTTAAGTTATGGCTGCTGCTACAGCTGCTGCATCAGCCAGGAGCAAGGCTGCATTATGTCTGCCATGCCAGTCAGGAAAGAATACATGTGTCTGCATTTCCTATGGGAAGTTCCTATGGCTCCTTGAGTCTCCTTCCAGCTTTTTAGCTCATGTCTTTCTTACCCTGGGCTCAGTGAACAGTGCCAACAGTGTGAACAGGATCAGCAATACACACTGGATAAGCAATTACCTTTAATATGAATTTTCCTTTTCTCTCTATAGTGTTTTTTTTTTTTTTAGTAGAACTTAATCCAGGTACTTACAGAATGCCTTAGTCATCATGATACTCCATGAAGTGCTGCTTTTGACCAACTCATTTTATAGCAAATAAAGTACTACAATTGAATAGTGTGCATTGAATTGACTAGTTTTGCCATATTTTCTATCCTACTGAACCACTTAACCTGATAGAATAGTGGAATGACATTTTGAAGATTCAGGTATAACATCACTTGTTTAGTAATATCTTGAGGGTTTGGGTAATTTTCCTGGGATATATATGCATGTATATATCTCCCATTTTATCACACATACACACATACATATATATGCAAACTGTATCAACGTGTGGTGTCATTCTTTCTTAGCCAGTATTTACAAGTCTGGGAATCAAGGAAAGAATAGGAGTGGCCTCTCTCTTTTATGCCTCAGAAATCTGCTAACAACACTTTTGCTTCTAATAATTGTGAATCTGGGCTCTTCTGATCTAGGCATCTTAGCTCACAAGGAAGGAATGCCTCTGCCAGGGTTGCATCAATGATTCCATTAAATGAAGTTGCCATTTAGCCACTTTGGGTTCCTCATTCTAGTGAATCAATGGACAAAGAAGGAGATCACTGTACTAGCTGTGGTGAATAATTCCTAACTATCCTGGGGAAATTGAGTTACTACCAAATAATGTGGTTAAGGAGGAGCATGTCTGCAATGGAGATGACTGCTTGAAGGCTAAGTACTTCTATGACAAGTGATAAAGGGCGATGGAAAACTGCAACTCCATTCAGGCAGGATTGCCAATGGACACGATCATTCAGGCAGGATAGTTTAGATCACCCTACCCAGCACGAAATTGTGATCACCAAAGTGCTTGCTGAGATGAATAGTTATGTCAAATGAATAGTCTATGAAAATATCAATAGTTAATAAACAGCAATTATGAGCATGAGCAGTTGCATCACTGAGAACTGTAATAGTTTATAAATACTTTTTTCCTATTCTGGTATGAACCTATTTGTAAATACATTAACCAATTACCACCTTTCATTTCCCCCTTCCTCTGTAATCTAATATGAGAAGTGTCAACCTCGTATTTCAGTAGTTACATTACAAACTACCAAAGAGTCAGTGTGATTCAGCTAGAAATGAATGTTGCCCGAGTTGATTAGAGAAACTTTATGCCCTTTTGAAGAGATTTAATATGCTTGTGGTTGAATAAAAGATACTTGTATGGTTCTAGGTAAAAGCATGACTTGGTTATTATTTTTACTGAAGAGTGAAATATAGTGAGAGGAGTTGGGCGTGATGCCACCTTGACAAGGGGTAGACTTTGGTGGCTTTCTATTTTGCCAATACAGCCAAACGGGAACTTCTTTTTCTTAGCCAGTCCAGGGTAGAGGTAGCCACAATAGAAATCTGTGTGAGATTTGAAAAGAGGAAATAAATGAGAAGCCATTTTTATGCACTGGGTTTGGCACATCATACATATTATTTCCATTCTGTTAACTCAAATACTGTCATGGGACATTACCAGGTCCACCAGCCTCCCAGTTCCCAGAATTCCGCCTCTTTTAATGTCTCTATACCATGGACCGGGTATGTGTTTAGTTCTGCAATGAATGATAGTACCTTTTTCAGCAGGTCATTCACATCATCAGGTTTAGATATGATGAAATAGAGAGGTATGTTTAATTTTATCCTTATACATTTGTTTATTCTTGCTTTCATCCGAGTTATATGCAGCTCTCCTTCCTGGCTGCAGGCTAGGTTGACCTATCACGGCTTCAGGTCCAACATTAAACAATAAGGCAACATCCTTGTATAGAGTCATAGCCAGCTCTCTAATCCCTATAACAGTTCCCTTTTCCTATATCATACTCTGAGTTCTGTTTCTCTAATCAAACCCTAATAGAGATTAAAAACTTCATACTTTTTGTGTCTTTATACCTTATGCTTAACAGTATGCCTAGCATTAAATAAATCTTTAATAAATTTTGGCTGACTGGTAATGGTAATGGTACTTAATGTCTCTCACTAGTTTTTCTGAAGGACTTGATTTACATTTATGTTCTACATTTCTTACTAATTTTTAGTTTCTCAGACCGAAGCAATTGGCTTTACCCCTAAATGGTTCTGGCATACCCATTTCTACCTTCAGCAGGAAGAATCAGGAAAAATCTACACTGCTGGGTAGGAGGAGTAAACTATATATATAGTTTTATATATATTTTATATATATATAAAATAGAGTAACTCAGAAGTCCCCTTAAAATTATGTGCTGTTTCTTTAAAATGAAAAAAAAAAATGTGATATAACAAGATTACAAGTAAAATGACAGAATTTAGAAGTCAAATTAAAAGCAAAATTATGAAAATCTATGAATAGAAATTTTAAAAGTATTGATAAACTCTATTACAATACACATATTACACACCTGAAAGTTGTTCACTTAATTTCCAATTTTCAGGGTCTTTCATGGTTTCTTTTAACCTATTAGAGGAATTTAATTGGGCTCCCACTCCAGTATTCTGGCCTAGATAATTCCATGGACTGTGTAGTCCATGGGGGTGTAAAGAGTTGGACATGACTGAGTGACTTTCACTTTCACTTTCTACCATGTTTCTTTCTTCATAAAAATTCTTGTTTTATAACTCTTTTGTCATACAATCATAGCATATGTGTTTCAACAAGTCTTTTATTATTTAGGTAGGCTAGTGGCAGCAGAAGGGCTTCCCTGGTAGCTCAATGGTAATAATTCAACCTGCCAATGCAGGAAACTCAAATTCACTCCTTGAGTCAGGAAAATCCCCTGAAGAAGAAAATGGCAATGCCTTCCAATATTCTTGCCTAAGAAATCACATGGACAGAGAAGCTTGGCAGGTTCTAGTCCATGGGTTTGCAAAAGAGTCAGACAGGATTTAGCGACTAAACAAAAATGACAACAATGGCAACATAACAGGAGATAATAGTTACAAAGAAGAAAAAGGTCATCTTGGAAAAAACACAAGGTGGTCAAGAAGGGGCTAGGGCATAGTTGTCAGGTGCTTATCCCAGGGTGATAAGGACAGGTGGATACCAGCCAATAGCGTCAAATATGATAATGGAGGTTGCTAGAGGCCTTAACTCTAGGTGAATTAGTTTGTATTTGAAAAGCATGCTCCTCAGTGAAGTGTTGGCTACCTCTAGGAATTGGCTAACCCTGTTAGGATCAGCCAGGGCCAGCAGGGTCAAGCAAGACTCCAGGATCAGCAAGACTCAATATGTGGAACATCAGAATACAGAGAATAAAAAACATGGTTTATACAATATTGACTGTATACCTAGTTGATTAAACAGATGTCCTTACTAATGACAGTAGATCAGACACATTTTCTTTTTTGGGGATTTTTTTTTTTTAATTTTACTCTATTTCGCTTTACAATACTGTATTCGTTTTGCCATACATCAACATGAATCCACCACGGGTGTACACGTGTTCCCAATCCTGAATCCCTCTCCCACCTCCCTCCCCATACCATCTCTCTGGGTCATCCCAATGCACCAGCCCCAAGCATCCTGTATCCTGCATAGAACCTAGACTGGCAATTCATTTCTTACATGATAGTATACATTTCAATGTCATTCTCCCAAATCATACCACCCTCTCCCTCTCCCACAGAGTCCAAAGACTGTTCTATACATCTGTGTCTCTTTTGCTGTGTCACATACAGGGTTATCATTACCATCTTTCTAAATTCCCTATATATGCATTAGTATACTGTATTTGTGTTTTTCTTTCTGGCTTACTTCACTATATAAAGTGAAGTAAAACTTCACTCTATAATAGGCTCCAGTTCCATCCACCTCATTAGAACTGATTCAAATGTATTCTTTTTAATGACTGAGTAATACTCCATTGTGTATATGTACCACAGCTTTCTTATCCATTCATCTGCTGATAGATATATAGATGGCTTCCATGTCCTGGCTATTATAAACAATGCTGCGATGAACATTGGGGTACACGTGTCTCTTTCAATTCTGGTTTCCTTTGTGTGTATGCCCAGCAGTGGGATTGCTGGGTCATAAGGCAGTTCCATTTCCAGTTTTTTAGAATCTCCACACTGTTCTCCCTAGTGGCTGTACTAGTTTGCATTCCCACCAACAGTGTTAAAGAGGGTTCGCTTTTCTCCACATCCTTTTCAGCATTTATTGCTTGTAGACTTTTGGATCACAGCCATTCTGACTGGTGTGAAATGGTATCTCATTTTGGTCTTGATTTGCATTTCTTTGATAATGAGTGATGTTGAGCATCTTTTCATATGTTTGTTAGCCACCTGTATGTCTTCTTAGGGGAAATGTCTATTTAGTTCTTTGGCTCATTTTTTTGATTGGGTCATTTATTTTTCTGGAATTGAGCTGACAATCTTTCTAACAAATGGTCCTGGGAAAACTGGTCAACAACTTGTAAAAGAATGAAACTAGAACGCTTTCTAACACCATACACACACACACACACACACAAAAAAAAAAAAAAAAACCTCAAAATTGATTAAAGATCTAAATATAAGACCAGAAGCTATAAAACTCCTAGAGGAGAACATAGGCAAAACACTCTCTGACATAAATCACAGCAGGGTCCTCTATGACCCACCTCCCAGAATACTGGAAATAAAAGCAAAAATACATCTGTGTCTCTTTTGCAGTCTCTCATCCAGGGTTATACAGATGTATAAAATGGACTTTTGGACTCTGAGGGAGAGGGAGGGGGTGGGATGATTAGGGAGACTGGCATTGAAACATGTATACTATCAGGTAAGAAACGAATTGCCAGTCTATGTTCGATACAGGATATGGGATGCTTGGGGCTGGTGCACGGGGATGATCCAGAGAGAAGATATGGGGTGGGAGGTGGGAGAGGGGTTCAGGAATGGGAACTCATGTACACCCGTTGTGGATTCATGTCAAGGTATGGCAAAACCAATACAGTATTGTAAAGTAAAATAAAGTAAAAATAAAAATTAAAAAAAGCAAAAATAAACAAGTGGGATCTAATTAAAATTAAAAGCTTCTGCACAACAACGGAAACTATAGGCAAGGTGAAAAGACAGCCTTCAGAATGGGACAAAATAATAGCAAATGAAGCAACTGACAAACAACTAATCTCAAAAAATATACAAGCAACTCCTGCAGCTCAGTTCCAGATCAGACACATTTTCAACTCAGAAATCTCACAGGTTAAGAATTAGTCTCTTCTATTATCAGTGATGAAAAGAAATGCGGGAGACCTAGGTTTGATCCCGGGTTTGGGAAGAACCCCTGGAGAAGGAAATGGCAATGCAATCCAGTATTCTTGCCTGGAAAATCCCATGGATGGAGGAGCCTGGTTGGCTACTGTCCATGGGGTCACAAAGAGTTGGATATGACTGAGTGACTTCACTATCACTATTATCAGTGATGAAAATAAATTATATTGTCAATTTAAATTCAAGTTGTTAAAAAGTATAGACAGCTGCCTAGGTCTTTTCATTTTATTTAAAAACACGGTTATATTAGAAAGTTTATATTCAGTATTATTCTTATGTGTTTATAGTTGGGTAATCGTAGATGTGAAAAAAGTGTCAGGAAAGGCCTTGTAGTCTTCGTACTTTTAAGTGCTTGTGGATTTCACTGTAACTTAAGGTAATGTAAACAGAAAAAAAAATCACAGTTTTGAAATTGAATATCTTTGCCAAAATATTCATTAAGGATAGATTACTAGGGCACATTTTTTCAGTTGGAATAGGAGTTCAGTTCAGTTGCTCAGTCATGTCTTACTCTTTGCGACCCTATGAACTACAGCACACCAGGCCTCCCTGTCCATCATCAACTCCCAGAGTTCACTCAAACTCATGTCCATCGAGTCACTGATGCCATAGAGCCATCTCATTCTCTGTCAATTGGGAATCCCTCCCAGCATCAGAGTATTTTCCAATGAGTCAACTCTTCGCATGAGGTGGCCAAAGTACTGGAGTTTCAGCCTTAACATCACTCCTTCCAAAGAAATCCCAGGACTGATCTCCTTTAGAATGGACTGGTTGGATCTCCTTGCAGTCCAAGGGACTCTCAAGAGTCTTCTCCAATGCCACAGTTCAAAAGCATCAATTCTTCGGTGCTCAGCTTTCTTCACAGTCCAACTCTCACATCCATATATTACCACTGAAAAAACCGTAGTATTGACTAGATGAACCTTTGTTGGCAAAGTAATGTCTCTGTTTGTGAATATGTTATCTAGGTTGGTCATAACTTCCCTTCCAAGCAGTACATGTCTTTTAATTTCATGGCTGCAATCACCATCTTCAGTGATTTTGGAGCACCCCCAATAATAAAGTCTGACATTCTTTCTACTGTTTCCCCATTTATTTACCATGAAGTGATGGGACCAGATGCTATGATCTTAGTTTTCTGAATGCTGAGCTTTAAGCCAACTTTTTCACTCTCCTCTTTGAGTTTCATCAAGAGGCTTTTTAGTTCCTCTTCACTTTCTGCCACAAAAGTGGTGTCATCTGCATATCTGAGGTTCTTGATATTTCTCCTGGCAATCTTGATTCCAGCTTGTGCTTCTTCCAGCCCAGCGTTTCTCATGATGTATTCTGCATATAAGTTAAATAAGCAGGGTGACAACATACAGCCTTGACGTGCTCCTTTTCCTATTTGGAACCAGTCTGTTAGTCCATGTCCAGTTCTTACTGTTGCTTACTGACCTGCATATAGATTTCTCAGGAGGCATGTCAGGCTATTCAACAACCTCCAGTAAATAGTGCAGGTCAAATTTTCCCTACTTGCTTAATTTACAGCTATCTAAATATTTTTCTGATTATTCAAAGAGGAACTCTACTTTAAAAACTAAAAATTAATGAAGTGCTAAGATGAAGGAGGATATCCGATGCAAATAAATGTGTTTATGGTTGGCTTCTTAAACCCAACTGACCACAATCAATAGTATTATGAAACAAAACTGGGAAAAAAAAAACTGGTGTTTTGAGAGATATTCATGCATTTAATCACTCACTCATTTATTTAGTAAATATTCATCCATTGCTTACTGTAAGCCAGGCATTGTTCTATTTGCTGGGAATTTAATGCTGAGGATAACAACCAGGGTCCCTGTCATGAGAGAATTTATAATCTCCTGAGGATAAACAAGTAAAGAAACAAGCAAAGATACTTTCAGGTGGTGATAAAAGTTATAAAGGAAGTAAGCAAGATGATAGAGAGTAATTGAAAAAGAAAATTTATTTAGACAAAATAGAAAGGTAAATGCTCTTAGAGGAGGTCACATTTTCACTGAGGACTGAAGTATGAGAAAATGGTCCTTATATCTGAGGCCAAATGAATCAGAATTATGCAGGAGTCTTTGTTAGAAAAGAGTGTTGCAAATGCAATGAGATTCCATTGAATTCCATTTTAAGCAGAAAGTAACACAACCTGATTTTTTGACAAATTTTAAAAAAGTAGTATTTTATTCTGTAATTCAAAGTATCATTATGCCCAGTTTTCTAAATAATTTTAATTGAGTATAATTTGTATTTGTATTAAACCACTGGGTTAGGGATGATAAAAATATTACAATTTATATCTGAATATTTTTCTTGAATATAAACTAAAATAGTAAAGAAATATTTTACTATGCAGTTAATATGTTGTACCCACATCTTAGATAAAATATTCACCCTAAGACCCAGCTTATATTTTATTAACTAAATTCTATGTCTTAAATCAATTACAATACAAACTGTGATTTAAACCAACATTAAGAATAAGAGAACACATTACCACAAAAGAAGAAGTATAACAGGCTTGAATAGCTGGATATTTAAGTCTTGGTCACTGCTTCTCTGTGGAGTCTTTCGATTCTGTCTTCCTTATGTCAGCTTAGTCTTTAGGTTAGCTTCTACTGTGGTCACAGCAGGGCAGCAGGAATAATAGGGGCTTCCTTGTTGTTGTTTAGCATAAGAACTAACTAGTATAACAACTTCCTTGTTTGTGTTTAGTAAAACAGTCTATCATTTAATATCAAAGAAAATCCCTCTCCTATTATCTGGCTGTGTTACCCATCTATAGATGAATAATAGTCATTTTGTCATATGATAACTTACTAATGTTTGGATCTCTGAAATAATTATAGAAAAAAGATAGTGGAATTTTAATATTTGGTTTACTCAAATTTAAAACCTGCCTCCCTAGAACTAAGTGTAACATGAGATTTTCTTGGATGGGTAAGAGATGGATTCATTCCACCTTTCACTCTCCCCAAAAACCAGTATTTGAAAAAAAAAAAAGTAAAATTGGGACATGAATTCCATTTGGGTGATAAGAAGTACTGAGCATTTAGTTATAAGAAAAAGTTCTTAAGCTATACAGGAATTTGAAGAACATGGATCATATGCCTAAGTATGTACAAAGCTGATTGAAATATAAACATAACTGAAGTAAACTCTAGTAAAAAAAAAAAACAAAAAAACAAGATTTTAAAAAGATATTGCAATTTTAAAATGATAGGAATAGGATCATATTTTGTCTTCCGTTGGGTCACTTTGTCCAAATATGAGTAAAGACGTGAGAGGAATTGCATCTTGCTAAAAAATCTGGATTGTTTTTCTACAAATATTCTTCTGCAGATATTAGTATGAGTCTGGAAGGTTTCTTTCATTTTCTTCAGTAATCTGGGGATATTAGAGTCAAATAATTCTTTCTAAAAAATTTATTCTATCTACCATTTAAGAACTCTGCCACCATGACTGAGTAAACTCCTTAGTCTCACAACATTTATTGAAAAAAAAAACACTTTTAATATCTGCTTATAATGTAAACACAGTGTATTATTTTTTATATGGATTGTCTCATATGATACTGGATTTTTTATAGCTTGACATGTAGTGATAATATTTATCAGGCTGATTCTGAGATAGTTGAATGTTTGAAGAAAATAGCACTTCCTTCAAAGGTGCATCATTAATGAGTGATTTTGAGGACACTACTATGTCAATATGTACTATTCTATTTATATATTTTATGGTTTCTGTTAGATATGTTACAGTATATGCTTGATTTGCTGTTGATTCTCAAAAGGCCTGAAACACCTTCAGTAAGTTCAGTTTCTGGGAACAGATGGTTCAATTTGCCTGCCACTGTTTTAAGGATTGTTGTCACCACTTTAAAGTGTCTCTGGACATTTCTGAATTTTTGTTTTCAGTTTTGTTTTTTTTTTTTTCTTGTACTCCCAATGTGCTTTCTTTCTTTCTTTTTTATTTTTTTTTACAATGAGAATTAATTTTCTACTGTTAATTATACTTGAAGACCTCAGATTCTCATAGCACACAAGGGTTCTGATATTAATAACAAACAGCTTTATTTCTAAACCATTGAAATTTTTATGACAGCATATTTAAACAAGGGATTGTTTAAAAGCTTTCATAATACTAAGCTGCTAACATTTTTTACAATATCTCCTGAGTCTTTCCATGATTGGGATTCTCTAAAAGCAGCACCCCCTGTGCCAGCCCAGCAGTATGCTCAGCTAATCATAAGCATCAAGAATATTTTCAAATCCTCCCCTGTATAATTTGTTCTTGTTTTGTTTGTTTTAATGATTCATTCTCAGTGTCCTTTCCAATGCTTATTTTTATTGTCTCATGATCTGGGAATTGATATAATGAATAGTAAATGTTATTTTCCTTGCATATTAAGGTAGTTAAGAGAATTTGCTCTATAAATTAAAAGTTTTTCATGTATTTACTCTGCTTCTGAAAAGCCACTGAGAACATGACTGTAAATCTCTATATGGACAATCTGCATTGGGTGATATTTTCATGGAGGAAATAGAAGTGATATAGAGATATAAGAGTGCTGCATCTTGCAGGGAACCCAAATACGGTGCTCTGTGACAACTTAGAGGGGTGGGACGGGGAGGGAAACGGAGGGGGGTTTAAGAGGAAGGGGACATATATATAGCTATGGCTGATTCATGTTGATATATGGCATAAAGTAAAGTAAGGTCCCTCAGTCGTGCCTGACTCTTTGCGACCCCATGGACAGTAGCCTGCAACACGCTCTTCAGTACATGGGATTTTTCTAGGCAAGAGTACTGGAGTGGGTTGCCGTTTCCTTCTCCAGGGAATCTTCCCGACTCAGGGATCGAACCCAGATCTCCTGCATTATAGACAAACTCTTAACCATCTGAGCTACCAGGGAAGTCCATATGGCATAAACTATCCTAATATTTTAAAGTAATCATCCTTTAATTAAAAAAAAAAAAAGAGTGCTGTCTCTATTCCATAGGCATTTGGCCTATAGAATAATAATTACTGAGGAAAGGTGTAGGTAGCCTCCATCTATGAATAAAAGAGATGAACTAATGATTTGTGGTCACAGTTTACTTAGAGAACATTCTTATGTTTCTAGCTTTCAAAGTAATTCAACAAGTAATTATACTGATTGTTATTAAAATTTTCTTAATATCTCACTTTTTCCTTCACTTAGCAAATATTTATTGAAGATTTTCCCTATTGTATAGGCATAAGGCTAAGCACTGGAGACAAAAATGAACAAAACATAAATGGTTTTTATATAGAGCTTCTGGGCTAATGGTGGTGGGGGCAAAACATAAAAGAAACATGTTCTTATGAGCTTAACAGTGGAAAATTTCTTTGATTCACTTATTTAAAGTGCAAGTGAAGTCACTCAGTTGTGTCTATTCTTTGCGACCCCATGGACTGTAGCCCACCAGGTTCCTCTGTCCATGAGATTCTCCAGGCAAGAATACTGGAGTGGGTTGCCATTTCCTTCTCCAGGGAATCTTCCTGACTCAGGGATCGAACCCAGGTCTCCTGCATTGCAGGCAGATGCTTTAACCTCTTAGCCACCAGGAAAATCCGAATTTAAAGAAGTGATAATTTAATGGGAAGATAAAGGTTAAGGGGGAGTTTCCTATGTGGCATTAGTGGTAAGGAACCCACCTACTAATGCAGGAGACATAAGAGAGACAGAGAGATGTGGGTTTGATCCCAGGGTCAGGAAGATCCTCTGTAGGAGGGCAAGACAATCCACTCCAGTATTTTTGCCTGGAGAATACCAAAGACAGGGCAGCCTAGTGGGCTATAATCCATAGCATTGCCGAGAGTCCAACATGACTGAAGGAACTCAGCATGCACCCAAGAGTTGAGAAAAAAGAAAAACCCTTCCAGGGAGGGTCAATCATTTATATAAGGGATCTTAGCTGCAAGAAAGTATAAGGCTTGAGAAGAGGGTGTAGACCTGAGAGGCAGGATAGAGATAAGGCTGAAGAAGATGGAAGCCAGGCCATGCATAGGCTTCATTTTCACATTAAGATATTTTATATCTTTTGTAAGAAAAAAAGATATAAAAAGCTATAAGATTTCTATAAGAGGAGGTAACATAAACAGATTCACATTTTGAACTCATCACCCTGGCTATGTTTCTGAACTATAGATATTCATCTAAATCTAAATGCTATGCTTATTTATTTTTATATGTTTCATTTTCTTTTTAATTTTTACTTTTTCCCCAGACATATATCTATTTTCTTCCTTGATTTTTCTAAACAATTAAATGTATTTGTCATTTTGTTGAAGCCCCTATTTTAAAAATTAGAAGGTCACATATTTTAGTCTTGAGATATTCATCTCAAATTGACTCAGTCACAAAGAACCGCATGTACTTTTCTAGGGACAAAAGTGGCTCTACACTTTGTAGACAAAGCAAATGTCTATTGCTTTGACATTTGATTAACTGTTATTTTTCCCCTTTTGGCTGTTACTGATATTTGAAACATTTTACAGACTTGCTCTTTGTAATAACATCCTGTCCATCACTTAGTTTCAACAGTGAGATTTCTGAGCACAGCTACTGTTTTCATCAATAACAGTTCTGGGAACCAGTTCAAGAACAGGCTTTGCTCAGAGTCTGAAGTGGTCTATAGAGGTGACTTCATCTACTTTTTCAGTTTGTTAGATATGGACTATTCTTAGAATTCATTTACAGTAGATATCACTATGACTAAAATCTAATGAAAAGAATATATTATGTTTACATGTTCACGGCATACAGGATGTTAATGTCTCACCTTCTTTTCCCCCAATATAAACCTTTATCCATATGTATTTTTATATAAATATGGATCATGCTATACTTCAGAAAATGAACCTAAAATGCCTTATTTGATATTTCATCCATTTGCTGAGGAGAAGGCAATGGCAATCCACTCCAGTACTCATGCTTGGAAAATCCCATGGACGGAGGAGCCTGGTAGGCTGCAGTCCATAGGGTCGCGAAGAGTTGGACACGACTGAGTGACTCAACTTTCATTTTCACTTTCCACTTTCATGCATTGGAGAAGGAAATGGTAATCCACTCCAGTATTCTTGCTTGGAGAATCCCAGGGACAGAGGATCCTGGTGGGCTGCCATCTATGGGGTCTCACAGAGTTGGACACGACTGAAGCAACTTAGCAGCAGCAGCAGCAGCAGCAGCAGCAGTCATTTGCTGAGATCCTACTACCTGTCAAAGTCCATGTCAACAAAATTCTTTTTTTTGAAGCTGATTAAGGTGTATTTCTGTTTTGTTTTGTTTTTTTTTTTTTGTTGTTGTTGTTGTTGTTTTGTTTTGTTACTTAATAGCCATTCAGGATGATACATTCTTACTTGGAAGATTATGACCTCTATGACGTTGTTATTTCCCCTCTTGATTTATAAAAATATTTTGTTCTCCATATTTGTGTCCCCAACCATCAATACTTACTGTCTTCAATGAGTGCTTATTGAATGCATGACAGGAGGTTAGAATATCGATGAAGGAAAAAGTGGATAGTGGGTCTTGAGAAATTAGTATGTCATTTTAAGAAAAAAAAAATCATGTGCAAGTGTCACTTATCATTGATTAGTGAGTATATTAAATATATACAAGTAGATGGATAAAAGGAACACTTGAAAACTATGCAAAACTTTCTGTGTGTTTCATAGAGGAAAAAATATACAACAAAAAAATCAATAGTTTTCCATCTCGTTGTCACTGTAACCCTAAAATAACTTTTAAAATATAGAGACTCTTCAATAGTCAACAGTTAATGGCATTAAAATGTGATTCCCTTTCCATACATCTCACCCTATCCTCCTCTCCCACTATGTTCATCATTTCAGTTCAGTCTCTCAGTCGTGTCCGACTATTTGCGACCCCATGAATTGCAGCACACCAGGCCTCCCTGTTCATCACCATCTCCCAGAGTACACTCAGACTCACGTCCATCAAGTCCGTGATGCCATCCAGCCATCTCATCCTCGGTCGTCCCCTTCTCCTCCTGCCCCCAATCCCTCCCAGCATCAGAGTCTTTTCCAATGAGTCAACTCTTCGCATGAGGTGTCCAAAGTACTGGAGCTTCAGCTTTAGCATCATTCCTTCCAAAGAAATCCCAGGGTTGATCTCCTTCAGAATGGACTGGTTGGATCTCCTTAAGTCTATTCTTTATGCCTGTTTCTTCACTGCTGCCCTGTAAATAAGTTCTTCAGTACCATTATTCTAGATTCCATATATATGTGTTAAAATATGATATTTATCTTTGCTTTTCTGACTCACTTAACTCTCTATAATAGGTTCTGGGTTCATCCACTTCATCAGAACTGACTCAAATGTGTTCCTTCTTATGGCTGAGTAATATTCAATTGTGTATATATACCACAACTTCTTTATCCATTATCAATCTAGAGGGGTGGATGGGGAGGGAGATGAGAGAGAGAGTTTCAAAAGGGAGGGGATATGTATACCTATGGCTGATTCATGTTGAGGTTTGACAGAAAACAACTAAATTCTGTAAAGCAATTATCCTTCATTAAAAAAGTAAATTAAAAAACATGATTCCCTGGTTTGAATTACAAGTGAGATGATGCTTTCAAATCGTGATGCTGGAGGAGACTTTTGAGAGTCCCTTGGACAGCAAGGTGATCAAACCAGTCAATCTTGAAGGAAATCAACCCTGAATATTCATTGGAAAGATTGTGCTGCAGCTGAAACTCCAATACTTTGGCCACCTGATGCAATGGACTAACTCACTGGAAAAAATCCTTATGTTGGGAAAGATTGAGGTCAAGAGGAGAAGGGGGAAGCAGAGGATGAAATGGTTATATAGCATCACTGATTCCATGGACATGAGTTCCAGGAGATGGTGAAGGACAGACAAGCCTGGCATGCCGCAATCTGTTGCATCACAAAGTTGGGCACCACTTAGTAACTGAACAAAAACAATAACACAAGCATATTTTTACACCAACCTACTTAAGGAAAAGCACAGTTGAGCAATTAAAATGTAGTCCCAAACTCAAACATTGTGAGATAAATAATAGACTTGAAAATTAAAAAGGCAAGAGTAAGTTTGAAGCCGCTGACCTTAAAATGACAAGATTTCCTAAACTCTATGTCACTTTTTAGTCATCTTTTTTAAAGTTTATTTAATTTTAGTTAATTTTTATGATATTATACATGTTTCAATGCCATTCTCCCGTCATCCCACCCTCTCTTGCTCTCACAGAGTCCAAAAGCCTGTTCTATACATCTGTGTCTCTTTTGCTGTCTCGCATACAGGGTTATCATTACCATCTTTCTAAATTCCTTATATATGCATCAGTATACTGTATTGGTGGTTTTCTTTCTGGCTTACTTCACTCTGTATAATAGGCTCCAGTTTCATCCACATCATTAGAACTGATTTAAATGTATTCTATTTAATGGCTGAGTAATACTCCATTGTGTATATGTACCACAGCTTTCTTATCCATTCATCTACTGATGGATAGACCCATCACAAGTACTGAAATTAAAACTGTAGTCAGAGATTTTCCAGCAAACAAAAGCCCAGGTCCAGACGGCTTCACAGCTGAATTCTACCAAAAATTTAGAGAAGAGCTAACATCTAATCCTACTCAAACTCTTCCAGAAAATTGCAGAGGAAGGGAAACTTCCAAACTCATTCTATGAGGCCACCATCACTCTAATACCAAAACCTGACAAAGATGCCACAAAAAAAGAACACTACAGGCCAATATCACTGACGAACATAGATACAAAAATTCTCGACAAAATTCTAGCAATCAGAATCCAACAACACATTAAAAAGATCACACACCATGACCAAGTGTGCTTTATCCCAGGGATGCAAGGATTCTTCAATATCTGCAAATCAATCAATGTAATATACCACATTAACACGCTGAAAAATAAAAGACATATGATTATCTCAATAGATGCAGAGAAAGCCTTTGACAGAATTCAACATCCATTTATGATAAAAACTCTCCAGAAAGCAGGAATAGAAGGAACACACCTCAACATAATAAAAGCTATATATGACAAACCCACAGCAGACATTATTCTAAATGGTGAAAAAATTGAAAGCATTTCCCCTAAAATCAGGAACAAGACAAGGCTGCCCACTTTCACCACTACTATTCAACATAGTTCTGGAAGTTTTGGCCACAGCAATCAGAGCAGAAAAAGAAATAAAAGGAATCCCATTGGAAAATAAGTAAAACTCTCATTGTTTGCAGACGACATGATCCTCTACATAGAAAACCAAAAAGACTCCACCAGAAAATCACTAGAGCTAATCAATGAATATAGTAAAATTGCCGGATATAATATCAACACACAGAAATCCCTTGCATTCCTATACACTAGTAATGAGAAAATAGAAAGAGAAATTAAAGAAACGATTCCATTCACCATTGCAATGAAAATAATAAAATAAATAGGAATATATCTACCTAAATAAACTAAAGACCTATATATAGAAAACTATAAAACACTGATGAAAGAAATCAGAGGACACTAATAGATGGAGAAATATACCATGTTCATGGATCAGAATAATCAATATAGTGAAAATAAGTATACTACCCAAAGCAATCTATAGATTCAATGCAATCCCTATCAAGCTACCAACGATATTTTTCTTTTAGTCATCTTGCTGCTCTTTTCTTGGGTGATGTTTCACAAGAATTACAATTATTTTACCTGTTCCACTTCCTCCAATGCCACTCTTTCTCCAAACTTCAGAGTCATAAACAAAATGTCTGTGCACTAATCCATCTTTTTGTCCACATCAAATTTGCATATTTGGTACACCTGGTTTCAGAATTCAGATTCATTTAGGTGGAGTCCAGGAGCTACAGATAACTGGAGTGAGGTTAAGCCTTCCTGGAACAAACTTTTTAAAATTTCAACTGGAAACTTTTCCACAATTACCTGGCACCAAAAGGGTCATCCTCCCTTGATTAAGGGTTGACTGGAACCCTAACTCTATCCCTTCCCTGGTGGCTCAGTCAGTAAAGAATCTACTTGCAACAGGAGACCAGACTTCAGTCTCTGGGTCAGGAAGATCCTCTTGAGAAGGAAACGGCATCCCACTCCATTTTTTTTGCCTGGGAAATTACATGGACAGAGGAATCTGGCCAGCTACAGTCCATGGGGTTACAAGAGTCAGACACAACATAGCAACTAAACCATCACCACCTATCTCTTTCACTAAAGAAGTATGCTTTGGGGCTGAGTAAAGTAGTGAAAGAAAAATAAATGGAAATATTACCTATTCTTATAAGTGTTGGGTCACAGTTAGGCCTTCACATGGATTTTCACCCCTGCATGTAGGGACTATTGGCCAAGGTAACCACAAGCTGTTAAATTGGTTTTAAGTGATCTTTGACTGCTTCAGAGCACCTTAAAGCCAGAAAAATAAGACATTAGAAAATCCTGCACATAGTTGTAAATTAAGAAATATGGTTGTAGCTGTTTGTGAGGGGTCATTTTCTACATCTATGCTGTGGCCTTGGTGGGATTTTCTTAGTTAGGGAAAAGGGCAGAAAGGGAAATTTGATGTTGGAAAGGAAATTGGAGTTAACACAGGTAGTGGAAGCAGCTATGAGGATGATTTTGGGGGCCTGGACCAGCCTTATCCACAAATCTTCCTGGTTGGATGAACAGCAGCATTGCCAATGGGAAGCCAACTGAGTATAAGACTATGGAGTTGCTCAGGCTGAACCAAGTGGACCACAAGCAGCAGGAGTTGGGTATTCTAAGCCAAGATAGGCTCTAGAATGTCTTATTGTATCTTTGAAATTATCTCACAGTTTCAATACCCACATGCTTCTGATACAGTTGTGATGCATTGTGGAGGGAAAAACCATTGTGATCCTATTCTATGATGTCCTGTCCACTCAAGTTTACTGAAGCCGACCATAGTTTACCCTGTGGATGTTGGTCTAGGCAAGGGTATTTTGGTATTTCAAGGCCAAGAGGTCCATGACATGTTTAATTTGTGTCTTTTTATTGACATTGACCTCCATTGTTAGATTGTTGTCCAGGTTGTTCATCTTGGGAAGATTTGAGTTGGAATAAAACTTGATTCAAGGAAAGTACATCACCTTTATCCAACCATTCTTCAAGAATTTCTGTTTGTTGACAGGGATTTTGCTGTTGGAGGAATCTACCCATGTGTGACTGTTATGGTTGCTATCACCTTGATTGTGATGCATATCCAGGACCTTATGTATGGCAACAGTAAATGGTATTGAGGAAAGTCTCATTGATAGAGCAACAAAATGATATTTTCTGACCAAGGAGAAGACGATCTTGATACATAATTCCTTGGAAAATAATCCCTCTTGGATTTCAACACAAATCTCATTAGGCAGCTCTCCATAATGAGGCATGAGTACAGTGTGTGGGTCTGGAGGTGCTTCCTCTGATAGTAAGAATACAATCAAAATATGCTTTCAGCATCTGTTACAAGGGGACATTACGATAAAGTTGTTATGTGTATATGAATGGAAACCTGTATATTTTGTTGAGACTCAAACTTGTAAGCTAATGAATCTGTTTCCCTAATATTTTATCTGCTTCTTGATGTTCCAGGAGTTAAAAAATTCTCTTTAGTTGTTTCTTATTACTCCTAGAAGAAATACAAATTACATGCTTTTCTGGAAAAATTCAGAAAACTAACAATTATATTACTTTGACTGGGATAACTTAACCTATTTCTTAGACTTTTATATAAGTGAAAGCAAAAAAAGGACTGTATTTTCTTCCATGATTTGATTCATATTCAGGTAAAAAATTGAAAATTTCAAGAGGTATTTCTCTTTTTGTATGTTGTATAATCTATTTTTTTTTTTATCTTTCTCAACAAAATATTGGCTGTACCCTGTAAAGCTGATTTCATTATCCAGTAATAGATCATGTTGTCCAATTAAAAAAGGAGTGCTCTAACAGGAACCATATAGAAATGACACTTGGTTTGTATTGTCCATTTTTCTTTTTCTTTTTCTATTTTTTTTTTTTTTAATGCCCTGCCACATAATGGCAGCAGTGGTCACAGGACTGGAAAAGGTCAGTTTTCATTCCAATCCCAAAGAAAAGCAATGCCAAAGAATGTTCAAACTACCACACAATTGCACTCATCTCACACACTAGTAAAGTAATTCTCAAAATTTTCCAAGCCAAGTTTCAGCAATACGTGAACTGGGAACTTCCAGATGTTCAAACTGGTTTTAGAAAAGGCAGAGGAACCAGAGATCAAATTGCCAATATCCGCTGCATCATGGAAAAAGCAAGAGAGTTTCAGAAGAACATCTATTTCTGCTTTATTGACTATGCCAAAGCCTTTGACTGTGTGGATTGACAATAAACTGTGGAAAATTATGAAAGAGATGGGAATAACAGACAACCTGACCTGACTCTTGAGAAATCTATATGCAGGTCAGGAAGCAACAGTTAGAAGTGCACATGGAACAACAGACTGGTTCCAAATAGGAAAAGGAGTATGTCAAGTCTGTATTACTGTCACCCTGCTTATTTAACTTCTGTGCAGAGTACATCATGAGAAACGCTGGGCTGGAAGAAGCACGGGCTGGAAGAATCACAAGCTGGAATCAAGATTGCCAGGAGAAATATCAATAACTTCAGATATGCAGATGACACCACCCTTATGGCAGAAAGTGAAGAGGAACTAAAAAGCCTCTTGATGATAGTGAAAGAGGAGAGTGAAAAAGTTGAATTAAAGCTCAATATTCAGAAAATGAAGATCATGGCATCTGGTCCCATCACTTCATAGGAAATAGATGGGGAAACAGTGGAAATAGTGTCAGACTTTGTTCTTTTATTGGGCTCCAAAATCACTGCAGATGGTGATTGCAGCCATGAAATTAAAAGACACTCACTCCTTGGAAAGAAAGTTATGACCAACCTAGACAGCATATTAAAAGGTACGTACACACATTAGAGTATTACTCAGCCATTAAAAATAATACATTTGAATTAGTTCTAATGAGGTGGGTGAAACTGGAGCCTATTATACAGAGTGAAGTAAGCCAGAAAGAAAGACACTAATACAGTATACTAACACATATATATCAATTGGTCAAATTAAATCCTTGGAAGAAAAGTTATGACCAACCTAGATAGTATATTCAGAAACAGAGACATTGCCAACTAAGGTCCGCCTAGTTAAGGCTATGGTTTTTCCTGTGGTCATGTATGGGTGTGACAGTTGGACTATGAAGAAGGCTGAGAGCTGAAGAATTGATGCTTTTGAACTGTGGTGTTGGAGAAGACTCTTGAGAGTCCCTTGGACTGCAAGGAGATCCAACCAGTCCATTCTGAAGGACATCAGCCCTGGGATTTCTTTGAAAGGAATGATGCTAAAGCTGAAACTCTAATACTTTGCCCACCTCATGCGAAGAGTTGACTCATTGGAAAAGACTGTGATGCTGGGAAGGATTGGCGGCAGGAGGAAAAGTGGATGACAGAAGATGAGATGGCTGGATGGCATCACTGACTCGATGGATATGAGTCTGTGTGAACTCTGGAAGATGGTGATGGACAGGGAGGCCTTGCGTGCTGCAATTCATGGGGTCGCAAAGAGTCGGACACGACTGAGCTGCTAAACTGAACTGAACTGAATGCCTATATGTATGGAATTTAGAAAGATGATAACGATAACTTTGTATGCAAGACAGCAAAAGAGACACAGAAATATAGAACAGTCTTTTGGGTCTGTGGGAGAGGGAGAGGGTGGGACGATTTGGGGGAATGGCACTGAAACATGTATAATATCATATAAGTAACGAATCACCAATCCAGGTTCAATATAGGATGCTTGGGGCTGGTGCACTGGGATGTCCCGGCGGGATGGTACAGGGAGGGAGGTGGGAGGGGGGTTCAGGATGGGGAACACGTGTAAGCCTGTGGTGGATTCATGTTGATGTGTTGCAGAAACAATATAATATTGTAAAGTATTTAGTCTTCAATTAAAATAAATAAATTTAAATTAAAAATAAAAAGCAGAGATATTACTTTGCCAACAAAGGCCCATCTAGTCAAGGCTATGGTTTTTCCAGTAGTCATATATGGATGTGAGAGTTGGACTGTGTAGAAAGTTGAGCGCCAAAGAATTGATGCTTTTGGACTGTGGTGTTGGAGAAGACTCTTGAGAGTCCCTTGGACTGAAAGGAGAACCAAAAAGTCCATCTTAAAGGAGATCAGTCCTGGGTGTTCATTGGAAGCACTGATGCCGAAGCTGAAACTCCAATTCTATTGGACCCATCATGCGAAGAGTTGACTCGTTGGAAAAGACCTTGATTCTGGGAGGGATTGGGGGCAGGAGGAAAAGGGGACAACAGAGGATGAGATGGCTGGATGGCATCACCGATTTGATGGACATAAGTTTGAGTGAACTGAGGGAGTTGGTGATGGACAGGGAGGCCTACCGTGCTGTGATTCATGGGGTTACAAGGAGTCGGACACGACTGAGCGACTGAACTGAACTGAATTGAACATAATGACATTTCCAAAAAAGCCTTCCCTTTGTATTGCCTTAAGCAAAACTACATGGTTACTTGTGTTTTCCTTCTGTCTGATACAAATCATTGCAGATGTGCAGTGTATCATGTTACTTGACCTCAGTTGACTGGTTTCTAAAATATAATTGTGTCCAAGTTTACTTATTTTTATTTGCGCTGTTTCCTCAGAGAGGATCATTAAATGACCACCTAACACTTAGGAAAAAAGAAGCAAAATGTTAATTCCAAACAATTAAATATGGTGAATTATCTAGGAAAAATTTGTCATAGACGATATCGCTGAGAGAAGCGGCAAATTTCAAAAAATGATAATTACATGATGGTAGCCAAATTAGATTTCCTAATAATGGTAATTGTATAGTGTTCTTACAGGAGAATATCCTTGTTCATGAAAAGTACATATTGAAGTATTTTAGGATAAAGTTGTATGATGTCTGCAATTTTCTCTCAATAGGTAAATGATTCAGAAAAATTATGTATGAGAATGTGCTCATGTAAAAAAAGAGTTATGAAATGACAAACAAGTAATCCAAAAAGGTTAACACTTGTTTAGTTCAAACATATATTGGAGCTCTTTATACCATTTCAAAGTTTTTGACATGACTTCAAAATAAAAGTCTAAATAAAAATGTATATACTGCTAAATAACCTGTAGTTCATGGAACAAATGACAATGAAAGTTCAAAAAATATTTTAGTCTGAATGATAAAAACATTACTTGTGACATGTAGTTAAAAAGAATATAGAGAAAGATTTTCAACTTTAAATGCAAAGCCTGAGACAACCATCTAAAGAAGTAGAAAAAGAATACTCACCTTTCCCCTAAATACACACAATTGAAGGAATAAAATAATAAGGAAAATGAAACAGAAATTAAAGAGTACGAATAAACAATATAGAGGATGAATATAGTCAAAAGTTGTTTCTTTGAAAAGTCAAATAAAATCGACAAATTTCTGCTAAGATTTATCTAGTAAGAAAGAGTAGACATGGTAAGCAAGTCAGAAATGAAGGGGGAGATCACTAGTGATGTTTCAGACTAAATAATAAGAGCAAATTGTTGACATGAAAAGATCTACAAAGCTGTAAATTAAAAGTATATTTATGTTTACCAAACTTTTCTGTAGTGAGTTAGGGGGAAATCCTGAATTTATTTTATGAAGCTTGTCAAAATTTCATTTCAACATATGATGACAAAAAATACCATCAGGAAAAATAAGTGAAACACATTTATGGGTTCAGATACATAACTCCTAAATGAATTACTAGAGGCATGAACGGAGGTATATGTATAAGTACTCTATATAATCAACAGCTTGGGTTATCCAAGAGATTAAAGAAAAATTTATCAATCTGAAGAGAGGTATCTGCAAGTTACCTACTGTGCTGCAACTTGAAATCATTTTTTTTTTTTAATATATCATGAAATAGACAAATTGTCTACTCTCATTACTCTGTTTAACACTGTGCTGGAGGAGGTCTTAGACTGGATACTGAGGTAAGAATAAACGGAAAAAAGAAACATATTGTCATTAGTATGACATGATCATCTATATGACAAATCCAAGAAAATATGGAGGCTTAAGGGTTCTGGAAACAAAATAAATATCAAATAATGTTTTTTGTTTTATTTATTATTATTATGATTATTTTGCTTGTAGCACTGCATGGCATGCAGAACTTTCCCCACCAGAAATTGACCTGTGCCTCCTGCAGTGGAAGTGTGTAGTCTTAACCATTTGACTGCCAGAAAAATCCCAGTTGTCTTTTCAAACATGAGGAGGTGGAGACAAACAGAACAATTTGCTGATCCTGCCTCATGGCACCCTTCCAGAGGAGTGGTCTTATCTTGCATTGCCTACTTCCTAGCTTGCAGAAGCATTAGCAGAAACTGAGGCAGCCTTCTTAGACCACAAGATGGGAGCTGTGTGCTGTGAATGGCAGAGCAGCTAGATAGGAAGTATGGAGGCTCCTTCTGACAATATGAAATCAGCATCCACAGTCTATTTTTTAATGGAAAAGATACCTCTACTTCTATTGTTTTTAAGTCAGAACTATTGTGTACTTTGCTATCAGATAAAAATCAGTTTTTACTAGGAAAAATTAGCAAAAGAGAAGTTTAAAAATACATTGTTGAATAATCTGGAAAATAGTCATGACAATCTCGGTCAAGGAATGTTCTCTAGAAGCTATGAGGGCCTTAAGACAAAGTATCTTAAAGTATAAATATTCTCTGATTAGGAAAACAGTGAACTTTGAAATTAAAAACATAGCTCTGTTTTCTATTGCTATAACTCTGAGTATATCTATGTATATTGTGAGAATGCACAATCTTAAATAGTATACTGAAGGATGTGTAATAGTTAAGTCTTTAGTTACTGTGATTAATATTTATGCCCAGGTGGATAGAGAGATAAGATTTAACCTTATAACTGGAGAAGAGTACCACTCCGTTAGTCCTCAGGGACACAGGAATGAAGGTGGTGGCTCACCAGAACCTCTGAAGCATTTGCTCTCAACCTATAACAATTTGGTGTGGAGTATGTGTTGTGTTTAGGAATTCCCCTGTGTGTGCATGCACACATGTGAATGGTTTATTCCTAAACACATATGGTTAATTTTGTCTAAGTCAATACTAAAGGAAATCAATCCTGATTATTCATTGGAAGGACTGATGCTGAAGCTGAAGCTTCAATACTTTGGCCACATCACTAGAAAAGACCCAGATACTGGGAAAGATTGAGGGGGAGAAGGTAACAGCAGAGGGCAAGATGATTGGATGGCATCACAAACTCAATGGACATGATTTTGAGCAAGTTCCAGGAGATGGTGAAGGACATTGAAGCCTGGTATGTTTTAGTCCATGGGGTTGCCAATAGTCTGACATGACTGAGGAACTGAACAACAACAACAATGGAAATGTAATTCATCAAATCAGAAGAGGTGTCAAATTATGCTTTGCTTCTTTCCAGCATTTTCAGGCTTTCTTCTTAGTTTCTGTTTTCTGTGTATAGCCTGTCAGTAGCTGTCTCGCAATCAAGCCAGTAGCTTACATGTCTATGAGAGCTAAAAAGAAACCTTTCAGTTCAGTTCAGGTCAGTCGCCCAGTCGTGTCCGATTGTTTGCGACCCCATGAATCACAGCACGCCAGGCCTCTCTGTCCATCATAAACTCCCAGAGTTCACTCAGACTCACGTCCATCTAGTCAGTGATGCCATCCAGCCATCTCATCCTCTGTCGTCATCTTCACTTCCTGCCTTCCAATCCCTTCCAGCATCAGAGTCTTTTCCAATGAGTCAACTCTTCGCATGAGGGGGCCAAAGAACTGGAGTTTCAGCTTTAGCATCATTCCTTCCAAAGAAATCCCAGGGCTGATCTTCTTCAGAATGGACTGGTTGGATCTCCTTGCAGTCCAATCGACCCTCAAGAGTCTTCTCCAACACCACAGTTCAAAAGCATCAATTCTTTGTCATTCAGCTTTCTTCACAGTCCAACTCTCATATCCATAGATTACCACTGGAAAAACCATAGCCTTGACTAGACGGACCCCTGTTGGCAAAGTAATGTCTCTGTTTTTGAATATGCTATCTAGGTTGGTCATAACTTTTCTTCCAAGCAGTAAGCATCTTTTAATTTCATGACTGCAATCACCATCTGAAGTGATTTTGGAGCCCACAAAAATAAAGTCTGACACTGTTTCCCCTGTTTCCCCATCTATTTCCCATGAAATGATGGGACCAGATGCCATGATCTTCATTTTCTGAATTTTGAGCTTTAAGCCAACTTTTTCACTCTCCTCTTTCACTTTCATCAAGAGGCTTTTTAGTTCCTCTTCATTTTCTGCCATAAGGGTAGTGTCATTTGCATATCTGAGATTATTGATATTTCTCCTAGCAATCTTGATTCCAGCTTGTGTTTTTTCCAGCCCAGCGTTTCTCATGATATACTCTTGGCTCAGATGGTAAAGTGTCTGTCTACAATGTGGGAGACCCCTGGATTGGGAAGATCCCCTGGAGAAGGAAATGACAATCCACTCCAGTACTGTTGCCTAGAAAATCCCATGGACAGAGGAGCCTGGTAGGCCCCAGTCTATGGGGTCGCAAAGAGTCGGACACGACTGAGCGACTTCACTTCACTTCAGTTCACTCTGCATAGAAGTTAAATAAGCAGGGTGACAATATACAGCCTTGACGTATTCCTTTTCCTATTTGGAACCAGTCTGTTGTTCCATGTCCAGTTCTAACTGTTGCTTCCTGACCTGCATATAGGTTTCATGCCTTTTAAAATATGTGATTGGTTATTTTAATATAACATGATAAAATGAGCTTGAACTTTACTTCTAGGCAAAGTTCATAAAATTCATATGGCTCATGTGTTCATATAAACCTTATTTGTTCTCAAACATTAATTTGAAAAATATTGGATGAGCTTTAATATTCATGATAAAAATTCTCAGATGGATTAAAATGTATTTACGCAAATGTAAAAATAAAATTGGTTAAGAAATAATTTGTTGTCTTCCTTTAGTGAGCTTACGCTATACACCAATAATAAAATATTCAATTCCATGTCTTCTTAGAGAGAGATTTAAGAATAATAGTATATATTTCACTAAAAGCAAAACTTGTTCTTTTTAAAGTTATTTGAAAACTTATTTTCAATAAAATATACTTGAAACATATGATTAAACATTATATTATTGATTGCTCTAAGTAATTAAAAAAAGTCTCACAATTTTTAAATTTTCAGTGAACTATTTTAAGATTAGATTACTTTAAAATAATTCATCTACTTCTGGATTACATAAAATTGAAATATGCTAATAATACACTTTTAATGTTCATTGTATAAACTATGAAGCTTCTCCTTCATGTTTCTTTTAATAATCAATTATAAATTTTTAGAAGTAAATTAAATACTATAGTATAAGAAGATATTGGGAATTTGTGGTGGTTCATTGGCTAAGATTCTATGCTTCCACTGCAGGCATCACAGGTTCAATCCCTAATCTGGGAATTAAGATCCCACATACTGTGTGGACGAGCCAAAAATAAATAAATAAATAATTGGGATTTACTTAACGTAAGATTAATAATGTAAACTTTGGGATTTGGGATTTTTGGATTATATAAGGTGAACTTTCTTTTAAACATCTAACATATGATTAGAAAGAATTAGGTCAATAAGAATGAAGAAGTCAATTGAAATTTGTGGCATAACAGAATTCAGAGATAGATCTGCATTTAATGCTGGAAGCTAATTTAATCTGGGCCTTAAAAATGAGCAAATCTTGATAAATGTTGTAAGGCAAGACAATCATTTATAGCAGGAAATAATATGAAAATACAGACATATCATATCTGCTTGCTGAAAAATAAAAATATACTTTTGACATAATTGAAAGATTCATACTGAGGAATAATGAAAGACAATAGCAGACAGGAAAAATAAAATAAAAAGGATGCTCAAGTAATTAGACAGCTTTAAATGCCAGGCAAAAGTAAGTTATTTTTACAGAATAAGCAGCATATTAGAGAAGGACCAAGATTACACAACAGGAAGACCCTGAACTCACCCCATCCCATGGCATACCAAAATTACTACTACTTATAAAGTGACTGTCTATGAGAATAATCCAACAGAAAAGCTATTCCCAACTAAAGATATAAAAAGGACTCTTTATATGAAATGCGTAATAGGGACAGAGGTGTGGTCTAGTGGCAATCCACATCCCTGGGTTAGTGACCCACAAATGAGAAAGATGTCATAACAACAGAGATCTTCTTTACAGAGTAGAGGTTCCAAACCTCACATCAGGCTCTCCAGCCCATGTCCTTATCCAAGAAGATGAGCATTCTGGAATGTCTATCTTTGAGAACCAGTGAGGCTTATGTTCAAGAGAGGTGGCAGTGAAACAGAGATTCTGCTTTTATAAGGTGTGTACAAAACCTCACACATTCTGAGTCCCATTGTAGAAGCAATAATCTGAAAGCCACCTGAATGACCTCTTGGTGACCTTGGAGAGTCACCAAAAGTGGCAAGAGACAGCTGGGATTCTCTCTAGGGACAGAGAGACTGGTCACAGGCATTTTGGGGAGCATATTCTACTGTACTAATATTATCAACTGCCGAACACCATTTTTAAATCCTCTCTTAGACGATTAGCAATAGAGGATTTCCCTGCCTACCAGCAAACCTGTAGCAACCATTTAAGGAAGGGCCTCAAGGCCATGGGAATAATGGTTTTCTTGCTTACTAACACACTTATAGTAGCTTGCCCTAACATAAGAGAACCCAACCAAATAATTGTCATCACTATAGCATCTAGCTCTGGTGACCAGAGGGAGTGAACGACAGAGCCTCAAAGAATGTTTTCTATATAAGGACAATTCTCCAAGATTGAGAGTCATAATGGACTTACCAAATACATAGAAATACATAAAAATAAAAATAGAGAATTATGTAAAATGAAGAGATGGAGAAATTTGTTACAAAAAGAAACAAGATAAAATTTCAGAAAAAAAAGAACTAAAAGAAATAGAGATAAACAATTTATTTTATAAAAAGTTAAAAGTAATGACTATAAAAAAGCTCACTAAATAATGGATAAACACAAAATTTCATGAATCATTAGAAAATATTAAAAAATCACCAATTGTATCTGAAATTAAATACAAGAGCTGAAATTAAATATATACTAGAAGGAAGACATGGCAACCCACTCCAGTATTCTTACCTGGAGAATCTCCATGGACAGAAGAGTCTTGGGGGTTATGGTCCATTGTGTCTCACAGAATCTGATAGAACTGAAGTGACTTAGACTACACAGAAGGAAATAATAATAGACTAAATGATATAGAAGAACAGAAGAGTGATCTGGAAAACAGTTTAAATCACACAGGCTGAAAAAAAGAAAGAATAATCTAAAAAAATATTAAAAATAGGTACTTCCCTTGTGGTCCAGTAGTACAGGGGACATGGGTTTGATCCCTGGTTAGGGAGCTAAGATCCTTCACAGCCAAAAAAAAAAAAAAAAAGAACATAAACAGCAGATGCAATATTGCAACTGATTCAATAAAGATGTTAAAAATGGTTCACATCAAAAACATTAAAATAACAAAAAATAATAATTTAAGAAACCTCTAAGGAAAATTCTGAAAGAGATAGGAATACCAGACCACCTGACCTGCCTCTTGAGAAACCTGTATGCAGGTCAGGAAACAACAGTTAGAACTGCACATGGAACAACAGTCTGGTTCTGAATAGGAAAAGGAGTACATCAAGGATGTATATTGTCACCCTGCTTATTTAACTTCTATGCAGAGTACATCATGAGAAACGCTGGGCTGGAAGAAGCACAAGCTGGAATCAAGGTTGCTAGGAGAAATATCAATAACCTCAAATATGCAGATGACACCACCCTTATGGCAGAAAGTGAAGAGGAACTCAAAAGCCTCTTGATGAAAGTGAAAGAGGAGAGTGAAATAGTTGGCTTAAAGCTCAATATTCAGAAAACGAAGATCATGGCATCTGGTCCCATCACTTCATGGGAAATAGATGGGGAAACAGTGGAAACAGTGGCAGACTTTGTTTTTTGGGGCTTCAAAATCACTTCAGATGGTGATTGCAGCCATGAAATTAAAAGACACTTACTCCTTGGAAGAAAAGTTATGACCAACCTAGATAGCATATTCAAAAGCAGAGACATTACTTTGCCAACAAAGGTCTGTTTAGTCAAGGCTATGGTTTTTCCAGTAGTCATGTACGGATGTGAGAGTTGGACTGTGAAGAAAGCTGAGCACTGATGAATTGATGCTTTTGAAATGTGATGTTGAAGAAGAATCTTGAGAGTCACTTGGACTGCAAGGAAATCCAACTAGTCCATTCTAAAGGAATTCAGTCCTGGATATCCTTTGGAAGGAACGATCCTAAGGCTGAAACTCCAGTACTTTGGCCCCCTCATGCGAAGAGTTGACTCATTGGAAAAGACTCTGATGCTGGGAGGGATTGGGGGCAGGAGGAGAAGGGGACGACAGAGGATGAGATGGCTGGATGGTATCACTGACTCAATGGATGTGAGTTTAAGTGAACTCCGGGAGCTGGTGATGGACAGGGAGGCCTGGAGTGCTGCAATTTATGGGGCCGCAAAGAGTTGGACATGACTGAGCGACTGAACTCAACTAAAGACACCAGCAAGTGTACTAATATTAACTTTGTAGGGAAAGAGAAGAGACAGAGAATGGGTGGAACACTTATTTGAAGTCATAATAGGTGAAAACCTCCCTCACCTGGGTAACAACACTGAGATCCAGGTCCAGGAAGTGCAAAGTCCCATAAAGATGAACACAGAGAGGTACACAAAAAGACATTATAATTAAAATGTCAGAAATTAAAAATAAAGAGTACCTCTTAAAGGCATCAGGAGAAAATCAACTAGTTGCAAACAAGTAAACTCCCATAAAACTAATTAGTTGACTGACTTTTCAGCAGAAATTGCTGATCAGAAGGGAATGACATCCTATAATCAAAGTGCTGAAAGTAAAAAAAATAACCCTACAACTAAAAATAGCATTACCTGGCAACTTTAACATTGAGAACTGAAGGAGACACAAATAATTTTACGTGTAAGCAAAGGCTAAGAGTTTATTATCACCAAATTGGCTTTAGAAGAAATGTTAAAAGGGACTTATCTAAGTAGAAAATAAAAGGCTGACTAGAAATAAGAAAATAATTAAGAGAAAAATCCCATTGTTAAAGGCAAACATAAAGTAAAGGTAGTGAATCAATCACTTTAAAGCTAGTAGGAAGGTTAAAAGACAAAAGTAGAATTGCCTATATATAAAATACGTACTTAAAAGATACACAAAATAAAAAGACGTAAATTATTATGTCAAAAACATAAAACCTGAAGGAGGAGTAAAAATGTGGGCTGTTGTAATGCATTCAAACTTCAGAGATCATCATTCTAAAAATAAAGTTACATATGTAGATTGTTATTTATGAACTTCATGTTAACCACAAACCAAAAAATTATATAATAGATATATATAAAAATGAGAAAGGAATCCAAACATAACAGTAAAGATAGCTCAAATCATATAATAAGAGAGCAAGAGGAGAAGGGAACAGCAACAAGAAAAACAACCAGAAAACAATGGCAATAGATACATAGCTATCAATACTTAAAGCAAATAAATTAAATTCTCTAATCAAAAAGCAATAGCTATCAATAATTTAAAAGTAAATAAGCTAAATTCTCCAATCGAAAAACATAGACTGGCTAAAGGGGTTAAAAAAGGAGAATCTATGTGTTGTCTATAAGAGACTCATTTCATATCTAAAGACACAAACTGAAATTAAGGAGATGGAAAAATATATTCTGTACAAATAGAAACAAAAAGAAAGCCAATGTAGCAACACATATGTAAGAAAAATAGACTTTAAAGCAAAGACTATAACAAGGGCATTGCATATCTATAAAGGGATCACTCCACCAAGAAAATATGACTTATAAATATATATATAGACCCAACATGGAAGCACCTAAATACATAAAGTAAATACTAGTGATCATGGAGGAAGAAATTTAGAGTGTTTTAATAACAGTGCATTAATGGAAATATTATACAGACAGAAAATAAATACGGCAACTTTGGCTTTAAATGACATTTTAACTAGATAAACTTAATGTTATGCTCAGAATATTTCATTCAAAAAGCAGAATGCATATGCACATAGAACTTTCTCCAGAATGGCTCATATACTTGATCACAAAATAAGTCTCAGTAAATTTAAGAAAACTTAAATCATATTAAGCATCTTTTTTGACTACAAAATAATGAGGCTAGACATCAAATACAAGAGAAAAAAACAAAAAAGAAAATTGAAAAACAAAGAAACACGTGGAGGCTAAATAATGTGCTACTAAACAACCTCTTTGAAGGAAACAAACAGGAAATAAAGAATATCTTCAGACAAATAAAATGGAAACATAATGCAAAACCTCTGAACACAACAGAAACAGTTCTACATGGTAAGTTTATAAAGGCTTATCTCAGAAAACAAGAAAAAAAATTCAAACAATTTATTTTTCTTTACTTTATTATTATTATTATTTTACTTTACAATACTGTATTGGTTTTGCCATACATTGACATGAGTTCCCAATCCTGTACCCCCCTCCCACCTCTCTCCCCATATCATCAAACAATTTAAACATGCACCTAAATTATCTAAAAATAGAACAAACACAACACAAACTAGAAGAAGGAAGAATATAAAAAGATGAGGGTGGGAACAATAAATAAATATTTATAAAAACAAGTACAAAAGATCAATGAAGTTAAGAGCAGTTTCTTTCAAAGATAAAATTTAAACTTTTAGACAGTTTCATCAAGAAAGAAAAAAGAGAGAATGCCCGAGTAAATAAAATCAGAAATGATAGATGATAAATCATAACCAACACCACGGAAAATCAAAGGATCATAAGAAATTACAAGGAACAATAAAATAAGTAGACAACAGGGAAGAAATGGATAAACTCCCACAACATATTATAAGACTTCTAATCTTCTAAGACTAAATCATCTCTATCTTCCTACAATCTTCCAAGACTAATTAAAGAAGAAATAGAAAATATTGAATAGATGAATTATCAGTAAAGAAATTGAATCA
The DNA here is from genome assembly GCF_032405125.1 of Capricornis sumatraensis. Lineage (NCBI taxonomy): Eukaryota > Metazoa > Chordata > Mammalia > Artiodactyla > Bovidae > Capricornis > Capricornis sumatraensis. Next base: position 10,710,437 of record NC_091080.1, on the reverse strand, counting down.
GTAATAAAACAACTCTCAAAGAACAAAAGTCCAGGATCAGACAGCTTCATCAGGGAGTTCTGATAAACATTGAAGGGTTAGAGGAATCCTTCTTGAACGATTTCACAAACTTGAAGAACTTCAAGTTCAGAATGCTTCTGAATTCATTCTATTAGGCCAACATTACTCTGATACCAAAACCAGACAAAGACAAGCCCTCCCCCCCACCAAAAAAAAAAAAAAAGAAAAGAAAAGTAAAAGCCAATGTTATTGATGAACAAAATACTAGCAAACAAAACTTAAAAATACATTAAAGGCTCATACATTAAGACCAAGTGGAATGTTTCCCATTGATGCCAAGGTGGATCAATATCTTCATATCAATCAATGTGATACACTACATTAACAAAATAAATAATAAAAATCATAATATCATCTGAATAGATGAAGAAAAAGCTTTTGACAAAAATAAGTATCCATTTATCATAAAATATTTCAATAAGTATTTATAGAGGAAGCATATCTCAACATTAGTTCAGTTCAGTTGCTCAGTCGTGTCCGACTTTTTGCGACCCCATGGACTGCAGCACGCCAGGCCTCCCTGTCCATCACCAACTCCTGGCGTTCACCCAGACTCATATCCATCCAGTCAGTGATGCCATCCAGCTATCTCATCCTCTGTCGTCCCCTTCTCTTCCTGCCCCCAATACCTCCCAGCATCAGAGTATTTTCCAATGAGTCAACTCTTCGCATGAGGTGGCCAAAGTACTGGAGTTTCAGCTTTAGCATCATTCTTTCCAAAGAATCCCAGGGCTGATCTCCTTCAGAATGGACTAGTTGGATCTCCTTGCAGTCCAAGGGACTCTCAAGAGTCTTCTCCAACACCACAGTTCAAAAGCATCAAATCTTCGGCACTCAGCCTTCTTCATAGTCCAACTCTCATATCCATACATGACCACAGAAAAAAAACATAGCCTTGACTAGACGGACCTTAGTCAGCAAAGTAACGTCTCTGCTTTTGAATATGCTATCTAGGTTGGTCATAACTTTTCTTCCAAGGAGTAAGCGTCTTTTAATTTCATGGCTGCAATCACCATCTGCAGTGATTTTGGAGACCAAAAAAATAAAGTCTGACATTGTTTCCACTGTTTCCCCATCTATTTCTCTGGAAGTGATGGGACCGGATGCCATGATCTTCATTTATAAGGCCATATATGACAAATTCATAGTCAACATCTTACTAAGTGATAAAAAGCTGAAATTTTTTTCTCTAAGATCAGAAACAAGACAGGGGAGCCCATTTTCACCACTTTTATTCATCAGAATTTTGAAGTTCTAGCTTCAGCAATCAGTCAAGAAAAATTATTCAAATAGGAAAGGAAAATATCTCTTTGCAATTTGCATGATACCGGATACAGAGAATACTAAAGACAAAATCAAATAACTATTAGAACTCACCATTGAATTTAAATCCTCTGGAGAAGTGAATGATAACCCACTCCAGTACTCTTTCTTGGAGAATTCCATGGACAGAGGAGCTGGCAGGCTACAGTCCATGGTATCACAAAGAGGCAGACATGACTGAGTGACTAACACTTTCACTTTCACTTCAGTGAATTCAGTAAAGTTTCAGGATACAATATTAAAATGTACAAATCTTGCATTTTTCTACATTAACGATGAAATATCAGAAAAAAAATAAATAATCCCATGTATAACTCATCAAAAATAATAAAATATCAAGAAATAAATGTAAACAGAAGGGTAAAAGATCTGTACTCTGAAAATTATAGGACATTAAGGAAAGATATTTAAGACAACACAAACAAATATTCTAGCTCAGGATTCAAAGAATTAATATTGATAAAATTCCCATATTCTTCAAAGTATTCGACAAATTCAATGCAATTTCTATCAATGTAACAGTGATATTTTTCTCAGAACTAGAACAAATGTTTCTATAGCTCATATAGAACTGTAAAATAGTAGCATATAAATAGATATGATAACATAAAGAAATGTTAGCTGCTTGGTCATGTCCAACTGTTTGTGACTGTATGGACTGTAGCCTGCCAGGCTCCTATGTTCTTAGTATTCTCCAGGTAAGAATACTGGAATGGGTTGCTAGGCCCTCCTCCAGGGGATCTTCCCCATCTAAGGACGGAACCCATGTGTCCTGCAGCTCCTGTGTTGCAGGCAGATTCTATACAAGCCACCAGGGAAGCCCACCCATGTATATATAATACAATGCTGAAAAGTCAAAGTAATTGAGAAAGAAGAACATAATCTGAGATTTTATGTTCCCCAATTTCAAACTGTACTTCATAAAGCACAATGATTAAAGCAGTATGGTACTGACACAAAAACAGACACAGAGATCAATGGAATTGAATAAGAACCCAGAAGTAAACCTAGACTTACATATTCAATTTATTTAAAACAAAGTAAATAAGAATATGCAGTGGGGAAAAGACAATTCTTCAATAAATGCTTTCATTTTCTTTTTTATTTTTACTTTATTTTACTTTATAATACTGTATTGGTTTTGCCATACATTGACATGAATCCACCACTGGTGTACATGAGTTCCCAAACATGAACCCCCCTCTCACCTCCCATACCATATCATCTCTCTGGATCATCCTCGTGCACCAGCCCCAAGCATTCTGTATCCTGCATCAAACATAGACTGGTGATTTGCTTCTTACATGCCAGTATACATGTTTCAATGCAATTCTCCCAAATCATCCGACCCTCTCCCTCTCCCTCAGAGTCCAAAAGTCCACTCTACACATCTGTGTCTCTTTTGCTGTCTTGCATACAGGGTTATCATTACCATATTTCTAAATTCCATATATATGTATTAATATACTATATTGGTGTTTTTCTTTCTGGCTTACTTCACTCTGTATAATTGGCTCCAGTTTCATCCATCTCATCAGAACTGATTCAAATGTATTATTTTTAATGGCTGAGTAATACTCCATTGTGTATATGTACCACAGCTTTCTTATCCATTCATCTGCTGATGGACACCTAGCTTGTTTCCATATCCTGGCTATTATAAACAGTGCTGCGATGAACACTGGGGTACATGTGTCTCTTTCTATTCTGGTTTCCTCGGTGTGTATGCCCAGCAGTGGGATTGCTGGGTCATAAGGCAGTTCTATTTGCAATATTTTAAGGAATCTCCACACTATTCTCCATAGTGGCTGTACTAGTTTGCATTCCCACCAACAGTGTACGAGGGTTCCCTTTTCTCCACAACCTCTCCAGCATTTATTGCTTGCAGACTTTTGGATCACAGACATTCTGACTGGTGTGAAGTGGTACCTCATTGTGGTCTTGATTTGCATTTCTCTGATAATGAGTGATGTTGAGCATCTTTTCATGTGTTTGTTAGCCATCCGTATGTCTTCTTTGGAAAAATGTCTATTTAATTCTTTGGACCATTTTTTGATTGAGTCGTTTATTTTTCTGGAATTGAGCTGCATAAGTTGCTTGTATATTTTTGAGATTAGTTGTTTGTCAGTGGCTTCCTTTGCTATTATTTTCTCCTGTTCAGAAGGCTGTCTTTTCACCTTACTTATAGTTTCCTTTGTTGTGCAGAAGCTTTTAATTTTAATTAGATCTGATTTGTTTATTTTTGCTTTTATTTTCAGAGTTCTGGGGGGTGGATCATAGAGGATACTGCTGTGATTTATGTCGGAGAGTGTTTTGCCTATGTCCTCCTCTAGGAGTTTTATAGTTTCTGGTCTTACATTTAGATCTTTAATCCATTTTGAGTTTATTTTTGTGTGTGGTGTTAGAAAGTGATCTAGTTTCATTCTTTTACAAGTGGTTGACCAGTTTTCCCAGCACCACTTGTTAAAGAGATTGTCTTTACTCCATTGTATATTCTTGCCTCCTTTGTCGAAGATAAGGTGTCCATAGGTGTGTGGATCTATCTCTGGGCTTTCTATTCTGTTCCATTGATCTATATTTCTGTCTTTGTGCCAGTATCATACTGTCTTGATGACTGTGGCTTTGTAGTAGAGCCTGAAGTCAGGCAACTTGAATCCTCCAGTTCCATTCTTCTTTCTCAAATTGCTTTGGCTATTCGAGGTTTTTTGTATTTCCATACAAATCTTGAAATTATTTGTTCTAGTTCTGTGAAAAATATCTCTGGTAGCTTGATAGAGAGTGTATTGAATCTGTAGATTGCTTTGGGTAGTATACTCATTTTCACTATATTGATTCTTCTGGTCCATGAACATGGTATATTTCTCCATCTATTAGTGTCCTCTTTGATTCCTTTCATCAGTGTTTTATAGTTTTTCTATATATAGGTCTTTAGTTTCTTTAGGTAGATATATTCCTAAGTATTTTATTCTTTCCATTGCAATGGTGAATGGAATTGTTTCCTTAATTTCTTTTTCTACTTTCTCATTATTAGTGTATAGGAATGCAAGGGATTTCTCTGTGTTGATTTTATATCCTGCAACTTTAGCCAGAATCATCAAGAAACAAAGAGAGAAAAATCAAATCAATAAAATTAGAAATTAAAATGGAGAGATCACAACAGACAACATAGAAATACAAAGGATCATAAGAGACTACTATCAGCAATTATATGCCAATAAAATGGACAACATGGAAGAAATGGACAAATTCTTAGAAAAGTACAACTTTCCAAAACTGAACCAGGAAGAAATAGAAAATCTTAACAGACCCATCAAAAGCATGGAAATTGAAACTGTAATTAGAAATCTTCCAGCAAACAAAAGCCCAGGTCCAGATGGCTTCACAGCTGAATTCTACCAAAAATTTAGAGAAGAGCTAACACCGATCCGACTCAAACTCTTCCAAAAAATTGCAGAGGAAGGGAAACTTCCAAACTCATTCTATGAGGCCACCATCACCCTAATATGAAAACCTGACAGAGATGCTACAAAAAAAGAAAACTTCAGGCCAATATCACTGGTGAACATAGATGCAACAATCCTTAACAAAATTCTAGCAATCACTGGAAATAAAGATGGCGGAGGAATAGGACGGGAAGACCACTTTCTCCCTCACAAATTCCTCAAAAGAACATTTCAACGCTGAGCAAACTCCACAAAACAACCTCTGTAGGCTGGCAGAGGACAGCAGGCAACCAGAAAAGCAGACCATTGTCTTCAAAAACAGATTTTTAACCTTTGCTCTTAGGTTTTTGTTGTCAATTATGTTCATTTAAAAACCCAAACTTCACTACCCAAGTTTACCTGAGAGCGAGATTACTGGCTTGACCACTCTCTTCTTCTATGGACTCTCCTTTTTCTCCACCAGGTGGCCTCTGTCTCTTTTCTCCCCCATCTCTTCTCTATCCAACTCTGTGAATCTCTGTGTGTTCCAGACAGTGGAGAACACCTAAGGAACTGGTTACTGGCAGGATTTGTCTCTCTCCTTCTCATTCCTCTCTCTTATCCTCCTGGTCACCTCTGTCTACTTCCTCCCTCTCCTTTTCCCTGTATAATTCCGTAAATACCTGAGTGGGCCAGACTATAGAGCGCACATAAGGAAGTGACTACTGCCTAGCTTGCTCTCTCCTCTTTTGATCTCACCGCATCTCATTCCAGTTACCTCTAACTACCCCCTCCATCTTCTCTTCTCCTTGTAACTCAGTGAACCTCTCTGAGTGTCCCTCAAGCTGGAGAAACTTTTCATCTTTAACCTAGATGTTTTATCATCGGTGCTGTATAGATGGAGAAGTCTAGAGGCTACTGTAAAAACTGAAGACCAGAAGCAGGAGGCTTAAATACAAAGCCTGAAAACATTAGAGAACTCTTGAATTCAGGGAACATTAAGCAATAGGAGCTCATCAAATGCCTTCATATTTACACTGAAACCAAGCTCCACCCAAGGGCCAACAAGTTCCAAAACAAGACATATCACTCAAATTCTCCAGCAACACAGGAACACTCCCCTGAGCTTGAATATACAGGCAGCTCAAAATTATTCCAAAACCTTTGATGTCTCATAACCCATCACTGGTCACTCCACTGCACTCCAGAGAGAAGAAACCCAGCTCCACCCACCAGAACTCCAACACAAGCCTCCCTAACCAGGAAACCTTGACAAGCCACTGATAGAACCCCACCCACAGTGAGGAAGCTCCATAATAAAGAGAACTCCACAAATTACCAGAATATAAAAACACCACCCCAAACGCAGCAATATAACCAAGATGAAGAGACAGAGGAATACTCAGCAGGTAAAGGAACAGGAGAGTTGCCCACCAAACCAAACAAAAGAGGAAGAAGTAGGGAATCTACCTGAGAAGGAATTCCGAATATTGATAGTGAAAATGATCCAAAATCTTGAAATCAAAATGGAATCACAGATAAATAGCCTAGAGACAAGGATTGAGAAGATGCAAGAAAGGTTTAACAAGGACCTAGAAGAAATAAAAAAGAGTCAAAATATAATGAATAATGCAATAAATGAGATCAGAAACACTCTGGAGGCAACAAATAGTAGAATAACTGAGGCAGAAGATAGGATTAGTGAAATAGAAGATAGAATGGTAGAAATAAATGAATCAGAGAGGAAACAAGAAATACGAATTAAAAGAAACGAGGACAATCTCAGAGACCTCCAGGACAATATGAAACGCTCCAACATTCGAATTATAGGAGTCCCAGAAGAAGAAGACAGAAAGAAAGATCATGAGAAAATCCTTGAGGAGATAATAGTTGAAAACTTCCCTAAAATGGGGAAGGAAATAATCACCCAAGTCCAAGAAACACAGAGAGTCCCAAATAGGATAAACCCAAGGCGAAACACCCCAAGACACATATTAATTAAATTAACAAAGGTCAAACACAAAGAACAAATATTAAAAGCAGCAAGGGAAAAACAACAAATAACACACAAGGGGATTCCCATAAGGATAACAGCTGATCTTTCAATAGAAACTCTTCAGGCCAGGAGGGAATGGCAAGACATACTTAAAGTGATGAAAGACAATAACCTACAGCCCAGATTACTGTACCCAGCAAGGATCTCATTCAAATACGAAGGAGAAATCAAAAGCTTTACAGACAAGCAAAAGCTGAGAGAATTCAGCACCACCAAACCAGCTCTCCAACAAATTCTAAAGGATATTCTCTAGACAGGAAACCGAAAAGGGTGTATAAACCCGAACCCAAAACAATAAAGTAAATGGTAACGGGATCATACTTATCAATAATTACCTTAAACGTAAATGGGTTGAACGCCCCAGCCAAAAGGCAAAGACTGGCCGAATGGATACAAAAACAAGACCCCTCTATATGCTGCTTACAAGAGACCCACCTCAAAACAAGGGACACATATAGACTGAAAGTGAAGGGCTGGAATAAGATATACCACGCAAATAGAGACCAAAAGAAAGCAGGAGTGGCAATACTCATATCTGATAAAATAGACTTTAAAACAAAGGCTGTGAAAAGAGACAAAGAAGGCCACTACATAATGATCAAAGGATCAATCCAAGAAGAAGATATAACAATTATAAATATATATGCACCCAATATAGGAGCACCGCAATATGTAAGACAAATGCTAACAAGTATGAAAGGGGAAATCAACAATAACACAATAATAGTGGGAGACTTTAATACCCCACTCACACCTATGGACAGATCAACTAAACAGAAAATTAACAAAGAAACGCAAACTTTAAATGATACCTTAGATCAATTAGACCTAATTGATATCTATAGGACATTTCACCCCAAAACAATGAATTTCACCTTTTTTTCAAGTGCTCATGGAACCTTCTCCAGGATAGATCACATCCTGGGCCATAAATCTAAACTTGATAAATTCAAAAAAATCGAAATCATTCCAAGCATCTTTTCTGACCATAATGCATTAAGATTAGATCTCAATTACAGGAGAAAAACTACTAAAAATTCCAACATATGGAGGTTGAACAACACACTTCTGAATAACCAACAAATCACAGAAGAAATCAAAAAAGAAATCAAAATATGCATAGAAACTAATGAAAATGAAAACACAACAACCCAAAACCTGTGGGACACTATAAAAGCAGTGCTAAGAGGAAAGTTCATAGCAATACAGGCATACCTCAAGAAACAAGAAAAAAGTCAAATAAATAACCTAACTCTACAACTAAAGCAACTAGAAAAGGAAGAATTGGAGAACCCCAGAGTTAGTAGAAGGAAAGAAATCTTAAAAATTAGGGCAGAAATAAATGCTAAAGAAACAAAAGAGACCATAGCAAAAATCAACAAGGCCAAAAGCTGGTTCTTTGAAAGGATAAATAAAATTGACAAACCACTAGCCAGACTCATCAAGAAGCAAAGAGAGAAAAATCAAATCAATAAAATTAGAAATGAAAATGGAGAGATCACAACAGACAACACAGAAATACAAAAGATCATAAGAGACTACTATCAGCAGTTGTATGCCAATAAAATGGACAATGTGGAAGAAATGGACAAATTCTTAGAAAAGTACAATTTTCCAAAACTGAACCAGGAAGAAATAGAAAATCTTAACAGACCCATCACCAGCACGGAAATTGAAACTGTAATCAGAAATCTTCCAGCAAACAAAAGCCCAGGTCCAGACGGCTTCACAGCTGAATTCTACCAAAAATTTCGAGAAGAGCTAACACCTATCCTACTCAAACTCTTCCAGAAAATTGCAGAGGAAGGTAAACTTCCAAACTCATTCTATGAGGCCACCATCACCCTAATACCAAAACCTGACAAAGATGTCACAAAAAAAGAAAACTACAGGCCAATATCACTGATGAACATAGATGCAAAAATCCTCAACAAAATTCTAGCAATCAGAATCCAACAACATATTAAAAAGATCATACACCATGACCAAGTGGGCTTTATCCCAGGGATGCAAGGATTCTTCAATATCCGCAAGTCAATCAATGTAATTCACCACATTAACAAATTGAAAAATAAAAACCATATGATTATCTCAATAGATGCAGAGAAGGCCTTTGACAAAATTCAACATCCATTTATGATAAAAACTCTCCAGAAAGCAGGAATAGAAGGAACATACCTCAACATAATAAAAGCTATATATGACAAACCCACAGCAAACATTATCCTCAATGGTGAAAAATTGAAAGCATTTCCCCTAAAGTCAGGAACAAGACAAGGGTGTCCACTTTCACCGCTACTATTCAACATAGTTCTGGAAGTTTTGGCCACAGCAATCAGAGCAGAAAAAGAAATAAAAGGAATCCAAATTGGAAAAGAAGAAGTAAAACTCTCACTGTTTGCAGATGACATGATCCTCTACATGGAAAACCCTAAAGACTCCACCAGAAAATTACTAGAGCTCATCAATGAATATAGTAAAGTTGCAGGATATAAAATCAACACACAGAAATCCCTTGCATTCCTATACACTAATAATGAGAAAGTAGGAAAAGAAATTAAGGAAACAATTCCATTCACCATTGCAACAAAAAGAATAAAATACTTAGGAATATATCTACCCAAAGAAACTAAAGACCTATATATAGAAAACTATAAAACACTGATGAAAGAAATCAAAGAGGACACTAATAGATGGAGAAATATACCATGTTCATGGATTGGAAGAATCAATATAGTGAAAATGAGTATACTACCCAAAGCAATTTACAAATTCAACGCAATCCCTATCAAGCTACCAGCCATATTTTTCACAGAACTAGAACAAATAATTTCAAGATTTGTATGGAAATACAAAAAACCTCGAATAGCCAAAGCAATCTTGAGAAAGAAGAATGGAACTGGAGGAATCAACTTGCCTGACTTCAGGCTCTACTACAAAGCCACAGTCATCAAAACAGTATGGTACTGGCACAAAGACAGAAATATAGATCAATGGAACAAAATAGAAAGCCCAGAGATAAATCCACACACATATGGACACCTTATCTTTGACAAAGGAGGCAAGAATATACAATGGAGTAAAGACAATCTCTTTAACAAGTGGTGCTGGGAAAACTGGTCAACCACTTGTAAAAGAATGAAACTAGATCACTTTCTAACACCGCACACAAAAATAAACTCAAAATGGATTAAAGATCTAAATGTAAGACCAGAAACTATAAAACTCCTAGAGGAGAATATAGGCAAAACACTCTCAGACATAAATCACAGCAGGATCCTCTATGATCCACCTCCCAGAATTCTGGAAATAAAAGCAAAAATAAACAAATGGGATCTAATTAAAATTAAAAGCTTCTGCACAACAAAGGAAAATATACGCAAGGTGAAAAGACAGCCTTCTGAATGGGAGAAAATAATAGCAAATGAAACAACTGACAAACAACTAATCTCAAAATTATACAAGCAACTTATGCAGCTCAATTCCAGAAAAATAAACGACCCAATCAAAAAATGGGCCAAAGAACTAAATAGACATTTCTCCAAAGAAGACATACGGATGGCTAACAAACACATGAAAAGATGCTCAACATCACTCATTATCAGAGAAATGCAAATCAAAACCACAATGAGGTACCACTTCACACCAGTCAGAATGGCTGCGATCCAAAAATCTGCAAGCAATAAATGCTGGAGAGGGTGTGGAGAAAAGGGAACCCTCCTACACTGTTGGTGGGAATGCAAACTAGTACAGCCACTATGGAGAACAGTGTGGAGATTCCTTAAAAAATTGCAAATAGAACTACCTTATGACCCAGCAATCCCACTGCTGGGTATACACACCGAGGAAACCAGAATTGAAAGAGACACATGTACCCCAATGTTCATCGCAGCACTGTTTATAATAGCCAGGACATGGAAACAACCTAGATGTCCATCAGCAGATGAATGGATAAGAAAGCTTTGGTACATGTACACAATGGAGTATTACTCAGCCGTTAAAAAGAATTCATTTGAATCAGTTCTGATGAGATGGATGAAACTGGAGCCGATTATACAGAGTGAAGTAAGCCAGAAAGAAAAACACCAATACAGTATACTAACACATATATATGGAATTTAGAAAGATGGCAATGACGACCCTGTATGCAAGACAGGAAAAAAGACACGGCTGTGTATAACGGACTTTTGGACTCAGAGGGAGAGGGAGAGGGCGGGATGATTTGGGAGAATGGCATTCTATCATGTATACTATCATGTAAGAATTGAATCGCCAGTCTATGTCTGACACAGGATACAGCATGCTTGGGGCTGGTGCATGGGGATCACCCACAGAGATGTTATGGGGAGGGAGGTGGGAGGGGGTTTCATGTTTGGGAACACATGTAAGAATTAAAGATTTTAAAATTTAAAAAAAAATAAAATAAAATAAAACGTAAAAAAAAAAAAAAATTCTAGCAATCAGAATCCTACAACACATTAAAAAGATCATACACCATGACCAAGTAGCCTTTATCCCAGGGATGCAAGGATTCTTCAATATCTGCAAATCAATCAATGTAATTCACCACATTAACAAATTGAAAAATAAAAGCATATGATTATCTCAATAGATGCAGAGAAGGCCTTTGACAAAATTCAACATCTATTTATGATAAAAACTCTCCAGAAAGCAGGAATAGAAGGAACATACCTCAACATAATAAAAGCTATATATGACAAACCCACGGCAAACATTATCCTCAATGGTGAAAAAATTGGAAGCATTTCCCCTAAAGTCAGGAACAAGACAAGGGTGCCCACTTTCACTGCTACTATTCAACATAGTTCTGGAAGTTTTGCCACAGCAATCAGAGCAGAAAAAGAAATTAAAGGAATCCAGATTGGAAAAGAAAAAGTAAAACTCTCACTGTTTGCAGATGACATGATCCTCTACATAGAAAACCCTAAAGACTCCACCAGAAAATTACTAGAGCTAATCAATGAATATAGTAAAGTTGCAGGATATAAAATCAATAAATGCTTTTCAACAACACTGGACAGTTGCATAAAAGTCAATGAGATTAGAACACTATTTCACACCATATACAAAAAAAAAAAAAGTCAAAATTGATTAAAGGCTTAATTGTTTTAAGACCTGAAACCATAAGACTCCTAGAAGAAACCATTGACAATAAACATTTTTACATTAATCTTAGCAATTTTTTTAAAAAGATCTGTCTCCTAAAGCAGGGGAAACAAATACAAAAGTAAAGAAGTGAAACAACATTAAACACGTTTTTCTATAGCAAAGGAAAGCATCAACACAATTCAAAATCTGTCTACTGAAAGGGAGATTATATTTGCAACTGTTCCTTTTGATGGGGGTGTTGTTTATCCAAAATATACAATGAACTTAGTATTAAAAAATGTGCACAGAACTTGAAGAGCTATTTTTCCCAAAGAAGATATAGCAATCGCCAACAGATATATGATGTGATATATTCTCTACATTGGTAATCAATTGAAAATGCAAATCAAAAGTACATAGAGATATGACCTCGTACCCGTCAGAATGGCTATTGTCAAAAAGACAACTAATAACTAGTGTTGGTAAAGATATAAAGAAAAAAGAACCCTCTTGCCCTATTAGTATTGTAAATTAGTGCAGTCATTGTGAAAAGCAATGTGGCGTTCCCTCTAAAAATTAAAAATAGAACTACTATATAATCCAGCAATTCCAATCTTAGAACTTTGCAAGAAGAAAACAAAAACACTAATTAGAAAAGATATATGCAACCTCATGTTCATTGTAGTATTATTTACAATAGCCAAAATCTGGAAATGACCCAAAGGTTCATTAATAGATGAATGAATAAAGAAATAGTTGTTAATGTATACAGTTGGATATTACTGAACCTCTAAATAAGGAAATCTTGCATTTATGACAACATGGATGAATTTAGAAGATGTCATCCTATGAAATAAGTCAGTGAGAGAAATACAAATACTATATGATCTCACTTATATGTGGATTCTAAGAAATGAAATAAATGAATAAACAAAACAGACCCAAAGATACAGAGAACAAACTAGTGGTTGCCAGTGGGCAGGGGTGTGGGGGATCAGGTGAAATAGGTGAAGGGGATTAAGGGATATAAACATCTAGTTATAAAATAATTGTCTTGGGTAACAGAATATATAGTATAATTAATATAGTCAATAATATTATAAGAATTTTTTATGGAGACAGGTGGTCAGAAGTCGTATTGTGAAGTTCATTTTTCTAACATATTTGAATATCAAATCACTATATTATTCACTTGAAACTAATACTGTATATCAACTATATTTAAACAGATAAACAAAAACAAGCAATATACTGCCACTGAAACTTCCAGATGGAATTAGAGTAAATTTTTTAAAATTATATAATATGCAGAGTATTAGACATCTATTCAAAAGATCTAAAACTTTTCCTGTTGCCTTTATGTCAGAGTACAAACTATATTACATGAAACAATTATGGTAATGTAAAATAATAATATTCATCACTTAAGCAGTACCTATGGGCTTCCCTGGTGGATCAGACAGTAAAGAATCTGTAAACAATGCAAGAAACCTGAGTTCAATCCCTGAATCAGAAAGATCCCTTGGAGAAGGGAATGTCTACCCATTTCAGTATTCTTGCCAGGAGAACTGCATGGACAGAGGAACGAGGTGGACTACAGCCCACGGGGTCGCAGAGTCAGACACAAATGAATAACTTTGAAAGAGAGATTGAGTGCTTATAGAATTTTAGACATTGTTCTACAGACTATTAACTTGTTTACCTAACAAAAGTCCTTTGTACAGATGAGAAAATGGCTCTATATCCCACATTTTTTATCTTTTCACTACAATTTGGATATGGGATTTTTAAATAAACCTTATACTTACTAAAGTAAAAATATCTATATGTCATTTCAATATAGTCTCACTTTAATTTCAGATTATAAAAAAAAAAAAAAGACTTAGTTTCTTAACTTGTTAAAAGATCATCTTTGTTTTAAAGGGACCCTTACCTTAACTGTGTTTGTTTACTCAAAGATATCTATTAGATATGATATGACAAAGGACCAACCACCCATTATCAATTAAAATGATATCAGTTATGAGCAATTATATATTTCCTTCTTTCTTTGGTATAATAAAAATATATATCTTAAAGTTGAATAAATCCTTTACATTTCTTAGTGTAAGGTAACTGGGAAAACTCAATGATTTTACTATTTCATTGCAACATATTGAAGATATATTTCAAAGTGTTCCTCATATAAGTTTAGCTACTTCAAAAAATAATCTGTGTCATCATATGTTTCAACTGGTTTCAACGTATTTGCTACAATAACATGTATGAATGACATGCTAAATATCTGTGACATCTTATCCTTGAATTCTTTAAAAATATTATAATCAAAGCAGCAATTACATGATCAATTAATCTCAGATGGTTAATTGAGAAAGACTTTGTAGTACATAATCCCTTTACAAAAATATTTTGCTATTTTGTATATTATTATTGAAACAGAAATAATTGTGTTTTTCAACTGTTAATTTTGTTTGTATAAATATTTCTACAATAATTAGTATTGTCTTTTGTTTTCTACAAATATTTACTGAGCAATATATATGGCTCAATGGTACCATAATGTTTCCCATATAAATTTCATAAAATTTTTATATTATTGAAAGATAAGTATTTTTAAATAATATATAGATCTTCATTTTTAATTAAAACTTAAAAGACATTTCTAAACAATGGGTAGCCTTTCCCTTCTCCAGGGGATCTTCCCAACCCAGGGCTCAAACCCAGGTCTCCTGCATTGCAGGTGGATTCTTTACCAACTGAGCTATCAGGAAAGCCCTTCTGATTAAATATAGTGAAGTTTAATGAAGCTTTCATTATACTTATTAGATGATTTTGAGTATTGTTGGAAAAATTATAAATGTCTTCAAATATTGGATATTTCCAATTCAAATGTTTTATTTCCGATTATAGCATTATGCTGTCTTTACTATCTCAGTATATTCTGTATCTTACAACTAACCTCATGGCTAGCATATTTATAAATATGTAATTCACAGAGAATTCTTAAAAACTTTGAATTATCACCACTGAATTTTTGACACCACTAATTAGATCATATTTATTTTTATCTCAATGCAGCTGATGAAGAACATGCCATAGGAATAGTAAAAGCAATAGTTATTATTTTCATCACTCATTTCTATGTGCATAAGTAGTGTTATTTTCAACCTGTGGTTTCCTTTTAGAATTTATTTAAGCCTACTAGTCCATTTGCTGAGAATATTGAATTCAAATCACACAATATTTAATCCATAATTTCATTAATCAGTTGATGAGATTTACAGGTATATGTAAATTGTAAGTGATAAGACAGGGTACCATCAACCACTCTACCATATAGAATTTCCATGCTTTGTAAAAAATTATCCGGCTTCATATTCAATGTATTATCTATCCTTTAAGCAAGGTGTGTGTTCACAATCGATTCATACACTGGAAAATAGTTAAGCCTAATATCGTCATTATTTTTAAAGTAAAATAAAATGAAAATTGAGATTTTAATACAATATATTTTATTGGTATTATAATTATGTGTATGTGTGTGTGTGTTTCTCTTGGATATTATAGCCCATTTTTTAAGGCATCAGATTTTCTCAGTAAAAACTATGAATTAAAGTTGAAATTTTCAGTGTAGGACAATTAGAAAGGAAGAGTCTGGATAAGATAAGAAGAGGATATGGAGACCATGAGAACAAGTTCCATTTGGCTCCCTAAGAACAATTTTCTTATTTCAATTTTACAACTCATCCACAAAACATATCCTAGAGGATACAGCAAATGTTTTTGTTATTTAGAGGTTAATTTACCTATTTTCTTTAGTAGTAAACTTCTATGTCACTTGCCCTTTAATTTGAAGCATTTATTTACTCATCCTTCCAGCAAATATTTATTGAGCACAGTGTATGTGGCTGTTATTCTTCTTTTCTACACACTGGATACACAACAGTAAGTTCAAGCAGAAATGTAAACAAATTTCTGTCTGTGGAACTTAGATTTAGCATCAACTGACAATCTTTTCACTTAACAGGTTCTGTGCTTATGCCTAGGGATAAAATGAATAAACAGGATGCAACTTCAGGACATCACATTTTAGTTGGGGAGCCAAAAATTAAATAATAATTAATAATAATAATAATAAGCAGCTTAAGAAACAGAGCAAGAAGTCAATAGAGTAAGTCCCATTTTCATATTGCTTGCTATGATGAATTTCTCTTGGAATTTACAGTTAAAAAAAAGAAAAGAAAAGCAGAAAGAAAGTAAGTAGCTGATAAAATATTAAAATTAAGCTCTCTGCAAAATGCTCAAAATTATATTGTGTGTGTTTGTCTCTTAGTTATTTCTGACTCTTTGTCACCTCGTGGACTGTAGCCCTCCAGGGTCCTCTGTCCACGGAATTCTCCAGGCAAGAATAATGGAGTGAGTTGCTATTTCCTTCTCCAGGGGAATATCCCAATTCCTGGATCGAACCTGGGTCTCTAATTTTGCAGGAAGATTCTTTACCATCTGAACTATTAGTTCTGAAATTGGTAAAAATTTGAGATGACTAATAAACATTTTGAATAACAATGCCTTCCTGGGATGTTGTGATTATTGTTAATGGCAACACTTCTCCAGGTTGGGGATATATAGAAATTGATTCAGACTTCAATTTTTGCATCAAAGTATTCTATTAAAATAGTAATGAACTTTTTATGTGTATGCATAGACAGCACAGTGCTTAGACAGCTGCTATTTCTCAAGAACTATCATACATTTTATGAATCACAGAATTAGGCAAATATAGTCTTTAAATAATATGTCTAATTTATTTCCCTCTATTCAGGATATGAAGAAACAGAGTCGAGAAATTATGCTGAATATCATACCCATGTATTTTCAGATTACTAATATAATTAAGTAGTCAAGTATTTTTCAAAAGCCATTTATTCCTTAGGAGCTATTTAAAACCATTTCCATATCCATTTTCTGTTTTGTGAGCTTTGTGTCCAATGATGGTGTCTGACAATAACAGATGACAAATAATTACAAAGTCATAAATTCAACAGTGAATGACTGAGTCTTATTGGATCATACTGAATTAGCAGTGCTTTCACACAAAAAGAAAGCAGTGTGGAAACTTCATCAGAAAATAAATCTTGTTTTATTATTTTAAAAACTTGGTTTATTAAATATTTAAGTCCTCTTTCATAACTTTTAAATAAATGAATATTCAGGATTGTCAAGTGAAAATAACAGCTGCTATGCATTAAGTGATACTTTGTGATTACTAAAATAGTGCAAAATGAGAGTGGAAAGCCACTGGATGAGAACTCAGATCAGAATCAAACTTATATTTTATTTAATTATTTGTAAAAATAGTTCACTAGCAAAAGCAAGGGAATAATCTTTCACATGTTTCTTATGTTTTGATAACATGAATTGAAGCTTTGGAGAATATAAAGAGAACCACAGCATTAAAGCACAGTCCATACTATTTGAAGCTGATTTTTTGTGGAGCATTAAGTTTACCATGAAAAAAGAACTCAGAATTTGGATTGCATATGTGATCATAAATTTTGTATGTCTTTTATAACACTGAGTAAATTTTGTCTTTAATAATACTGAAAAAGCTGAAAAACTTGTATAGTGAAAACTACCAAACAGTGCTGAAAGAAATTAAAGATACAAATATAAAGACATCCTGTGTTCATGAATTGGAGCACTTAATATTGTTAAGATGTTAATACTTTCAAAATATATCTACAGATTCAATGTAATGTATGGACATTGTATATATATGCAATGGAATAATGTTCAGTTTTTAAAAAGGAAAATAATTCTCAAGTATGAGGCAATAAGGATAAGCCTTGAAGACATTATGTTAAGTGAACAAAGTGAGACACAAAAGGACAAATGCTGTATGAATTCATGTAGTAGTCAAATTCATAAGACACAGAAAATGGAATGATGGTTTCCAAAGACTAGAAACTGAGAGGAATGGAAAGTTATTCATTAATAAGTATGGAGTTTCAGTTGAGAAGACAAAATAAATAAATAAATAAATAATTGCAGCTGTATGATGGTGATGATTGAACAACAATGGGAATATACTTAATACCCCTAAGCTCTACAATAAAAATGGTGTACAAAATCATCCACCGTGATTTTGGAGCCCAAGAAGAGAAAATTTGTGACTGCTTCCACTTTTTCCCCTTCTATATGCCATGAAGTGATTTCTGGGCTCCAAAATCACTGCAGATGGTGACTGCAGCCATGAAATTAAAAGACGCTTACTCCTTGGAAGAAAACTTATGACCAACCTAGATAGCATATTCAAAAGCAGACATTACTTTGCCGGCTAAGGTCCGTCTAATCAAGGCTATGGTTTTACCTGTGGTCATGTATGGATGTGAGAGTTGGACTGTGAAGAAGGCTGAGCGCCGAAGAATTGATGCTTTTGAACTGTGGTGTTGGAGAAGACTCTTGAGAATCCCTTGGACTGCAAGGAGATTCAACCAGTCCATTCTGAAGGAGATCAACCCTGGGATTTCTTTGGAAGGAATGATGCTAAAACTGAAGCTCCAGTACTTTGGACACCTCATGTGAAGAGTTGACTCATTGGAAAAGACTCTGATGCTGGGAGGGATTGGGGGCAGGAGAAGAAGGGGACGACTGAGGATGAGATGGCTGGATGGACGTGAGTCTGAGTGAACTCCGGGAGATGGTGATGGACAGGGAGGCCTGGTGTGCTGCGATTCATGGGGTCGCAAAGAGTCAGACATGACTGGGCGACTGAACTGAACTGATAGGACTGGACAGCATGACCTTAGGTTTTCGAATGTTGAGTTTTAGAACAACTTTTTCACTCTCGTCTTTCATCCTCATCTTAAGACTCTAGTTCTCTTTGCTTTCTGCCATTAGAATGGTATCATCTGTATATCTGATGTTGTTTATATTTCTCCTGGTAATCTTGATTCCAGCTTGCGAGTTATCAAGCCCAGGATTTCACATGTAGTGCTCTGAATATGTTAGATAATTAGGGTAACAATATACAGCCTTGATGAACTCCTGTCCCAATTTTGAACCAGTCCATTGTTTCATGTCTGGTTCTAACTGTTGATTCTTGATCTGCATACAGCATTTCAGGAGAAGGAGAAGGTCTGTGCCTCTCATCTCTTTAAGAATCTTCCACAGTTTTTTGTGATCCACACAAAGGCTTGAGAGTAGTCAATAAAGCAGATGTTTTTCCTGGAATTCCATTGCTTTCTCTATGGTACAACCAATGTTGGCAATTTGACCTCTGGTTCCTATGCCTTTTTAAAACTCAGCTTATACATCTGCTGCTGCTGCTAAGTTGCTTCAGTCATGTCCGACTCTGTGTGACCCCATAGATGGCAGCCCACCAGGCTCCTCCATCTCTGGGATTCTGCAGGCAAGGATACTGGAGTGGGTTGCCATATCCTTCTCCAGCTTATACATCTGGAAGTTCTCAGCTCAAGTACTGCTGAAGTCTAGCTTGAAGGATTTTGAGTATAACTACTAGCATGGGAAATGAGCACAACTGTCTGGTAGTTTGAACATTCTTTAACATTGCCCTTCTTTGGGGTTGGAATGAAAACACATTTTCCAGTCCTGTGAACACTTCTGTGTTTTCAAAATTTGCTGACATATTGAGTTAACAGCATCATTTTTTAACATTTGAAATAGTTCAGATGGAAATCTGTCACCTCCACTAGCTTTGTCGGTAGTGATTGTTCCTAAGGACTACTTGAATTCACACACCAAGATGTCTGGCTCTAGGTGAGTGACCAGACCAACATGGTTATCCTGGTCATTAAGACCTTTTTTGTATAGTTTTCTGTGTTTTCTTGCCATCACTTCTTAATTTCTTCTGCCTCTATTCGGTCCTTATCACTTCTGTCCTTTAATATGATCATCCATGCATGAAACGTTTCCTTGATATCTCCAATTTTCTCAAAGATATTCCTACTCTTTCCCTTTCTGCTGTTTTCTTCTGTTTCTTTGCAATATTCTTTAAAGAAGGCCTTATTGTCTCTCCCTGATATTTTCTGGAACTCTGCATTCAGTTGGGTGTATCTGCCCCTTTCTCTATTGCCTTTTGCTTTTTTTCTTTTCTCAGGTATTTGTGAAGCCACCTCAAATGACCATTTTACCTTCTTGTATTTGTCCCCCTACCGCCCCCCACCAAGGATGGTGTTGGTCATTGCCTCCTGTACAATATTATGAATCTCTGTTCATAGTTCTTCAGGAACTCTGTCTACCATATCTAATCCCTTGATATATTCATCACATCCACAGTATAATCATAAGGGATTTGATTTAAGCCATACTTGAATGGCCTAATGCTTTTCCCCATTTTATTCAGTTTAACCCTGAATTTTGCAATAAGGAACTGATTATTCTGAGCCACAGTCACCTCCAGGTCTTGTTTTTGCTTACTGTATGAGCTTCTCCACCTTTGAATGCAAACAATATGATGTATCTGATGTCAGTATTGACAATCTGGTGATGTCCATGTGTAGAGTTGTTTCTTATGTTATTGGAAATGGGTGTTTGCTATCACCAGGGCATTCTCTTGGAGGAATTCTGTTAGCCTTTGCCCTGACCCTGCTTCACTTTGTTCTCCAAGGTCAAACTTTCCCATTACTCCAAGGTATCTCTTGACTTCCTAATTTTTCATTCCAATCTCCTATGATGAAAAAATACATCATTTTGTTGTTAGTTCTAGAAAGTCTTCTAGGTCTTCATAGAACTGATCAATTTCAGCTTCTTCAGCATCAGTGGTAGGGGCATAGACTTGGTTTAGTGCTATGTTGAATGGTTTGCCTTTGGAAACGAACCTAGTTCATTCTGTCGTTTTTGAGGTTGCACACCAGTACTGCATTTCAGAATCTTTTGTCAATTATGGGGGCTACTTCATTTCTTCTGTAGGATTCTTGTCCACAGTAGTATATGTAATGGTCATCTGGATTAAATTTGCCCATTCCCGTCCATTTTAGTTCACTGATTCCTAAAATGTTAATGTTTACTCTTCCCATTTCCTTCTCAACCATGAGTCATGGACCTAACATTCAAAGTTCCAATGCAATATTGTTCTTTACAGCATCAAATTTTACTTTCACCACCAGACACATCAATAAACTGAGGGTCATTTCCACTTTGGCCTATATGATTCATTTTTTCTGGAGCTATTAGTAATTGCCCTGTACTCTTACCCAGTAGCATATTAGACACCTTTCACCCTTGAGCCTCAACTTTTGGTGTCATATCTTTTTGTCTTTTTATACCATCCATTGGGTTCTCCCAGCAAGAATCCTGGAAGGTTTTGCCATGGTGAAGCTGGAGCTCCAACACTTTGACCATCTGATGTGAAAAGTCGATTCATTGGAAAAGACCTTTATGCTGGGGAAGACTGAAGGCAAAAAGAAAAGAGGACAGCAGAGGATGAGATGGTTGGATAGCAGCACCATCTCATTGACATGATCTTGGGGAACTCTGGGAGACAGTGAGGGACAATAAGGCCTGGTATGCTGCCATCCATGGGGTCGCCAAGAGTCGAATACAATTTAGCAAATAAACTACAACAATATACAGTAAAACTTACTACTATAACCATTTTTACAGTACTGTATACACTTTATGACAAGTATATACTTACCAGAATAAAACAAAAAGTTTTTTAAATGTGGTGCTTGTACTCCTGGGGGCACTGTACACTAAAGGGTACATTGTAACATATATTTTTAAGGAAATACATTTTTTTGGATTTCTGTATCCACTTTTCTAGAACAGCCTTACCATGGAGCACTCCTGAGAATAAGCTATTTTACCTTAATACCTCTACTAAAACATTCACTATTTTCTTGCACTAGAGAGAGGACATCTTTCATCTACCATAAATATTATTATAGTGCATTGCCCACGGTCTTAAAACCCCTCAAAACACCAAGTTAAAATTTAAATTTTTTGTGCAATAAAAGTTCCTGTAATCAAGTCACAATAAGCTCCCAATAGGGATTATTATGTTTCCTTTCTTAGATATTTCTTTCAAAAGGTGTACAAAGTTTCAGTTTTATCAGGTGAAATAGTCTTAGGAATGTACTGTACAATATAGTACCTATAGTTTAAAATACTGTATTGAATAATTTAAAATTTTCTGAGGCCACTAGCTTTCATCATTTTATATCCTATTTTTCTTTACATTCATGTCATTTAATACAAAAAATTATTTATTTATTTAAATTTTTGTTTTTACTTTACAGTACTGTATTGGTTTTGCCATATATTGACATGAATCCACCACGGGTGTACATGCATTCCCAAACATGAACCCCCCTCCCACCTCCCTCCCCATAACATCTCTCTGGGTTACTATCTTACAAGTTCACTACAGATTTCCTTAGCAGCAGACAGGATCAACTCTTCATCGATAGTAAAGGGCTTTGTAGCTTAAATGTGGTTAGCCATCGAGAATGATACTCTTAGTAAAGATACATCTGATGAAATGATGGCTTTCAACAATTACATCTGTTGTTTGTGTTCACTTTTGAAAAACTCCAAAAGCTTGTCTTTTAATGGAGGCACTTGGCCTCCATGTGGTGAAGCAGTTTAGAAGGTTTAATGGATAGTCAGTCAACACATATTACACAAAGCAAGCTTGGAGAATGGGAATCAATATTGCAATGAACCTGTAATTTGAGTAAGACTCTTGGTATTTTCTTTTAAAGTCAACCTTATTTTGCTGGCATCATTGGGTCCTTTGAGAGAAACTGTCTCAAAATGAGACTGTCTCAATTTGAGAGAGACTGTCTCAATGAAAAGATAGTCTTCTGCTGTCTCATCATTGGGTCTTTTCTCTTTTGCAAAGATTTGTGCTCCTATGAGAATCTAATGCCACTACTGATCCAACAGGAGGCAGAGTTCAGGTGGTAATGTGAGTCATAGGGAGTGGTTGTAAATATATATGACATTTGCTCACTCACCAGCTACTCAACTTCTGCTGTGTAGCCCAGTTCCTAACAGGTGATAGTCTAGTACTGATCTGTGGCTTGGGGATTATGTATACCTAGTATAGAAGATATTACAGGCCTTAGAACTGGTGGCTAAAATGAAAGAGGCTGAAAATCTTTCCAGTGTGCAGAGATGAATTTTCCAAACATCTAAGTAAAATGACCACAATAGTCCTGTGGGACTTAACTTGGTCCAACACCTTGCTCTTCTCAACTCTATAAATACATAGTTCCATAAAAACAAAGGAATTGGTTAAAATAGGAATCAAGCAGACTACAGAGTTTATGGTAATAGGCTAATTCCTCACTTCACTTTTAGGTACCAAGCATCTATATTGCCTGTATTCAAACAAGAAGTGGAAACTGGCATCTCATTCCTCATTTGGATGTCTTCTTCTCATGCAATAGGGTAGCTGATCCTAACTGATTATCTCCTTAAGTCTGTGGAGTAGCAAAGGGAAAGAGTCAGCAACTCCAGGTAGTTGAAGTTTTTAGTTGGGCTAGATTTGTTTGGTTAAGTACCTGAATATAACCTAAAACCAATGAGATTTTTCACATGAGAGTATTACAGGAGAGAAAGAAAATTAGGAACAGCATTGTTAAAGACAGTAAGTAGAAACTAAAGAAAACATTTTCTTTTTTCTTTCATACTATAGATTTAGACATGTTCAATAAATCTGATCATTTGAATGGATGAAAAAATATGGAAAATAAAATTTAATATACAATATACTCCATTCAAGATTAAGTACTAGAAAGTACATCAGTACTAGAAAGTACTAGAAAGCACATCAGAATTTGAACGTTTGAATCATGAATTCCTGTCATGTGATTTTGTAACCTTGGGCAAGTCATTCAATATTTCAGTTGTTTTTAATCCATAAGGTCATATGCTAAAATTTACATCAGATTAGGTTCAAATTAAACTAAATGAAAGAGGCATATTAAGATCTCTGCACATCCTTCTTTTTCTTCATTCCCCCAAGAATTGGCACCTGACAGATAATATTTGCAACACAAAACACAAAATAAGTAATCATATGACAGTATCATTTGATTCAAAAATAAGTAGTGTAAGATTCAAAATATAAGTACGTGACTTCTAGTGAGGACTGCTGGTATTCCTCTGGAATCTGAAAGCTAAATGGTTTTTTGTAATAAATTTATTTATTTTCAATTGGGGGAAAATTGCTTCACAATATGTGTTAGTTTCTGCCATACATCAACATGAAACAGCCATAGGTATGCATATGGCCCCTCCCTCTTGAATCTCCCTCCCACCTTCCACCCGGTCCCATCCCTCTAGGTTGTCATCAGATAATGAATGGATAACATAATTGTGATACATATATATAATGAAACATTATTCACCCACAAAAAGAAATACATTTGAGTCAGTTCTAACAAGGTGGATTAACTTAGAGCCTATTGTACAAAGTGAAGTAAGTTAGAAAGAGAAAAAAAAAAAAAAAAAGGCTTCCTATATTAGCACATATGTGCTGTGCTCAGTTGCTTCAGTCATGTCTAACTCTTTGCAACCCCATGGACTGTAGCCTGCCAGGCTCCTCTGTCCATGGGATTTTCTTGGCAGGAATACTGGAGTGGATTGCCATTTCCTTCTCCAGGGGATCTTCCCAATCTAGGGATAAAACCCAAGTCTCCTGAGTTTCCTGCATTGCAGATATATTCTTTACAGTTGAGCCACCAGGGAAGCCCATTAACATATATGGAACAGAGAAAGATGGTGCTGATGAACCTATTTGAAGGTAGCAATGGGGACACAGAGAAAGAGAGGGCATTTAATGTATGACTCAGGGAACTCAAACCCAGTGCTCTCTGACAAATGATGCTTTAATAGGCTCAAATTTTGGAGAGGAAGTCTAGACAGCAATATGATTTGCAAGAAGAACAACTTTTATTTGAGTAGTTGGTAATATGTAGAGCAGAGGACGATACATAATTAGGTCACACATCAGATAGATAGAACTTCATGGAACTAACTCTCAGAATGAGAAGATATTACCAATAATCTTTGCTTCAATATAGCAGATGTTAATGATTACTGATCACCATTACTTATAGCAAACATTAAAAATATAATGTTATATTTTTAAATTAATTATTAAGATATTAACTAAATATTAGAAATATTGATAATGTGTTACAGAAACTTTAAACTCATGATATATTCCTCTGAATAAACATTATTGCTAGAATGTTTACTCACTATTGTATTCAGTCACTTACTACTGTGATATCTGGAAAATCTGTCCTCTAAATATTCTATTTCACTCTGCTTCAGGTTTCACTTTATTTTCTTACACTCAAAACAATGAGTACAATTTCCATAATTTATTATACTTACTAGTATGATAAAAAATTAATGGACTGAGATTTCTTTTGATAGGAGGAAAAAAAAAACCTACTTTCAGCTGGGCTTGATCACTTTCTGCTAGCTGCTCCATTAAAATTCTGCTACATTCCACATTAACTGATCAGTAGTTATTAAAATAATAGAAAGGACTTGGAAGGGTAAAACTGACAAAACATTCTTATTTACCAATAGATCATTTAAACTGGCCTGTGTTTAAACACACAGATTTACTACTCAACCTCCATCTTAAAGAGTTCATTTGCCTATAGTTTCAATTTCCATGCTTGTGATGGGTCTGTTAAGATTTTCTATTTCTTCCTGGTTCAGTTTTGGAAGGTTATATTTTTCTAAGAATTTGTTCCTTTCTTCCACATTGCCCATTTTATTGGCATATAGTTGTTGACAGTAGTCTCTTATGATCCTTTGTATTTCTGTGTTGTCATGATTTCTCCATTTTCATTTCTAATTTTATTGATTTGATTCTTCTCCCTTTATTTCTTCATGAGTCTGGCTAATGTTTGTCTATTTCATTTCATTTTATTAATATAAATTTATTTATTTTAATTGAAGGTTAATTACTTTACAATATTTTATTTATCTTTTCAAAGAATTAGGTTTTGGTTCTGTTGATTTTTGCTATAATCTCCTTTGTTTCTTTTTCACTTATTTCTGTTCTGATTTTTATGATTTATTTTTTCTAATAACTTTGGAGTTCTTTATTTCTTTTTCTAGTTGCTTTAGGTATAAAGTTAGTTTATTTATTTGATGTTTCTATTGTTTCTTGAGGTAAGCTTGTATTGCTATGAACCTTCCTCCTAAGACTGCTGTTACTAGTTACTGAATCCCATAGGTTTGGGTTGTTGTGTTTTCATTTTCACTTTTTTCTATGCATATTTTGATTTCCTTTTTTTATTTCTTCCATGATCTGCTGGCTAATCAGAAGCATGTTGTTGATCTTCCATATGTTTGCATTTTAATAGATTATTTTTTAAAATAAAGCAGTTCAATATTTTTGCTGTAGTTGACATCTAATCTTACCACATTGTTCGAAATAATTTCAATTTTTTAAAAATTTACCAAGGCTAGATTTATGGCCCATGATATTACCTATCTTGGAGAATGTTAGTTTGCACTTGAGAAAAAATTAAAATCCATTGTTTTCGGGTGATATGCCTTATAAATATCAATTAGGTCTAACTGATCCATTGTATCATTTAAAGGTTGTGTTTCCTTGCTGATTTTCTGTCTGGTTGATCTATCCATAGGTATGAGTGGGGTATTAAAATCTCCCAGTATTATTGTGGTACTGTTAATTTCCCCTTTCATACTTGTAAGTATTTGCCTTATGTATTGAGGTACTCCTATGTTGGGTGTATATATATTTATAATTGTTATATCTTCTTTGATTTTTATTATTTTTTTCATTTTTATGACCTTTGATCATTATGTAATGTCCTTCTTTGTCTCATTTCACAGTCTTTATTACAAAGTCTATTTTATATGACATGAATATTGTTACTCCTGCTTTCTTTTGGTCTCCATCTGCATGAAATAACTTTTTCCACCCGTTCACTTACAGTCTGTATGTGTCCATTGGTTTAAGGTGGGTCTCTTGAAGACTTCCCTGGTAGCTCAGATGGTAAAGCATCTGTCTACAATGTGGGAGACCTGGGTTCGATCCCTGGGTTGGGAAGATTCCATGGAGAAGGAAATGACAACCCACTCCAGTACTCTTGCCTAGAAAATCCCATGGATAGAGAAACCTGGTGCAGGCTACTGTCCATGGGGTCACAAAGAGTCGGACATGACTGAGTGACTTCACTTCACTTTCACTCTTGAAGATAGCATACATAGTGGTCTTGTTTTGTATCCATTCAGCCATTCTTTGTCTTTTGGTTGGAGTAGTCAACCCACTTACATTTAAGGTAATTATTGATAAGTATGATCCCATTGCCATTTATATTGCTGCTTTGGGTTCAATTTTATAAACCCTTTCTGTGTTTCCTGTCTAGAGAAGATTCTTTAGCATTTGTTGAAGATCTGGATTAAGAAAAGCCCAGGACCAGATGGCTTCACTGATGAATTCTACCAAAAATTTAGAGAAGAGCTAACACCTAACCTACTCAAACTCTTCCAGAAAACTGCAGAGGAAGGTAAACTCCCAAGCTCATTCTATGAGGCCACCATCACACTATTACCAAAACCAGACAGGAATGTCACACAAAATAAAACTACAGGCCAGTATCACTGATGAATGTAGATGCAAAAATCCTCAAAAAATTCTAGCAAACAGAATCCCCCAACATATTAAAAAGATCATACATCATGACCAAGCAGGCTTTAACTGAGAGATGCAAGGACTTTTCAGTATTTAAAAATCAATCAATGTGATACATCATCTTAACAAATTGAAAGATAAAAACCATATGATGAGCTCAATAGGTGTGGAGAAAGCCTTTGACAAAATTCAACATCCATTTATTACAAAAACTCTCCAGAAAGCAGGCATAGAAGGAATATACCTCAGCATAATGCAAGACATCTACAATAAACCCACAGCAAACATTATCCTCAATGGTGAAAAATTGAAAGCATTTCCTCTAAAATCAGGAAAAAGACAAAGGTGCCCACTCTCACCACTACTATTCAATAGAGTTGTGGAAGCCTTTGATACAGTAATCAAAGACTAAAAATAAATAAAAGGAATCCAGATTGGAAAAGAAGCAAAATTCTCAGTCTGCAGATGACATGATCCTCTACATAGAAAAGCCTTAAGACACCACAAGAAAATTACTGAATTTAAATAGAGTTGAATTAAATTAAAATCAATGAATATATTAAAGTTTCAGGATATAAAATTAATACACAGAAACTCCTTGCATTCCTATATACTAACAATGAGAAAACAGAAATAGAAATTAAAGAAACAATCCCATTCACCATTGCAATCAAAATAATAAATTACTTAGGAATAAATTTAACTAAAAAAACAAAAGATTTATATATAGAAAACTATAAAACCCTGATGAAAGAACTCAGTGATGACAGAAATAAATGGAGAAATATACCATGTCCATGAAATGGAAGAATCAATATACTGAAAATGAGTATACTCCCCAAAGAAATCTATAGATTCAATGCAATCTCTATCAAGCTACCAACTGTATTTTTCACAGAACCAAAACAAATAATTTCACAATATGTATGGAAGCACAAAAAAACTTGAATAGCCAAAGCAATCTTGAGAAAGAAGAATGGAATGGAGGAATCAACCTGCCTGACTTCAGACTATACTACAAAGCTGCAGTCATCAAGAGAGTACGGTACTGGCACAAATACAGAAATATAGACCAAACAAACAAACAAACAAAAAAGGCCCAGAGATGAATCCAAGCATTTGTGGACAGCTTATCTTTGACAAAGGAGGCAAAAATATAGAATGGAGAAAAGACAATCTCTTTAACAAGTGGTGCTGGGAAAACTGGTCAATGACCTGTAAAACAATGAAACTAGAACACTTTCTGACACCATACACAGAAATAAACTCAAAATGGGTTAAAGATCTAAATGTAAGACCAGAAAACTCCTAGAGGAAAGCATAGGCAAAACACTCTGACATAAATCACAGCAAGATCATCTATGACCAACCTCCCAGTGTAACAGAAATAAAAACAAAGAGAAACAAACAGAACCTAATTAATCTTAAAACTTTCACACAGTGAAGGAAACTATAAGCAAGGTGAAAAGGCAGCTTTCAGAATGGGAGAATATAATAGCAAATAAAACAACTGCTGTTGCTGCTGCTGCTGCTAAGTTGCTTCAGTCATGTCTGACTCTTTGCAACAGCATGGACTGTAGCCTACCAGGCTCCTCCATCCATGGAATTTTCAGGAAAGAGTACTGGAGTGGGTTGCCATTTCCTTCTGCCATGAAATAGCTGACAAAAAATTAATCTCTGAAATACAAGCAGCTCATGCAGCATAATACCAGAAAAAGTAGTGATCCAATCTAAAAACGTGCCAAAGAATTAATCACCTCCACACCTGGCCATCACTGGGGTAGACCCAAGTTTTCCAGAGCTGGGTCAGGAGCAAATCCAAGTGGATGACCCGCATGCATAAATGGAAATAAAACCATAGTTGAAATCCAGGGGCAGTGCGGCTAAGGAAAAAGACCCAAAATCTTCCCAGCAGCTGTACAAGCTGCAGATTAAAATCACATGATCGACTAGGCAGACTCTGTGACTAAGGAATATATAAAAGGATATTGAGAGGTCCCTCAAAAGAGAGTGCATTAGTTATTATAACTGTGGACATTGGAGACAATAACACACAGGAGTAGGACCAGGATAGAATCTGAGCTGCCCCCACAGAAGGTTCAGGGACAAATATAGTGTTGGAGGGCATGCTAGGGAGGTGTGACGGACTGTGACTCCCAGCGAGGGAAAGGATCCAGACATCAGTGACTTAAGAAAAAACATTTATTATTCTTGTTTTGACTTCCTCTGTAGTTTCTTTTGGATTTTTTTTTCTTGTCTTTTTTTTTTTTCTTTTACTTTCCTCCCCAACCCTGCTCTGTTGTAGTTGTCAATATTATTGACACTATGCAATCTAATTAAGTTTTTCAGTTTTTTTTTTTTTTTTCTCACACATTTTATTGTTGTAAACTTCTGTCTCTACTTTGGGCTTCTGCAGTTTTCTGAACCTTTCTTTTTTTTCTCTCTCTCTCTTCATTTTTTTTTTTTTAATTTTAATTTTTTTAAACATATCCTTATATTTTTCTACATTTATTCCTTTGTTTGCTTTTCCTACTATTCTTTTCCCCATGCAGCTAATCTTTAATGTATATAAATATTCTTTATCTGCCTCTGTTTAGATTTGCATATCCATTCTTTGTTTCTTTTCTTTCTTTCCTTTCCTCTGAACATATTTGTTAGTTTTGTTTTCATTGTTTTATTCCCCAGTTTGCACCTTGCTTTAGTCTTGTTTTCCAATTTGTGCTTTAATTAGCTTTGTTCTTAACTGGTAGATAAAATTTTTGGTTTCCTTTGTTCACTGGGTTAATCTATTGTACTTTATTTTTGTTGGACAGTTTTGATTTTGCTTATGGATGTATACATATATTTGTATATTCCATTATTTTAATTATTATTTGCCTGACTCTGCAACTGCATTTGTCTGGGGGTCATCTTTGGTTTCTCATTTTGGGGTATGTGTTTTAATCTTTCTTAATGCAATAACAAACCACTTGTGGAATCTTTGTTCCTGACCAGAGGTCAAGCCCTGAGCCTTTTGAGTGGGAGCACTGACACCAAGATCCTAGACTAACAGAGAACTAAACATAGGGAGAATAAAATAGTGAGAACTCACACAAGGAAATCACTTGAATACAAGATCCAGCATCATTAAACCACCAGTAGCACCCCAGGCAGGACGCCTCATCCAAATAACAAACAAAACAAAAATATAAACTCAATCATCAGATGACAAGATTACCACATCACTCAGCCTTGCCCATCAGAGGAAAATAAAATTAAAAATAAATAAATAAATAAAACTTAGCATAAATCTCATCCTATACAAAGCTGACACAAACCAATACATCAACCTTAGGGGGTCAGAAACCAAAAGGAAGAAAGAATTCAATCTTGAAGCCTTGGAAAAGGAGACCTCAAACACAATAAGTTTAAGAAAAACAATGAAAAGGCAGAAAAATACTGCACAAATGAAAGAAAAAAAAAACAGAAATACAGAAATCCAAATAAATGAAAAGGAAATAGGCAAAAAAAAAAAAAAATCAGAATAGTGATAGCAAAGATGATAAAAAACCTTGAAAACAGAATGGAGAAAATGCAAGAATCAATCAACAAAGACTTAGAAGATTAAAGGATAAACATACAGAGACAAATAACACAACTACTGAATTTAAATATACTCCAGAAGGAATCAATAACAGCATATTTGAAGCAAAAGAACAAATCAGAGAGTTAGAAGATAAAAGGGTTGAAATAACTTCTAAAGAGCAGAATAAAATAAAAAGAATTAAAAGAACAGAGGACAGTGTCAGAGACCTCTAGGGCAATATCAAACACATCAACATTCAAATTATAGGGCTCCCAGAAGAAGAAGAGAAAAAGAAAGGATATGAGAAAATTTTTGAAGAGATTAGAGTTGAAATTTCCTCAAGATGGAAAAGGAAATAGTTAATTAAGTCCAAGAAGTGTAAAGAATCCCATACAGGATAAACCCAAGGAGAAATGTGCCAAGACACATACTAAGCAAACTAACAAAGATTAAACACAAAGAAAGAATATTAAAAGCAGAAAGGGAAAAGCAACAAGTAACATACAAGGGAAACCCCATATGTTTAACAGCTGATCTTTCAGCAGAAACTATGCAGGCCAGAATGGAATGGCAGGATAAATTTAAAGTACTGAAAGAGAAAAATCTACAACTGAGATTACTGTACCCAGCAAGGATCTCATTCAAAATTGATGGAGAAATCAATAGCTTTTCAGACAAGCAAAAGATAAGAGAATTCAGTACTATCAAACCAGCTTTACAACAAATGTTAAATGGACTTATATAGTCAAGAAATACAAAAGAAGAAGAATATCTGCAAAGTCAAATCCCCCCAAATTAAGAAAATGGCAATAGGAATACATACATACATACATACATATATATATATATATATATATATATATATATATATATATATATATCAATAATTACTTTAAATGAAAATGGATTACATGCTCCAACCAAAAGACACAGATTAGCTGAATGGATACAAAAACAAGACCCATATATTTGCAACTACAAGAAACCCACTTCAAACCTAAAGACATTTATAGACTGAAAGTGAAAAGATGGAAAAATATATTTGATGCAGATAGAAAGCAAAAGAAAAGCTGGAGTAAGAAACCTCATAGCACATAAAACAGGCATTAAAATAAAAAAATTAAAAAAATACAAGTGATAAGGAAGGACACTACATAATGATCAAGTGATCAACCCAAAGAAAGACATAACAAATGTAAATATCTGTGCACTCAACATAGGAGCACCTCAATACATAAGAAAAACACTAACAGACATAAAAGGAGAAATTGACAGTAACACATAATAGTAAGAAACTTTGACACCCCACTCACACCAATGGACAGATCATTAAAACAGAAAGTTATTAAGGAAACACCCATCTTAAAGGATACATTAGATGAGATGGATCTCATTGATATCTTCAGGACATTCCATCCAAATGCAAAAGAATACACCTTCTTCTCAAGTGCCATGGAGCATTCTCCAGGAAGGACCATATCTTGAGTCACAAGTCAAACCTCAGTAAATTTAAGAAAATTGAAATTATCAAGTATTTTTTCCAATCACAATGCTATGAGACTAGATATCAATTATAAGAAAAAAAACTGTAAAAAGACACAAACACATGGATATTAGACAATATGTTTCTAAATAACAAACAGGTTGCTGAAGAAATCAAAGGGGAAATAAAAAAAAATTCTAGAAACAAATGAGAATGGAAACATGACATCTCAAAATGTATAGGATGCAGTGAAAGCAGTTCTAAGAGGAAAGTTTATAGCAATACAATCCTGTCTCGAAAAACAAGAAAAACATCGAACAGACAACCTAACTTTATACCTAAAACAACTGGAAAAAGAAGGAAAAAATTAAAAAAAAAATTAGCAGAAGGAGAGAAATCATAAACATCAGAGCAGAAATAAGTGAAAAGAAATGCAAGAAAAAAATAGTAAAGATTAATAAAACTAAAAGCTGGTTCTTTGAGAAGATAAACAAAATTGACAAACCTTTAGCCACACTCATCAAGAACCAAAGACAGATGAACCAAATCAACAGAAGTAGAAATGAAAAAGGAGAGGTTACAACAGATGATGCAGAAATACAAAGGATTATAAAAGACTATTATGAACAACTGTATGGCAATAAAATGGATAACCTGGAAGAAATGGATGGATTCTTAGAAAAGTTCAATTTTCCAAAACTGAACCAGGAAGAAATATAAATTATTAACAACCCAAATACAAACACTGAAATTTAAGCTGTGATCAAAAATTTCACACACACAAAAAAAAGCCCAGGACCAGATAGCTTTACAGCAGAATTCTATCAAACATTTAGAGAAGAGCTAACGTCTATCCTTATAAAACTTTTTCAAAAAACTGTAGAGGAAGGAACACTTCCAAACTCATTCAATGAGAACTATCACCCTGATATCAGACAAAGGCAACACACACAAAAGAAAACTTCAGACCAATACAACTGATGAACACAGATGCAAAAATCCTCAATAAAATTTTACCAGATAGAGTTCAAAAACACATTGAAAGGCTCATACACCGTGATCAAGTTGGGTTTATTCCAGGGATGCAAAGATTCTTCAACATATGCAAATAAATCAATGTGATACATCATATTAACAAATTGAAAGATAAAAATCATATGATCTCCCAATAGATGCAGAGAAAGCCTTTGACAAAATTCTGAATCCATTTATGATTAAAACTCTTCAAAAAATATACATAGAAGGAATCAATCTCAACATAGAAAAGGCCATATATGACAAGTCTACAGCAAACATTCTCAATGTTAAAAAAACTGAAAGTATTTCCCTAGGATCCAAAATAAGATAAGGGTATCCACTTTCACCACTATTATTCAACATAGTTTTGAAAGTTCCAGCTACAGCATCAGAAAAGGAAAAAAAAAAAAAAAAAAAAGAGGAATTCATATTGTAAAAGAAAAAGTAAAGCTCTAACTGTTTCCAGATAATATGCTACTGTACAGAGAAAACTCTAAAGCTACAATCAGAAAATTACTAGAGCTAATCAGTGCATTTAGTAAAGTTACAGGGTATAAACCAATACAGAAAAATCACTTGCATTCCCATATAATAATAATGAAAATTCAGAAAGATAAATTAAGAAACAAATGCCATTTACCATTGCAACTTAAATAATAAAATATCTAGGAATAAATTTACCTAATTAAAAAAAGAACTATATTAGGAAAATTGTAAGACACTGATGAAAGAAATCAAAGATGACATAAATAGATGGAGAGATATTTCATGTTCCTGGGTAAGAAGAATCAATATTGTGAAAATGACTATACTACCAAATGCAATCTACAGATTCAATGGGATCCCTATCAAATTACCAATGGCATTTTTCACAGAACTAGAGCAAAGAATTTCATAATTTATATGAAAATACAAAAGACCCCAAATATGTAAAGCACTCTTCAGAAAGAAGAATGGAGCTGGAGGCATCAACCTTCCTGACTTCAGATTATACTACAAAACTACAGTCATCAAGACAGTATGATTCTGGCACAAAAACAGAAATATAATCCAATGGAACAAGATGGAAAGCCCAGAAATAAACCCATGCATCTATGGGTGCCTTATTTCTGACAAAGGAGCAAAGACAGCCTCTCCAATAAATGGTGCTGGGAAAACTGGACATCTACATGTAAACGAATGAAATTTGAACACTTCCTAACACCATACACAAAGATAAACAACATGGATTAAAGACCTGAATGTAAGGCCAACAACTATAGAACTCTTAGAGGAAAACATAGGCAGAACACTCGATGACACAAATCAAAACAAGATTGTCTATGACCCACCTCCTAGAATAATGGAAAGAAAAACAAAAGTAAACAAGTGGGACCTGGTTAAACTTAGGAGCTTTTGCACAGTAAAGGAAACTGTAAGCAAGGTGAAAAGACAACCCTCAGAAAGGGAGAAAATAATAGCAAATGAAACAACTGACAAAGGATTAATTTCCAAAATGTACAAGCAACTCACACAACTCAATACCAGAGAAAACAAGTGGGATAAAGACCTAAACAGACATTTCTCCAAAGAAGACATACAGATGACTAACAAACACATGAAAAGATGCTTAACATTGCTCATTATTAGCAAAATGCAAATCAAAGCTATAATGAGATATCACCTCACACCAGTCAGAATGACCATAATCAAAAAGTTTACAAATAATAAATGTTTGAGAGGGTGAATAGAAAAGGGAATGCTCTTGGCACTGTCAGTGGTGATGTAAATTGATACAGCCACTATGGAAGACAGTATGAAAATTCCTCAAAAACTAGGAATAAAAGCATCGTATGACCCAGCAATCCCATTCCTAGGCTTATACCTTGAGGAAACGAAAAATGAAGACACATGTATCTCATTGTTCACTGAAGCACTACTTACAATAGCTAAGACATTGAAGCAATCTAGATGTCCCATTGACAGATAATGGATAAAGAAGTTGTCATACATATATACAGTGGAATATTACTCAGCCATAAAAAAGAGTGCATTTGAGTTATGGGCATGGGGAGAGGGGAGGAGAAGTTGCGATGTATGGAGAGAGTAACACGGAAATTTATACCACCATATATAAAATAGATAGCCAATGAGAATTTGTTGTATGTCTCAAGAAACCCAAACAGAGTCTCTGTATCAGCCTAGAGGAGTGGAATGGGGAGGGAGATGGGAAGGAGGTTCAAAAGGGAGGGGATATATGTATACCTATGGCTGATTTATGTCGAGGTTTGACAGAAAACAACAAAATTCTGTAAAGCAATTATACTTCAATTAAAAAAAAAAAAAAAAGCCGGTGCCCTAGGATTACCCAGGGGGTGGGGAGCGAGGTGGGAGGTGGGTTCGGGACAGGGGGGCAGATGTACACCTGTGCTGATTTATGTCAATGTATGGCAAAACCACCACAGTATTGTAAAGCAATTACCCTCCAATTAAAACAAACAAAAAAAAGTTCATTTGCCATTTTCTTTATAGTGGTGGTTCTTAACACTAGATAAATAAAAAAAATTGGACATACTTTAAAATTTATCAGCATTGAGAGCCCACCTACAGAGGTTCTGCTTTAAATAATCTGTTCTGGATCATGTGTAGCATTTGTTCTAAGAGCTTCTCAGGTGGTTCTAATATGAATTCGGTTTTAGATTCATTTCTCTGAAACTTCCTTCAGCTCTTCTGGAAATGTTGAATTGTTCTGCACTTTAATGTGTCAAGCTTCCCTGGTAGTTCAGCTGGTAAAGAATCTACCTACAATGTGAGAGACCTGGGTTTGATCTCTGGATTGGGAAGATCTCCTGGAGAAGGGAACACCTACCCACTCCAGTATTCTGGCCCGGAGAATTCCATGCACTGGAGAATTCCATGCACTGGAGAAGTCCATGGGGTCATAAAGAGTTGAATATGATTGAGTGTCAAATATGATTCACTTAGAGTGTCGAAGGTCTACTCATAATTCTGAAATTTTTCACGCAGAGTTGTAATATTTTTATTTATACATCAGTCTCCTGGTTCTCAATTTGCTAGCAAATTTGGAAAACTCAGCAGTGGCCACAGGTCTGGAAGAGATCAGTTTTCATTGTAATCCCAAAGAAAGGCAATGACAAAGAATGTTGAAACTACTGTACAACTGAGATCATTTCACATGCTAACAAGGTAATGCTCACTATCCTTCAAGCTAGGCTTCAACAGTACGTCAACTGTGAACTTCCAGATGTACAAGCTGGATTCAGAAACAGCAGAGGAACCAAGATCAAATTGCCAACATCCGTTGGATCATAGAAAAAGCAAGCAAATTCCAGAAAAACCTCTACTTTTGCCTCATTGACTACGTGAAACCCTTTGACTGCGTGGATCATGGCCCTTCTCAGGTGGTGCTAGTGGTAAAGAACCTGCCTGCAAATGCAGGAGATCTAAGATACAAAGTTTCAATCTTTGGGTTGGGAAGATTCCCTGGAGTAGGAAATGACAATTCACTCCATTACTCTTGCGTGGAGAGAGGAGCCTGGCAGGCTACAGTCCACAGGGTCACAAAGATCAGACATGCCTGAAGCAACTTAGGATAGACAGTGTTGATCACAACAGAATATGGAAAATTCTTAAAGAGCTGGGAATACCAGAGCACTTTACCTTCCTCCTGAGAAACCTGTATACAGGTCAAGAAGCAACAATTAGAACAAGACAGGGAACAATGGACTGGTTCAAAATTGGGAAAGAATTATGACAAGGCTGTATATTATCACCCTGCTTATTTAACTTATATGCAGAATACATATGTGATATGCTGGGCTGGATGAAGCTCAAACTGGAATCAAGATTGCCAGGAGAAATATCAGTGACCTCAGATATGCAGATGACACCACCCTCATGGCAAAAAGAGAAGAGGAAGTAAAGAGCCTCTTGATGCAGGTGAAAGAGGAGTGTGAAAGAGTGAAAAACTCTGCATTCAAAACAACAACAACAAACAAAAAAATGTGGCATTCAGTCCCATCACTTCACAGCAAATAGATGGGGAAACAATGAAAACAGTGACAGACTATTTTCTTGGCTCCAAAATCATTGTGGATGGTGACTGCAGCTAAAAAATTAAAAGACATTTGTTTCTTGAAATAAAGCCTATGACAATCCTAGACAGTGTATTAAAAAGCAAAGACATCACATTGCTGACAAAGATTCATCTAGTCAAAGCTATGGTTTTTCTAGTAGTCATGTAAGGATGTGAAAGTTGGACCATAAAGTAGGCTGAGTGCTGAAGACTTGATAATTTTGAACTTTAGTGCTGGAGAAGACAAGGAGATTAAACCAGTCAGTCATAAAGGAAATCACTCCTGAATATTCATTGGAAGGACTGATGCTGAAGCTGAATCTCCAGTAGTTTGGCCACCTGAGGCGAAGAGCTGACTCATTGGAACAGACCCCAATGCTGGGAAAGATTGAGGGCTTGATGAGAAGGGGGCAACAGAGGATGAGATGGCTGGATGGCATCATTGACTCAATGGACATGAGTTTGTGTCCAAGAGATAGTGAAGGACAGGAAAGCCTGGCATGCTGCAGTCCATGGGTTCTCAAATAGTTGGACACAACTGAACAACCTGGATCTGCATCTGGGGATGTTTCTGTATTACACACTCCTTATTCAGCATCTACTAGAGTGTCTGGGCTTCTGCAGGTCCTCATTGTGTTTACTGACCTATACCTGGTGTTTTAAATTAAGAATATGCACATTATGACCAGCTGAAAAAGGAGACACAATTCAACATGGGGTCATTGTGTATCTCCCTCACATCTGAGCAGCCACTTTGGGGATTTGAAACCCCAGGTTATTTTGATTAAAGTTGAAATTTCAATATACTCACACAAAGGAAGTAAAATCACTAGATTTTTGATTTACAAATCCAAGAAATGGCAGGGCTGGTTGTGTGGTGTGAGGTGGGCGTGGGGTGGGCAATGAGCCAGAAGAAGGGTGGCCCTCCCTCCATGGTCATCAGGGAGCAGTAGATTACAAGGTAACAAAATATCTATTACTCATAACGTGGTGGAGGTGGAAATCATTAACTTTTCAAAGACTCAACACGAAGCAGTTATTTTGAAAGGAGCCCCAGGAAAAGAAAAACAGGAACTCCTGGCAGGAATCCTTAACTTGGCTTCTTATCTAAATCTCTAGACTAGGTGTGATCAGGGTTGGTGTACTATAAAATCCCCACATAGTAACTCAAAATAACTGTTTTCTCATCACGCTCAGCAGTGAATGAGCATTAAAAGATATGATGTGTGGGTTCTGTTAGGTAATCTCCAAATATTGGTAAAAATATTATTGGAATAATAGTATAGACAATTTTTCTTGGGAGAAGATAATTTTCAGTAGAAAATATTTGATTATGACACATTCAATGCTTTTGCTTTTTAACTTATTCTAATTAGCCACACAGATATTGGGACATTAGGCTTATGATTTATTTTCTTTATAAAAGTAAGAAAGAGATTAAATCACTAAAATAAGTATTCTGTTGTTTAAGGAAGAGCTTCCCTTCAGATGCTTGGTTACCTTTTCCTTCTCAATTAACTGTTATTATTAGAAAATTAATCTCATTAAAGTTGATAATCTCTAAGATTTTGTCTATGCCAAGAATAAATGCAACCTAATTGCAGATAAGCAGCATTTTGAAAGAAACAAAAGTGGTTTGTGCACATTTTAGATAATTTATAAAACACATATACTTATCATCCTAAATGAGTGGATGACCTTCCCATGAAGCTCATCTTCATTGCATCCCACGAAAGGGTAACCAAATTTCAGTGGTGTCACACCATGTGGATGAGGACTGAGATTAGTCAGAACATACTAGAAATGAGGATCAGAGTGCTTTCTGTGAATGGCTGATGAAAAAGTGCCATTAACACCCCAACTACACCATTTTATCAAGTGATAAATTTCTTGCCATGCTTTGAGTACCTGCTTTGGCAATCTATTTCTTAATGTTCAATCAGACCTGCTTAACTTTTGAGACATTAGGCTTTGCTATATCCTAACATATTATGAGATATAAGGGAACATCAACAGAAATCAATATTTCTATGAAGATTTGTATTATAAATTTGTATTTTATAAATATATCTATGGAAAGAAAAGAAAGAACATGCAATCAGTCCCATATACTATACATTCCTTATAGGTCCAACATGTGCAAAGTTTTATTCACTAATAATGAAAAGATAAAATAACACACAGTCCTTAGGAATTGCAGAACATGGGAATGATTGGCAGAATTCAGCAGGAAACTCCAGAATAATCCCCCCAAAACATGTTTCAGGAAAGCAGAGGCACCTGAACATACCCTATATTCAGTAAAACTGTACACATTTTTTTGAACTGTATAAATCATGGGATGATAGGGCAGGCAATGGATGACACAAAAACATCACTTCCCTTTGGCAATCTATATCAGTGAACAGGAACCTCTGCAAAACAGAAAGAACCATGCTTTTAAATTCTGGAACAGAACAATTGGCCCTTGATTCAACTGAGGGACTTGTTAATATGAAGATTCAGGAGCACATTGAATTGGAATCTGCAGCAGCAGCAGAGCTCTGGAATCTGCATTTTAACAGCTCTCAGGAGAGTCTTTTTTGTACTAAACTTGAGAACTATTCCCAAGTGTGTGGTGACAGATATTACTTTGAAACCAGGACACGTGGATTGTAACATCAGTTCATCTACTAACTAAAGCTCCTGCAAGGTGAACTCTAAGTCAAATTTGTCTTTGTTACCCCATTATTATTTGCAAAAGAGTATTCAGTGATGTTTGTTGAACTAAAGTTAATCGAACATTGGCCAGTTCTCAGTTTCTTCATCTATAATTTGGCTATTTTGGATTGGATAATTTTAATTGTCTCAAGCATGCCGTGATTCCAGGTCTTTCTGTACAGAATGGGTAGAATCAGCTTCAGAACAAGCAGTAGTTATCTTTTGTTTGTGTTGTTTGTGACACCATGTCTTAGTCTGTTCAGGCAGCTATAATATATATAATGCAATATATTAAAATTATATAATATTTACCTCATTGTGATTTTGATTTGTATTTCTCTAATAATGAGTGATGTTGTATATATATAGTTCACAAGGTGGACTATAAATAATTTACTCCCAGTGACTGAAAATCCAGGATCAGGGTGCCAGAGTGCAGACTGTGACCCTCTCACTGTGCTCCACATGCTGAAAGGGCAAAGGAGCTCCCTGAGGTCTCTTTCATGAGGGCACTAATCCATTCATGAGGATCTTTATCGTTTCATGTATCTGATCTCATGATCTAATTGCCTCCTAAAGGTCCCACCTCTTCTCAGGATTTAGGTTTCAACACTGGAATCTTGACAGGGACACAGACATTCAAGCCGCAGCTTGCAGCTCTGAGAAACCTGAACCTTATTTCCTCTGATAAATGTTCTCTGGAGTTTGGGGAACTCAGGGAATTTCTGTTGGATTTACAAGTATGAAATCTGAACAGTAAAAGCACATGGCCAGTTTAAAGAGCAGTAAATGTCTATTTGCTCACTGACACATACAAATTGTAGTGAGAGAAAGAATGCCTGAAGGTTTCTTGTGGACTGTGTCAGTTTCTATCTAAGCAGTTTACCCAGAATTGCAAGTAGTCGCTAGCAGGAAAAAGCTGGAGATAGAACAATGTGATTCACTGCAAGAAAAAAGAAAATCACCTTTCAACTCCCTCCAAGCCAAGAATCACAAAGTTAAATCTCCTTAAGAATACACATCCGGTGAGATTTACCTGGGTTTTCCTACTCCTCCAACAAGGGAAGCACCTGAGGGGGGTTAGTGATGGGAGAAGCAGAGGAAGAACACATACCCTCCCTGTCTTACTTCAGGCACCACAAGCCTAAAGCTTTCCCCAACAAGAGAAGGGGAGCAAATTGACTTCCATATGGAACTGGAAATTTTCTTACATGGAAATAGATGTTTTTGCTACCAAGTTAAATTGTTTTCAGGATTACTTTCGGGATTAAAGAAATCACAGGATTTCAAACAAGCATAAAGGGGGGGAAAGTAGCCTTATAGAGTGTTTTGATGTCATGACGGAAAACAATAAAATTGTTTTTTTAATATAAATTTATTTATTTTAGTTGGAGGTTAATTACTTTACAATATTGTATTGGTTTTGCCATACATCAGCATGAATCCGCCACAGGTATACACGTGTTCTCCATCCTGAACCCCCTTCCCTCCTCCCTCCCCGTACCATCTCTCTGGGTTGTCTCAGTGCACCAGCCCCAAGCATCCAGTGTCATGCATCGAACCTGGGCTGGGAATCTGTTTCATATATGATATTATACATGTTTCAATGCCATTCTCCCAAGTCATCCCACCCTCGCCCTCTCCCACAGAGTCAAAAAGACTGTTCTATACATCTGTGTCTCTTTTGCTGTCTCACATACAGGGTTATCGTTACCATCGTTCTAAATTCCATATATATGCGTTAGTATACTGTATTGGTGTTTTTCTTTCTGACTTACTTCACTCTGTATAATAGGCTCCAGTTTCATCCACCTCATTAGAACTGATTCACATGCATTCTTTTTAATGGCTTAGTAATACTCCCTTGTGTATATGTACCACAGCTTTCTTATCCATTCATCTGCTGATGGGCATCTAGGTTGGTTCCATGTCCTGCTATTGTAAACAGTGCTGCGATGAACAAGAACCCTCTTACTTTTTTTTTTTTTTTTAATGTGTTGCACTATAGTCCCAATTCTTTCATTTTATTCTAATAATGAACCTACAATGGTATATTAAATATTGGTATCTGAGGAGAATTCTTCCTAGTCTTTCGAATGATTAAGAAATATGCATGATGTTACCACCAGCTTCAGTGAAATTCTTTATCTGGAGGATAATGTGTCAGAGATTATACTTCAAGGAATAATAACATAAATATAATTCATATATAGTTATGAAACTTAAGCAAGAAGATTTGGCAAGTTTCCATTTAGTAGGATATATTATCCAAGCTTTCTTGGAGAATGGGCCTTTTTTTCCCCTTTAACAAGGAAGAAAAACAATATCAGCTTGATGAGAATGGCATAGTAGCAAAAATATAGAGTGTATAAAAAGGGAAAATTAGTTTGGAATTAGAACATGGTAGAGAAAGGAATGTCAAAAACAATAACTTGGAAAGATTTTTTAATAAAAAAAATAAATGTTTTTAAATAGAAAGATTTGTATGAAAACTGTTGAAAGTAAAATACTATTTTGGGCCAAAAGTAAAAGAAAAAATGATTTTATAAGGTTATATATTTGCAATTTTCCAAAATGTAGAATATGGATTTTTACAAGCAAAACATATGCAGTATTAATAAATTCTAAATTAACAACTAAATTGTAGAAAATAAAAAGAATTCAAATGTTCTCATATTTACTGTAAACAGATACCAATAAAATGCTGAACCCTATTGAAAAAAGTATGATGAATGAAAGGGAAAATATTGTCTTTGGAACCAAATTATTGGGCATCTATGGAAGGAGAATTGTGAGTCTACAAGTTGTATTTCAGGAAAAAACTTTATAAAACTGGGAACTTAGAGAAGCAAAAATAGTACGTTTCAGGTGATGAGCTATTATCACCTGATATTATATCAGGAGTGACTAAATTTTTACTCTGGAAATTTAAAAAGTAAATGAGAGAAACTATGAACACTCTTTTTTTCTAAAAACAAGAGGACAGGAGAAATCTTCCTTCCCCAAACCCATATGTGTAGCATGTCTCAGTTATATATGGGTGAATGTTGAAAAGGACAAAGAGAACAAAATTTTTGCAAAATGTTATGGAAATCGTTGTGGAGACATGTAAAC
The DNA here is from genome assembly GCF_032405125.1 of Capricornis sumatraensis. Taxonomy (NCBI): domain Eukaryota; kingdom Metazoa; phylum Chordata; class Mammalia; order Artiodactyla; family Bovidae; genus Capricornis; species Capricornis sumatraensis. Next base: position 10,666,852 of record NC_091080.1, on the reverse strand, counting down.
ATACATTTAATACCAGGTGTTGTAGGTGTGAAATACGCTTTATTGGGTAATCATTTACTATTAGAGAAGTGACAGAATGCACATAATTTTCTGAGCTTTTCAACGGTGTCTCCAGCCAGGACAGATGGACTGCATGCACTATGACTGCAGTCCCAGTAGAGGGGGCTCTGGCCTTTATGGATCTACATTTTTGTGAATACAGCAGACAGGAGCACCTATCTGGTCTGAGAAGTGGACTTTTTATTTAATTAATTTATTTTACTATTTTGGAGAAGGCAATGGCACCCCACTCCAGCACTCTTGCCTGGAAAATCCCATGGATGGAGGAGCCTGGTAGGCTACAGTCCATGGGATCGTGAAAAGTCGGACATGACTGAGCGACTTCACTTTCACTTTTCACTTTCATGCATTGGAGAAGGAAATGGCAATCCACTCCAGTGTTCTTGCCTGGAGAATCCCAGGGACAGGGGAGCTTGGTGGGCTGCCGTCTATGGGGTCGCACAGAGTTGGACACGACTGAAGCGACTTAGCAGCAGTAGCAGCATTTTACTATTTATATTGTCTTCTTTAATGCATTTCCATTTTTCTTCCTTTAAACAGCAACTGTATTACATTATTTTTACCATGAAAATAGAGCACATAATTTTATAGATAAGGATAAAGAAGCTCAGGGAATCTAAATGACTGGAATTTAGAAAGATGGTAACAATAACCCTATATGCGAGAGAGCAAAAGAGACACAGATGTATAGAACAGTCTTTTGGACTCTGTGGGAGAGGGCGAGGGTGGGATGACTTGGGAGAATGGCATTGAAACATGTATAATATCATATATGAAATGAGTCACCAGCTCAGGTTTGATGCATGATACTGGATGCTTGGGGCTGGTGCACTGACACAATCTGGAGGGATGGTATGGGGAGGGAAGTGGGAGGGGGGTTCAGGATGAGGAACACGTGTATACCTGTGGCGGATTCATGTTGATGTATGGCAAAACCAATACAATATTGTAATTAACCTCCAACTAAAATAAATAAATTTATATTAAAAAAGATAAATACTTCTGGTTCAAGTTAGAGTCATCAGCTTTTTAAAGATAAAATTTTCTACTCTGCGTCTTGCTTTCATTCACTTCAATTTTGTCCTAAATTTAGAGTAAACAACCACAGCTGTCCTTAGTTGTTTAGAAATTCGAGACCGAACATATTCTTGCTAATTTTGCTGCTGCTGCTTCTTCTAAGTCACTTCAGTCCTGTTCGACTCTGTGTGACCCCATAGACGGCAGCCCATCAGGCTCCACTGTCCCTGGGATTCTCCAGGCAAGAACACTGGAGTGGTTTGCCATTTCCTTCTCCAGTTCATGAAAATGAAAAGTGCAACTGAAGTCGCTTAGTCGTGTTCGACTCTTAATGGCCCCATGGACTGCAGCCTACCAGGCTCCTTTGTCCATAGGATTGGCAATTCAGGATAAGATATTAATACATCATTCGGTAAGCTCTTCAGTGTCTCCTCAGTTTCTGATGTACCCCTCTAACCATTGATTATTGAGAACTTCACTTCTTATTTGGTGAGTCAGAACTTGGAACATTGTATTCTCCTGAATTCATTGCTTTCAACAAATATTTGCCTTCAGGTAGAATATTTGACAATAGATGCTATATGACTCTTTTGCTATTCAGTAATTGACATTTGGTTATATTTCCATTGGCTATGAAGATAAGGCATTTTCAAAATTTTCTTTTTCAATTATTTCTAAGAATAAGTATGTTGATTATAGTTCCACACAATTTATAATCACTATACAGAGAACTACAAGCATCATTCCTGTGTAGTGAATGAAATTTCACACTCTCTGTGGTGGGAGGGGAGGGGGAAGTCAAATGAATGGGGACAGCATGGAATAGGGTAAAGATTCCCAAGGTGGGAGTAAAGAGACTTGGGTTTTAGTCCAAGCCCTCTTATTAGCTAGTTGTATGTCTTTGCGAAAGTCATTTAGAAGTGGACTTTTTAAAAGGGAGAGCTCCAGAGCAAACAATTCTAGTCTTCTACTGATTTAGCTCAGACCTGCTGAGCCAGCTTTCAACAAAGCTGCCTCAAAAAAGAAAGACATGATTTTCCAAATAAAGCAAATATAAGTACAGGATTCAAGTTATGTTTGAAATTCAGATAAAAACTTAATAAGATTTCCATGTAAGTATGACTTTGCAATATTTGGAACACAAATATTAAAAAAAAAAATATGGTATGTTTGCAACTCAGAGTTAAATGATTTGTTTATATTTCATTTGGCAATCCTTGCCAGATTGTCTCTCTACACAATGGTGGGAATAATCACAGGAGACAGCCTGTTCCACAGGCTAGGATATATGTCTCAAAACAACGTGAACACAATCTCTTTTGCTACAGCATTTGTTTTTTTCTTTTCTTATGTTGTTCTGAAATCAATCTATCATGCATCTCAGGGTTCCCAATCCAGAGTCAAAAGTAGTGCTTCAGAACATATTGTTCAAATTTTGAGAGCTTTGAGTTTTCATCTGCATATGTTTTCATAGAAAAATTGTTTCACATCCCTCAAGCTTCATTTTCTCATCTGTAAAGTAGGTTTGTAAAATAGCTGACACAGATGCTGTTAAAATATAATAAAATGAAAATAAGATATGTGGCACTTGTGAACAGTCACTAAATGAAAAATTTTTCAACATGATATATCCTAAAAATATATTTTCCTAGTTTATAAAAACTAGGGGATACTTAAAGCCTAAAATATGTACACTTAAAAACTCATGCAAGGTAATATTTCAAAAGCTCAGTGGAATAAACTGAAAATGTGGTTCCTTGAAATTGAGCATATTTCATGGAGAAGAGGTTCATAATGGAATACCAAAAACAAAAAGATTCCATGTCTCCATACTTAAATATTAGGAAAAATATTAAAATATTATGGTCTTTTGGAATACATCTTTTATTTGTTCTTGTTCAGTCGCTCAGTCATGTCTGACTCTTTGAGACTCAATGGACTGCAGCATGCCAGGTTTCCCTGTCCATCACCAACTCCCATGTTTACTCAGTCAATGATGCCATCCAACCATCTCATCCACTGCTATACACTCTTTGCATGCCCTCAATCTTTCCCAGCATCCAAGACTTTTCCAGTGAGTTGGCTCTTCTTATCAGGTGGCCTAAGTATTAAGTTTCAGCTACAGCATCAGTCCTTCCAATGAATATTCAGGGTTGATTTCCTTTAGGATTGACTGGTATGATTTCCTTGCTGCCAAGGGACTCTCAAGAATCTTCTCCAGCACATTTCAGAAGCATCAGTTCTTCGGCACTGAGCCTTCTTTATGGTCCAACTCTCATATTACATACACGATTACAGGAAAAAACATAGTTTTGACTATATGGACCTGTGTCGACAAAGTGATGGCTCTGCTTTTTAATGTGCTGTCTAGATTTGTTTTAAGTTTTATTCCAAGGAGCAAATATATTTTAATTTCATGACTACAGTCACCATCTTAGCACAGCACTACAGAACAGAGAAAATACCAGATTGTCCTTTTAAATTTTTATATAGAATCACTCAACAATTAATACAGCTTAAATGAAAAAGTTAAAGTCATTCCTCCTCTTGTCACTGTTTTCCCCACTTCCAGCCTTAATAATCACTCTGGATAGATTTTGATAAACATTTATCTCAATCAAATTTTGTGAATGTAGCTTTAAAGATCCTACATTATATTATTATTTGAGCAGTTTCCTCTCATGAGGCACATTCTAAAATGTGGATATTGAGTTTTCAGGCATGGCATTGAAATTTGTTAAGATTTAAATAAATGTTTTCATTTTTATAACAGTAGTCGCTTCCCCACGAAAGTATGTAGGCATTTGGGGATTCTAGCTGCCGCAGTTCATAAACTACTCAAGTGCTGTGGCCATCTTCTGAATTACAGTGTATAGTCACGTGTTGATCATCTATTATCCCATATATCATAACCATCCATTTTTATGCTTTGAGTCCATAATTGAAATAATATGTTGGTATTATATTATTAGAAATATGCATCTATAAGTTATTCCTTCTTGCAGAGTTTAGAGATAATTTATTAGTATACTCTCGATAAATTGATGGAATTCATAAATATAGCTTACATAAATATCACTTTTAAAACTATGAATTTTTTTTAGTACAGCTTCTCCAACTCATTTTTACCATCTAATTTTGAGGAAATGTCTTTTTTTCAAGGACTGAACAACTGAGCTGTGAAATTAGATGTTGTTGACTATATATATATCAGATGTAAGTAGAATGGGAAGGGGACGAAGTAAAAGTAACTTTTCTTTGCAACTTCAATGAGCCAAGTTCCTGTGCAATGCTTAGCAGAAAGCAATAAATTAAAATGAGTTGAAGGAAGTACCTTTTATGCAGCTCATAATTAACCCTTGGAACCCTGCCATAGTATTTTATGAAGGCAAATAACTTACCAAGATTCAATAAGAAATTGGATACTATGTCTGAACCAGAATGTCCCTTGCAGTTAATCTGCCTCTAGTGAAGATTATAGAAGTTATCAATAGTTATGCTTATATTTTAAATGATCACAAACTAAAGGCAGAGTAATAATGTTCTTTGCAATATATCATCCAAACTGAGCTAAGTATTTTGGAGGTTAGATAGATTGTGGTATCATCAAGTATTTAGTTCTTGAAAATTTATTCTTCAAAATTTATGATCATGTTATAAAATATTCAAGTTTAAGTATTATGTATATATTTTTTCTTTATAGAGAGAAATCTAATATTGTTATTTTACCCTCTCCTTACTCTTACATTCACTCATATTTTTATTCCAATGGCATTATTTTCACTGTGCCTTTCAACAGTGGAGTGAAGACAATAAATGTGTGTGTGTGTGTGTGTGTGTGTTAAGTCTTTTCAGTTGTGCCCAACCCTTTGAGATCCCACAGACTGTAGCTCACTAGGCTCCTCTGTCCGTGGAATTTTCCAGCAAGAATACTGAGGAAATTGCCATGCCCTCCTCCAGGGGATCTTCCAGACCCAGGGATTGAACAGAAGTCTCTTATGTCTCCTGCTAATGCAGGCAGATTCTTTACCACTAGCGCCACTGGGGCAGTCTCAAAGATAATAAATAGAGTGGATTAAAAGATTCCCTGAATTGCTGTCAGTGTTGAGTAGGGTGTTCACCACAACATCATTTCAGATATTAAGTTAGATAGTGGACAGGAGATGTTTTACTTGGCCAGGTAGGTCTGTTATGGTGGACATTTACATGCTATCTTTTCTCAAGAGATTCAACTGCTGTGGGAGAATGAGCTATGAAAGAGCTCTACAGTATAGAGAATATCATGATTTTTAAAGACTATATGTAATAAACACTTACAAGGATTTAAAGTTAAATATTTTTTGATAAAGATATGTCAAAAATCTGAGCATTTTCTATTATCCAAAGACAAAAAAGAAAGCTCGGACTGACTGGCTTTTTTTTTTTTTTTTTCCTGCCAACCCAGATCTCTCCTAGTGGTATTGGCTCTTGTTTTCAGAAATTTTCTGCTTATTTCAGCATGTGACTTGCTGTGTGGTTTTACTTATGACAAGAAAGGGAAGGTGATGGTTCAGGAAAACTCAAAACATAGCACAGAATTTCCAGTGAGAAAATGTCAGTTTGTATCACTTAAATACATGTCTCCAATTTGGAAACAGTTCCACCTGGATCACTTTGGACATTGTTTTCCTCTTAAGAAAAATATCTTATTTTTAATTATTATAAAGATTATCATTGCTTATCCTCCTTAATGGAATTAACTGTAATAAAGCAAGAATTTTTGTTAGAATAAATTTGGTTTCAAAGTGCAAACAAATTATATCAACAGAAGTTTTCAAAAATTAGTATATGGAAGAGCAGTTTTTGCTGAAATTAGGCTGCATTTTTTTCTGTTATGTTTGTCTGAAGTGTTCTACATGTAGAATATAGCATAAAAGACTCCTATGTATAAAGTAATAGCTTCCTTCTATCAAGTCTTCCAACTTTGAATATTTTATAGAACTATCCTCACTGGTTCTACTTTGGCTGGAATTTGGCTGGAATAGCCAAAGTTACCAAAACAAACTTGGGTGTGCTCACCTGATGTACAGCAAAGCCAATCTATTGATACCAGTTTGCAGAGAAGGAAAATACAGCATTTATTGCAGGGCACCAAGCAAGGAAAATCATCAGCTCATGTTCAAAAGACCTAAACTCCCTGATGGCTTTTAGGGGAGGATCTTTTCTACACTTTTTGTTTATTTTTGTTGTTTTTTAATTTATTTTAATTTGGAGATTATTACTTAACAATATTGTGATGGTTCTTGCCATACATCAATATGAATCAGTCATAGGCAAACATATGTTCCCTCCACACTGAACTCCCTCCCACATCCCTCCCTGCCACATCCCTCCAGGTTGTCACAGAGCACCAGCTTTGGATGCCCTGCATCACATATCAAATTCCAACTGGTTATCTATTAAAAAAAAATAAAATATTAAAAAAAAGTTTTACATATAATCAAGTATATATAATCAAGTATCTATGGTTCCTCCCCATTCCAAGTAGTAAAGAATCCAAGATTCATTGCAAAACATGTGCAACTAGGCCCCAATTTAAAGATAGTGCAGATCTTGTGGTCCAGCTTCAGGATTTGTGCTATTTTCCATTCTCCATGCTGAACATTCCTTCATCAGCATCTGATTCAGCTTCATAGTCTCTGCAGCAAGCCTACGGATCCTATTGGAAAACTTCTCCATGGCCATGTGGACTTTCTTGTGCAGTCATCAGATTAATTTTTCATCCAGGTGCAACTTCTCCAGAGCTGAACTGCCTTGGCGAACAGTGCAAGCACCATCTTGCTGTGGTCTTTGACCTGGGGTGAGGTGGTGAGGAAACAGCAGGCTTCCAGAGCCCTGATCTAGCAGTGCTGTGGAAAGAGGCACCCATGATGATCATCTTATAGTGGAGCTTCTTGTAATAGTTGCAGATCTTATTGACACTCTTCACTAGTGAGTCCTCCAGGGGTTCCTACAACTTCTTGTATGTGTTGGCCATGAGCTGGTCGAGAATACAACCCAGGAACGGGGACACGAGTTCACCTGTCTCTGCATAGGCCATCACCTGGGCAAAGGATAGGAGTAGGATTATACTGTAGTGCATACCATGCTCCTCCTCTAGCTTCTTTCCCGACTGAATTCCTTTTCAGGTGGATGACAGCTTTATAAGAATCCAGTCCTTGCTGATCCTGACTTCCTTGTATCTCTTGATGAGGCTCTGGGCAGGGCCAACATGGCATTCTTATTGAAAGAGAGCCTTGCATCCACTTCCATGGAGTCCCAGCCTGGAATTTTCTTCAATATTTCTGCTCCAAATAGCAAACGAAGTTTATCAAGAGCATTTGTAATTTGTTCCTCTTGTGACCCACCCAGGCTCCTGCATGGGGTATGGCATCCTCCACCAGCTCCTGATAGGTGGGTGTCCGTTCCATGGCCAGGATCAAGGATGCATTGGTGGTGGCATTCTGAGGCTTGTACTAGTCAATAGTGTGGAAATTGCCTGTGTTGGCCTCCACTGCAATCAAGTGTTTGAGCTGGTCCAGCACACTCGCCATCCTCTGCAGCTTCACCTGGAAATAGGACTTGGTGAGAGTCTGTGGGAGGGGGCATCCTACTCCCTACCCTCATAGGCCCTACCTCCTTCCTTTGTTTTAGAGATACCTGGTAACTGGTTGACTTCATAATAGACCTTTTGATCACTTGCTTTTCCCGTCTGGCACTTAACTACTCTTATGCATTCAATTACCAATAAGCAATGGAACCTGTGAAACCTTAGGCCCCAACCTCGACCAAATAAAATCAGAAGCCCAGACCTGCTTCCCCACCTCCCTAAACATCCATCTCCCCAACTTTCTAACCTCCCCATCTCACTACTCTTTCCCACTTCACTCTGAGGTACCAGTTGTACCCTCCAGGAAGTGTGTGTAATAAACTTTGTTTTTCAAAGCTTCCTTATGGTTATGATTAAGGGCACCTTGCAATCATAATAAAAATCACAAGGGCTAGTCCAGCCACAGCATGAATTTTGAAAAGAGAGTTATCTATGGGAAGACTATTGGGCTCAGATGAATGCTCCCACGTTTTTCTAGCCATAGCATCACTGTTGATAAGCACAAAACAATAACATTTTTCTTATAAATCTTTCTTATGGAGAATACTTGATAAAGGAAGAGCAGGAGGACAGGGAATGAAAGAAAGCTTGACTATTGGGGGAAGAGATGTTGCCAGCATAAAACAAAGGATTTTCCTCACCATCCTATAAGGTTAAAGTCACTAGCCCCTTCAGTCGATGACTGACAATGCACCCTGGAAGGGTTTTGGAGGAAAACTGGACGAGGCGTTCTATGCTTTGGAAAAACAAGCTTCTTACCAAGTTTGATGTCTATTTTAGGAAGACTTTTAATAAATGCAGATTCTTATAACTTCACATATGCAGAAAAGCATCAAAATCATTAACTGAGATATCTGTTATTTGTGACTAGCAGTAATATTTTACCAAAATGTGTGATTGACTGCACATATTCCCTAGCCAAAAATCATATATATATATATATATATATATATATCCTTCCCTCCCTACCTATTTGGGGCAGTTCTTCAGAGCTATCTGAGAAGCTGTTTTCCAGGCTGTAGTCTGCAGTAAGACCCTGATTAAAATTTAAACTCACAGGTCTTACAGTATGTGTTTATTTTTCAGTTGACATGAGATATTTTATATTCATAAGTATTTGTACATTTAAGTTTTATAAAAACTCTGTTGAAAGTTAGACTCATTTACTTTATCCATAAAATTGAGATACTGAGGTGCATATTAAGTAACAGGAAGGAGTTTTCTGATGTACACAGAGAATTTTTTTTTTTCTTTATTAAGGTCTATAGAGGTTGTCCTGATGGTTCAGAGTACAGTCTATGGTGTTGTATTCACTGGGCTTATTGCATCCCAGTTTGGCCCATCACCAGATAACATGATCTTGGACAAAATACTTAATGTTTTTAAGTTAAGTATTTTTCTGCTTGGTAGAAACTGCCTCATTCTTCATGATGATTGCTAAGAGATAAATGAGATAGTATATGTAAGGTGGTGAGTGTACTTCCTGGTACATCAAATATTATATTATTACCAAGCTTAGTTATGATCATTTAAATTTGAAAGTGATTCAAATATATCACTGCTCAAATATACTGTTCTTCTAATCCCATGCCTTAAATCCTATTAAATTTATTACCAGAGCTAGAAGTCAACCCAGAGCTTTCACTTTCATTTTTCTTTTATTTCTGCTTTTATAGATTACAGTATAAAAATATTTCAAAACAAATCAATTAAAAAAATTATGAAGCCTACTGCTGTCAATATTCAGTAAATAATATTTCATTTGAGTATTTTTAGGAATTTTATAATTCATTGGGTAAAATTGCTTATATCCCATTTCTACAAAGATACTACACTTCTTCCATCATTTATTTTCTAAAACAAGACACCTATCAAGAGGCGGCTTGTGTGGATCTTTTTCATTTATGATTTTAAATATTCATCATCAGTTTGGTTCAGTTCAGTTGCTCAGTCATGTAGGACTCTTTGTGATCCCATGAACCACAGCACACCAGGCCTCCCTGTCCATCATCAACTCCAGGAGTCCACCCAAACCCATATCCATTGAGTCAGTGATGCCATCCAACCATCTCATACTCTGTCATCCCCTTCTCCTCCTGACATCAATCTTTCCCAGCATCAGGGTATTTTCAAATAAGTCAGCCCTTTGCACCAGATGGCCAAGGTATTGGAGTTTTAGCTTCAACATCAGTCCTTCCAATGAACACCCAGTGCTGACTCCTTTAGGATGGACTGGTTGCATCTCCTTGCAGTCCAAGGGACTCTCAAGAGTCTTCTCCAACACCACAGTTCAAAAAGCATCAATTCTTCGGCTCTCATCTTTCTTTATAGTCCAGCTCTCACATCCATACATGACCACTGGAAAAACCATAGCCTTGACTAGACGGACTTTTGTTGGCAAAGTAACGTCTCTGCTTTTGAATATGCTGTCTAGGTTGGTAATAACTTTCCTTCCAAAGAGTAAGTGTCTTTTAATATCATGGCTGCAATCACCATCTGCAGTGATTTTGGAGCTCAAAAAGAAAATGAACTCAGCCACTGTTTCCACTGTTTCCCCATCTATTTGCCATGAAGTGATGAGACTGGATGCCATGATCTTAGTTTTATGAATTACCGGAGTCCAGCCCTGGTGGATCCAGGGTGATTCGAAGGTGGGGACGGAGTCAGCATTCTTGGAAATAACTTATTTAATTACAGATAGAGAGGGATTAGAAAATTAGCAGAGAAAAAGAGGATGAATAACTTGGTTTACATGGAATACCAATCACCACCTAAGTAGGCTGCAGGCGTCTTCCCATTCTCCTGAAGGAAAGGAGGCACTGAGCCACCGCCCCCCTCCCTCCCCCCCCCCCCCGCCCCGGTCAGATCTTAGAAGCCCAGGCAAAATTAGCAGGCTTGGTGGGTACCCATGCACGAAATGAGAATTCAGCCAGAAAAATGGGGAGCAAGAAAGAATGACATGGGGGAATCAGTCTTTACGAGAACTGATCCCAATTTCTTTATTTTTAAGTTTGCTTATATACCTTTTGTTATACATAGGGATGAATATAGAGTCATGCGGGGGTCAGTAGTCCTGACCTTTATCAAAATCAGGTGCTTTACATAAAAAAAAAAAAAGATCTTAGGGGTTTTACATCATCTTCTGGCCATGAGGCCTACTGACATTTTACAACCCTTTCTTTCTGATAACCAAAAAACTTATTTTTTTCCAAGGGTGTTTTTTCTTAAACCAGGCACCACCCTCCAAATAAAGTTTCATTCCTATAGGGTGAAGTGTAGTGAGTTGCAATCAAGAAAGGAATTTATTTAACCCAAGGTTAACATGATTAATCTTAAAGGTTAATACTTATTTCTCCTATATGCTAGTTATATTCATTATAAGGGCAGGGAATATGGAGATTTAGCAGCAAACATCAGCCCAACAAGTGAAAACCCTTCACCAATGTTCCCCTTAAGATCTATTTAGTCTTAAGATAGTGATAAAGTTACATTTTTACATTGCAAGGACACAGTGATTTATAACAAAGTACAATGATCTATTACAAAAGAGAAAAGTCATTAACTCAAAAAGTCTAGTGTTGTTAACCTTAAAAACTACTATATTTCCTTTTCTATATTCCAAATACATTGATTAATATATTCCCAGGTGCCTAAGGATATGGAGGCCTGGTGGCAATCATTGACTCAACAATGAGAAAAGCCCTATGCTAATTAAGACTCTCAAAATACTCCAAAACTCTCTGCTGTTTATGGTTGAGAGGTAGTAAACAATCATGTGTGTAGTGGCAGGCGTATGGATAATCCTGTCACACAAGCTAGTTTGCCAGCAGAGAGGTTTGACCTGAGACACCCTTGTCCCACCCAGGGCAGGGAATTAGCAGCAATTATTGGCACAACAAATGAAAAATCCTTCACCAATATAATTCCTAACCAACCCACTCTACTAATAATTTCTAACTCCCCAAAAGACTTGCCTTTAGTAAGTCTAAAACATCTGGTGCCTCTCAGGTTGGGAGGCTGTAAACAATCACATGTGGCCTGACAAACCTATACAGGCGAGCTAGATAACCTTCAGAGGAGTTCGTAATTTGAAACACTCTTGTCACACCCAGGAATTTTTATTGACTTGGATCTGCACGTTTACTCCTTCTCTGAGAGAACCAGTAGGGAACAGCCCCACATAAAGTCAGAGGTGTAGGCAAGAGCATGAAACAGTAAAGTAGATAGACTCTGGTTTTGGGGGTAGATGCTCGGGAACGGGGGGTTTCCTGAGGCTTGATCATGCCTTTGGGTATGCCAAGCCTCCTTCCTCATGACATTTGCCATGGGTGGAGTTCCTCATGCTGGCTCCCAGCACTGAATGTTGAGCTTTAAGCCAACTTTTCCATTCTCCTCTTTCACTTTCATCAAGAGGATCTTTAATTCTTCTTCACTTTCTACCATAAGTGTGGTGTCATCTGCATATCTGAGGTTATTGATATTTCTCCCAGCAACCTTGATTCTGGCTTGTGCTTCTTCCAGCCCAGTGTTTCTCATGATGTACTCTGCATATAAGTTAAATAAGCAGGGTGACAATATACATCCTTGACATACTCCTTTTCCTATTTGGAACCAGTCTCTTGTTCCATGTCCAGCTCTATTTGTTGCTTCCTGATCTGAATACAGATTTCTCAAGAGGCAGGTCAGGTGGTCTGGTATTCCCATCTCTTTCAGAATTTTCCACAGTTTATTGTGATCCACACAGTCAAAGTCGTTGGCATAGTCAATAAACCAAAAATAGATGATTTTCTGGAATTTTCTTCCTTTTTCTAAAACCAGCTTAAACATCTGGAAGTTCACAGTCCCTGTGTTGCTGTAAGCTTCGCTTGGAGAATTTTGAGCTTTTCTTTACTAGTATGTGAGATAAGTGCACTTGTTTGGTAGTTTGAGCATTCTTTGGCATTGCCTTTCTTTGAGATTGGAATGAAAACTTACCTTTTTCAGTCCTGTGCCCATTGCTGAGTTTTCCATTGCTTACCTATTGAGTGCAGCACTTTCACAACATCATCTTTTAGGATTTGAAATAGCTCAACTGGAATTCCATCACCTCTACTAGCTTTGATCACAGTGATGCTTCCTCTGGCCCACTTGACTTCACATTCCAGGATGTCTGGATCTAGGTTAGTGATCACACCATTGTGATTTTCTGGGCTAAGATCTTTTTTTGTACAGTTCTTCTGTGTATTCTTGCCACCTCTTCTTAATATCTTCTGTTTCTGTTAGGTCCATATCACTTCTATACTTTATTGAGCCCATCTTTTCATGACATGTTTCCTTGGTATCTCTAATTTTTTTTTTTTTTAAGAGATTTCTAGTCTTTCCCTTTCTATTGTTTTCCTCTATTTCTTTACATTGATCTCTGAGGAAGGGTTTCTTATATCTCCTTGTTATTCTTTGGAATTCTGCATTCAGATGCTTATATTTTTCCAATTCTCCTTTGCTTTTCGCTTCTCTTCTTTTCACAGCTATTTGTAAGACTTCCTCAGACAGCCAATTTGCTGTTTTACATTTCATTTTCTTGGGGTTGTCTTAATTCCTGTTACCTGTACAATGTCACGAACCTCTGACCATAGTTCATCAGGCTCTCTATCTATCAAATCTAGTCCCTTAAATCTATTTCTCATTTCCACTGTATAGTCATAAGGAATTTGCTGTAGGTCATACCTGAATGGTCTAGTCACTTTCCCCACTTTCTTCAATTTAAGTCTGAATTTGGCAATAAGGAGTTCATGATCTGAGGCACAGTCAGCTCCCAGTCTTTTTTTTTTTTTTTTCTGTCTGTACAGAGCTTCTCCATCTTTGGCTACAAAGAATATAATCAATCTGATTTCAGTGTTGGCCATCTGGTGATGTCCATGTGTAAAGTCTTCTCTTCTGTTTTTTGAAAAGTGTGTTTGCTATGATCAGGGCGTTCTCTTGGGAAAACTCTATTAGCTTTTGCCCTGCTTCATTCTGTACTCCAAGGCCAAATTTTCCTGTTACTCCAGGTGTTTCTTGACTTCCTACTTTTGCATTCCAGTCCTCTATAATGAAAAGGACATCTTTTTTGGGGGTGTTAGTTCTAAATGGTCTTGTAGGTCTTCAAAAAATCATTCATCTTTGCCTTCTTCAGCGTTACTGGTCTGGCAGAGACTTGGATTACCGTGATATTGAATGGCTTGCCTTGGAAATGAACAGAGATCATTCTGTCATTTGAGATTGCTTCCAGTACTGCAGGTGTTATTAGGCATTCATATTTCTACCAGGATGAATATATAGTCGATTTTATTCTTTCATTTCATATTTTCTCTGTGAGAGGTGAAATTAAACTTCTTATGATATGTTTTTGATTATTTTAGCTTCCTCTTTTGAGAATTGCCTTAATACGTATTGTTCCTTTTACTAACTGGGTGGCTTTTGGTTTGCATGTTATTTATAGGAGTTATTTATGCTATCTATTAGTTCTGGTTATCATTTAATTATTATATTATCTATTAATTCCATCAATAATACTAATTCTATCAGTAAAGTTAGAATTATATACATCCATTTGTGATTCACTCTGAATTCATTTTTACACATTGTATAAGTTTCTTCTCCATTTTTCTTTGGATCTTCAGTTGGTGCTCCAAGAAAAGTAGGCTTTTCATTTCCCTAAACACCCATGCTCTTTCATTCCTGTCCATGCTTATTTCATTGCCTGAACCTTTCTTTATTTTTCACTGTGCAAACAGTTAACCACCCCCTCCACTGTGCTTTATTGGCATTGATACTAGTATTGTTATAGCACCTGTCACTCAAGGTGTGCTATGTTTCTGTATTTCCACTTACCTTACAAAGTGTATGAATGACTACTGAGGGGACCGTGTTCCTCATTTTTTAAAGTACTTTCTCCAACTTACCTGCTCTCACTTAACCCACCATTCAATGCAGCAGTTTTCAATGACGGTATCATAACTTTCAGGTAAATGTGCTTGCTAAGTAACTTCAGACATGTCCTACTCTTTCTTACCCTATGGACTGTACCCATCAGGCTCCTGTGTCCATGGGATTTTCCAGGCAAGAATACTGGAGTGGATTTTCACATCATCCTCCATGGGATCTTCCTGGCCCAGAGGTCAAACAAGCATCTTGTGTAGCTCCTCTACTAGAGGCAAATTATTTACTGCTGAGCCACTGAGGAAGCCTTAGGTAAAGGTAACAGAGATAAATAGAAATCATTTTGGAAACGTGTCACAACAAAGGAACTTTTAGCCTAAAGTCAGAAATTCTGTTTTGAATGGTAGTGATCTGTGGTTATCACAATTCACCATTTCTTTATCAAGAAATCAATCAAAACTCTTAATTAAGTTAAGGAAAAAATTAACTAGAAGGAAAATTAAGAAATCCCCCTTCATTTGTAGCATTGCTGTAAAAATAATCTATTATTCTAATTACTTCAAGAATAAGCAACAAAAATTATCATTTGACTATCAATAAAGATTTACTCTTACATATAGGAAGGATATATAACAAAATCCTATTGCATAGTTGTTGCTGTTGTTTAGTCACCCAGTCGTGTCTGACTCTCTGCAACTCTAAGGTCTGTAACATGCCCGGCCTCGCAGTTCCTCACCATCTACCAAAGTTTGCCCAAGTTCATGTCCATTCCATCAGTGATGCCATCCAGCCATTTCATCCTCTGATGCCCTCTTCTCCTGTCTTTAATCTTTCCCATTATCAAGGGCTTTTCCAATGAGTTGGCTGTTCACATCAAGTGACCAAAATACTAGAACTTCAGCTTAAGCATCAGTCCTTGCAATGGGTATTCAAGATCTATTTCCTTTAAGACTGACTGGTTTAATCTCCTTGCTGCCCAAGTGACTTTCAGGAGTCTTCAGCACCACAAATTGAAGGCATTAATTATTTTGCGACCTGCCTTCTTTATGGTTCATCTCTCAAAACCATACATGACCAATGGGAAGACCATAACCTTGACTATATGGACCTTTGTTGGCAGAGTTACATCTCTACTTTTCAACACACTGTCTAGGTTTGTAATAAGTTTACTGCCGAGAAGCAATCATCTTCTGATTTCATGGCTGCAGTCACCATTTGCAGTGATTTTGGAGTCCAAGAAGGGGATATGTGCCACTATTTCCACTTTCTCCCCTACTTTTTGCCAGGAAGTAATGGGACCAGAAGCCATGATCTTAGTTTTTCATATATATATATATATATTTATATTTAGTTTTAAGCTAGCTCTTTCACTTTTCTCCTTCACCTTCATCAAGAATACCTTTTAGTTCCTCTTCTCTTTCTGCCATTACAGTGGCATTATCCACATATCTGAGGTTGTTGATGTTTCTACTGTCTATCTTGATTCCCACTTATAATTCATCCAGCCTGGCATTTCTCATAATGTGCTCAGCATATAAGTTAACCAAACCTATTATACAGAGTGAAGTAAGCCAGAAAGAAAAACACCAATACAGTATACTAATACATATATATGGAATTTAGAAAGATGCTAATGATAACCCTGTATGCGAGACAGCAAAAAAGACACAGATGTATAAAACAGTCTTTTGAACTTTGTGGGAGAGGGAGAGGGTGGGATGTTTGGGGAGAATGGCATTGAAACGTGTATAATATCATATAAGAAACGAATCGCCAGTTTAGGTTTGATGCAGGATACAAGATGCTGGGGGCTAGTGTACTGGGATGACCCAGAGAGATGGTATGGGGAGGGAGGTGGGAGGGGGGTTCAGGATTGGGAACACGTGTACATCCATGGTGGATTCATATTGATGTATGGCAAAATCAATACAGTATTGTAAAGTAAAATAAAGTAAAAAAAAAAAAAAATGTTAATCAAGCAGAGTGAGAGCAGACAGCTCTGTTATACTCCCTTTTCAACCTTGAATCAATCAGTTTTTCCATACAAGTTTCTAAAAGATGCTTCTTGACCCACATACAGGTTTCTCAGGAGACAGGTAAGATGGTCTCGTATTCCCATCTGTTCAAGAGATTTCCACAGTTTGTTATGATCCACACAGTCAAAGGCTTCATTGTAGTCAATGAAATAGAGGTAGATGTTTTTTCTGGAATCCCCTTGCTTTCTCTATGATCCAGAGAATGTTGACAATTTGCTCTCTGGTTCCTCTGCTTTTTCTAAACACAGCTTGGACATCTGGTAGTTCTCGATTCACACAATGCTGAAGCCCAGCATGCAAGATTTTAAGTATAAGCTTAATAGAATAGGAGATAAGTGAAATTATCTGATGACTAGAACATTCTTTAGTACTACCTTTCTTGGGAATTGGGATGAGGATTGAACTTTTTCCAGTCCTGTGGCCACTGCTGAGTCTTCCAGATTTGCTGACATAGTTAATACAACACCTTAATGGCATCATGCCTTAGAGTTCTCAATAACTCTACCAGAATTCTATTGCATCCACTAGCTTTATAAGCAGCAGAGTTTCCTAAGACCCACTTGACTTCACACTCCAGAATGTCTGGCTGTGGGTGGCTGACAACTCCATCATAATAATCCAGCTCATTAAGATCTGTTTTGTACAGTTCTTCCATGTATTCTTTCCATGTATTCCATCTTTTTCTGATCTCTTTGGCATCTACTAGGTCTCTACCATTTTTGTCCTTTATTGTGCCCAGCTTTTGCTGAAATATTTCCTTGATCTTTCCAATTTTTCTGAAGAGATGTCTATAGTCTTTCCTCTTCTGCTGTTTTCTTCTAGTTTTATGCACTGTTTATTGAAGAAGGCCTTCTTTTCTCTCCTTGGTATTCTTTGAAACTCTGAATTTAGTCGGATGTACCTTTCACTTTTCCCCTTGCTTTTTGCTTCTTTTCTTTCTTCAGCTATTTGTAAAGCCTCCTCAAAAAGCCGCTTTGCCATCCTGCTTTTCATTTTTTGGGGACGGTTTTGTTCACTGCCTCCTGAACAATATTATGGACTTCTGTCAATAGTTCTTCTGATTCCTGTTTACTAGATCTAATCCCTTGAATCTATTTGTTACCTCCACTGCATATTCACAGGGGATTTGATTCAAGTCGTACCTGGCTGGCTTAGTGGTTTTCACTGTTTTCGTTAGTTTAAGCCTGAAATTTACTGTGAGAAGCTGATACTCTGAGCCACAGTCAGCTCCAGGTTTTGTTTTTGCTGACTATAAACAAACTTTCCATCTTTGACTAGAAAGAACATAACCAATTTGATTCAGTTACTCAGACTCACATCCATCACTGACTTGATGGACGTCAGTCTGAGTGAACTCCAGGAGTTGGTGATGGATAGGGAGGCCTGGCGTGCTGTGATTCATGGAGTCGCAAAGAGTCAGACAGGACTGAGCGACTGAACTGAACTGAACTGAACTGAATGACCATTTGGTGATGTCCGTGTATAAAGTCGTCTCTTGTATTGTTGAAAAATGGTGTTAGCTGTAATCAGTGCATTCTCTTGGAAGAATTCAGTTAGCCTTTACCCTGCTTCATTTTGTTTTCCAAGATCAAGCCAAAGTTGCTCAGTCTTATCTGACTCTTTGTGACCTCATGGCCTATAAAGTCATGGAATTCTCCAGGCCAGAATACCGGAGTGGGTAGCCTTTCCCTTCTCCAGGGGATCTTCCCAACCCAGTTCTCCTGCATTGAAGGCAGATTCTTTACCAACCGAAATATCAGGGAAGTCCCTTCAAGGCCAAACTTGCTGTTACTCCAGGTATCTCTGGACTTCTTACTTTTGCATTCCAATCTCCAACGATGAATAGAACATCGTTTTTTGGTGTTAGTTCTAGGACGTCTTCTAGGTCTTCATAGAACTGATCAACTTCAACTTCTTTGAACTGGTGGTAGGAACATAGACTTACATTCCTGTGATGTTGAAAGGCTTGCCTTGGAAATGAACTGAGATTATTCTATCATTTTTGAGCTTGTATCCAAGTACTGCATTTCAGACTCTTTTGTTGCTTTTAAGAGCTAACCATTTCTTCTATGGGATTCTTGCCCACAGTAGCAGATACAATGGTCATCTGTATTAAATTCACCCATTCCCATGCATTTAAGTTCACTGACTTCTAAGATGTCAATGTTTATTCTTACCATCCCTACTTGACCTCATCCAATTTACTTTGATTCATGGACCTAACATTCCAGGTATCTCTGCAATACTGTTCTTTGCAGCATTAGATTTTACTTTCATCATTAGACACATCCACAACTGAGCATTGTTTCTGCTTTGGCCCAGTTGCTTCATTATTTCTTGGACTTTTAGTAGTTGTTCTCCACTCTTCCCCAGTAGCATATTGGATACCTTCTGACCTGGGGGACTCATCTTTCAGTGTCATATCTTTTTGTCCTTTTATACAGTTCATGAGGTTCTCACAGTACTTATACTGGGGTAGTTTGCCATTCCCTCCTCCAGTGGATCATATTTTGTCAAATCTTCACTATGACCCATTCATCTTGGGTGATCCTACAAGGCATAGGTCATATATTGAGGTACACAAGCCCCTTTGCCATGACAAGGCAGTGATCCACGAAGGGGAATGTATATTACAGGAAACTATATTCAATTTCCTGTGATGAACTATAATTAAAATAATATGAAAACATATATATGTATGACTGAGTTACTTTGCTGTGCAGTAGAAACTAAATACATTGTAAGTCACATATACTTCACTAACATTTTTTGAAAGACTACAGCTTGTGGCAAACCTATAATCTTTCATTATAAAATATAATTTTTAACAATATTCAGTGTTTCCTTAAAATGTGAACTCAGACCCTATTTTTATGAGGATGAAAATAGAAGATGAAGTAAAGAAGTGCTTTCATAACCACCAAGTGAGCAAAATATTGTATTACAAATACTAGAGAGGTACATAATAATAACCATTGAAAGTATTTTTAAAAATTTTAAATTGTTTTTTTAAATATAAATGTATTTGTTTTAATTGGAGGTTAATTACTTTACAATATTGTATTGGTTTTGCAATACATCAACATGAATCCTTAACAATAACAAACAGGTATACACATGTTTCCCATCCTGAACCCCCCTCCCTCCTCCCTCCCCGAACCATCCCTCTGGGTCGTCTCAGTGCATCATATAATTCCCAATGAAAAAGAGTGCTGCAACAAGAGTGTCAATTAAATGCACTTTAATTTTCTTTTATAAAATACCAAACAGATTATAGGATAAAACAAGGCAGAAGGTAGCAGTATCACATTTTTTTTCTAGAGTACTTAATTATTAGTTAACTTATTTTAAGCATACTCTTTAGAGTTTTCAATCTAATATGATTTGATTGAACTTGATATTTGATTTTTAAGGCAGCTTCTATAAATCAAGTAGTTAATGAACATCTGATATTGAATGTAGATAGCTTAAGCTACTATATATATTCAGATATTTATGTATTTATTTTTGATGAATTTCAAAAAATTAAATTATTTTTCTATTGATGGGAATGCTTGAAAATAAAATATAAATAATTAATCTCAGGGAGGAAAGCTATGTCAGAGATGGAAAAAGAATGACGACATAAAGTAGCAAGACAATGTACAAATATGTTGGATATATTACGTTCTATAAACTGACAAGAAGTGGTAAAACTCCTGTCTTACCTAAATCGGTTATAAAATACTACAACTCATAGACATATTAAAGGCATTTTAAAATGCAGTTTATTCTTTTTTCTCTTCTTGTGTTAATATACTAAGTGATTTCTTTTTGTCTCCAATAACAACCATTTTCAATTCAAGAGACATCCTGCATAAATTTTTCTCGGAGGTGTGGTCTATGAGTCTGTTTTCCCCAGGGTAGGAGAGTCAATCATCCTGTCTCCTCAAATGAGTCATAACTTAATGGTGCAAAGAATTTTGTGTGCTGGGGTCAACTCAAAGTTGTGGGGCTATAAATTCTTAACAATAAAAAAAAATTATTATGGGATTGTAGCTATACTTAAGAGGATCAACTAGCAGTCAGTGTGGGGTTCCTCTCTGCAAACATCTATGAATGATCTGAGATTTTACTTAGTAGCATGTTAACAAGTTATCCTGTCACAGTTTTGTGGACACCACCAGAAGATGTAAGACTTCTGCATCAGAGAAAGAAGATAGTTTGTTGTCCAAAGCAACAGGCAGCTTACTGCTCACAGCTATAAAAGTCAAAGTATTAGTATTTTTGCACCAATTTCTTAAGTACCATTTCTGACAGTGCTAAGGGAAGAGTGCTGGTTAATATATACACATTTAGTGAGATGCGTGGAACGAAGAGGGCTTTGGACTTTGAATTTTTATGGGCACTAAGCATATCCCTGATAGCTCAGTTGACCAATACAATATTGTAAAGTAATTAGCCTCCAATTAAAATAAATAAATTTGTATTAAAAAGAAAAAGAATCTGCCTGCAATTCAAGAGACCCAGGTTTGATTTCTGGGTCAGAAAAATCTGCTGGAGAAGGGATACCACTCCAGTATGCTTGGGCTTCCCTTGTGGCTCAGCTGGTAAAGAATCTGCCTGCAATGCGGGAGACCTGGGTTCTATCCCTGGGTTGGGAAGATCTCCTGGAGAAGGGAAAGGCTGCTCACTCCAGTATTCTGGCCTGGAGAAGTCCATGGACTAAAGTCCATTGGGTCCCAAAGGGCTGGACACAACTGAGCGACTTTCACTTTTACTTCACTTTCAAGCATATCTGCTGTTTGCTCTATAAGGAAGGACTATGCAACTCTGTCTCTTAAGGTGGTTCACTGTATAAGCATTCTTGAATAAAGGTTAGTCAGTGCCTTGCTCACAGACCTACAGAAATTTGGTAAACCCATAGAAAGTTTCTTATCTTCCAGCACTCATGGACCATGAGTCATTCCATGTTATAAGATCCATGCCTCAGAATTTTATAGTATTAGGATATAACAAGAAAGAAAAATTTAATCTGGAATGTTCTTATGATTTGTATTAATGTTACCATTTTTTCAGTAGAAAATATTTATGTTGTAACATAAATATATATTAAATAAAAACATGTATATTATAAATATATATGTCATAACGTAAAGAATATAAAATGTATTCCATCTACAGGCCTGTCATCAAGATGAAAAATTATTTGTGATATGTTTAGAATATAAAATTCTATACCTCTCAACAAAGATTTTCACATACACAATTTTTAGTCATTCTATGGCTATTCTGCTGTGGCTCAGATGGTAAAAATTCTGCCTGCAATGCAGGAGACCTGGGTTTGATCCCTGGATTGGGAAGGTCCCCTGGATAAGGGAATAGCAAGCCACTTCAGTATTCTTGCCTGAGAAATCCCATGGACAGAGGAGCCTGGTGGGCTATAGTCCCAGATCGCAAAAAGTCAGACAAGCTGCTTGTGCCTAGTTGCTTCAGTCGTGTCCGACTCTTAGTGACCCCATGGACTACAGCACATCAGGCTCTCTCGTCCATGGGATTCTCCAGGCAAGAACATTGGAGTGGGTTGCCATTTCCTTCTCCAATGCATGAAAGTGAAAAGTGAAAGTGAAGTCGCTCTGTCATGTCTGAGTCTTAGTGACCCCATGGGCTGCAGCCTACCAGGCTCCTCCATCCATGGGATTTTCCAGGGAAGAGTACTGGAGAGGCTTCTCTTTGCCATCTCCGGAGTCAGACAAGACGAAGTGACTAATACCTTTGTTTGCTTATGACTATTAAAATTTAAAGATAGTGACAATTAAAGGGCAAATATAACTTCAGTTTCAAAGACTAATCATTGATTAACTTATATCCTATGTTCTAGTATGAGGTTTCTAATATTTAAAGTAAGAAAATGTTCACTGGTGTTTAATGCTAGGTTTTTAAAAAAACACATGTACTTGTTGAAAATTATCTCCACACTCACTTGACATTCTGTTTTACAATATATACATTTATTTTTAAAAGTATATGCATAATTATTTCTTAAATTCTTTTCCCCCTGCATGATGCCATATTTAGACTATTTTCCCCCATTTTCATGAATGATAATGACAATGGCATTAGTAGCAGATACACAAGTGAGTTTGAAAATACATAACCTAACCTTTTCTCTAATGTGATCACCTTGGACTGCCAACCTTCATCATGCAACATAACAGTTCTTCTGATAGTTGACTTCAATCAATCATCTGTGCTTGCCTGATTCAGCAGGGCTGAATTGCTCTGAGCCTTTCTCTCAAAGAGCACTAAATTGGTTGGTAATGTTTGTCATACCCTAGAGGACTTCTGAGGAAATCTCATGAAATTGTGAATAAAACATAGCAACGACGCATGTGAAGTCTAACTTAAATGTATGTTTAAAACTATGCAATAGCCCACAATAAACACAGTGAGTTGAACATTAGAAATTTAGAATGAATGTCCTAGGCATTGAAGTTTGAAAAAGAAAATCTAATGGCATTTTACATGCTACTATGACCATCTGATGTTAGTCTTATTAAACTTATAATGAAATCATGATAAAAATGTTTTCTAATACAGAAAATTAAAGCAAACATAGAAATATTGAATTAAATATACCATTTTATTTATCTTTAACTACTTGGAGAAAATATTTTTAGAAAACTATAGATTTGAAAGTCAAACTATAAAGACTTGAAGGGGATTTATAAAATCACTGTTCAGTTCAGTTCAGTTGCTCAGTCGTGTGCAACTCTTTGTGACCCCATGAACCCAGCAAACCAGGCCTCCCTGTCCATCACCAACTCCTGGAGTTCACCCAAACCCATGTTCATTGAGTCAGTGATGCCATCCAACCATTTCATCCTCTGTCACCCCCTTTTCCTCTTGCCTTCAATCTTTCCCAGCATCAGGGTCTTTTCAAACGAGTCAGCTCTTCGCATCAGGTGGCAAAAGTATTGGAGCTTCAAAATCAGTCCTTCCAGTGAACACTCGGGACTGATCTCCTTTAGGGTGGACTGGTTGGATCTCCTTGCAGTCCAAAGGACTCTCAAGAGTCTTCTCCAACACCACAGTTCAAAAGCAGCAATCCTTTGGCGATCAGCTTTCTTTATAGTCCAACTCTCACATCCATGCATGATCACTGGAAAAACCAGAGCCTTGACTAGACGAACCTTTGTTGGCAAATTAGTGTTTCTGCTTTTAAATATGCTGTCTAGGTTGGTCATTACTTTCCTTCCAAGCAGTAAGTGTCTTTAAATTTCATGCCTGCAATCACCATCAGTAGTGATTTTGGAGCCCAGAAAAATACATTCAGCCACTGTTTCCACTTTTTCCCTATCTATTTCACATGAAGTGATGGGCCAGATGCCATGATCTTCATTTTCTGAATGTTGAGCTTTAAGCCAACTTTTTCACTCTCCTCTTTCACTTTCATCAAGAGGCTTTTGAGTTCCTCTTCACTTTCTGCCATAAGGGTGGTGTCTTCTCCATATCTGAGGTTATTAATATTTGCCCCAGCAACCTTGATTCCAGCTTGTGCTTCTTCCAACCCAGAGTTTCTCATGATGTACTCTACATATAGGTTAAATAAGCAGGGTGACAATATACAGCCTTGATGTACTTCTTTTCCTATTTGGAATGTGAAGTCAAGTGGGCCTTGGAAAGCATCACTATGAACAAAGCTAGTGGAGGTGATGGAATTCCAGTTGAGCTATTTAAAATCCTGAAAGATGATGGTGTGAAAGTGCTGCACTCAATATGCCAGCAAATTTAGAAAACTCAAATGGATGGTGCCACTGGCTGAACTCCATGTACAGGAAAGACATGGGCTGTGCTTCATAGTCAAGATAGGTCCTTATGTTGTGCTCTGCAATCAGTCAGGGCATCAGGCTGTGCCTAATTTGGACAGAGCTGTAGGCTGAGTTTTCCAGTCAGGTAAGTCATTGGCTCTGCCTCAGTGTTGGTCATTGGACCTTGTTGCTCAAAGTTGCTGGCCAAGCTGTCTTATTAAGTGGGGCTTTTCTAGCTGTGCCCCACAGTTGGCTGAATCTGGAGACCTGTGCTCTGCAGTTGGTCTGTGTCACTGGTTGGGCTTTCCTGTTGGGTAGAGCCTCAGACTAGACTCCACAAGTGGACAGGGTCGCAGTTGAGCTCCTTGCCTGGATAAGACTTCAGACTGTGTTCAGGAATTAGCCAGGACCATAGGTGAGCTGTGCTACTGGATAAGGTTGTAGACTGGGCTTTGTGGTTGGGTGCTTCTGTAGGCTGGCTCTAAGGCTGCTTGGGATCATTGTTCAGTTTACCTGGTACCTGTCTAGAGGTTATGTGCTCAACAGTTGGGCAGAGATACTGGCTTAACTCCCTCCCTAGACAGGCCATAGGGATGTTTTCTGTAGCTGCTGGTCATCTAAGGCCCAGTTTCCATCTGAAGTGGGACTGGAGCCTATGCTTAGCAATTGAGTGGCACTGCTAATTTGCTCTCTTGCTTGCGTAAGGCCACAGAGTAGTCTCCATGACCAGTATGGCCTGTTGACTAGGAAGTCAAGTCAGACAGAACTACCAACCAATTTTTTGGCTTTATAGGGCCACTGGATCAGCTCTGAAGATGGTCAGAACTACAGCTGGAATCTCTGTGAGGGTGACACTGCAAGCAGAAATGGGATTCACTGAAATATGAGGGCTGGTTGCTGTAAACTCTGTCCTTCTCCACTTCCCCAGTGTTTTCAGTTTCTCCCAGTGATCCCTGTGAGGTAAGACCTGTGTGGGCCTCTTGGGAAATGTTCTCCTCTGCTGAGGAAGTAGATATCCACCTTGGGTTCTCTCTCTCTCTCTCTCCTTTTTCTTTTGTTCCCATTGGTGAAGCTGTGGGTCTGGTGGGCCTGCTTTGTACAGCACCGTGCCATTCTGGGGGAGATGTGATGAGATGATTGAATAAATTGTCCTCTTGTACTTCTGTTGAGGTCCTTCTCAGTCTTTGTGGTTAAGGACAGTGCTTCTGACTTATCCTCAGGTTCTGAGATTTTCACAGTGGTGTCTTATCTGTGGTTGTTGCTAGTTGATTTTGTAAGTAGAACTGAAGTCAGGAATAACCTATGTCACCATTTTGATAATGTCACTCCTCCACTGATTCTTTTCTAAGCTTGAGGCCATAGAATGATTTAAAGAACATAGCTAGAATTATGGTTCCTAAGTGTAGGCTAACAAAGCTTTTTTTTAAAGATGCAGTATTGATTTTCAAAGATTATTAGATTTTTAGGACCAGGAATTATATCCTTTTCCCCTGCTTACTAGTACATCTCTACCAAATTTTCTTCTAAGATCAGTTTCATTTATTTCTCCTTTGAACCTCAAATTCTGACTGGTATCTGTTATTTGTCAAGATCAAAATGATCGTATGCATTTTGCTGTACTGTAATCTTAAGGGATGTCTGTGAAGAAACAAATTAAAATTTTCTGCTCATCAAACCCCCAGGGTAAAATGAATTGCTTTAGTCCATTCTCTGGAAGGGGAAGGCAAAGGAGACAATTTATTTCTATTCACTTTAACCTCTTCTGGCTTTTGACACTGGAACTGGCTAATGGAAAACTATTAAGAACTATTAAATTCTCATTAGTGATGCCCCTGGATCAGAGCCATGTGGTACAGGACATCACTTAATAGTAAATGTTTAAATATATTTATGAAAAGAAGAGAAAGGCAAATCTGCATTATTCAGAAGAGAAAAAAAACAGAAGAGTAGAACTGAATTGGTTATCAAAACCAGGTCAGAGGCTAATTATGATTTCAGTTCTATGTAACTTTACCTTCTCATTTCTTGACTTACTAATTGTTTCTGGCAATGCCATGGCTAGAAGAATAAAGTGCTTTCAGAAATGTGAGCAGCTCAGAATCATTATTAACCTCAGGCTGTCTACACAATTAATAATTCAGTGTAATTTTATCTATACTAGTTTTCAGAATGCCTTGTTACAAGATAAGGTAATATTAATTTGATTTCCAGGGGGCAATCTCTAAAAAATAATACAACTCATATATCAGTTAATTTATTCTTAGTTTTGAGGTCTCTATGCTTACTGCAATGTGGCATGCCAATTATTAATGATTTAAATTTGAAAAAATTCTTATGTATTATTGACATATTAAGGTGCAGTAAAACAAACACAGCAACACAATTGGCATGTGATGGCATTAAAAATATCTATAAAATATGTATAAAAAGCAGATCTAAATTTTATTAGTTCTCCTTTCTTAAGTACTCACCTAGAAGCCACTCACTGGACTGTTTTAAGCAAATTAAATTTCTTATTTTTAGAAATTGAAATTTGTTTTTATGTTTGCTTTAGATTACTCATTATTTTCTCCATATCTAGAATATTCTGTCTATCTGATCTGTGAGGAAAAAATAATTAACATGTAACTTTGAAGAGCAAAAAAAAATGATGCTGAAAGGCAGAACTTAAAACTAGGAACAAGGCAAATTCCAGAACTTAAATTTATACAAAACAGTGCTTTATTGAAAAACTGAAATTTAGGTAACTTAATGTCTTATTTAGAGTTTGTGTTACTGTGTGACCATGTGCAGATCAGAGTGCCTGGTTATATTAATTTCCTTGTCTGTAATGTACAGTTAATAAATTCTACTTTTTTAAATCATTGAATTATAGTGAAAATGTAAAAGCCATGTATAATATTATATTGCAAAGACTCTGACTTTGTTGTTAATGGTGAATTAAAATGCCATTAACACTGGAGGGGCTTTCCAGGTAGCCCAGTGGTAAATAATCCACCTGACAGTGCAGGAAACACAAGAGACACACCCTTCCCTGGGTCAGGGAGATATCCTGGACTAGGAAATGGCAACCCACTCCAGTATTCTAACCTAGAAAATTCCATGGACAGAGGAGCCTAACAGGCCACAGTCCATGGGGTTGCAAAGAGCTGGGAACTCAGTGACTGAGCACACACATGCAAACACAAAACAGTGTGAGAATGATTTACTGTCAGATTTTCTGTTTTTTCATCTGCAAAATGTTGTGAGAGTTAAGTATATAAAGCAACTGGCACACAGCTAAATTCTTACTATACAAGATTTTATAAGAAGATTGATAACTTATATAAGTAACTTTTCCCATTAAAATTGAGACAAGGACTATGTTATGCAAATGAAAATGATATACAGGTTTGTGTGAAATCATAATTTTGATTTGTATGTTCAGTCAAACTGTTAAGACAAATTAAAGTCCATGATGAAAGATTATTTTTGTCATTTACAAATTTATTAGTCTTCATTTTTATTAATAAATTTCATACAATATATATCTGTTGTACACTGAGAATTCATTATACTATTTTTTTCACAGAAAGTTTTGGTATTCCCAAGTAAAAACTTATTTCCTGTCATATAGAGCAGAAATATTAATAACAATATTGGATTTCTGATACTTATAAAAATTTGTTTGATACTTCCAAATAGATCTTTTGAATGTCTTTGAATCCTGAGTATTAAGCCCTCTAACCCAGCATGGTTTTGAAGCTGAATCAAGAAGTGAATGGAGTTTGGAAAGATAGTGATAATTTAGTGGCATGATAATTAAAAAGAGGATGGAATACTTTCTTTAAAGATAAAAGAGAGATCTCTATCAGCAGGGAGGCAGTGTAAAAAGTGAAAACTCACACATGAAGTTCATTGAAGGTTGAAGGTTAACTCAGAATGTCTGCCCTTATGGTTTACTACTATATACACATGATGCTAGATGTGGTGGAGATAAAATGTATGACATTCTTCATATAACTGTCTATGTTATGTCATAGAATCTCATATTTGGAGGAGACATTATTGTTTATTTGCTTTAAATTGTGTGCAATTTCACATCTCATACACACAATTTACAAAGCTTTCCTTGGATGAAATGAGGATTTCTGTATCCATATTTATTTTGATTTGCCTGATCTATATCTTAATTTTTCACTTGAATAAAAATATAAGTGACTTAGACTACACATCTGTTAGTTCAATTTAAATTGGCAGATTACAAGGGCAGAAGGCTTGTAGGCAGCCTTGTAGCTGACTGCTTAGCAAGAGCAAAATGAATGGTTGTCAACCTTGATTCTGCTTATAACAGAAAAACAAACAAACAAAGGTGTAAATAGAACAATAATAATAAAAACAAGAGAGATTCTGTAGCAACATATTTCTCTTTGGTTTATGTCCACTTAACGTTTAGTTGTTTTGGGGAAACAACAGCAACAACAACTCTTAAGAACAGACAGGATATTTATGGTGACAGATCTAGAAGAACAGGAAATATTTGTATCAAAAGAAACAAATTATGAAATTTCTACCTGGAAATTTTTATCCAAAACTGGAAGTGACAACAGACAGATTTTATTCTATTATTTGGCACAATGAACAAAGAATACATTTTGTCTCCTGGCATATACTTTGCCAAGGGAACAATAGTATCTTTCAAATGGATTATTGTTTATTGTTTTAATTTAATAGTTTAAAAGCTGCTTTGTATCCATTTAAACATTACAAAAAGCAACACAATACATTTGAAATTACAAATTTCTTTGCTTTGATAGGATATAATGAAATCACTTTTCCCATATTGAAGTAGGTATGGGGATATTATTCTGCCCTATCATGAGTTAACTTGTGTTTTGTGCTGACTGAAACAGCCAATTTATGGACTATCAAACATACATTGTAGATCTGATTTAATCATTAAGGAAAATGATGTGTTGGCCAGAAGTAAAGAAATGTGCATGCTAAAAATTAAGATTAAACCCCTCTTTCCTGAGGCACTGATGCTAATACTCCTTTGACATGTCTTCCTCCCAAGTACCAAGGCCATACTGACTCGCTGTGTACATGCTAGTCCACTTTTTTTCTGAAACTGTGAATGAATATTTCCCTGGCTTGTTTAGTGCTCTTTGTTCTAAGACATAAAGCTGTGCTGAAAATTATGCCCTTCTGAAGCAGATTCATCCTCAGATGGATAAAGTAGATAATCCATCTGCTTTAACTTTCTGAGCACTTCTTAAAACACTAAACCTATGCCTGAGTTAGCTAATAGGGAACTGAGTTCTCATTCTTTGTTAGTTTTCATTCTAGTGATAATGCAAGATTTTTCTATTCAAACATGACCTCTCTAGGCTTAATTAGGGCCCTCTGCTCTCTAAAAATAAGGGAAGAACAGGGCCTTTTTCTTCTTGATCATTCTCTAGCCACTTTCAATGATATAAATTTACCAGGAGATTGTAGTATAGAAGATTTCCTCGAGTTTACAAGTTAGATTGTTAGCATGTGATGACAAAGACTCTGGCAATTCATTTTCAGAGTTAATAGATATTGTATGTGCATTTATTACTTATTAAATTTTAAAAATAGATATTTCACATTAAAATTGACTTAAATGTTAAACAAGAGAAATAATATTTTAGATGAGTTTTTAGGAGCTATTCAGAAAACGAAAATCATGGCATCTAGTCCCATCACTTCATGGGAAATAGATGGGGAAACAGTGGAAACAGTGTCAGACTTTATCTTTCTGGGCTCCAAAATCACTGCAGATGGTGAGTGCAGCCATGAAATTAAAAGACGCTTACTCCTTGGAAGGAAAGCTATGATCAACCTAGATAGCATATTCAAAAGCAGAGACATTACTTTGCCGACTAAGGTCCATCTAGTCAAGGCTCTTGTTTTTCCAGTGGTTAAGTATGGATGTAAGAGTTGGACTGTGAAGAAAGCTGAGTGCCGAAGAACTGATGCTTTTGAACTGTGGTGTTGGAGAAGACTTTTGAGAGTCCCTTGGACTACAAGAAGATCCTGCCAGTCCATTTTGAAAGAGATCAGCCCTGGGTGCTCTTTGGAAGGAATGATGCTAAATCTGAAACTCCAGTGCTTTGGCCACCTCATGCGAAGTGTTGACTCATTGGAAAAGACTCTGATGCTGGGAGGGATTGGGGGCAGGAGGAGAAGGCAACGACAGAGGATGAGATGGCTGGATGGCATCACCGACTCGACGGACGTGAGTTTGAGTGAACTCTGGGAGATGGTGATGAACAGGGAGGCCTGTCGTGCTGCGATTCATGTGGTCACAAAAAGTTGGGCATGACTGAGCAACTGAACTGAACTGAACTGATAGACTACTTCATTGCTGTAATAATATCACAGTTATATTTAATTAATTTTACATGGTCAGCCATTTTTTAACCCTGGATATGCCAGAAAGTGCATACAAAATTGATAGATAATAAATGAAGACTTTTTAAATATTTCAAACTGTAGTGTTTATTGTAAGTGAAATTGTTACCAAACAGATTTGGTTGAAATTTTGTATTATATTTGTATCAACAATGAGACATATATATCCCAAGGAAAAAATGTAGCTACTGATTTTAGATGAATTAAAAAACTTCTTGACAACTATACTGAACTGGCAAATTTGATTTATGACCCAAAAGAGAAGTCTATTAAGTGTATCAGTTATAGTTTTGCTATTGTTTGATTGCTTTCCCCAAAACCAGTCATCCCTAAAATGCTTTTTCATCAAGGTTCTGTTTAATATTTACACAAATTTTATATTTAATAAATGTGTGTATGTGGGATATATGAATGCATGTGGACATATCCATACATAAATATGTATTATCTATCTATCTAATGCAACCATCAGAGAAATAGCTTTATCATCTTTAGTAGTCTTGGACTGTTGATTTCAATAATAAACAGGACAGGTGTTATAGTTTTTCCTGTGTAATCACTTATGAGGTGAAGTGTCTGCATGTGTAATCACTTGTGGTTCAACAATTTTGTTTAGTTTTATTCATGAAAAGTGAAAGAAAGTCACTCAGTTGTCTCTGACTCTTTGCAACCCCATGAATTGTAATCCACCAGGCTGCTCTGTCCAAGCAATTCTCCAGGCAAGAATTCTAGAGTGAGTTTCCATTCCCTTCTCCAGGGTATCTTCCTGAACCAGGGATCCAACCCAGGTCTCCGACATAACAGGCAGATTCTTTACTAACTGAGCCAAGTTTTATTCATAGTAGCCACAACCGATTGATCACATACAACTCCATAATTAATAACTCTTTAGACTACTCTGAAATCTTTCTGTCTGGGATAACTTGATACTCAACTGTGTCTTCGACCTTATGTCGAAATATATTCTCAACGAAATCAAAATTGGTAATTTTTCAATGTAGGAGCAAAAATTCATCTTGAGCAAACAATAGGTTTTTCTTATAAACCAATCTAAAATACTTGAAATATAAAATATGCATGTATAGTTTAAAAATTATGTTTTATCTATTGTTGCAAAACAACCGTGGACAATTCTGAAATGTAATAGTTTAAAAACATTTTGTTGTTTTTCTGTAATATGTTTTTTGACTAAATAAGCTCAGATAGTTCTTTCTTGGGATGTCATATGTGGTCGTAGTCAGATAGCTATCAGGACTGGAGCTATCTGGAGACTCAACTGGATCAGATATTCAAGATAGCACACTCACATGGATGATCATTGATGCTGCTGCTGCTGCTGCTGCTGCTGGTAAGTTGCATCAGTCGTGTCCGACTCTGTGTAACCCCATAGACAGCAGCTCACCAGGTTCCTCAGTCCCTGGGATTCTCCAGTCAAGAACACTGGAGTAGGTTGCCATTTCCTTCTCCAATGCATGAAAGTGAAAAGTGAAAGTGAAGTCTCTCAGTCATGTTCGACTCAACGACCCTGTGGACTGTAGCCTACCAGGCTCCTCCATTATGGGGTTCTCCAGGCAAGAGTACTGGACTGGGTTGCCATTGCCTTCTCCGTCATTGATGCTAGCTACCATCTAAGAGCTCAGCTGTTGATGCTGACAGTTTTCTACAAACATAATCCCTCCATATTCCTTAGGCTATTTAGGCAGTCGAATTTTAAGAGTGAGTAACTCAAGAGTCAGTAAAGGGAGACTGCAAATTTCTTAAGACTTGGGAATATAAATTTTATTCATCACTTCCACCATTATCTATTGGTCAAAGCAGATAGAGACCTGCTCACATTCAAGGGGACACAATATTATCATCACTTCTCCACAGCTGACATTCAAAAACTTGTGGCCAATTTCACATACATGCTTAAGTATGAAACTGAGGAAAGGGGTTATCAATTTTTCCCAGTTTCACTCCTTTAATGATCAAACAACTTACTTTGGCAACTTGAAATTTTTTTTTTTTCACAAAAGAAATACTTTTTTATAAGAGACTTCAGTTCAGTCGCTCAGTCATGTCTGAATCTTTGCAACCCCATGAAATGCAGCAAAACAGGTTTCCCTGTCCATCACCAACTCCCGGAGTCCACCCAAACCCATGTCCATTGAGTCGGTGATGATCCAACCATCTCATCTCTGTCGTTCCCTTCTCCTCCTGCCTTCAATCCTTCCCAGCATCTGGGTCTTTTCTAGTGAGTCAGTTCTTCGAATCACTTGATTAAAATATTGGAGTTTCAGCTTCAGCATGAGTCCTTCTAATGAATACTCAGGACGGATTTCCTTAAAGATGGACTGGTTGGATCTCCTTGCAGTTCAAGTGACTCTCAAGAGTCTTCTCCAACACAACAGTTCAAAAGCGTTGATTCTTCAGTGCTCAGCTTTCTTTATAGTCCACTCTCATATCCATATATGTCTACTGGAAAAACCATGGCCTTGACAAGATGGACCTTTGTTGGCAAAATAATGTTTCTGCTTTTTAACATGCTGTCTAGGTTGACCATAGCTTTTCTTTCAAGGAGGAAGCATCTTTTAATTTCATGGCTGCAGGTACCATCTTCAGTGATTCTGGAGTCCCCCAAAATAAATTCTCTCACTGTTAGCATTGTTTTCCCATTTATTTGCAATGAAGTGATTGGACTGGATGCCATTAAAAAAAAAAAAAAATCATGGCATCCAGTCCAATCACTTCAAGGAAGACATAGGGAATACTTAGTCTTTAAATAATGAATCACTTCATTCAGTTTAGTCGCTCAGTCATGTCCCACTCTTTGCGACCCCGTGAATCACAGCATGCCAGTCCTCCCTGTCCATCACCAACTCCTGGAGTTCACTCACCAACTCATGTCTATTGAGTCGATGATGCCATCTAGCCGTGTCATCCTCTGTCATCCCCTTCTCCTCCTGCCCACAATCCCTCCCAGCATCAGGGTCTTTTACAATGAGTCAACACTTCGCATGAGGTAGCGAAAGTATTGGAGTTTCAGCTTCAGCATCAGTCCTTCAAATGAACACCTAGGACTGATCTCCTTTAGCATGGACACGTTGGATCTCTGTGCAGTCCAAGGGACTCTCTAGAGTCTTCTCCAACACCACAGTTCAAAAGCATTTCTTCGGCACTCAGCTTTCTTCACAGTCCAACTCTCACATCCATACATAACCACTAGAAAAACAAGAGCCTTGACTAGATGAACTTTTGTTGACAAAGTAATACCTCGGCTTTTGAAGATGCTATCTAGGTTGGTCATAACTTACCTTCCAAGGAGTAAGTGTCTTTTAATTTCATGGCTGCAATCACCATCTGCAGGGATTTTGGAGTCCCCAAAAATAAAGTCTGACATTGTTTCCACAGTTACCCCACTTATTTCCCATGAAGTGATGAGATGCCATGATCTTCGTTTTCTGCATGTTGAGCTTTAAGCCAACTTTTTCACTCTCCTCTTTCACTTTCATCAAGAGGCTTTTTAGTTCCTCTTCACTTTCTGCCATAAGGGTGGTGTCATCTGCATATCTGAGGTTCTTGATATTTCTCCTGGCAATCTTGATTCCAGCTTGTATTTCTTTCAGTCCAACGTTTCTCATGATGTACTCTGCATATAAGTTAAATAAGCAGGGTGAAAATATACAGCCTTGATGTACTCCTTTTCCTACTTGGAACGAGTCTGTTGTTCCATGCAGTTCTAACTATTGCTTCCTGACCTGGATATAGGTTTCTTAACAGGCAGGTCAGGTGCTCTGGTATTCACATCTCTTTCAGAATTTTCCACAGTTTACTGTGATCGACACAGTCAAAGGCTTTGGCATAGTCAATAAAGCAGAAATATATGTTTTTCTGGAACTCTTTTGCTTTTTCCATGATCCAGCAGATCTTCGCAATTTGATCTCTGGTTCTTTTGCCTTTTCTAAAACCAGTTTGAACATCTGGAAGTTCACGGTTCACGTACTGCTGAAGCCTGGCCTGCAAAATTTTGAGAATTACTTTACTAGCATGTGAGATGAATGCAATTGTGCTATACTTTGAGCATTCTTTGGCATTGCTTTTCTTTGGAATTGGAGTGAAAACTGACCTTTTCCAGTCCTGTGCCACTGCTGAGTTTTCCATATTTGCTGGCATATTTAGTGCAGCACTTTCACAGCATCATCTTTCAGGATTTGAAACAGCTCAACTGGAATTCCATCACCTCCACTAGGCTTTGTTCGTCGTTATGCTTTCTAAAGCCCACTTGACTTCACATTCCAGGATGTCTGGCTCTAGGTGAGTGATCACACCATCGTGATTATCTGGGTCATGAAGATCTTTTTGTACTGTTCTTCTATATATTCTTGCCACATCTTCTTAATATCTTCTGCTTCTGTTATGTCCAGACCATTTCTGTCCTTTATTGAGCCCATCTTTCCATGAAATGTTCCCTTGGTATCTCTAATTTTCTTGAAGAGATCTCTAGTCTTTCCCATTCTTTTGTTTTCCTCTATTTCTTTGCATTGATCCCTGAGGAAGGCTTTGTTATCTCTCCATGCTATTGTTTGTAACTCTGCATTCAGATGCTTATATATTTTCCTTTCTCCTAAGCTTTTCAGTTCTCTTCTTTTCACAGCTATTTGTAAGGCCTCCTCAGACTGTCATTTTTCTTTTTTGTATTTCTTTTCCATGAAGATGGTCTTGATTCCTGTCTCTTGTACAATGTCACAAACCTCTGTCCATAGTTCATCAGGCATTCTGTCTCTCAGATCTAGTCCCTTAAATCTACTTCTCACTTCCACTGTGTAATCATAAGGGATTTGATTTAGGTCATGCCTAAATGGTC
The DNA here is from genome assembly GCF_032405125.1 of Capricornis sumatraensis. Classification (NCBI taxonomy): domain Eukaryota; kingdom Metazoa; phylum Chordata; class Mammalia; order Artiodactyla; family Bovidae; genus Capricornis; species Capricornis sumatraensis. The sequence continues at coordinate 10,631,158 of NC_091080.1, read as the reverse complement.
TAGTGGTTTCCCCCATTTTCTTTAAGTCTGAATTTGGGAATAATGAGTTCATGATCTGAGCCACATTCAGCTTCTGTTCTTGTTGCTGACTGTATAGAGCTTCTCCATCTTCAGATGCAAAGAATATAATCAATCTGATTTCAGTGTTGACCACCTGGTGATGTCCATGTGTAGTCTTCTCTTGTATTGTTGGAAGAGGGTATTTGGTGTGACCAGTGCGTTCCCTTTGCAAAACTCCATTAGCCTTTGCCCTGCTTCATTCCGTACTCCAAGGCCATATTTGCCTGTTACTCCAGGTGTTTCTTGACTTCCTATTTTTGCATTCCAGTCCCCTATAACGAAAAGGGCATCTCTTTTGGGTGTTAGTTCTAAAAGGTCTTGTAGATCTTCATAGAGCCAATCAAATCCAGATTCTTCAGTGTTACTGGTTGGGGCATAGGCTTGGATCACCATGATATTGAATGGTTTGCCTTGGAAACGTACAGAGATCATTCTGTCGTTTTTGAGATTGCATCCAAGTACTGTATTTCGGACTCTTTTGTTGACTGTGATGGCTACTCCATTTCTTCTAAGGGATTCCTGCCCACAGTAGTAGATATAATGGTCATCTGAGTTTTATTTATAAATCTAAAATCTAAATCTAATCCTCAATTTGTGATGTAAATTAAACTGCAAAGGTTTTGAGATGTTTTAATCATGTTAGTGTAAATATATTGCATTAGTACTTTCTGGTAAATATTTATAGATTAATAATTTATAAAGACATTTCAAACTAAAATCTCAGGTAATATTTAATTATTTTGTCTTTTTGGTTTTATGACAAAAAGCTAAAGCCACTTTGCTTTTGTTTTTTGACACATTTTACTATTCTTTTTCAGTAAAAAGGAAAATTTGCAGTTATTCTTCTAAATTTAAAAGTTATTATGTGAAATATTCATAAATTAATAGTTCTGAAGGGCAATAATTTGAGAGTGAGCTGGAGTAAAATCAGGGACATTTCTATTGGTCCATTGGTTGAGAATCCATCTTCCAATGAAGGAGACAGGGGTTTGATTCCTGGTCAGGAAACTAAGATCACACATGTTGCAAAGAAAATAAGCCTGCACACCGCAACTACTGAGCCTGTACACCACAATGAAAGATTATGCATGTTGCAGAGGATATCCTATGTGCAGCAACTAACACTCAATGCAGCCAAAATATAAAATAAATAAAGATTGTTAAAAGAGCAAAATCAAATTAAAAACACTAATAGTTCAGATGACTTCTGAGAATTAGCACTTTTCCCCCCTCTCATTTTGACATTTGTTTATTATTTTCTTCTATTACATTTCTCTCTCACCACTATCATTTTACTCCCTTAAATGTCCAGCTTCTTCATTGATGCAATAGTTGAAACATATCATTATGATATAAATGTTTGCATAATGAATATTATGATAGATTATTTTACAACAAAAAGTTGGTAAGGAAATTGTTGAAATATTATTTTACATTTTCCCAAAGATGATAATTTACAGAGGTATGATGATTTATCTTTTCATTTTTTAAATTGAATTATAATTAACTTACAATATTTAATACATTATGAAATGATTAGCACAAAATATCTAATTACCATCTTTTGACATACAAAGTGATTATAATACTATTGAGTATATTTCATATGTTGTATATTGCATCCCATGATTCCTTCATTTGTAACTGGAAGTTTGTGCTTAATCTCCCTCAATACTCATTTATTCCACTCTTTTTTCCACTCTGGCAACCACCAGTTGTTTTTGTTTTTGTTTTCTCAGTATCTAAGTCTCTGTTTCTATTTTGTTGTTTGTTCTTTTTTTTTTTTTTTTTTAGAATTCCACATATAAGTGAAAGGCAGTATTTTTCTCTTTCTGACTTATTTCCTTTAGCATAAAACCCTGTAAGTCCATCCACATTGTCACAAATGGCAATAGTTCACTGTGTTTAATGGCTAATCACATTTGAAATGTATCACATTTTCATCTATTTGTCTGTCAATAAGCAATTAGCTTGCTTCTACGTCTTGGCTATTGATAATAGTGATTCAATGAACATAGGAGTGCATATATGTTTTCATATTCATGATTTTGCTTTTTCCCAGAAAAATACCTGAGTGGAATTGCTGAATTCTTAAAATTTTAATTTTGTGGGGGAAAATCTTCAAACTGTTTTCTATAGTGTCTGCATCAATAGAGCACAGGTTTTCCCTTTCTTCATATCCTCACCCAAAGTTTTTATTTTTAAATATTTTAGAATTTTTTTTTAATTGAAAGATAATTGTTTTACATTATCACATTGGTTTCTACCAAACATCACCATGAAACAGCCATAGGTTTACCCATGTCCCCTCCCACTTAAATATCTCTCTCAACTCCCTCCCAATCCTACCTCTCTAAGTGGTTACCAAGCCATGCTTTGAATTCTCTGATTCATACAGCAAATTACCATTGACTATCTGAACTGATCTATTCATGTGAAGAGTTGACTCATTGGAAAAGACTCTGCTGTTGGGAGGGATTGGAGGCATGAGGAGAAGGGGACGACAGAGGATGAGATGGCTGGATGGCATCACTGACTCGATGGATGTGAGTCTGAGTGAACTCCAGGTGTTGGTGATGGACAGGAAGGCCTGGCATGCTGCGATTCATGGGTTGGCAAAGAGTCAGACATGACTGAGTGACTGAACTGATCACTGAACTATTTTAAACATGGTAATGTATATTCCTATGTTATTCTTTTCATACTTCCCTCCCACACATTCTTCCTTGCCTTCAGCCATGTCCATCAGTTTGTTCTCAGTGTCTGTGTCCCCAATGCTGCTCTGCAAATAAGTTCATCAGTACCATCTTTCTAGATTCCATATACATGCGTTGGCATGTGATAATTGATTTTTTTCTTTCTGACTTACTTCACTCTGTATAATAGGCTCTAGGTTTATCTACCTCGTTATGACTGACTCAAATGTGTCCCTTTTAAAGGCTGAGTATTATTCCATCGTATATATGTACCACAGCTTCTTTATCCATTATTCTGTGGATGGACATCAAGGTTGCTTCCATGTCCTAGCTATTATAAATAGAGCTGCAATGAATATTGGATTTTGCTGTGCTGTGCTTAGTCATTCATTCATGCCTGACTCTGCAACTCCATGGAATGTAGCCCACCAGGCTCCTCTGTCCATGGATTATCCAAGCAAGAATATTGGAGTGGGTTGCCATGACCTCCTCCATGGGAACGTTGGATTACACGTGACATTTTCAATTTTGATTTTCTCAAAGTATATTCCTAGTAGTTGGATTGCTGGGTCTTGTGGTGGTTTTATTCCTAGATTTTAAAGAATCTCCATACTATTCTCCATAGTGGCTGTATAAATTTGCATTCCCCACAAACAACCCAAGAAGATTCCCTTTTCTCCACACCCTCTCCAGCATTTATTGTTTGTAGATTTTTTTTTTTTTTTTATGATGGCCATTCTGACCAGTGTGAGGTGATATCTCATGGTAGTTTTGATTTGCTTTTCTCTAATAATGACCACAAAGAGTCGGACACAACTGAGCAACTGAACGGAACTGAACTGAATGATGAGCCATGCTGAGCATCTTTTTGCATATTAATTAGCCATCTGTATGTCTTTTTTGGAGAAATGTCTGTTTAGGTCGTTTGCCCATTTTTTGATTGGGCTATTTGTTTTTTGTTTTTTGTTTTTTTTTTTCCTTTGGTATGACTTTATGAGCTTCTTGTATTTATGTATCTATATATTTTTTGCTTGTATATTTTGAAAGTAATTCTTTGTCAGTGGTTTCAGTTGCTATTATTTTTTCCCATTCTGAGGCTTGTCTTTTTACATTGTTTACAGTTTCCTTTGCTATGGAAAAGCTTTTAAGTTTAATTAGGTCACACTTATTTATTTTTGTTTTTCTTTCCATTACTTTAGGAGGTGGGTCATAAAGGATCTTGCTCTGATTTATGTCATAGAGTGTTCTGTTTATATTTTCCCCTAGGAGCTTTATAGTTTTTGGTCTTACATTTAGGTCTTTAACCCATTTCCAGAAAAACATCTATTTCTGCTTTAATGACTATGCCAAAGCCTTTGACTGTGTGGATCACAATAATCTGTAGAAAATTCTCAAAAAGATGGGAATACCAGACCACCTGACCTGCATCTTGAGAAATCTGTATGCAGGTCAGGAAGCAACAGTTAGAACTGGACATGGAACAACAGACTGGTTCCAAATAGGAAAAGGAGTGCATCAAGGGCTGTA